>NC_132790.1:86112500-86725000 GCF_048418805.1 Vulpes vulpes
ATATCAGGAATAAGAGAAGTGATATATTTATAAAATCTACAGATTTAAAAGGCTAATTAGTTAATATTATAAACAATGTGCCAATAAATTTAATAACTTAGATTAAATGGACAAATTCCTTAGAAGATACTATGAAAGGTCACTTAAAAATAAAAATAAAAAGGTAATCTGAATAGCCCTGTATCTATTAAAGAAATTGAACTTCAGTTAAAAACTTTCCCACAGTGAAAACCCAAGGCTCAGATGGCTTGATGGGTGAATTCTTCCAAACATTTATGGGAGAAGCAATACCAGTTTTACATAAACTCTTTCAGAAAATGGAAGAGGATGAAAGATTTCCCAACTGACTCTATGTAGCAACAATACTCTGATTCTAAAACCGGACAAAGAC
The DNA here is from genome assembly GCF_048418805.1 of Vulpes vulpes. Lineage (NCBI taxonomy): Eukaryota > Metazoa > Chordata > Mammalia > Carnivora > Canidae > Vulpes > Vulpes vulpes. The sequence continues at coordinate 86,112,892 of NC_132790.1, forward strand.
TACAGAAAAAGTAACTACAGATAAATCCTTCATGAAGATAGAGTAAAATTTCTAAAAATGTTACCAAATCAATCCAACAATATGTATTTTAAAAAGAGACATGCTTATCAGATGGGGTTTATTACAGGCATATGGGATTGGTTAAACATATGAAAAGCAATCAGTGTAATTCACTATATTAACAAACTGCAAAAGAAAAACCCTATCATCATCTCAACAGATTCTTAGAAAGCATTTGATGAAAATCAAACATCCATTCCTGAGAGAAATTTCTCAGGAAACTAGGAATAAAATGTATTTCTGCAACCTGATAAAGGACATCTATGAAAAATCTACAGCCAGCATCACAGTGTGAAAGACTGAATGCCTCTCCTCTAAGATCAGGAACAAGACACTGCTCTCCAACATTGTACTGGAGGTTCTAGCAAGTATAATTAGGCAAGAAAAAAGGGGGGAAAAGTCATCCAGATTGAAGAACTAAAAGCTATCTTTATTCACAATGTGATTATTTATGTAAAACATCTGATAGAATCTACAAAGAAGCTACTAGAACTAAAAAGTCAGTATTACAAGTTTATAGGATACAAAAACAATACACAAAAATCAGTTCTATCTCTAAACTAGCAACAATCATACATTAAATCTAAAATAACATTTATAATAGCATCAAGAATATGAAACACTTAGGAATAAATATGACCAAAGATATGATCTGTACATTGAAATATACCAAACATTGCTTAGGGAAGCTAAAGTAGACCTAAATAAATGGACAGATTAATGGGTTCATGGGTCAGAAGACTCAGTATTGTTAAGATATCTATTCTCTCCAAATAAATCCATTTGATTTGGTCAGAGATCTTAGATTTGATCTGAGATTTGACATAATTTTAATCAAAACTCCAAAAGAATTTTTTAAAAAGATTATTTATTTGAGAGAGAAAGAGAGCACAAGTAAACATGCATGCACACAAGTACCAGTGTGGGGAGGGGCAGAGAGAGAGAATCCCTGCTGAGTGGGAAGCCCAACATGGGGAGGGGGCACTCCCAAAGGCTGATCCCACAATCTGTGGGATCATGACCTGAGTGGAAACCAAGAGTTGGATGCTTAACCAACTAAGCCACCCAGGTGCCCCTCCAGCAGGATTTTTATAGAAACTGAAAACCAGATTCTAAAATTTAAATGGAAATGCAAAGAACATAAAATAGCCAAAACAACTTTGAAAAAAAAGGAAAAGAGAACTAAATTGGAGAACTAACACTACCTGATTTCAAGATTTATTATAAAACCACATAATAAAACAAACAATGTAGTGTTGGCATAAACATATAAAAATAGGTCACTAGAATAGAATAGAGACTTCAAAAGTGTGCCCACACAGATATAGATGGCTGATTCTGGAACGATTGGCATAAATTTGCAAAAATATACTTCAATCCATACCTCACGGTAATATACTGTTAATATAAAAAATTAACTCAAAATGTACCATATACCTAAATGTGCAATGTAAAACTATGAAACTTCTAGAAGAGAACATAGAAGAAAGCTTTGTTACCTTGGGTTAGGCAAAGCACGGCCCATGAAAGAACACACTGATAAATTGAACATCAAAATTAAAAACTTCCCTTAAAGATGTTGTTAAAAGAATACAATGGCAAGCTGCAATCACGGAGAAAATATTTGCTTATGTGCATGTCCGTACATATTTGAATACATATGCACATTCATGGCCACCCGTGCATATACACGTGCACACATATAGATCCCCTGAAGACACATACACATTTGCACGTACACACACACATAGGCACACACGCTTAGAACACCCTAAGAATTTATATTCTGGTCTTTTGGTTCTGGCTTCCCATCAGCAGCAACCACTGCATCCCACTGCCAGCCTCTCCCAGTCCAGACCCCAGGAATCTTCAGGACGCTGCAGTTCTGAATCAAAAGTGAAATTATGTTCAGGTCCCTGATCTGGTGACTGCATGCAAGTCAGGGCAATCAGATGCGTCACATTTTCTCATAAAAGAAATTTCTGACAGGCTTAGTAACCTTTGAAAATACCAGCTCTCTGTCCAAAGGACTTCCGGAGTCCAAATCGAACTGAAAAATAATCTTGTGACAGACCACCCGGTTCTGAGCTGATGGGAATTACTTTCAACCCAGGCCAGCATGTCCCTCTGACAAAATGTTCCACATACCAAACCTGACAGCAGCCGGCTCTCGGGAGCAAGGGAGCCAAGTGTCAGCTATTATAGATCATATCCATGATGGCTGTGACATGGGGTGATTGCTCTGGGCCTCCGTCATTGTGGGGGCACCTGGGATAGTGGGGAGGAGCCAGTCTAAGTGCCTTTAACATTTATGTCCCTGTGCTATCGGACGGAGATTCTGCCTGTCATCAGAGATAGATGTAGCCTTGGCCTCTGGCTATCATTTTCTGTTTCTAGTGTTCAGTTTGGGGTAGAACTATAGTTCAGTGGGTGCTGTCAGAAATAAAGAGACAGAGTGTCATGCGGAAAATTGGAGATAAACAGATTAACTCCAGGGTTGGAGGAAGTGACTCATCCGCCCCCACTGTCTCACGGTGGAGGACAATCTTCCTGCTTGCTCTTTTTGGGCCCCTTTCTGGGCTCAGAAGACAGACTATCATTTCTGGAAGTCTCAGTGTTTTTCCTTACCCCATGAAACACATGTGAAACAGCTTTTCCACCATAATGTTGCCAGGGACCCCAGAGTGTAGCCCCGTCTTTGCTTTGAATAAATTGGATGGCCTTGGGCAACACCTTTAACTTTGGAGCCCCAGCTGACACTATAGAAGATGGTCATATTGATGCCTCTCCTGTCTGCTTCACCAATTTGCCATGACCAGCAGGACTGATGAAAAGAGTACACTCCAAGGGACAGGGACAGTGGCTGTGCTTTGTCACATCTTTCAACATGCTCACCATTGCTCAGGGTGTCTCTGCTCAGATCTGGACTTGCACAGGCTTCCAGGCAAATGTTTTCCATCTTCCTCTAGAACTATCAGGAATAACTTCCTGGCTTCCAGATCCTGGTTCCTTTTCTCCTGCACTGCTGTGAGTGCCCTACCACTAGAAGGGTGCTGTTTCTTCAGGTTCTGGCATCACAGCCAAGTGCATACCCCCCCCCCCCCCCCCCAAGCAGCACCATCAGACTTCATGTTCCTGCAGCTGCCAACACAACCCTGCTTCTTCTCAGCCAATGGCTTTGCTTTCTGTTGCTTGGAGAAAAGAGGCAGAGAGGCAGGAAGGTCTTCTGATTCCTTCCTCAAAACCCATCCACACTCAGGCACTTGGGTGGCTCAGTTGGTTAAGCATCTGCCTTCTGCTCCAGTCCTGGAATTGAGCCCCACATTGGGCTCCCTGCTTGATGTGGAGTCTGCTTCTCCCTCTGCCCCTCTTGTGTGCTCTCTCTCTTTCTCTTTTCATAAGATTAAATAAAATCTAAAAAAAAAAAAAAAAAAACCTATACATACTCAACCCATTTTTCACTTCTTGCTTCCTAGTACAAAGACTGCTTTCCATCAGTGGCCAGTGTTCCCACTTAGGGCCTCTTACTCTGCAGCTTCCTTGGGAACCTCCCATCATTACTTGTCCCTTCTCATTTTACTATTTGCCTCGTTACCCATCTCTTCTCAGTGCACAAAGGGGCTTTGGCCATGGAATTTGTGTCTGTGGGAACATGTTGGGAATTCGGAGCTAAAACGGGCATGGAAAAACCACTCTGGGTGAAGACAAAAATGGGGCACATGTGGTCCTTGGGGAAGATGGTGTTTTGAAAACTATGTAGAAGTTTCGAGGGTGTTGCTGGAGGTTAAGTTTTCCAGACTGTCACTCTTCTTTCTCAGGCCCTGTCTTTTTCTCTCCATCCCTCTTCCTGACTTCTGCCCCCAGATCCTCATCTTGAAGAATTCTTAAATCCCAAGGCAAAATCCCAATCCCTTTAGGAAAACAATGAAAAATTTAGACCCTGTAAAACCACTGATAGTTGAGTCTTTGAAATGTTGCTACACTTTTGTTTTACAAATAATAAGAACGAGCAGCCCCAGTGGTGAAGTGGTTTAGTGCCGCCTGCAGCCCCGGGTGTGATCCTGGGGACCCGGGAATCAAGTCCCACATCAGGCTCCTTGCATGGAGCCTGCTTCTCCCTCTGCCTGTGTCTCAGCCTCTCTTCTCTCTGTGTGTCTTTCATGAATAAATAAATAAAATCTTTAAAAAAAATAATAAGATCATTTCTTGCTCCACAGAACTGAAGATCCCAGATTTGACCTGATGAATCCTACCACTAGAGGCATCCAGGGTGTTGTGGGACCCTCAGTTAGAATATTGCACTGGTGAATACGACCTCAGTTGCTCTTACAGGGCCAATCAGTTTCCCTCACCAGGAACTTGAATTTCATGGAAAGCATATAGTTGGAACCCAGGCATTCTGACAGCAGCCTCCTGGAGAGATTTCTCTTGAGTTCCTGCCTCTGGGGACCCTGGAGCTTCCACTGTTCAAGGCCTTCTTGCGGTTTGGCTGATCAGCGTTCCCTTTAACTCTGTGAGATATTCAACATCCTTCCCATCACTTCCATCTCAGTTTTAGACAGGAAAGATTGCTGTCACTTATAACCAGATAAACTTAATTGATAAAAAGTAACTCTCTATAACTTTCTCTCTGAAGATGTTCAGAAAGGAACTGACTTGCTGCCACCCAACCGTCTTGCATCCATCCCATTTGTGAAATACCAGGCATCAAATCCTGAGAACCCTTTATCCTCAAAGTCTGCAAGATAAGTGCCCTCATTAAACCTCTTTTGTAGGTGAGGAACTGAGACTCTGAAAGATAGATGTGGGCATCTGTCCAAGGTTACAGCTAGAACCAGGCATTGTGGTTGATATATGTCAGTAAAACTTAGTGCGGCCTAAGTAAAGGACATCAAATGAAAGGAACTGGGGAGTGTCCCCAGCCAAGATACACCTTTTCCCATCTCTTTCTCAGTGCATGTGGATACTTGTTTGACAAGTATTTTTTTAAATTTTTTTGTTTGTTTGTTTGACAAGTATTAACATCCTCTTTTAGCCAGGCCTTGAGACGAGTTCTTAGCACAGGCACCAGACTATAGGGAAGAGAAACACATCCTGGACAGCTGGTAAGAAAACAATAGGATCATTAAGTCATTCATTTTGTCATTTATTCAACAAATGTCTGCTGTGTATAGAGATATACCAGGTTAGCCCGCAGTATAATAAAATATATAGAGCGATCATCTTCATGGGATGAAAAAAAATAAGAAAATAATCATAAAATGAGAAAAGAGTGATGCAGTAAAGGAGTAAGGTTCTGAAACAGAATGAGGTGTATGAGTTGGTGGGGATGAAGGTGGTGGCGGCAATCAGGCTTTGGAATCAGGAGCTTTATCTGGCGTGTAGGAAGGACTGTGATAAGTTTGAATGGATAAGTCGAATAGGCAGTTGGGTTTAAACCTGAGGCTGGGAAAAAAGGTTTGGGCAGGAAATGGAAATTTTTTAGAGCCATGGAAATGAAGGAAAGGTCCAGGGAAAAGAGAGGGAGATGGTGTAGGTTTTATCTTTGGTTCTATGCACACAGAGGGCACTAATCTTTTTTTTTTTTTTTATTGGAGTCCAATTTGCGAACATTTAGCATAACACCCAGTCTCATCCCGCCAGTGTCCATCACCCAGTCACCCCCACCCCCCGCCCACCTCCCTTTCCACTACCCCTTGTTTGTTTCCCAGAGTTAGGTGTCTCTCATCTTCTGTCCTCCTCACTGATATTTTCACTCATTTTCTCTCCTTTCCCTTCATTCCCTTTCACTAATTTTTATATTCCCCAAATGAATGAGACCATATAATGTTTGTCCTTCTCCGATTGACTTATTTCACTCAGCATAATACCCTCCAGTTCCATCCACGTCGAAGCAAATGGTGGGTATTTTTCGTTTCTAATGGCTGAGTAATATTCCATTGTGTACATAGACCACAGCTTCTTTATCCATCATCTTTCGATGGACACCGAGGCTCCTTCCACAGTTTGGCTATTGTGGACATTGCTGCTAGAAACATCGGGGTGCAGGTGTCCCGGCGTCTCATTGCATCTGAATCTTTGGGGTAAATCCCCAACAGTGCAATTGCTGGGTCGTAGGGCAGGTCTATTTTTAACTCTTTGAGGAACCTCCACACAGTTTTCCAGAGTGGCTGCCCCAGTTCACAGTCCCACCAACAGTGCTAGAGGGTCCCCCTTTCTCCACATCCTCTCCAACATTTGTTGTTCCCTGCCCTGGGCATACACATGGCCAACAAGCACATGAGAAAATGCTCCGCATCACTGGCCATCAGGGAAATACAAATCAAAACCACAATGAAAAAAGAAAAAAAAACCACAATGAGATACCACCTCACACCAATGAGAATGGTGAAAATCAACAAGACAGAGGACACTAATCTTTTCCACAGGCGCAGGAGAGGTCTACAAGGAATCGTAAAGTTGCTCAGTTTTGCCTCCCGCCTCCCTCAACCAGACTACATTTCCCAGAATGCCGCGCGAACCTCGCGAGGCCCGGTTGCTTCCAGCTGCTTCCGGCGCAGGTGCCCCTCCCCGCCACCTCCGGATAGTCATGGCGGCCCTCAGAACGTCTGTGACGCTGTGGAGCCTCCTGACAGGTTCTCGGAACTCGGAGCGGGGCTGTTTCCGGGCCCGAATTCGGCCCCAGCTCGGCGCCCTGCTCCAGCCGCCGCCAGGGCCCTGCGGGGTGGGGCTGCCATGCCGTCGGCTTGCTTCCGAGGCGGGTAAGTGACCGGCCAGATGTCCGCGGGCGCGTGGTCCGGGGAGTCCTAGCGCTCGCTTCCGGCCGGCGACAGCGCGCGGCCGCGGGCCCCTCCCCGCCGTGCGCCGCTCTTCTAGCTGCGCGCGCAGGCCGGGCCGGCTCCTGCACCTTGTCGGGCGGGGTCTGTGGTCGCCAGCAGTGCCCGAGCTCGGAAGTCTGCCAGCGCCGTGCTGCACGTAGGGGACACGGCCAGCCCAGCGAGTCTGCCCTTGAGGGGACCGCTGGCGCAGTGGGGAAGGGGCAGTGCAGCGTGACCCAGAGCGGCGCGCAGACTTGGTCGGAAGGACCGGGAAGGGTCCCTGGACCTAGGACCAGAGCTGAGACCTGGCTCGCCGTGCCGGGGCAGCCTAGGCCAAAGTGCTGACGGGAGACTGAACACAGGGAGTCTGGAAACCCGCGTTTGAGGTGGGACTCCTTGGTTGGTGAGGCTTGGGTATGGCTGGGCTCCAGGTCTGAAAGGAGAAGTCAGCCCCACGTCTCAGGTTTCCGGCTTGAACGTTTGAGTGGGAAGTATTCCCATTTATACCAAGACAGACAACGTTAATTGTAAGATTTTTTTTTTTTTTTTTGGCGGGAGGAATGAAGGGGTGAGGGATGCAGAGGGAGTAGGTGAGGTGAGATTGGAAAGGAGGCAGAATTAAACGTCTGTGTTTGCACATATTAAATGTGAGGTACTTGTGAAATTTGAGTGTAGGTACACAGTCAGATGTAGGTACACAGGATGACCCCAAACACGGTTGTATCTAAAGTGAGAAGCGTCGGGTCAGAGTGGTAACTCTGGGACGCCCGCCCGGGTGGCTCATGCCTTCGGCCCAGGGCGTGATCCTGGAGTCCCGGGATCGAGTCCCACGTCGCGCTCCCTTCATGGGGCCTGCTTCTCCCTCTGCCTGTGTCTCTGCCTCTCTCTCTGTCTCTTATGAATGAATGAATGAATGAATGAATGAATGAATGAATGAATAAATAAAATCTTTTTTAAAAATCTAATTTTAGATTTAAATCTAAAAAATCTAATTTTTCCTATTTTAAAGTAAAAGTGGAACGTCTGGGTGGCTCAGCAGTTAAGCATCTGTCTTGGGCTCAGGGCATGACCCTGGAGTCCCAGGATTGAGTCCGACATCGGGCTCCCTGCATGGAGCCTGCTTCTCCCAATGCCTGTTTCTGCCTCTCTCTCTCTCTCTCTCTTTCTCTTTCTCTCTCTCTTTCTCTCTGTGTCTCTCGTGAATAAATAAATAAAATCTAAAAATTAAATGAAAGTGGTAATTCAAGCTGGGGAAATGGTGAGATTGAGGAAAGAGCAGTGCTGAGCACATACTGTCTGAAGTGCTGGGTTCCAGAGGTGAGTTCAAGACCACGTCTGGCCTTCGGAGGAGCACATTGTTTAGTGGGGAGCACGTGAAGTAAGCAGACTACCTTAGTTTTTTTTCTAAATGAAGTTGGAAGTCGTTGGTGAGTTTTATTTATTTTTTTTATTTATTTATTTTTTCATTGGTGAGTTTTAAACATGAACCTTGATTACATTTTTTTTAATTTTCAGTTTTACTGAGACATATTTAACATACAGTACTGTATAAGTTCACAGTGTGCAACACAATGACTTGACTTCATATATCATGAAATTATTACCACTATAAGTTTAGTTTACATCTTTCCTCTCATGTAGATACAAAGAAAAAAAGTTTTCTTGTGATGAGAACCCTTAGGATTTACTTTCTTAACAACTTTCATAGATATCATTCAGCAGTGTTAACTGTATCCATCATGTAATATATTACATCCTAGTTCTTCTTTTAACTGGAAGTTTGTACCTTTTGACCACCTTCATCCAGTTCCCCCTCATGCCCTGTTCTCTGGTAACTAGAAGACCACAAGTCTGATCTCTTTTTCTGTGAGTTCTTGTTTGTTTTAAGATTCCACATATAGTTGAGATCATGCAGTATTTGTCTTTCTCTTGGTTTATTTTACTTAATGCCCCCATGGTCCATCCACGTTGTCACAAATTGCAAGATCTTTCTCTCTTTTTTTTAATTGAAGTATAATTGACACAATGTTACATTTCAGGTGTATAGCATAGTAATTCAATAAGTCTGTGCCTTATGCTGTGCTCACAAGTTCAGCTACCATCTGTCACCATACAGTGCTATTACAGTTCCTTTGAGTATATTCCCTAAGCTGTACCTTTTATACCTGAGACTTATTCTTTCCATAACTGGAAGTCTGATCTCCCACTGGCCTTGGCCCATTTGACCTCGCACCCATCTTCCCTCTGGCAACCATCAATTTGTTTTCTGTATTCATGGTTCTGATTCTGCTTTCTCTTTGTTTATTCATTTGTTCTGGTTTTTTTTGTTTTAATATCATTGCATAGTTATTTACATCTATTTATTTAAGGAAGAGAGAGAGTGTACACGAGCAGGGGGAGAGGTAGAGGTGGGGAGGGGTGGGAGAGGCAGAAGGAGAGGGAGAAGCAGACTCCCTGCTGAGCAGGGAGCCTGATATGGGGCTTGATCCCAGGACCTGAGCTGAAGGCAGTTGCTTAATCAACTGAGCCACTCAGGTGCCCCTATTCATTTGTTTTGATTTTTAGATTCCACATATGGTGAAAATATACAGCGTTTGTCTTTCTCTGACTTATTTTAATTAGTATTGTACTCTCTAGGTCCAACCATGTTATTGCAAATGGCAAGCTCTCGTTCTTTTCTTTTTTTTTTTTTGGCTGAGTAATATTCCATAGTGTGTTTGTGTGTGTGTGTGTGTGAGAGAGAGAGGTATATACATACCACATCCTCTTTATTCATTCATCTATCAGTGGACACTTGGGTTGCTTTTATATCTTGCTTATTGTAAATTATGCTGCAGTGAACATAGGGGTGCATATATCTTCTCAAATCAGTATTTTTGTTTTGGAGAGGGTAAATGCCCAGTAGAGTAGAATTACTGAGTTATATGATATTTCTGTTTTTCGTTTTTTGAGGAACCTCCATACTGGTTTTCACAGTGACTGCACCAATTTACATTCCCACCAGCAGTGCACTAGAGTTTCTTTTCCTCCATGTCCTTGCCAACACTGGTTTGTCTTTTTGCCATTTTGTGGTTTTGATTTGCATTTCCCTGATGATTAGTGATATTGAGCATCTTCTCTTTTTTTTTTTTTTTTTTTTTTTTTTTTTTTTTATTAGTCACACACAGAGAGAGAGAGAGAGAGAGAGGCAGAGACACAGGCAGAGGGAGAAGCAGGCTCCATGCACTGGGAGCCCGATGTGGGATTCGATCCCGGGTCTTCAGGATCGTGCCCTGGGCCAAAGGCAGGCGCTAAACCGCTGCGCCACCCAGGGATCCCTTGAGCATCTTCTCTTATGTCTGTTGTCTGTTGCCATCTGTATGTCTTTGGAAAAATGTCTGTTTAGGTCTTTAGCCCATTTTTAATCAGACCGTTTGGGGGTTTTTTGGTGTTGAGTTGTATTAAGTTCTTTATATATTTTGGATATTAATCCTTAATCTGATACATCATTCGCAAAATCTTCTCCCATTTAGTAGGTTGCCTTTTCGTTTGTTGATGGTTTTGTTTGCTGTGCAAAATTTTTATTTTGATGTAGTTCCAATAATTTATGTTTGCTTTTGTTTCCCTTTCCTGAGAAGATATATCTAGACAAATGTTGCCATGGCTGATGTCAGAGAAATTACTGCCAGTTTTTTTTTGCTCTGAGTTTTACGGTTTTGTATCTCATATTTTAGGTCTTCAATCCACTTTGAATTTCTGTGTATAGTGTAAGAAAGTGGTCCCCCTTTATTCTTTTGCATGTAGGTGTCCGGTTTTTCCAGCACCATTTATTGAAGAGACTGTTTTTTTCTCTGTTGTATATTCTTGCCTCCTCTATCTTAGATTAATTGAATGTGGATTCATCAGGGATACTGGCCTGTGTCTGCTTGCTTGCTTGCTTGCTTTTTTAAAGTGTCTTTCTGGTTTTGGTATCAGGGTAATACTGGCCTCATAGAATGTATTTGGAAGCTTGCTTCTATCTTTTTAGAATAGTTTGAGGAGAATACGTATTAACTCTTTACATGTTTGGTGGGTTTTAGCCTGTGAATCCATCTAGTCTTGACTTGTGTTTGTTGGGAATTTTTTTAATTACTGACTTAACCTTATTACTCATAAAGAGTTTATATAGATTTTCTGTTTCTTCCTGCTTCAGTTTTGTAACATTGTATATTTCTGGGAATTTATCCATTTCTTCTAGGTTGTCATATAATTTTTTATAGTAGTCTCATATAATCCTTTGTATTTCTGTGATATTGGTTGTTACCTCTCCTCTTTTATCTCTGATTTTGAGTACTCTTTTTCTTCATGAGTCAGGCTATAGGTTTATCAATTTTGTTTATCTTATCAGTTAACCGGGTCTTGGTTTCAATGACCTTTTCCATTTTTTAAAATTGTCTCATGTATTTCTGCTCTAAACTTTATTATTTTATTCTATCTGATGTCGGGCGTTGTTCTTTTTCTAGTTCCTTCAGATGTAAGATTAGGTTGTTTATTTGAGGTTTTTCTTGATTCTTTGGTAGGCCTGTATTGCTATAAATTTCTCTCATAGAACTGCTTTTTGCTGTGCTCCAAAGACTTGGGGCTGTTGTGTTACCATTTTCATTTGTTCTCATAATATTTTTTTATTTCCTTTTTGATTTCTTTGTTGGCCCATTGATTGTTTAGTAGCATGTTGTTTAGCCTCAATGTGTTTGTGTTTTTTCTTTCTTTTTCCTTGTAATTGATTTCTAGTTTTGTACTGTTATGGTTGGGAAAGATGTATGACATGATTCAGTCTTCTTAAATTTATTGAGACTTGTTTTGTGGTCTAACATGTGATCTATCCAGGAGATTCTTCATGAACACTTGAAAATAGTGTATATTCTTTTGTTTTTGGATGGGATGCTCTGTATATATCTACTAAGTTCATCTGATCTAATGTGGCATTCAAAGACATTGTTTCCTTATTATTGATTTTCTGCCTGGATGGTCCATCCTTTGAGTAAGGAGGGGTGTTAAAGTGCCCTGTTATTTTTTTATTGCTGTCAGTTTCTCCCCTTATGTCTGATAATATTTGCTATATGTATTTAGGTGCCTCATTGTTGGGTACATAGATATTTACAATTGTTATATCATCTTGTTGGATTGAATACCTTTATCATTATGTAATACCATTCTTTATTTCTTGCTACAGTTTATTTTTTAAAAGATTTTATTTATTTATTTATTTATTTATTTATTTATTTATTTATTTATTTAGAGCCTCTGCACACATTTGCATGTAGTACATGGGGCAGAAGGAGAGGGAGAGAGAATCTGAAGCAGACTCCCTGCTGAGTATGGAGCCGGATATGGGGCTTGATCCCATGACTGCAAAATCACAATCTGAGCCAAAACCAAGAGTTGGATGCTCAACTGACTGAATCACCCAGGCACCCCTACAGTCTTAGTTTTCAAATCTATTTTGTCTGATACATGTATTGCTACTCTGGCTTTTTCCCCCCTTCCATTTACATGGAATATCTTTTCCCATCATTTCACTTTCAGTGGCTGTGTGTCTTTAGTTCTGCCATGAGTCTCTTGTAGGCAACACATAGATAGGTCTTGGGTGTTTGTGGTTTTTTAAATCTATTCTGCCACCTTATGTCTCTTGTTTGGAGCATTTATTCCGCTTACATTTAAAGTAATTATTGATAGGTATTGTACTTATTGCTATTTCATTAGTTGTTTTCTGGTGGTCTTTGTAGTTCTCTGTTCCTTGTTCTTTGGCTCTCTTCACTTGTTTGGTGGCTTTCTTTAGTGTCATGTTTGGTTTTCTTTTTATCTTTTGTGTACTATAGGTTTTTGATTTGTGGTTACCATGGGTTTCATATATAACATCATGGGTGTATAGCAGTCCCTTTTAAGTTGATGGCTGCTTAAGTTTGAATACATTATAAAAGTACTAAGTTACTACTTACTTTCTCTATCTTTTAATATATATGATGTCATATTATACATTTTTTTATTTCGTGTATCCCCTATTTTTTCCTAATTTTAGTAGGTATAATTGATTATACTGCTTTTGTGTTTTAACATCCATACTGACTTTATAAAGTGATTAACCTACTACTTTTACTATATGTTTGCTCTTACTAGTGAAACTTTTTCCTTTCACAATTTTCTGACTTGTAGTTTTTTCTCCCTGCTTAAGTTTTTTCCCCCTGCTTAAAGAATTTCCTTTAACTTTTTTTTTTAAAGGATGGTTTAGTGGTAATGAACTCCTTTAATTTTTGTTTGTCCAGGTATCTCTGTCTCTCTAATTCTGAATGGTGGATAATCTTGCAGGGGAGAGTATTCGTGGTTGTAAGTTTTTTCCTTTCAGCACTTTGAATATGTTCTGCCATTCCTTTCTCACCTTCAGTTTTTGCTGAAAAATTAGGTGACAGCGTTACATGGTTTCCCTTGTGTGTAACTGCTTGGTTTTCTCTTGTTGCTTGTAATATTTTCTCTTTATCTTAAATTCTGAATTTTAAATACTTTAAATTATTATGTGTCAGAGCATGGACCTTTTTGGGATTTTTGTGTTTCCTGAATTTTAGCTATTATTTCTTCAAATAAGTTTTCTGCCCCCTTGTCTCTCACTTTTTCTTCTGGGATCCCTATTCTCACTTTTTTTTTTTTTCCTGTTGTTCAGCTTGGCTGCTTTCCATTACGCTGTATTCCAGCTCATTGATCCATTCTTCTGCATTTTATAATCTGCTGTTGATTCCCTCTAGCATATTTGACCTCCCAGTTTTGTATTCTTGAGCTCTGACTGGCTATTTTATTATATTTTCTATCTTTGTCAAAGTTATGAATTCATCTGTTCTTTTCTTAAGTCCAGTTGAGTATCTTTATAAATGTTACTTTGACCTTTTTATTAGGGATATTCTTTATCTCTATTTTGTTTAGATCTTTTTCTGTGATTTTGTTTCATTCTTTCAAGACTTTTCAAACGTAGTGTTTTTGTGTAGAAGAGGTCCTGTGGTGTCCTGTACCACACCTCTTGTCACGAGACCAGCTGTGTGAGCTGTATGCACCTTCATATTGATTGTTGTGGGCATGCTGTACTGGTGGTCGGGACTGGACCTGAGCTCAGCTGGCTCAGTATCCTGCTTTGTTAACTGCAAGTACACTGGACAGCATTTGCTATCTTTACTGTTGAAAGGTCTGGCTGCTGCTGCTGTGGACTTGCTGGTAAGTGGTCTGGCTGTCTGCAGTTAGCTGCTGTGACAGCTGTGGGCCCACTGAAGAGGGCGGGATTTGCTCCCTGTGTAGGCAGGTAAGAGGCCTAGCTGCAGGAATTGAGCACATGCTGGTGTGTGGTATTATCTCCCCTACTCTCTCCATGACAGGAGTTTCTTTGGCAGGGTGCCTGTCAATGTAGGTGGGTTGGGTGGGACAGGTCCACAGGGCAACACCACAGCAAGGCACCCGGTGCTAGCAAGGTAGATGGAGAGTATGTTAGAACTGGTTCCCAAAAGTGTCTGGCTGTGTAGTCTTGGGGAGGGCAAAAAGAATGGTGTCCACCATCAGTTTTGTTCCTGAAAGTTCCTGCAGATTCCTGTCTTTCTGGCATAGGTCCTTAGGTTAGGCAGGAAGTCTCTTTCACATATGCCCCAGGCACTTTTCAGACTGCTACTTTTTTTTTTGCTGTGTCTGAGGTGAGTTATTTAGCATGCTGGGTCTTTATGGGCATTGTTTCAGTTTTTTAACTTCTGGCTCTCCCAGAGTTTAAAATCGGCCCCACTGATTTTCAAAGCCAGACCTTATAGGAACTCCTTTTTCCAGTATGGGTCTCCCAGGGCTGGGGGAGTTACATCTTGTGGTCTGATCTTGCTCCTCTGTTCTTTTCTTTGTTTTGTTGAACGAGGGGTTTGGTTCCTGACTATGGCCTTCATTCTATAATTAGCTGTGGAAGATCCGTTTAGCCAGTGTTCAGTTCATTTTCATAATTGCCACGCATGTAATTATTACCTCAGTGTGCCATGGGATGAGGTAAGCTCAGGATCCTCGCACTCCACCATCCTTCCTGCATTCCTCTTCTTTGATTTTCATCAGTGTCTTTTAGTTTTTAGTATATAGAGATCTTTTACCTCCTTGGCTAAATTTATTCCTTAGTATTTTATTGTTTTTGATGCAACTGTCAGTGAGATTGCTTGCTTTCTTTGTCACAGAACTTATTACTATAGAAATGCTACCAATTTTTAAATGTTTATTTTATATCCTGCAACTCTACTGAATTTGTTGATTAGATCTGGGAGTTTTTTGGTGGAGTTTTTAGCATTTTCTGCATATAAAATCCTATTGTTTGCAACTAATTGGAGACAGTTTTACTTATTCCTTCCCAAATTCTGATATCTTTTATTTTTTTTTCTTGCCTAATTGATTGGCTAGGACTTGCAGCATTATTTCAATAGGAGACATCCTTGTCTTAATCCCAAACTTAGAGGAAAGGCTTTTAGTCTGTGGGTTTGGTATATATTATGTTGAGGTATGTTTCTTCTGTACCTGATTTGTTAAGAGCTTTTATCATGAACTGACGGAGAACTTTGTCAAATGCTTCTTCTGCATCTATTGAAATGATATATGATTTTTCTATCATTCTATTCATTGTGATGTATCACGTTGACTTGTATATGTCAAACTATCCTTGAATCCCAGGGATAAATTTCACTTGATCATGGTGAATGATCTTTTCAGTGTGCTGCTGAATTTGGTTTACAGGTATTTTGTTAAGAACTTTTACATCTATAGTTATCAGGGTTATTGGCCTATAGTTTCTGATAGTGTCCTTTTTTAGCTTTAGTATTAGACTAGATTGAGTGCATTCAAAGTGGTATGGCTGTAGAATCTGGCTTTTGTTTTTTTTTTGTTTTTTTTTTTTTAAAGATTTTATTTATTTATTCATAGAGACACAGAGAGAGAGAGGCAGAGATACAGGCAGAGGGAGAAGCAGGCTCCACAGAAAGAGCCTGACATGGGACTCGATCCAGGGTCTCCAGGATCACACCCTGGGCTGCAGGCGGCGCTAAACCGCTGCGCCACCAGGGCTGCCCAGAATCTGGCTTTTGTATCAAGATAATGCTAGTCTAGTAAAATGAGTTCGGGGATATTCCCTCCTGTTCAGTTTTTTGGAGGAGTTTAAAAAGGATTGGCATTAATTCTTCTTCAAATGTTTGGTAGAATTAACCTGTAAAGTCATTTGCTGCTGGGCTTTTCTTTGTTGGGAGATTTACTATTGCTAATTGAAACTCCTTAGTAGTAATAGGTATGTTCAGATTTTTTGTTTCTTCCTCAGTCTTGATAGGTTGCATGTTTTGAAGAATTTTCCTGTTTCTTCTAGGCTGTCCAGTTTGTTGCTACATAATTATTCACATTAGCTTCTTAGGATCCTTTGTATTTCTGTATCGTGAGTTGTATCGTTTCCTTTTTCATTTATAATTTTCTTGATTTGGATCCTCTCTCTTTTCTTGCTTAGCCTAGCTGAAAGTTTGCCAATTTTGTTATCTTTTCAAAGAACCAGCTCTTAGTTTTGTTAACCTTTTCTATTGTTTTGGCTACATTTTTAAGAGATTATTCTGGTTGTTCCGTGGACCAGGGAGACTGGTTAGGAGGTTAAGCCAAGAGATGAGGATGGCCTCGATCAGAGTAATGGCAGTAGGAAATAGAAGATTAAAGAGAGATTTATGAGGTATAATAGGCAGTATATTCTATATTAGTGTTTTCTGTTTTTTTTTTTTAATAAAATGGGGATAACTAGTATTTCCAGGGTGGTTGTGAGGATTTGATGTGCTTAATATGTAAGGTATTTAACTCAGTAAGTCGTGGCATATAGTAGATATCTACTATATTAGATATCATTGCTAATGTTAGTTATCATTGCTGTTACTGTTACTACTGCTGTTGGCTAGATGTGGAGGGTAAAGGAAAAGTCAGGAATGTCTGTAAGGTTTCTGGCCCACATGACCTGTTGGATGCTACTAAAATAGGGAAAAATAGGAAAAGCAGATTTGAGACAGAAGAAATACTGAAGTACACATGAGATATCCACGGGGTAGGTGGATTGAAGATGATCTTGACTGGAAGAAGATTCAGATTTTAGGGTCCCCAGCATATAGAAGTAATTAAAGTTATAGGTGGCGAGAATATCATACAGCAAGAATGTAAGAAAGGAGAAGAGTATGGTTCAGAATTTTTAGGGCCATCAACATTTATAGGACTAGCAGAGGAAGAAGTGGCTGGGAAGGAATGGTATTTTTCCCCCATTTTTTTTTTCCTGATGGAAATAGAGGAAGTTAGATAAACGGATGGGTAAACTGTAAGGCAGCAGTGATATCCGGGTCTCCTCTCCTGCCCATGGCTCTTCTGTGACACCGCATGGCCTTTTCAGTCTCACGTCCAGTGATCCAAGCCTGTGTTTCCTAGTTGCAGCCCCTTAATCTGGAATTTCCTTCCCTTTTTTTCTCTGTCCTGTTCAGGCCCCTGGAGAAGCTACCTTTGACCTGCCATGGCCTTCTCTTCTCTGAGAATATGTATGTAGCACTTGCACTGGGGAGCACCAAGATAGACTAGAGTTGTTCTAGTTTCTAGAAACAAACTTTGGTTTAAATCCTGACTCTGTGACTTAACAGCTGGTTGTCTTTAGGCAGGCTTCAATATCCTTATTTATCTTATTTTGTGAGTTGTAAATACTCCTGAAAACATTTCCTGAAAATGTATGTAATGCCTAGCATCTAGGAGACAACTCTGTAAATATTATTATTATTACATTACTTTTTTTATTTTAAAGATTGATTTATGTATTTGAGAGGGAAACAGTCCTCAAGCAGATTCCCTGCCAAGATTACACCCCAACGTGGGGCTCGATCCCACAACCCATGAGATCGTCACCCAAGCTGAAACCAAGAGTGTACACTTACTGACTGAGCCACCTGGGCACCCCTTATTAATTTATTTTTAAGATTTCTCCACATCCAACATGGAGCTCAAACTTACCACCTCGAGATCAAGAGCCACATGCTCTACTGATTCCAGGTGCCCCACATTAATTACTTTAAAAAATTTTATTTTAGAGAGAGAGAGAGAGAGAAATCCCCAAAACAAGAGGGGCAGAAGGAGGAGAGTCTCAAGCTGCCTCTGTGCTGAGTGCTGAGCCCAATGTAGAGCTTGGTCTCATGACTCTGAGATCACAACCTGAACTGAAACCAAGAGTGGACGCATAACCAACTGAGCCACCTGACACCCCTTAATTACTTTTTTGTGTTGCTTTCTCCACTAGATTTTGAGTGCCTTTTTTGGTAGTATTCTCATTACTATTTTTGTAAATGTGCAGTAAATTTCATCAAGGAATGAATGAATGGAGTTTATAGGTATTAACATTATACATATTGAGGTAGACATTTTGTTAATCATTTCTGTTAGCTTTTCTGTTCAGAGATCTTATTAGCTTATCATTTTTATTATCTTCTTATTTACTAAAATCCATGTTAACAGAATCTGGTAGTTCAGAGATCAAGAAACCTACATTTATGGATGAGGAAGTCCAAAACCTACTCATCAAGATGACAGGCTTGAATTTGCAGAAGGTTTTTAAGCCAGCTATACAAGAACTGAAGCCACCAACCTATAAGCTAATGACCCAGGCACAGTTGGAGGAGGTATGTAAATGTAGAAATATTGGTAGAATGCCTTTCTTGAAAGGGTTAATACACAAGATTTCCAGAGGCCCCTCCAGAGTGATAGCTGCTCTTCCATAAGCACTCATGATGGGACTTCCAGGCACAGATTGAGAAAAGAAATGGGAGCAGGCAGGCAGAGAGAAGCAGGGAGCATGGCCGAAAATAGGCAGATTGGAGGATGTGGGTCAGGCCTATGTGTCCACATAGAGCCTCCTTTGCTCCCAAACCTGGCTGAGCATCCTTCCTTTGTCCTGCCTGGCTGAGCTTCCTTCCTAAGAAACCTCTTCTGTGAGCTTCTTTGAGGCTGAATGCTTTGGTGGGATTATGAGATATTGCTGAACCACATCCTACTCTAGGTACCAGGGTCCTCCTGGAGTCATGGGTATGAGTGGTTTATGGAAAATGCTTTGATGTATGAATCTATGAAGCATTATTTCTCCTTTTTCTAATTCAAAAGTAAGTTACAGTCATAGCAAAACATTCAGATATCTAATAGTACATCCCAAGAAGAGTAAAAAGTCCCATTTTCACTTCTCAGAGGTAATCACTGCTAACAGTATGGCATGGAGCAGTGTGGTCAGTGGTTAAGAGCATGGGCTCAGGAGTTGGGTTGCCAGGGCTCAAATCTCAGTGCTGCAACTTTGTAGCAGTTTACTTAACTTGTGTATGCCTCAGTTTTCTCTTCCATGAAGTGTCACCTAGCTCAGAAGGTAGTTGTAGGCATTAAATGAGGCGGATACATTCAGAGTATTTGAACAATATATGGTGCATAGTACATGCACAATAAATGAAATCCTTTATTCTATTTCAGGCAGCTTTTGTGGCCCTCGGTCTGTCTCAGAGTATCCCTTTGCTATGTTGAGAATGGTTGAACCTGCAGGTGGTACTCTCCGCCACACCACAGAGTTTGCAAAGGCCAGGGCCCGGGAGCCTTTTCACTTAGTGGCTACAGCTTCTTCTTCTCTGTAGTTCTTGGCATTTTTTAAATCAGCGTCTGCTTTTGTCAAAAGATCTTTCTGGTTTGTAACCCTGTGGCTCTCTTTAA
The DNA here is from genome assembly GCF_048418805.1 of Vulpes vulpes. Taxonomy (NCBI): domain Eukaryota; kingdom Metazoa; phylum Chordata; class Mammalia; order Carnivora; family Canidae; genus Vulpes; species Vulpes vulpes. Next base: position 86,132,514 of record NC_132790.1, read on the forward strand.
GAAATATTTTATTTTTTTAGGCTACAAGAAAAGCAATTGAGGCAGCTAAAGTACGATTAAAAATGCCACCAGTTCTGGAAGAACGAGTGCCAATAAATGATGTGTTAGCTGAAGATAAGATATTGGAAGGAACAGAAACAGCCAAATACGTATTTACTGATATATCATATAGCATACCACACCGGGTGAGTACATGTCTAATTGCAAAATGATCTTTATTTGAAATATGTGGAGATGGGCCCGAGGGATGAGGGTCAACATCATTGTGACCCGGTATCTCTGAATCTTCCAAACCAGAATTCCTGTGACTGGGTGAGACCCTTCTGGAAGATCCAGCCCAGCATAAGGAAGAAGAGAAATGCAGACCAGCCCTACATCAGCATGTTACCATTTCCTTACAGATTACGGACCCACTTTATTCCAGACTGACTGCAGAGACAGAGACAGGTGTGCTAAGACAGAACTCGGGGTTTACAGACAGAAACCCATCTCCAGACCACAAATAGGCAGAAATCTTCAAGGCAATGGGAGAAGGGGATTCTTTCTACCCAAGTTAGGCTAACCCCATTAGCTGAAACATTTTGAGAAAGTGGTTTCTTTCCTGTAAATTCTTGATACCCAGACTTCCCAAAGGATTTTCACTTTTTAGAATTTGCAGCAAGAATGACAGGTTTTCCCTAATTTTCAGACACCACTGCTGCTTCTGTTTTGGATTTTATTCTCTAGATCCTCTTCCTTTGATGGCCAGTTCCAAAAGAACACTCCGGCACTTATAAAATAGATCACTTTTGTATTGAATTTTTTCAACTGAGGGTGAAACAAGCAATTTACAAGGTAGCCCACAAAATGCAGAATAGTGCGTAATGCTGTGGTTGGGAGAAGGGCCACCCCACATTAGTCTTTTTGTCATCTGTGATTATGGTTAGAAGACATGATTTGAGCGATGTCCACGTCTGTATATCAGCCACCTGTACACCTGACATGATGAACAGAGATCACAGTTTCATTTTAATTAAAATTTTTGCTTTGGGGTGCTTTGAAGGCTGTTTATGGGAACATCTTATAACCTGAAATGGAGAAAGGACTTAGAATTCAAATTACCACACTCCTTTTGAGGAATAATTGTTATTTAGACATGTTATGTTTTATTTGTAGTACTTGATCATAGTTTTAATTATATTATCCTAAGAACACATTCAGAGACTCTTACACCCGAAAACTTGAAAGTACCGTTTGGTTAATTTAAACATTAATCAGATGTGTATCAGTTACCTGCTATGTGCAAAATTCTGTGTAATCACTGCGTGTTGCAATGAATTGTAATATGCAGTTCCTGCCCCTTTTCAGCTCTCTGACAGTATCTGAGCAGTGTCAAGAATCTTGCACGTGGGGGCACCTGGGTGGCTTAGCTGGTTGAGCGTCTGACTTCAGCTCAGGTCATGATCCCAGGATCCCATGATCGAGCCCTGCATCAGGCTCCCTCCTCGGCAGAGAGCTGCTTCTCCCTCTCCCTCTGCCACTTTCTTGCCTGTGTTTGCACACTCTGTCAAATAAGTAAAATTAAAAAAATCTTACACATGATAAATTGCCAGTCAACTGGCACAAACAGTGGGTAGAATTCTGAGGGAAGTGAGCTCATAGCCTAGGACTTGGTAGTTGGAAGAGTGAAGAGACCAGAGGCAGGTGGACTAGTCAGTCTCTTACACATTTATGTCTCATGTCAATTCGAGGAATTATAGAGGTGTGGAATTAAGACTCCACATTCTTGGGTTTTTTCCTTTTATCCCAGGGACTTTAGAAGTAGATCACAAAGTAGTAAAGTCTGTTTCAGTGAGACTTTAGGATGGGATGGGAAAGTGAAGCAATTTAAAAGATCTCATAGCACTTCTTTCCTCTGAAATGGATTTAGATGAATCTGACCAGCTTTTTTCCCTTGAACCATTTTATGTATTAAACCCACTTTAGGACCATAGTTGGCAGTTAGTAAATACTTTCATTTTAGATTTCTGATTGTCAAAGGCACGGCAGTGATTAGTGAAAGAAGTATCAAATCTTGCCAAGTCTTTGAGGTTTAAAATTATCATATATGATTGCATTTTCTATCTCCCAGATGCATTTTATATTTTGATTGCAAATTATAATGGTGCTTAGTGGAACATTGGAACTAGAAATAAGTCTCCACAAACTTACCCTCAATTGTGTTCTATTTCAGGAGCGTTTTATTGTTGTCAGAGAACCAAGTGGCACACTACGCAAAGCTTCTTGGGAAGAACGGGACAGGATGATACAAATTTATTTTCCAAAAGAAGGCCGTAGAGTTTTAACACCAGTAATTTTCAAGGAAGAAAATCTTAGGGTAAGGTGACTTTAGTTTCATTGAGTCAGTAGTGATGGTTTCTTTGTGGAACAAGTTGGTTCTGGTGCTGCAGGGCATTCTGCTTTGGTAAACACAGATACATGTTTCTAATAATGACTCTACTGTTATCTTGCAATTGGCTTAGCTGGGATTTGAATTTGGTGTGACAATTATGAAGCCTGTATGATTTCTGCCTGCCTCTTACTGGGCACAGAAGTGGATGGGCACATCTGTCATGGCATCAGGGCAGGTGTTGATTTTTCTCATCTAATTCCAACTATGCTTCGTGGTTTTAGAACATGTACAGCCAGGACCGACATGTTGATGTCCTCAATCTCTGTGTTGCCCAGTTTGAGCCAGATTCTGCTGAATATATCAAAGTGAGTATATTTTATAGTTTCTAAAGTGTGGGCTTAAGTATGGTTATGAGTAGGATTTTTGCAGAAGGGAAGAACATCTATCATAACTGAACATCTATTGATTACCTTATGTATACCAGATATTTTATCCTCACAACAGCCCTTGAATTAAAGATGGGAGAATTTAAGCTTGGAGAGTTATGTAGCGTGGTGCAAGTTGCACAGCTAGTAGGTGGCAGCATTAAGGATCCAAACTTTATAGCAGAGCTGCTTCTCTTTTCATTTTATCATACAGGAACAGTCATTTACTAAAATTTGCCAAAATCTATTTTACAATTCAATTTAATAAGTAATCATGTAGTGCTCTCTATGTATAAGATAGTATTGTGGATAGCATAGGTGATGACATGAACTAGCGTAAGATGTACTATCAAAGCTTGCAGTCCAGAAATGATTGTGAGAAGGGTGCTAGATGAGTATGCAGATAACTATCACCTTAGGTTTAAGATGTTAGGTGCTAAGAGAAGATTAGAAAGTGCTCTCAGTGAAGGTTTCATATGGGTCTTGAACAGGGTTCTAGAAGGGCAAGGAACATTGTGAAGTTGGGTGAGAAGAGGTGTTTCAGGCAGGGAGAGGAAACAAAGTGTGCTTGCAAATGGCCAGTTATCTGGTTTGCTTTTACATGCAATATAAATGTATGGGAGGTGTTCAAGGTTAAGCTAGAAAAGTAAATGGGGCCATGTGACAGGTGACTTCAGATGCGAGGCTCAAGAATCTGGACTTCAGTCAGCAGGCCTTTGAAACCTTTTGAACACAGGAATGCCCTTATCTTAGTCCTCAGTTTGCAAGATCAATCTGGAAGAACTGAAGGAACAGTAGTTAATAAGGTGGAACGGGGTAGTTGATGGGATAGGGAGAAAAGGGAGGAGTGAAAAAATAACGATTTTTTAAAATCCTCTAATGACCAAGATAATCACCATTATCCATTATTTCTAGTGGTCTACATATATGTAATAGGTGCTGCATAAATAGTGCTTGGCTGCTGAAAAGTAATTGGTTTGGCTGTAAATGTGCAGCAGACTTGTTCCAGGCTGCACACACTTCTACAGTGGAGGGTTGATCTAAACCATACCTGTTGGTTAAAGAGAGTAGAAGCAGGTATACGTAGACCTGGTTTAGTGATACTTTCTGGGACAACAGTCAAATAATTGTGTATCCAGTAATGCTCACTTATTTTCATGTTTATGAAAAAAATTGCATTTTATCATTTTATGTGGGTAGATTCATCATCAGACCTACGAAGACATAGATAAACATGGGAAGTATGACCTTTTACGTTCAACAAGACACTTTGGTGGAATGGCTTGGTATTTTGTAAATAAGAAAAAGATTGATGGTTTACTGATTGACCAGATTCAGAGAGATCTGTAAGTATGATCTTAGTAAGTAAAAGAAATTCTATTACAGTAAATCTGTATTTAAGCTATTTTCTCCCAGTGATGACAGTGTATAGTCCAGTGATAAATACCCTTCACTTATTTATGTGTTTGTTCTTCCAGCGTAACCCAGTTTTCTCAGCCTTTGCTTCTGTGTTAAACAGGGCTAGATTCTTTAAGAGTAAGTGGCTGTGGCTCTGTATTATGTATCTTGAATACTGACTTACCTTGGCCTCACTGGTGTTCCTTGGTATCAGTGAACTTTCCAGACGCTTAAAGGGGATTAAATGGGCAACGTAAGACATAAGCCCTGGCAGGTGCTTGTTTTCCCCAGTGGAACTGGGGCTTTTCAGTAAAAGTCATTATTTATGAAAACACTACAGTTTTTGATATTCCTTGCTTTTGCAAGATTTTTAAGGCACTGACAGAATTACAATTTTTTTTTTCCCAAAGTCGCATGAATCATGGAACGTCTACTGTATTTTAACTGGTGTGCTCCCAGGTTTCTAGCTGAAACAATAGTGTATTTTACAGCTTGTGATGAAACTGAAAAGAAAATTGTTTTTGACTATCAGTTGGATTAGAAATGCCAAAATGACAAGGAAAAGAAACCAGCACAGCTCTAAGGAAGTCCACTTTCTACGGAAAGTCCTTGACTGACTCAGAAGTCTGAACTACAAGAGGGTAGAGATTATGGCTGCCTTCAGACTATAGGGGGCTGTGACTCAGCTTATCCTCCATGTCATCTAATCAAAGCCATTCACATAAAGGTCCTAAGGCATTTGGAAATAGAAGGTTCCACAGGTATTATCTAAGAAATACAGCCCATATTTGGAAACAGCACCATTTCTCATAGAAGCAGCATTCTTAATGGTAGATGTCTTCAGGCCAGCCCACTTCAGCAAGTGTAGTATAATCCAATTCAGTGGGCAGAAATACACCTTCATCCCACATAAATAGGGGGCTGGTTGGCACTCATGAGGATACTCAAAAGGGATCTACTTTCAAGTGAGTCGACAGTGACATCTGTGAATGAATTTTCTTATGAAGTTTTTTGGATCAAATCATTCTGAAATGATTTTATTATAAAGACATGTAATATTTTTGTAAATAATTAGAATTACAAGAAATGTGTAATTGAACATTAAAGTTCTTTATTAAAGTGTACTAATATAGGCTATTATAGTAATACTCATTACCACATGAGCTTTTATATCTGAAGCAGTTTACTTGTATACCGGGAGGGAGTTTTGAGTACTTAACCATTCCTGTAGGATTTCTGCCCAGGACAGCATGCTGCAAACCCCAGACTAGACAGTAGAGGGTGCATGTCCTCCTAAATGGAACCCAGGGCAGAACGGGATTCTGCAGTTTATTTCAGACTCAAGTCCCACTGTTGGTTTTGAGAGTCTTTAAAAATTTTTTGAACATGTAAATTGATTTGCTCTTATTTTCAAATACAGGCTGGGTGTTAAGCTAACTTATTCAGTAAGATGCAGGCATTATACTTTAGCATGAATGTAATGAAGCCCTAAAGAGGAATCTAAATATAGAAGCCCAGTTAAGCTCTTTAGAGGACCACATGCCTACGCTCCAAAGCTCCAAAGAGAATGTTATCATTTGGGGAATTTTGCTGTCATGTTTATTAGACTCTGTTAAATTATAACAAGCACAGTGCATTTGTAATGAATATGTTTCAGTTTTTTTTACCTGAAACATTTTACTATATGAACAGCACTGGTTTCTCAGTTCTCCCAGAAGATGGCCTTGAGAGTGGACAGACCTTGGGATAAGCCTAGAGGATTTCTCTCAGGTCACCATGGCTTGAGAAATTATTTACCTCTTTCCACACTGTCAGGCCACTCTTTATCCCCCAGGGCAGGTATAATAGGAAAACGGGGAAAATTAGTGAGATAGCTGGGGGAACACTGAATTAGGATATCTTCACCGCTCCAACCCCAACTGGAAGCCAGTAACTCAGTATACATAGCACAACCTCAAAAGCACAAGCATTTTAGAAAGGTTATTTACCCCTCAGCTTTGAGATGGCAGATGGCAGGCAAGTGTTGACTATGTGAGAAGATAGTGATTGGTTTGGGGAAGGCGAAGGAGATTCTTATGCTAATTAAAATTGTTTAGAGTTTCTAGAAAGGTAAGTACAAGCCAGAAGAACTGAATTCTAGATTGCTGAAGCAGCACCTGACATTCCTTCTGATGCAGGAAGCAAAATTTTAGATTTGCTTCACTAGGACACTCATTTTTAACCAATGGGTTCCTATGAATAGACTGGGGCCTGGGAGTCTTTCCTTGTATTCTCAGGCGTCTCATAGAGGCATTTATTCATTAATTTGGAGTCTTAATGAAAATTTGTTAGGAGAGGTCAATGCTAATGAACTTGAAGGCTAGTGGCTTTGAGCATCCCCTGCACACCAGCTTATGTGGGATGAAGGTGATATTCCTGCCCTCAGAGTTAGATTACATTATTTGCTGGTGAGGTGGGTTGGCCTGGCACCCACCCATCTACCATTAAGAATGCTGTTTCTATGAGAAATGATGCTCCATTTCCAAAAGAATATAGTCACATTTAGACTATATTCAGGTTCATAAATTGGGCACTGCCTGTACAGATTCCTGCCCACCTTAGAGTACATATGAAGCTTAAACTGGCCAGTTTACTGAAAATGCCTTTGAAAATAAGTTTGAAAATATCAAACTAAAGGCTTAAAAAATTTCTGGCCTGAGGAAAGTCTCAAGTGTAACTCAAAGTTGGCACACATTTATAGGACTGTGAAGCAAACGAAGAAAACCCACTGATAGCAGTAAACCCTTTCACTCTAGAGTCGATGATGCCACCAGCTTGGTCCAGCTATATCACATCCTCCATCCAGATGGCCAGTCTGCTCAGGAGGCCAAGGAGCAGGCTGCTGAGGGATTACATTTAATTAAGGTAAAGGGATTTTTCCCACACTGGCTGTTTTGTGGTGATAATGGAGTTGGGAAGATTCTGAAGTGGGTCATATTTAATGGTAACTAAACAGATTGACACATACAGAAAATCTGTGGTCTTAAAATAGTAACTAGAGCCCCATATTTCTTCATCTGATAATAGAAACAGATGGGATGGGGGTGTGGGAGCTGCAGCTGGAGTCCAAGCAATTCAGATAGTAGAGCAGCATCTCCCTTGTGATCAGGTCACCAGAGGGCAGGGTGGAGTACAAGGCAGCCCATGTTCCTGATCACATTCCTGTCCAGAATGGGAGAAGGTGGTGCTTGTATATTACTAAGCCTTGGTTGCATTATCATCTTGAACTGCATACCTCGCAGAACCACGGGCTTATTACATATATTTCTCTGTCATTATATAATTTTCGCCTAATGCTCAGAACAGACATAGTTTTGTGGGTCTGGCTTCTCTCCCAATCTTATTTTATGCATACTGCAAAAGCATTTCTAAGGATACAAATGACCAGTGATGAGCCCACCCCCTAGGAGCAGAGAGAAACTGTGGTACTAATTCTGGTTTTCTGTGATATTTGGGGGAAAATATTCTTTAAAGTGAAAAATTAGTTTGCTGACTTTCATCCTCTAAATTTATCTTGACGATCTGGCAAGAAGTACAATGTCAGGTTTTAAATTTTTTTCTGGAAACAAGGTAAGGGAGATGGCAGTCATATCAGGATTCTTCTGGTGTTTAGAATTACTGTAGCTTGTTTGGTCCATGTAGTAGTAGGCTTACTGTTTCATAGTCAGAAAAACAATTGTGAACCTTGGAAGACTTTTTAAACTGGACCTTTGCTAATGCAGAAATGGGAAACTTTAGTGTATGTTGCTTAATAGAGTTTTTTTTTTTTAAACAGGTCTTTGCAAAAACAGAAGCACAGAAAGGAGCATATATAGAATTAACACTACAGGCTTATCAAGAAACAGTCATTAGCCATTCTGCAGCTTCCTGAAAACATTTTAAAAATAAATTTCATTTTACTAAATTGTAACTTGCTTTCTCTGTTAATGTGAATGTCAAAAGTATTGAAGGGAGTTTCCTGATGTTTCTAACAGTGCCTCTACTGAAATACAAAGAAATCTTTGATACTCCACTCATTTTCCTAGGTTTTGAGAGGATGATAATTGAGAAGTATATTTGAGTGTTTGGTTAGAATTTCTCTAATCAGGTGCAGTGTAAACAACAAAAAAGCACTTCTATCTCTCTATATCACTAAACAGTTTAAACAGAGCCCAGCTTAAAGAGGTCAGAGGAGCTGGGTTTCAGATCCTGATTTGAGAAACAGATAATTAACTACAAGACAAAATTAGGGTTGAGGCATAAAAACCCAAGTATACCAACTTGGTGGGAACATGGTCAAGAAAAAGGGTTACGAGAATGTGGGCTGATCCCTAGGTGAGGTGTAGTTTGGTTCAGCCTTCTAAAACAAGGAGCTTATTTTCATTATTTAGAAAGGAAACTTTCAAGTATTTTTGTTAATTCAAAAGATTTTATGAGATACAGTCTAATGACAGTATGAAAAAAAAAATCAAAGCCCACATTTGGTTTACTTAATAAGGAAACAATGATTTAGATGCTGCACGTAAATGACTCCTAAGATGAGAAGAGCAGTGTGCTCCCAGTGGGCCACAAACAGCCTTTCCATATAAAATCTAAGGAGGTTCTCAAGAGTCTAAAGCACTGTGGTCAGGGTGGCGATCGATACCTGTCCATTATAATGATCTGTGTAGTGGGGTTCTCAAGAAACATTACACTCAATCATCCAAAATATCTTCATCCAGGTTGATGTCTGTTGTGTCAATATCTTCTAATTCCAAATTATCCAGATCTATTTCCAGTTCAGGTAAACTCTGCAAAGAAAAGAGTTATATAGCACTTTGTTTCTCTGATAAGCTTTTGAAGCTACCTCTGATTCATGATCCAAAGAGAACCAAAGCAATAGTCAAAAGGGACATTCTCTCATTTCAGAGCCCCTGCTCTGAAAGTGATTACGTCACTTGAAATGCAGAGGCCTGCCCATCCTGCAGCTGTTCATGGGGAGAAAGGAGTGCACCTGGGGTTCCCATGCAAAGTCTGGGTATGATGTCTGTACCTTTTCTTCTTTGTTGGCTGTGTGGGAGGTGACAATTACTGGAGTAGGAGAAGCAGGTTTCCCATCAAGTTCCTGAAAAGCCAAGTGGAGATACATATATAAAAATGGAGAATTTGTTCAGGTAATTTTCCCCCAGTGGAAGGCTACTCAGGATTAGGAAATGGGAGATGACACTTAAAATGAACAAATCTTAACCAGATTATCTCAGGCAGTATTCTGAGTATTCTGACCTGTTGAGCTGCAGATCTTGAGGGCTGAAAGCCTTTTGCCTCTTCCATAACATTTCTTTCTTCATTTGGCTATCAGAATAAAGTAATAATGAAATATTCTGAAGTTATAATTCATTTATGAATTTGATCCAAATCTCAATTATCAGCTCTCAATCCAACAATAAAGTATGTAAAGTAGGAACACACTTCTACACTCTAGTCACACTGAATGAGGTCTGCTCCCTGGCAACTCACCGTGACAAGTGGGTATTGCTTGGCTGGCCACAGATCAGCATGTGTTTCCTTCACCCATTCTTCTACAACAAAGGCTTCTTTTAATCCAGGAAAAAGGTTTTCATATTCTGTTGGATCTGCAAGGGATTCTGCTGCTTTCTGATTGACTTTTGAAAGATTTTCTCTCCAGAGTTTCACCACCCTATTGTAGAGATCAAGGAACCAAAGGGAGACTTGAGTAAGTGTGCTCTAGTTTTTATCTGAAACATTTGTTCCTAAAATTAAAAGTCTGTACCTTGAAACCTGACTGGGTAAGTAAGTCCGGGCTAGGAAGGCGGCTTCTGGCAGTCGACCTGTTCTAATCAAGAGTTCCAGGCAGGCATCTAGCCTAAAGATGAAAAAGGAGAGGCACTATTACCAAGAAGAGACAAATGTAGATGTAGTATTGCAAGGTTAGCATTCTCTCCCCAACTTCCACACATATACCTCACACCTCATTTTGTCACTGAGTCATTTACTTATCATCAGTGTGTTTACATAATCAATGGACTCCAAGAACGTGAAGGGTAGGACAGGTTTGTGACCATTTTCGCTCTCTCGACAACCTGTTTTAACAACTCCTAAGAAGAATCTAAGGGGGCTTTTCAAGGCCAGCTAAGGCAGCTTAGACAAGCACATTTTCAAAGGCTTTCAGGAGATACAGGAGCAGAAACTTGGGTTTCACAAGTGGGAACATTGAGGGCAGTGTCTCCAATGTGGGCTTGTGCTGGACAATCCAGTGGTCTCTAGCAGGAAAATGTCCTAGTGTCTATTTTTTTAATTTCAATTTTTTTTGAAGTTTGGTAAAGTAGACAATGTGTAGAATTCACAGGTTTTGGGGGGAAAAAGGGGTTTTTGGCTTTTAGAAATGTAATACACTACATATATATTACCTAATATCCTCGGCATCAAATGAAAGTCAAACAATATTCTGCAATAACACATGAATACTAAATGTGATAATAAGAACAAGTAGCATAAAAGCATAAAATAATATACTTCAGAGTTAAGGTTTTGCCATCAAATAAATTATAGGAAACTGTTTTCAGGACAGTTTTTGGTTTTTGAATTATGGACCTATTCCTACAGGTATACAAATTTATAAATACATATATTATAAAAACACACTGGGATACACTAAGCTTTGATGATAAAGTGTGAGGTTTAAAAAGGCACTATGCAGGGGAAGGTTACTGAATATTTTTGTGTTTTATTTCATAATATGGTCAACTAATGTTGAGGTGATTTGGTTTGCACTAACTGCTAGACTTTGAGAAGTATATGGTATTTTTATGCTTTACAACTGGACTCAATTATAGAAGTACCTGACATCCTCAACCCCCTTTATTCTTGCCATGGACAGGTCAGAATTACCCAATTTGGGTAAAACTATTGGCCATTTGGGTACTACAGGAACAGCACAATAGCTTCCTGCTGTGTTAAAATAAAATGGCTCAGCCAGGGAGAGGCCAGGCTTTTGAGAAAGGTGTTTAACATTTCTCTCGGTCCAAGCCTCCTTAAACAGCACATTTTGCTTATTTCGACCAAATGTGTCAAGAGCATCCCTTGCTGAAGGTGAACGCCACCATGGTAGCACTGTCCTTCCTCGGACTACGCCTACTAGCCAGGGCTACGCCAGGTGCCTGTCCGTTCTCCAGGGTTCATTCTTCCTCTGTGAACCACCCTCATAGTCATTGCAGAAACCAGTGCTTGAAATTACTATGCCCACCTCTCTTAGACCTTGCATTAATACTTACTTGCCCTGTAAAAAGTAGCTCATGAATGCCACGTTATTCTTGCCATCTCTCTCTGCACCCTCTGCTAGTTTGTTCACCATACTAGCATTTCCAGAGGCAGTGGCCAAGAGCAACAGGCCTCCATAATCCTGTGCATGGTGCAGGCACTCTTGGGCAAGGCCAAACTGACATTTACTAATGGCAAGTTCGGCAAGTTGTTTCCACTTTTGTTCTGACTGTAAAAAAAGAGTTTCCAAGTTAAAACATCTATGGAAATAAACATTTGATTTTCAACATAACAGTCTTCTGTTAACCTATTACTGGGCTGCCAATGGGAGATATTTCATACATATACTGAGCTGTGCTTATTAAGCTGGTTCTATCAATCAAAGTAAGAATGGAATGACAAAATGTATAATGAGAAAATGGAAGTCATTCGCATATACAAAATGAATTCAAACAAATCAATTTTAATGATGCATGAATAATCATCAACCCATTATAATTTTGTAATTACACAGTAAAACTAAAAGTAATACTATCTAATTGGAGTTTTAAGGTAATTAGATTGCAGTTATTTTAATGAGTGATTTAGTACCATTTCTGAAAAGTGTAGAGCATTGTTTTTTATATTCTTAAATATTTAACAATGATGTTATCTGTTATTTGTAGCTTCTCAAAAATCAAAATGCTACACATTTGGATGATCTCAATGTAGCTGAAATTTATTTAGCACATCTGAAATGAATTTACCAATAAATGCTAGACTTAAACCACAATTGGGGGCCCTTAATACATAGCAGTTCATTAAAATCATTAAATTGTGTCAAAATATTAAAATCTTTAAAACCAACAACTTTCTCACTAGTTTGGGATAATGGCAAATTACTGCTTTGTCTGTCTGTACTCTAAGTTCCCAGACTACAATATCTAATATCTTACATCTTCTTTTACAAAACAGATCTCCTATAAGCTATTGAAAACACTTTTAAACAAATTCACAATGCTAAAAATAGATCTCCAATAAAATTCATTCATGTAAAGACTAACAAAATGCATTTTTTAAGTGAACAAATAGAGGCAATCATCCAAAGAGATTTACTAATTTGCATTTCAGAAAAATTTAACAAGAGAACTTACACTAAACACAAAGAAGTAGCTACTAACCTTTGAATCAATTACAGAAAATCATGACTTAGTACATACCTCTGCTTCTACTGCTAATTGGTATGCGATTTTCAGTTCTCCAAGCTGTAGAGCAAGTTCAAAGCGATGCTCCGGATCTGTGGATACTGTAAGAGCTTGCTGCTTGAAGCCCTAAACAGAGAACATATGTAACTGTGTGTGCAGTCTACATGTGTATATCACACACAGCAAGCCAGCCATTTAGCACTCTGTTGAACTAAGACTACCTTGCTAACACACAAACCCCACTGCCTAAACATAATAAATAATACTCTTTAATGAGAAGACAGAAAAACGAAGGAATCATTAAATTAATTGCTAAGAACAAACCTGCAGGCAAAATGCAGTCCCACAATGCTATTTTCTAAGCACTGGAAGGTGACTGATGCTTAACAAACTCATGTAAGACTAGTAAATCAAAAATGCAAAAGCAAGCAAATGTCAAAAAGACAAAGATTCTGGAAAGCTGAGTGAACTAGAGGCATTTCAAAGAGAGGCTCAGTGGTGTAGACCTAGCCGTTCACAACCTACTCACTAAGCTGGGCTCAGAGATCATGTAATCCAGTCCCTCAAAGAAAAGCAGTTAAATGTAAAAGCTTCCTTCCAATTTTTCCTAATCTGTAGATCATTTAGCAAATGTTTTTGCTTGTAGGTCCTGACACTGATAGGGTATCGTTACAGGACTTGACTGCTGGTCTTATGTCTACTTTATTCATCAAAGGGCAGGAAATCTAAAACTGTCTTCCATATTCCACAGAGTCATCAAAACAGGCTTTTAAACCAACTACTGTAATTATCAAATTAGCTTCTCCCCTAAGACAAGGAGTACCGATGGGAGTATATGCACTGTGGGCAAGTTCATCAGCTCTATGGATGTGGTGCATTAGACCAAGCTGAGACTTCAAGAGACTCCCCTGGAATGAGGAAGAATGCTCGGTTATGGGGTGGCCAAGAAGGAGTTGCTGGATCTCCAGGAAGGCTGTATCATTATGTTTAAAATGTTTTAACTTCCCAGACTACACAAACTGCCCCCTCTCCCTCTCTCTTTCACGTATAAATAAATTAAATCTTTAAAACAAAACAAAACAAAACAAAAAAACACCCAAAAAGAAAACCAGCAAACAAACAAAAAAATCCCTCTTACTTGCTTTTCCAGAAAGTGTGCAACTCTGGTCCTCTGTTCTTTTGGAATGGTAGGAAGAACCTTATCAGCCATGCTAAAGTCCCTTCTCATGACAGCTGTCTGGTATTCCAGCACGGAAACCAGCAGAGAATAGCTAACAATGTTCAGTTCTTTATCACCCAGATAAAGCCTGTTGTCTTTAGGAATATAGCCCAGGAGATACATTGTCCTGTAACAGACACAGAAACTAATTAGGAGTAGGCCCAAATCAGTAGAATGATACACACACACACACACACACACACACACACACACACACACAACCTGCCTCTTGCTCAGAATCTTTTCACTTTGATGCAATTTTGATCAACAAGAGCCAACCTACTAAAACTGTTACACACTGAAAAATCAAGCCTATCACTGCTACAAACCAGCAATAGGTTTTGTTTAAAAAACATAATTCTGAACTTAGAATGCTTGACACAAAAGTAAAACAATATTCAGTTACCTGTCCAAGTGGGCAATGGTGACTATTTCTCCTCCAACATAATAATTTAATCTGTTCACAGAACTTGTGTAAATGAAGCAATCGCCTACCCACAGCCCTGTTTTCACAATTTCCTGAATCTCACCAAGAACCTGCGGAGAGAAAAATAGTCTATTTTATTACCTTATTGAGAATTAGAAGTCCTGTCAATCATAAAAACTGAGTATGACTGGGGTGATAAGGTACAGTAAGGAATGCAAAGTAAAATCCTACTTCAAGAAAGAAAATATTTTCTTGAAATTTTTCTATCTTCTTTCTCCATTTAAAAACAGATTCCTGGATGAGTATTTGTAATGCAGAATCTCACTGCTGCATCAGAGCTGTGATCTAAACTCACACACATGAAACTGGAAAGGAAGTATTTCATAAAATCTTCCAGGACCATCTCCACAATAGATGACTTAATTTTACCATTTGAGAGCTCATTTAAATCACTCTGGGTGAACTGTCTTAAGACCAAAACACCTTCTAATTTCCTTACTGAAAGGTATCAAAGTGAATCTAATGATTTTCTAAAATCAAAGTGCAAATTTCTTTTAAACATACATACTTTCAAACTCTGATCTTTGAGTCAAGACTTTAATTTTCACATTTCACTGGAATTCCTTATATGTTCACTTTCTCCAAAACTTAATAAAATATGAAACTCAGTGAAGTTTATACAAATATAAATCACTTACAAACAAAGCTAAAGTTGTGTTGGTGAATTACCTCAAAGGCGTCTTCAATGCCATCTTCAGTAACTCCCTCATGTGTTTCCTGTGCAGCCAAGACTTTTTCAGACAGATACTTCAAGATAAAAAACGACTCCTCGGTGGCAATACAGACCAGCTCTCCAGAGTCAGACCAGAAAATCTGTAACATGGCAAGCAGACACACGGACAGTTTTGGATTTCTGTGTGGTATGACTAACTGCATACACTTAGTTTCTAACAAGATTTGTTTTTCTTACATCAGGATAATAAATACGCATTTGACAAGTTTATATAGTGCATGGTGTGTACATATATGTACAGATACATATACCACATATATACATATACGTACATATGTGTATATCCATATTTGGAGGGTAGATGGGGCAGTGCCTTGCTATTTATTTTATTTTTATTTTTATTTTTCTTATAGTGCCTTGCTATTTAGCTGAGAAATGGAAAGACCAAGGGGAGACAGGAGGAAAGCTGTTAGGAAGCACTGGACATGCTGTCATTTAGAAGCAGCAGCCCATTCCCTATTGCTCTAAAAAAGTGTTTTTCAGCCTTTTTTTTTTTTCCATTATCACCCTCACCCACATACCCAGGAATCTTTTTAGACATTTTTTTTCCCTCACCTCCCCCTACAAAATACCATGGATACTATATATGCTTATACATATATAATGCATATACATACATACATGGTGTGTGTATATATATATACACACACACATAACATATATATACATCTAAGTATCTACCCTTTATAGATAAAGTGCAAATTTTCTTCACCCTCAAGAACCAATTTTTTTCCACCAGGGTGCTAGTGCCCACTCAGAATGCATGCTATAAAAGACACAACCAGGACCCTAGGGAGGTGGATTTGTCTCCAAAGATTTTTGTCTGACAATGAAAGGTGTCAAAGAAGCAGGTAGTTCCAGAAAACTTTGCCACTGGAGACATTTACCTGAAGTTTAAACAGCCATCATCAGGTAAAGTATGAAAAGGCTTCCCGAATGGTATGGGAGCTCCTAGGCCTTTCCAAGTCAAGAGCTCCCTGACTTCTTATCTTTAAAGCATGCTTTTTATACTGTCAAATCCATTTAAAGTATGAATGGCACTTGGCATTTCTGTAACTTTTGATGCTTTTCAAAATACCCACTGTCTACTGCCTCATTCATATACCACAATTCTGATTTTCTAAGCAATTTTGAAGTAAATGGTACTGAGTCCAACACAATGGAACCAGGACAGCTGAGTATAAGGACATTTCTTTGCCTCAGGGACCCAGAGCTCCTCACAAAGCTACACGTTCCAGAAGTAACAACTGAGGGAAAACTCACGTGTTTGGGCTGAATTTCAATTCTGCGTATGAGTTCTGTATTGTCCCAGTCATAGAAAGCTAAGCCATTTACAGATCTGACTCCCAATAAGAAGCCTCCATAGATACCTGAAAAGAAAAAAGATTTTTGTTTAGCTGTTTCTGAGCTATTGCAAAGCTTCCAAAAATGTGTCATATATAAATAGCACTCACTTTCAGCTCCAAAATCTGGTTTAAATGATTTTTTTTCCTTAAAGTTCTTAAATATCTTTACAACACTATTGCTCTCTCTTATTGCGTATCTGAGGGAGAAAGGAAGAAAAACATAGCATATTATATACCCAATCATACTTCCATCAAATGTTAGAAATTTTTTCAGATATATTTGAGTAATGATTATGGGTTTTACACTAATACACACATTATTAGGGTATACAAACTATTTCAGAAACTAAGACCCAACATCACTCGCTAAGTGAGTGATTAAACTGGTATATTCCTGCAATGGAACACTGCAAAAATGGGAACCAATCACTGATTCATGCAACAACCTGGATGAATCTCAAAAACATTATGCTGAGCAAAAGAAGCCAAACGTAAGAGTGGATACTGTATGATTCCATTTATATGAAACAAAAGACAAATCTAATCCACATGGTGACAAAAAGCAAATCAGTGTTTCCTGGGGCCAGAGAAATGACTGTTAAGGGAAAACAAGGGGATTATTTGGGAATGATAGAAATGTTCTATGTTTTCATTGTGCTGTTGGTTGGATTGTATACATTTGTCTAAATTCATTGAAATGTACATTTAAAATAGTGCATTTTGTATAAATTATACCTCAATAAAGGTGACTTAAAAAATAAAGAAAAATTTTTATAAGTGGTGTAGACATTTTTGGCAACTTAGAACAGTGTGTATATTCCAGCCTCTTGAAAAGAGGGGCTGGGGCTGTGGCTGTTGCTGGATATTCAAGAGTACTTAAGGAAGTGATCTGATAAGCATTCCTATCAAGAGAGGAAAGATGTTAAGTAGGGCTTTGGCTGGATAAAGCTAATTTAAAAAAAAAAAAAAAAAAAGGCAAAAAGCAAACTATCAAAACAGAGGGGATCCCTGGGTGGCTCAGCGGTTTGGCGCCTGCCTGGCCCAGGGCGCCTGCCTGGCCGAGGGCGTGATCCTGGGGTCCCGGGATCGAGTCCCATGTCAAGCTCCCGGCATGGAGCCTGCTTCTCCCTCCTCCTGTGTCTCTGCCTCTCTCTCCCTCTATGTCTATCATACATACATACATACATACATACATACATACATAAACCTTAAAAAAAAGAGAGATATATAAAGAGAAATAAAGCAATCCATGAACTGTAAGTATTTTTAAAAGATGATAACAAAGTACATTTTAGTATATGGGACTGTGCATGTATGAATATATTTAGGAAATTTATGAAAAGAACACAACAAATTCTTACTTCTCAGTATATCTTATTGTTAAAAAATTTAAAAACACACATCTTCACATGTAAAACTAAGGCTCAGGTTACTTGGTGTTGAGGACAGGGGCAATACAAAATATGGAGGAAACAAAGCTAAGAAAACTGAAGATGTAATTCAGTTGTGTCGTCAGAAAAAACCAAAGCCACGGGTGT
Organism: Vulpes vulpes; assembly: GCF_048418805.1. Taxonomy (NCBI): domain Eukaryota; kingdom Metazoa; phylum Chordata; class Mammalia; order Carnivora; family Canidae; genus Vulpes; species Vulpes vulpes. The sequence continues at coordinate 86,150,490 of NC_132790.1, forward strand.
CCTGGTTGGCTCAGCGGTTTAGCGCTGCCTTCAGCCTGGGGCCAGATCCTGGACCAGGGATCGAGTCCCACGTTGGGCTCCCTGCATGGAGCCTGCTTCTCCTTCTGCCTGTGTTTCTGCCTCTCTCTTTCTCTCTCTCTCTCATGAATAAATAAATAAAAAATCTTAAAAAAAGAAAAAACCAAAGCCCTGATATTTATTACATGCACCAAAAAGGAATCAAGAAGGAACACTTGGTAACTAGTATGTAGTATAATTATAAAGAATTATAAATAACTAGTACCTAGTGTGATAATTCAGAGATTTTTCCTGCTTTTAATGAGAATATTTTATAAGTACTCTATATTCAGGCAGAATTTGTTTTAAGAACAGCGGTTGGATAACATCACAGAAAAAAGATTCAATGAAGTTCTCATCAAGATGACATCAGATTGTAGTCTCTCCCAACTAGCTCTGGACCCTAACAGTCAGTACCTGAGGATGCCAGGTCACAAGGAGAGACTACTTTGTCTTGAGCCCAGAAGCACCAAGCCCTGCCACAGGCTCTATTAAGGAAATGGGTGCTGGGCCCCCGGTTTAATGGGATTATTAGATGAGCTTGAGTGAGCTTGCTGAATACCAAATACAGAAAGGGCAAAGGCAGCTCTGATGAGAATTGTCCTTGAACACGGAAAAGCATAGCCAACACCAAGGCTTTGGAACACGTTTCATATAGCCGCACACAAATCACCCATCTGCAATCAGTGCCAGCTGGACAGCCCCAAGCCAAAACTTACTCTGAAGAATCATGGGCCCAAGCAAACTCCTGGGCAGATCCAAAGCTCTTGTTTCTCAATGCCATTGCTGTGTAGATAATATACTCACCATCGCCACACACCACAACAAACCTGCAAATTATGGAAGCCAGGGAGAGAAGTAGGATCAGTGACATGTGGAAGTTATGAAACAATGCTTCATCTTCATAATAAAATACTTCTAATAACAAATGCTACTTCAGCTGACTGTTATTATTGAATCTGGTATTTTTTAAAGTTACGCATTTCTTCAAATACAGAGCTACCCATACATATTCCATCCAAAAACATACTATGAAGATGAGGTTTTGCTAAAAAACCTTCTTGCAGTGGCCTTCTCTTATAAACAAAGGAGACTTGAGGCAGAAAGAATGGCTGGAGATGCACAGGGGCCAGGATTCTAATAATTCAACAGATTTGGGGGTGGGAGGCAGGAGGGCAGGAGAGGGAGAATCTTCAGCAGACTCCATGCCCAATATGGAGCCCGACTTGGGCCCAGTCTCACAACCCTGAGATTGTGACCTGAGCTAAAGTCCAAAGTCAGACACTTAACTGACTGAGCCACCCAGTCACCCCTCAACTGATATTTGTTGAGCACCAAGATGAGTAGCACTTTATTCATTACTTTTATACCATAAGAAGGTGCTACTTTGTTGCAAGATTATCTTAATTTTAAAGCATATCACTGGAATGAATAAAAATACTCACTGGAATGAATAAAAATACTCATTTTTAATGACTGTTAAGTTTATCAAAATAAACAGAATATTTTAACATTTAGTGAAAATAGAATATTGTATATAGTCAAGTAAAATTTTCTCAAGATATAAAACTCTCTGTAAAATATTGTATTAGCTGCTATTAGACTGCCAATGGTAAAATGCAAAACTTAGAACAAAAAAAAGTGTTTTTTATGATATCAAGGGAAAAAAATTTAATGCATTCTTCATCTTCCTAAGAAAATTATATTACAATTACAAGTAACCATGGATACCATTTACTGAACAAGGCAGCACACTTGGTTTACAGTTCGTCTTTTTCAATACCCAGCACAGAATTATAAGACACCCAGATCTATTGTAAAGTAACTTTTAAAGGCGCACAGGTGGGATGCCTGGGTGGCGCAGTGGTTTGGCGCCTGCCTTTGGCCCAGGGCGCGATCCTGGAGATCCGGGATCGAATCCCACGTCAGGCTCCCGATGCATGGAGCCTGCTTCTCCCTCTGCCTGTGTCTCTGCCTCTCTCTCTCTCTCTATGTCTATCATAAATAAATAAATAAATCTTTAAAAAAATAAAAATAAAAAAAATAAAGGTGCACAGGTTTAAACCTATGCTTCAAACTCTTTTAAAAGATGTTCAGTGCTTTCTAAATCATAAGAAATGAAAATGATGGTTCAAATATAGATAAGCAGAATTATTACCATTCCCTCAATTTTTTCAAAGGACACATACTTCAGAGTCAGCTTTTCTTCCTAAGTTAGCAAATTTTTAGAGCACCTAAGGAGTCTCAGGATAAGACATGGTATCTGCCCTTGAAGGAGCACAAGGACACAAACCCCATACATTTAAAATGAATAAATACAAAGTATTTAACTGTTCAAAACTGTGTGGTGGGACAGAGCCAGGAAGGTAAATATGCTTACATCCTGCATGCCAACTTGATCGATGGACATGCTCCCTGCCAACTGTGTTGAGGATTGTTAGGCTAGGGCAAAGCTCATCAGGAATGCCCACCACAGAGTAAGAGTGGTATACACTATGGATATGCAAACACTGCTCTAACATACACAGAAGCTCAGAGGGAGATTCTGGTTATGGCTTACCGTCCATTAGGATTGTGCTGAATAGTCTGGGGGTATATTTCACAACTGCCCATGTCCTTGACTGCTAATGGCAGTCTTTCTCCATCTTTAATTTCAGCATCTCCCATTGCTTTTAGGTTGGCCTGCTGGACTTCTGAATGCTTGGCCCAAATTATCTTTCCATTGGCATCCATGGACATGGCAGGTTCCTCCCGACCAAGCTGGAAGAATGATAAATAAAACCACAAAATAAACATTTCTATTTTCACTTAACAGAAGGCTTCTTTTTTCCACTTTAAATCTCCAGTACTTACTCTCTTATGCTTAATGAAAGAAGAGCCAGTTTAATAAAACTGGTGGCTTAGAAGATGATTGTACTAAAATACAAGGAAAACTTCTTCCACTATGTTCATTTATTCAGAGAGTATAATTAGAGATTACCTTAACAATGATGCTCCCTTCATCATAGCCCAAAGCAACATTGTTGGACCCTCTCAGACTGGCCACACACCACACCCTCTCCATTCCATAATTCAATGTGCTCTCAAGGCGGTACGTGCTGGAATGCCAAATACGCACGGTTCCTAAAAAGAACAATGTGAATGCTCCCTTTTAATCTGAACATCTAACAATGAACTGTGTCAGGTGAACCGGCCACAGGGAAGTCTTTATTAGTTTCCTGGTAGCTTAATTTTTTGACCTATAGTCTGTAGGTGATTTTATAAAGCAACATAAATAAGTGAATAGAAAATTTTAAGAAACTAAGAAATGTGATTTTCCATGTAAAATAATGAATTTCCTAGGTACACTGCCTACTATATACCTGCAGATGCTTTACACACATGTGATCTTTTCTTTTCACTATAATCCTATGGGGCAGATATGTCTGTTCTCATTTCATAATCTACTCAAACCACTATCTATGAAGTGGCAGCACCTGAATTTAATCCCAAGTTTTTAGACTCCAAAGTACTGACAGGCTCTTTCACAGTTTTTCTTTAGGACTTCTGGGCATCCTTTTACGTAAGTAAGAGAGCCAAAACACACTAGGAGGAGGAGGAGGGTAAAGACAACAATGTCCCTTCACTCTCCTAAAGCTCAAGTATTCTCTAATAAAAAACAGTAAAGTTATCAGAAACATCCAGTTACAATGCAGGGCACTACCTGGCTTAAACATGCACTTAGGGATCCCTGGGTGGCTCAGCAGTTTAGCGCCTGCCTTCAGCCGAGGGCCTGGTCCTAGAGTCCTGGGATCAAGTCCCACATCAGGCTCCCCGCGTGGAGCCTGCTTCTCCCTCTACCTGTATCTTGGCCTCTTTCTCTGTCTCTCATGAATAAATAAAAAAATAAAATAAAATCTTAAAAAAAAAAAAAAAAAAACCATGCACTTAGTAATTATAAGCACAGGAACAAACGTACATTTCTAACTTACCATCTTCTGAACCTGTGATGATGATTGGCAACTCAGGATGAAAACTGGCACAAGACACATTTTGAGCATGTCCCTCCAGTGTCTGTACACATGTCTTATTCTGTAATCAAGACACACAAAAAAATATATTTTAAATATATCTATTTTTTTAATGAAAAACAAATAACTCATCCTTAATTTTTCCAGTGCACAGATACATAAGTGATAATGGTTGTGAGAATTTAAATAGTTTTTATATATAGAAATTTTTGAAACACAATTATCTTATGTGCATATTTTTTCTAATTCTTTGACAATACAGGGAAATGTAATTGCAACTATCACATTTAAAGAAGAGATCTGATTTTCATCTGAATATTCCCCGCCCCGCAACTTCTAAGATAATACCTTTAATATTTTTATCTGTACTTAAACACAAATCTGAATAAGGTGCTGAGTAACACTGGCTTTCTAAGCCTCATTTTATTAATAACTGTTTATGGAAATTTTGATCTAAGAAACAAAAAATCTGTCTCTTAGAGATAAAAAGCATAGTAACAAGAAGTCGTAATTAGGTTTACAAAGCCTATGTGACAACTGGCTATACCATGGCTATGTCATAGTATTATTTGTTGATCTGCTAGTTTTCAAATATGAACAGAAGTCTACCAGTGAGGATACTAGAGGATGTAATACTTCATTTTAATCAAAATGATTATAATTTCTACTGTTGAATGAAAAGTAAACATAATGGCATTTTATTTTAAAATCTCGATAGGTATTTGTTTTCATTTTTATGGAGAACTCTGAGACCACTATTTAGATGCAAATACTGAAGCATTATTACTATGAATGGAGTTCAATAATAAAGTTTTAAGCGTACTGAAGAAAACAGTGAAATCCATGTCTAATATACAGCAAAGCAAGATTATGAAAAAACTGTACCTGATAGTCCCATATTTTAACAAGACGGTCATCTGCACCTGAAATGAGGTATGGTTTATCGCCACCACTGTAGTAATCGATGCAATTCACGCCTTTCTCATGTCCTTCCAGAGTGAAGTTTGGTGAGGAAGAACCCAATTGCCAAACCTTTAGAGACCAACAGCATCTGCCAGTCAATAAGAGGCCTTGCTTTTCAGAAGGCAGTTCCACCACACTTAATACATTAGATAAAGTGTCAAAGCCCAGGAGAGGAAAACTAAAAACTAAAGAATGTATGTATTTTTTTTCATCCATTTGTTTCCATTCTTTCTCACCTTACTTGAATTTCCAGGGGGCAGAATGACTACAGTGTTCTCTGAAAATGCCAATTTCCAGGCTTTATCCCTAGAGAGTTTTTCCCTATCCCTACAGATTCTTCAGGAATCTAGATTTTTTTTTTTTAACAGATACCCCAGTAATCCACAGGCTGTGGTCTGAAGAACAATTCTTTAAAGGTAAGAAGTGGTTTTTATGAGAATTTTAATATAAAGATAATAAAAGTGGATTTAATTTAATAAGGTTTATTAAAAAGAGAAAATTACCACTTAACTAAAAAATTTAGAGTATGGAAAAGTAGTCATACATTACCATAGCACTAGTATTGAGCTTTATCTTTACAAATAATTACTGAGAGCCTCCTACATAAGTGGCTAGGAGGTATAAAAGATGCGTAAACAAATGTTTACCACTGAATACATATAATAAACTTTACTAGAACCAAAGATAAGACAGTTTATGTTCTCAAGATATACCTTTTATTGAAGAAAGTTTGAAACTAATTTCTCAAAGTTTCCAACCTATGTCAAAAACAAGGACAATCCAGCAAAAGGGGGAAAAAGGTCAAAACCCTAAGATATTTGGACAGATATCATTTAACAATAAATTATCAAATAACATATAATATTTTACCTAAGTTAAAGGAAAATTAATAAAAATGTTACATAGATATAAACATACATGCACACATGAAAGCAAAAATTAATGCAATTATCATTTTAAATCTATGCATATAGAGATTTTAAATACTGTAATGGAAAAAGGAGTATGACTACTCTCATGCAACATGTATTAAGTGTCTGGTACAAGCAAAGCACTGTGTTGCTGGCTACTGAGTGTCTGTTTGAAGGAGTGGGAGTGATACCAGTTCCTACCCCAAACATCAACATTTTGGAGGATAAAGATTTCTGAAGACACATTAGTTATCATTCAAAATAAGGGCCATAATAGAGACAAAAAGGAATGGAAGGAATGGGATGAGCATGGCTGGCTCTGTCTGGGGATGTAATGGAAGTCTGAAGAGAGCCTCTCAGAGTAAATAACTGTGCTAAGCCTTGAAAGATGAGTAGTTCTCCAGAGGAAAAAAAGTCAAAAGGGAAAAATAAAGAGTATCATAAGTAGAGGTAACAGCTGAATAAGGTTCTCTAGAAAATGGTGGGTAGGCAGGGTTATAGGAGATGTCTCATAATATTAGCTGTGGCTAGTCTGGAAACTCTTGTATTCCACATTAAGGTATTGGGACTTTATCCTTAGATTGGGAGCAGAAAGGTCAAATCCATGTTTTAGAAAGATACTTGGCAGCAGTAGGGAGAAATAAGAAAAAGAGAATGGAGGCAGATGAAATTTTAAAGTAAAATAGATTAATACTCAGCTGAGGTCAACAACAAATACACTGAAAGGAAATAGGAAACAGAATACATGAAAAGGAGAAGAAACAGGAAATAAGAAGAGATACTGACATCTTTCTTATTCTAGGTTTGCAATGGTTTACAAATGGTTTACAAGTTTTGTAATAGATTGCTTTGACATGGAAAAACACTCCTCCCATTGAGCACAAGTTGTCATAATATTTTACTAAAAAGAATTATGTCCTTCTGGACCAAAGTGAGAAGTCCTATTTTGACTTCAATATGAGCTCTTGAGAGAAACTTCTAAGCAGGAATAACTTTCTGGACAGCCAAGAACACAATACCTAAAACAATGATATTTTGCCATCATAATGGATATAAATAACAGACACCCTACCTTGATGGTCCTGTCCAAAGATGCACTGGCAAACTGATTGTTATCTTTGGGATTGATCACAATCTGCATGACATAATGAGTGTGTCCTTCAAACACTTGTGAGCAGGACCATTTTTTATCCCAGTCCCAGAGCTTAATAAGCATGTCATCTAGGCCAAAAGAAAGTCTCAAGTTAGTTGCAATTTATATTTCTTTCATTCAGAAGATGCAGTCTTTGTTCCTTTTAAGGCAGGAAATCTAAGAGAAATCATACATTCCATGATTTAAAGAAACAGAATCAGAACTGAACACATTTTTCAAAATCCTTATTTATCCTATGAATAAACTTAATTCTCTATAGAAGAGTGGCGATAAGAGAGAAAAACTACTAACAAACATAAAAATTTCATGAAAAAATTTAGAAAGACTCTGGGCTTTACAGAATGACAGAAGAGTAATACAAGTTTGATTAGAATCTAATTATGACTGAATAATGATGGCAGTGACTAGGGAATAAACATTCTTCTTATAAGAATGGTGAAAAAAAGCTTTGAATTACTTCTCAGTTTTAACCTAAAAATGTTTCAAAGAGCATTACCAAATCAGTGCAATTTGTTTTAATTAGCCTCCAAAAGTCTACTGTTTTAGATTTAATACTGAGAGCAAACTAGTCTGAATATGAAGATAAAACTGACGAGGGTATATGGCAATCTGGCAAAAACTCACCCACCAGCATGTAAATTAGCTTTCTGTTCAGCAGATGTTTAATCATCTAGACCTTCAGGCCTTCCCTGACAGGAACCAGAGCAATTGCTACACAAATCCTAAGTAGAGTTGATATTTCATTAAATACAAAAGCAAGCGGCACTGATAGCACATTAATGGATTTAAATAGTTTAAAGGCTGCTTGAAATTAGAACTCTACATGTAACAGCAGTGAAAAAATTGCATGTCTCACTGAATGAAAATTAATTACTCAAAGAGATGCACATGACCAAAAGGAGTCCTCTCTTACCGCTGCTAGTCAGAATGAAAGGCTGGGTTGGATGAACAGCAATACAACGAATATAGTCTGAGTGTGCTTCAAACATATGAACTCTCTCCAAAGTATTGTAATTGAACACTCTAATCTGCATGTCATCCTAGAAATGGAAATTTAGAAATCATTATTATTGTTATGAAGTAAACTATGCAAAATATGTAGGGGTACCTGGGTGGCTCAGTGGGTTAAGTGTCTGACTCTTGACTCTTGATTTCCTCAGGGTCCTGGGATCAACCCCGGCCTCGGGCCTGCTCAGTGAGGAGTCTCCTTCTCTAGCTCTCCCCCTCTACCCGCCCCCTCCCTCGGCTCCCTCTCCCTCGTTCTCTTTAAAAATAAATAAATAAATCTTGAAAAACAAGTGTATTATGGGCTCCGGGTATTAAGTACATGCCTCAAAACATTACACTAATTAACAAATCAAGAATCAAAATTATTCACATAATCACTGACCAATTAAGAAATTGAAAGGATTAGAAATTCATATAATTACTTACCGCTCCTGTCACAACCCAATTCTTTCTTGCAACAAACTTTGCAGCTCGAACAGGAAGATCACACACTTCAAATGTTTTCACCAAGGTCTTTAAAATTTAATAAGAATATACACTTTTAGTTATGAGAAAATAACTGAAAAATCCATTGTTTTATATTTAAAACATCCAATTATTTAGGTCACTCCTAATTTAAAACTATTCTCAGGCTGAAGCATGAAAGCTCAACCACCAAATGAAAAAAAGATGATTATCTTTTCTTTACTAGTTTCAAAATTAAAATATTATAAAGGATAAAAGACAGCAAATGTCCACAAGATGGAATTCCAGATCCTCTGTGCTCCAGCCTGCCCTTCCTATCTCTCTAGCCTCACCTTTGGCTACTCCCAGCCTTACCTTTGCTCCTCCTGTTCTCTCTGACTGATAAGCCTGGGTGCACAGAACCTTATACTCCCCTTCCATAATATAGTACCTTCATAACTCTGTGTTTAATGTCAATCTTTCCTGCTAAGCTCCCCAAAGGCAAGAATCTTGTTCACCGTGTTCCCAAAGCCTAGAACAGTATCTGGCAAACAACTGATTTGTAATAACTATCTGTTGAATGAACTGGTTCTTAGTTTTTTCTTTTTAAAACTAAATCTATTAACTCACAAACAAGATACAATTTTTTGTACACTTTAGCAATATGTTTCCATATAAATGCTATTTACCTCTCTTTAGTGAAGCATGAAACAGTGATTTTAGATGTCTCTTCAAGGTGCTCAAAATGGAATAATAATACATACAGGATAAAAGTAGAAAACTAGGAGACCATCCTAGGAAGAACAGATAAATGCATCTCTTTGTCCTACCACTTTGATGCCTTATTTTTTTAAAATTCTGAAAATCAAACTATCATTTTGCAATCTCTTTTTGTACCAGAGAATAATGATAAACAGCACAATCTTACTAACTGATTAACCACGTGCACTAAATAAAAGAAACTTACACCTGAAACTATGTTATATTGTATGTCAACCATACTAAGAAAAAAAAAAAAAAAGGTATAAAAGAAATAAAAAAAAAAAAGAAGAGACTGGTTCATAAGAACCGCTGAGCCTACTGTGGTTTCTGAAGCCAGACCTCAAGAGATTTTTCACACAAACAGAATAAATGGGCACATCAGCTCGACTTATAAGACCACTCCCAGCTGACTACAATACAGCCACTGAAAACAGAACAATCTGTAGGATGACAGACAAATCCATGAAAGCTCTTGAGGGGCCAACAAATCCAGGGGACTGCTGAGCAGTACAAATAAAGCAGCTGCAGAACAGAGTTCAGGTCCATGTTAAGTACTGTGGCTGATAGAAATGACACGAGAGATGTCTCCACATTCTAGAAGCTAAACAATCTAAAGAGGAGGAAATGCTACACACTTAACATGCACTTAAGTTAGAAAGATAATGACTAACACTTGTATGGTACCTTATAGATCTCCTAATATTATCTAGTTTGATTTAATCCTTTTGACAATCTCATGATATAGGGGAGACAACAATACCATCTTCATTTTAAATACGTAAACTGATCCTTAACATGGTTAAGAGGCTTGCCCACATCATGTAATTAGCAGAATGGCCTCAAATTCTAACATACTGATTTTTCACCATCGAACTCACACTTCGAAGACTTATTTGAAATTCAAGTACATTTGAATTACTTTCAAAAACTTTTTGCCTCTTTCGAGAATTTTGTTCTCAATATACATGAATGGCAAGTAACTTCTGTTGGTGATAAATGGAGAGAAAAAAAGAGGGAGAACCAAAAATAGAACAAAGATTCAATAAAGACTTACTCAATATCTACTCTAAGTTTGGCTGTCAGATATGCAGTTGGAAAAACAGTGGAAAATTAGACTAGGATAATCCCCGTCTATCCCAGGACCTCCATTCTTGAGGGAAAGAAAGAAATTAGAAGTCACCAACAAGATATATTATAAAAGTAGAAGCAGATGGCCCTGCCAAAGGGCACAGGAGGGAACAAAAGAGAAACACCAGGCAAAGTGGATAAACCAGATAAAATAGAGTTATGTTGGGATCCCTGGGTGGCGCAGCACTTTGGCGCCTGCCTTTGGCCCAGGGCGCGATCCTGGAGACCCGGGATCTAATCCCACATCGGGCTCCCGGTGCATGGAGACTGCTTCTCCCTCTGCCTGTGTCTCTGCCTCTCTGTCTCTCTTTCTATCATAAATAAATAAAATTAAAAAAAAAAATAGAGTTATGTTACGAAAAACCCATAGAAAGGTAAGGCAACTACAGCTGGGATTTAGAGTATACTATAGTGAAATGGTAGTGCTGAGAAATGGCTAAATGGAGTTGATAGAAGAGATCCCTAGGAAGAATTACGCCGTGTGGTGGGAGTTGGAGAAGGCATCAAATATCTGTTAAGCATAAAATCACAAAGATTTTAAACCTGTGAAAGCAGAAGTAGATCCCCCCCGCCAAAAAAAGAGGAGTTAGCATGCATATTAATGCATACTATCTGCATTAAGACAAATGGATTCATAAGATAAAGATGTGAAACTGCAGGGGTCAGAAATCCTGATACAGTCCAACAGTGATAAATGGAATATTATTCATTAGCTCAAAAAATAATTGCCTTATGTGCCAGACAATGTTATCAGCACTGGCATAAACCAGAGAACAAAGAGTTAATGTGTATAAAATGTCACTGATGCAGTCCTGGTGTAGTGTGCATTCGGTGCCATTATAGTGATCTAAGACTGTAAGGTTGTTTTTAGGTTTATTCCTGACCTTGGTTCCCCCTAAGCCTATTTTTGCCATTTTAAATTACTCAATGTGAATTTTGTCTGGATATTAAGAACTTAACCCTGATGTTGAAGATATTGATTGTATAAATAGACATGTAACTGTACGGAATAGTGTTGACTATATGTTCTGTATTTTGAAGGAAAAAAGATGAAGAACCATCAAGAAAGACCGTAAAATATGAGATAAACCAATCTGAAGGATAAATTACTCAGGTGAAAAGAACAAAACAAGCATTTAAGACAGATAATCTGCAGAAAGCACATTCTCGTATGTATAATCAAAAGGTGATTACAAATATTTCTCTGACATACTCTAGAATTTGTATGGTTGGTTGAAAGTTATCTACATATCATCCTATCAAGCACTTGGGAAAAAATAAATGAAACTAAAAATCCCATTCTTAAGTCCATTAGAATATTCACTGAATGAAAAATTAAGTACTATTAAATACTTTATCTAGAGCAAGTGACCTTATATTGGTGGCAGTTTCCTTCACTTCAAAGAGTAACACTACCTATATCAGAATTTAACATTTAATTATTGTACATAGCAAGACCCAAATGTTTCCTCCCACAAGCTATAACCCCATAAATGTTAGTTCCTCTTTACTGAAAATGTTTTGGACCAAGTAAGAAAGCAATGTGCATATCTACTGGACTCTGTGTCTTCTCTTTCATTATAAGCACAGTCTAACACATTGTTTCTAAAAAGTCCTTAAAAATTCCTACCTGTGTTTCATGATTCCAAACACACACACTGCCATTGTAAAGACTTGCCAACATCCATGGCTCTGTAGGATGCAAATCCACACTCTTAACTCGATCCGATCGAGCAGTTAGCTTTCTCTTTATATCAAGTCGCAGAGGCTAAGGAGAAACAACATAAAAAACCCTCATAACATTAAATTGCTACGCCAAATAAAACATGTTTGAGATCTTAACAAAAAACAATGCATTAACAGGCCTACAAAACAATTCAGTTTTTACTTTGCTAACCTGTAGACACAATTTCAAGCCTAGGGCGCCTACTTCATTCATACAAACATAGGAGTATTTAAATTTAAATTTACAGTAGTGGTTGTCCAACTTTTTGGTCTCAGGACCACTTTCCACTCAAAACAATTTCCTAAAAAGCTTTTACTTATGTAGGTTATATTTATTGATATTTATAATGTGAAACATTAAAACTGAAATGACTTTAAAATATTTATGTATTAATTCATCTTCAAATAACAAAAATAAGCCCATTACACGTGGACTTAAATGATATTTTATGAAAAATAAGTATATTTTCAAAAGAAATTTAGTGAGAAGAGTGGCAACGCTTTTTTTTTTTTTTTTTTTTAAGATTTTACTCATTTGACAGAGAAGAGAGAGCACAAGCAGGGGAACAGCAGGCAAAGGGAGAGGGAAAAGCAGGCTCTCTACGAAGCAAGGAGCCTGATGTAGAGCTAGATCCCAGGACCATGACCTGAGCCAAAGGCAGATGCCCAATAGACTGAGCCACCCAGGCACCCCTCTGTTTCACATTTTTTGCAAAACTCTTTCACATTCTGTCTTAATAGGAGATAGCTGGTTTCTCATATCTGCTTTGGCCTTCAGTATGTTGTGATGTTTTTCTGGTTAATGTACATAAAAAAAAAAAAAACAACTTGGCCTCACAGGTAGTTGGAAAGAGAAAAATATTTTAATAACTTTTTTCAAATAGCTGTGAATATTCTTCTTTCATACACACCAAAACTTGACAAGTGGTAGTTTCTTAAAGTTTAGCTGCAATATAAAATCTGAAACTACATAAATGAACTTTTTGTACTTTGTTACATATTGGTCTATTATGTATTTTGAATGGATCTTTCACTCAGGCATCTTTTGTAAGATCATGCATTGGTCATCTGGAAAATTTTGGTTTACTGAATAAAGCAGAATTTCCAAATTTTGACACATTTCATTACATAGTGGCAAAAAGTCATATTCATTAATATCACCATCTACCTCAACTGCTAAGTCTTCAAGTATTAGAAATCTATCCAGTTCAATGACAGTTTTCTAAAATCCTAATTTTCACTTAAGAGCGCCAATTTTATTATCGAAAACACAAATACTGTCAGGCACCAGATAGCTTCTTTCAGTTTTTAGAAAATGTCTGCTAAATAAACATAGTTTGTCACCGTTTCATGTAAGCTTGCAACACAAGTATTTTGTGCATACTTCTGTCATTACACAGAATATTTAAAAGATGTATACTCAAGTATTGAGATGTAATAAAACTAATATTTTTTCCTGCTTCACAAATGACATTCTTAAGTGAGACTGGCTTTAAAAAAAATTGTGTGGTAATAAAGAATATATCATCAGTACAACCTGGTGACCTTCCACCAGCAGTTGTTTTACATTCCATTACTTTTACAGCAACAGTGCAAATGATCAACACAGAGCACTTCCTGGAACAGTATGGGGGACTCCTAGGAGACTAGAGATCACACTTTGAGAGTCCTTGGTTTATAGAGTATCTAGTGACTAAATAAAAAATATCTTCTAAATCACAATGTTCTGTCCATGTCATTAGTGCCCTATGAGAAAATATTCTGAAGACGTGTTATTCATGAAGTCTTAGTAATCCTAAACAATAATATCAAACAAAACAGTATGGTATTGGCATAAAAACACACAGGTCAATGAAACAGAATAGAAAACCCAGAAATAAACCCATGCATATATGGTCAATTAGCCTACAAAAAAGGAGCCAAGAATATACAGTGAGGAGCAGATGGTCTTTTCAATAAATGGTGTTGAGCAACTGGACAATGATATGCAAATGAGGGGTGCCTGGGCAGCTCAGTTAAGTGTCTTGACTCTTGATTTTAGATCAAGTCATGATCTCATGGTTGTCCGATCAAGCTCTTTGTTGGGCTTTGTACTGGGTGTGGAGCCTCCTTAAGATTCTCTCTCCCTCTTCCCCTCTTTCCACCCCTCTCCTTCTCCAAAAAAAAAAAAAAAGAAAGAAAAAGAAAAGAAAGAAAGAAAGACAACGAAACTGGACCACTATCTTACACCATAGTTAATTATACAAAAATTAATTCAAAATGGATTAAAGACTTGAATGTAAAACCTGAAACCATAAAACTCCTAAAAGAAAACACAGGCAATAAACTCACTGACACTGGTCTTGATGAGTTTTTGGATTTGACACCAAAAGTAAAGACAACAATTACCAAGTGGGTCTACATCAAATAAAAAGCTTCTGCACAGAAAAGGAAACTATCAAACAAAATGAAAAGGCAACTACTGAATGGGAGAAAATATCTGCAAAACATCTATCTGGATAAGGAATTAATATTCAAAATGTATAATATATAAATATAAATATAATATTCAAAATATATAAAAAACCCATACAACTCAATAGCAAAAGAAATCCAATTTTAAAAATAGGCAGAAGTTCTCAACATTTTCTCAAAGAAGACTACAGATGACCAATAGATAGATGAAAAATGTTCAATGTCACTAATCATCACAAATGAAAACCGCAATGAGATATCACCTCACACCTGTTAGAATGGCTATTATTAAAAAGACAGGGGGCAGCCCAGGTGGCGCAGCGGTTTAGCACTGCCTTCAGCCCAGGGCATGATCCTGGGGACCCAGGATCGAGTCCCACATCAGGGGGAGCCTGCATGGAGCCTGCTTCTCCCTCTGCCTGTCTCTGCCTCCCTCTCTCTCTCTGTGTCTCTTGTGAATAAATAAAATCTATAAATAAATAAATAAACAAACAAACACAGGAAGTAACAAGTGAAGATGTGGAGAAAAGGTCCACTGATAGATGTATGCATAAAGAAAACGTATATTATACATATTATATATAATATTTCATTGTACATATGTATGTTTTATATACATATATATGCATATGATACACATTATTTGTATATGTATTATTATATACACAGTGGAAAAAGATTTAAAAAAGCCTTGTGAAGTGTTTGCTTTGTCTCAGGAAATTATCTCTGCTGAAATTATCTAGTAATCATCTTGTGTTGAAAAGTAACCTTAAATTTCTATTCCATTCATGATCATTGTGCAAGATCACAAAAATACTCACACATACATGAATATTATTCAGACATAAAAAAGAATGAACTTACTACTTGTGACAACATGAATGGACCCTGATGGTATTATCCTAAGTGAAATAAGTTGGAGAAAGACAAATACTGTATGACCTCACTTATGTGTAGAATCTTAAAACAGCTCAAGCTCATACATGCAGAAAACAGACTGGTGGTTGTCAGAAGCAGGGGCTGGGCAAAATGGATTAAAGAGGTCACAGGGTACAAACTTCCAGCAATAAAATAATTAAGTCATGGGGGATGTATAGTTAATACTGTGTTGCATATTTGAAAGTTGCTAAGAGTAGAACTTATATAAGTTATGCAAGAAAAAAATTACTGTAACCATGTATGGTGACAGATGTTAACTAGACTTACTGTTGTGATCCTTTCACAATATTAACAAATACCAAATCATTATTAATATAACATCATGTCAATTATACCTCAATAAAAAAATTGATTTCTTTGGAGAAAAGTATTTTGGCAATATTAGTAAATGGTAGGTGAATGTGATGTGTGATCAATACAGGTTATATCCATGTCCATGAAGGTCTTTGTAGACAAAAGGGAATGTTTACAGCATTTTAATGGATTTAAGTTACAGGAACCTAATGTAACTTTACTGGAACCTAACTAGTTACTTAGTAATCTAATATCAGAACCTAATTCTAATCAGAACAATTTTATTTTTTAATTTTTTAGAAGATTTTATTTATTTACTCATGAGAGACACAGAGAGAGAGAGAGAGGCAGAGACACAGGCAGAAGGAGAGGGAGAAGAAGGCTCCATACAGGGAGCCCGACGTGGGACTCAATCCTGGGACTCTGGGATCATGCCCTGAGCCAAAGCAGACGCTCAACCACTGAGCCATCCAGACATCCTTAATTAGAACAATTTTAAACAAAAATTAAAATACTCTCCAGGGACGCCTGAGTGGCTTAGTGGTTAAGCATCTGCCTTCGGATCAGGGAGTGATCTCAGATCAGGGAGTGATCTCGGAGTCCCAGGATGGAGTTTCCCATCGGACTCCCCAGGGAGAGCAAAGCCTAATTCCCCCTCTGCCTATGCCTCTCTGTATCTCTCATGAAAAAAATAAAATCTTTTTAAAAATTAAAAAAAAAAAAAAAAAAACAACTCTCCAGTCAGACAATGCTAATCATTTAAAAGAGGAGTTTTCAACCTGGATTCATCTAAACAGACAAGAAAATGACGTAAATAAGTATTTTTTTCAATTCTCCCAAGCATACCAATGAATTGGAGAAAAGCCAATTCATTATAAAAAATTATGCCTTAGGGATCCCTGGGTGGCGCAGCGGTTTGGCGCCTGCCTTTGGCCCAGGGCGCGATCCTGGAGACCCGGGATCGAATCCCACGTCGGGCTCCCGGTGCATGGAGCCTGCTTCTCCCTCCGCCTGTGTCTCTGCCTCTCTCTCTCTCTCTCTCTCTGTATGACTATCATAAATAAATAATAAAATAAAAAAATTAAAAAAAAAAAATTATGCCTTAGGTCAGTAGTCTTAATTTCCTCTTGGACAGAGACTGGGTAAAATGGATTTAAACTATGTTTCCCCTTCAAAAGGTTTTAAATACAACTTAAAAGTTTATTTGACAAGTTACCACTGGATCTTTTATTTTTGTGATCTTCCATTATGATCATGAATGGAATAGAAATTTAAGGTTACTTTCAACACAAAATGAAGACTTACTGTCTTCACTAGATAATTTCAGCAGAGATAATATCCTGAGACAAAGCAAACATCTCACAAGGTTTTTATTTTTATTCATTTACTACTTTCAACCTTGTTATTACTGCTATGCATGCCTCCTCTGCTTTTAGCAATAACCTAGATCTCTTGACTTTAAAAGATCAAAGATCTTTGGTTCTTCTCTATAACTATCAAAAAAATAAAATACTTCTACTGCCATGCCTTCCTCTCCATCCCAAAGTCTTTACTTTCTTTTCTTTTCTTTTTTTTTTTTTTAAGATTTCATTTACTTATTTGACAGAGAGGGAGACAGCATAGTAGGCAGAGGGGCAGGCAGAAGAAAAGGGAGAAACAAGAAACACACTCTCCATTGAGCAGAGAGCCCAATGCAGGGCTCAATCCCAGGATCATGAGCTGAGCCACCCAGGCACCCCTCAAACTTCCTACTTTCAAACAATCATCGTCACATTCCTTGGCCATTCAGGGAAGCAGGGACTTTTACTTCATCCTTAATTTTGCATGACAAATTTCAACTCCTATAACTGGTCTCTTTAGCATGAACAAACATGAAGTGTCTTTTGTGTGCCAGGAACCACAGTGGGAGCTTTCACAAAGGTCAACACACCTCATCTTTTTTCCTCTAGCAAATGAGAAAATCCATCACTTACCATATGGATGTTTAATGATTACTAAGTAAAAGTGATGCTATGGAAAGGTGAGCTGGGAGACTAAGCAATTCTAGTGTAGCTCCAAATACCCTCAATTCACAAATCCCAGTTTTAAAAAGCACAGCCAAAATCTTTTGCTATTTTTCTCCCAACATGTGATTACTTTGAATGAGACATTGTATAGGACACCTCTGGAATACAACTATAAGTGAGATTATTTATATTGTACCCTTAATTCTAAACGTCTTCCTTCATCTTCCAAAAGCTGGGGGCATTTAGGTTTCAGCTTCAATGCCACTGCCACCAATATCATCTTTTGGATTACCCTAGCCAGAACTATCTTTTCCTAAGGGATCTTTTTTTTTTTTTTTTTTTCCTAAGGGATCTTAAAGAAGTGAATTTTAACTCCTCATATTTGTATAATTGTCTCTTTTTGCTTTATAGAGTAGATGCTCCTTCAGGGCAGGGTCACTGCTTACTCATGTCTTTATCTCCACAGCATCTTATATATTTGGATATGGGGGGTTTAAGGACAGACGGTGTAACTGAGGTCTACAGAATTATGCTGAATTCAAATTTCAGTTCCACCACCCATTTTCAATATGCAATATTGGACAAGGTTACCTAATTTCTCTGAGATTCAACATAAGTAAAAGAGGGGTAATATTTGTATGTACGTTTCAGTGTTACAAGAATTAAATTCAAAATTAAGCAGTTATGGGTGATAACTGGGTGGCTCAGCGGTTTGGCGCCTGCCTTCTGCCCAGGGTGTGATCCTGGAGTCCCGGGGTCAAGTCCCACATCGGGCTCCCTGCATGGAGCCTGCTTCTCCCTCTGCCTGTGTTTCTGCCTCTCTCTCTCTGTGTGTCTCTCATGAATAAATAAATAAAATCTTAAAAAAAGAAAAGTTAAGCAGTTAGAATAGTGCCTGGCCTATCAAAATCACTCTATAAACATTATTTATAACTCATTTTCCCAGCTGGGTGAAATTAGGAAGCAAATGTTTAGCAAAGTGTGCAGACACACAGTAGACACTGTGTGGTAAAGAAGTGAATAAGTAAATTCATGTTTTGTATCTTATACAAAAAAATCTTAAACGCATTGAAGAATGAAGGACATTTCATTACGAAATGTCCATTACTGAGAGCACAACAGATCCCAGACCAGAAAAGAACACTGGTGACATGAGATGCACAACTAAGAGACCCTAGATCCTGCTGAGGACCTCAACATCCTTACCCATGAACTTCTTCATGGGAGGGAAGTGTGGTGCCTGTGAGCGAACCCACCCAAGTTCCTGCCACACTGTGTGCTTCTCTGCTCGTTTTTCTAGAAGTATCCATAACTTTTACCAGTTTCCCCCAAGGACTCAACCTCAGTTGTTAATTCCACCTCTGCCTCGATTAGCTTTGTGCAAACTTAAAAAGTCTGAGACGACTACATTCAGAACTTGGGACTTACTCATCCCAGAAGGTCTTCGAGCTCCAAAATCTTTGAACCTACGCTTCATAACAAGTAAAAAAAAGAAGGAGTGGGCAGGAAAACGTTTAAACATAAAATACTGACTTTCTTACATTATTTTTTCCTCATAAAGGATATTCTCATACTATTGTATATTTTTTTAAATTATTATTATAACACTCGAGCAAAAGAACTTTAGGGTATTGGGGGGGGGGGGAGGGAGGTGAGAATAATAATAAAAAAAAGTGTTGCCCGTCGCGACTGCCATTCTGATCAGCCCCTATATTTGCAAATGCAGAAAAAAACGTCAAGGGCAGCCCGGGTGGCTCAGCGGTTTAGCACCGGCCTTCGGCCCAGGGCGTGACCTGGAGACCCAGGATCGAGTCCCACGTCGGGCTCCCTGCATGGAGCCTGCTTCTCCCTCTGCCTGTGCCTCTGCCTCTCTCTCTCTCTCTCTGTGTCTCTCATGAATAAATAAAATCTTTGAAAAAAAGAAAAGCACGTCAGTTTTATAAGCAGCATCCTAGCCCTTCCTTGGCCTCCTAGAAACTTATGTGGGATTCCCAAAGCATCTGAACTTGCACTTCTGACTCCACGTACACGTCACCTCATTTCAGAGGGGGAGCTCCTCTGCTCTAAGGCCGCAGCGTCGGGGAGCACACACCACGAGAGCAGGGACAAGCCCAACAGGAGAGTAAAATCCGCTGCCCCTGCTCTAAGAGCAGAATGACTTAGGTCTGGCCAAGCCCAGGCACCGCCTCTCCACACCGCCTCCCTCACCGGAACTCACACTGGACCAGGAGCCCACCAGGCCTGAGGCGGCGGGCGGCCCCAGCAGGAGCCCGGGCCGCTGCTTACCGCAGCCCCCAGGGGAGAGGCCCAGGAGCGGGCCGCACACAACCAGGCCCCGCTCCCTCCGGCAGGGTCTGGACCTACCATCGCTCCGTCGGTGCGAGCCCGGGAGCCCTTACTTGCTTCCCACCGGCGACACACACCCCGAGAGACCCAGCGACCCGCAGCCCAGCCGACTGACTGACGTGGAACTTCCGGGAGGCAGTTCTCGCGAGAGTGCAGGCCGGGGCCGGGGCCGGGGCGCCTGCGCAGACACGACGCGGCCCGACGGATTCCGACGCCCTCCCCAGTTTCCTAGGCGACGCGGCCCTCTAAGCCGCTGGGAGCTTGCCCCGCCCCCCCGCCCCCCCCCCCCGCCCCTCCCCGCCCAGGCAGTTTAAGAAGGTGGGGCGTGGGCTTTACCGCCGAGCGGAATGGCTTGCGGCTCCCGAAAGTGGAAGAAAACTGGAAAACTAAGGAGGAAAAAAAAGATGAGAAAAACGAAATGCTAGGTCCCCTTGGACGCCGACGGCGGTGGGGGGAGGGCCCCCTTGGTGGAGTTGTGGCTTGAGGAGCGTGGTCGGGCTCGGGGTGGGGGGAGGGATGGGGAGAAGAGGGATGGGGGGAGAAGAGGGAGGATGGCGAGGGGAGGGATGATGGGGAGGGGAGGAATGGGGAGGAGAGGGATGATGGGGAGAGGAGGGATGATGGGGAGGGGAGGGATGATGAGGAGAGGAGGGATGATGGGGAGGGGAGGGATGATGGGGAGAGGAGGGATGATGGGGAGGGGAGGGATGATGGGGAGAGGAGGGATGATGGGGAGGGGAGGGATGATGGGGAGGGGAGGGATGATGGGGAGGGGAAGGATGATGGGGAGAGGAGGGATGATGGGGAGAGGAGGGATGGGGAGGGAGGGATGATGGGGAGGGGAGGGATGATGGGGAGAGGAGGGATGATGGGGAGAGGAGGGATGATGGGGAGAGGAGGGATGATGGGGAGGGGAGGGATGATGGGGAGGGGAGGGATGATGGGGAGAGGAGGGATGGGGAGGGAGGGATGATGGGGAGGGGAGGGATGATGGGGAGAGGAGGGATGATGGGGAGAGGAGGGATGGGGAGGAGAGGGATGATGGGGAGGGGAGGGATGATGGGGAGGGGAGGAATGGGGAGGAGAGGGATGATGGAGAGGGGAGGGATGATGGGGAGAGGAGGGATGATGGGGAGAGGAGGGATGATGGGGAGGAGAGGGATGATGGGGAGGGGAGGGATGATGGGGAGGGGAGGAATGGGGAGGAGAGGGATGATGGAGAGGGGAGGGATGATGGGGAGAGGAGGGATGGGGAGGGAGGGATGATGGGGAGGGGAGGGATGATGGGGAGAGGAGGGATGATGGGGAGAGGAGGGATGATGGGGAGAGGAGGGATGGGGAGGAGAGGGATGATGGGGAGGGGAGGGATGATGGGGAGGGGAGGAATGGGGAGGAGAGGGATGATGGGGAGAGGAGGGATGATGGGGAGGGGAGGGATGATGGGGAGGGGAGGGATGATGGGGAGAGGAGGGATGATGGGGAGAGGAGGGATGGGGAGGGGAGGGATGATGGGGAGGGGAGGGATGATGAGGAGGGGAGGGATGATGGGGAGAGGAGGGAGGATGGGGAGGGGAGGGAGGATGGGGAGAGGAGGGATGATGGGGAGAGGAGGGATGGGGAGGAGAGGGATGATGGGGAGGGGAGGGATGATGAGGAGGGGAGGGATGATGGGGAGAGGAGGGAGGATGGGGAGGGGAGGGAGGATGGGGAGAGGAGGGAGGATGGGGAGGGGAGGTGAAGCAAGGCTCTGAGGCCTCAGTACTCGCATGGGCTAGAGAACGAGGCCCAGCGAGCTCTGTGCGAGCCCTGGACCGGAGCACCGGAGCACCGGAGCACCGAGGGAGGCAGGGAAGAACTGGCCCGACTCGGGCTTCAGGTCTGTGAGTTGGAAGGAGGCCGAGAGCCTTCAGCCTGGAGCCCCGCCCGCCCTGGGAGATGAGGACTACCCCGCTAGGCGTGATCACTTACTGAGCATGGCCGGTCTCATTCACTTATTTAACAAATATTTATCGATCTTTGGCTATGTGCCAAACTAGTTTCAAATCACCACATCAAATCCGAATTCTCTCTATGATGCTAATAAGAAAACTAAGGCTCAAAGAAGGGCCCTGGGGGCACCTGGGTGGCTCAGTTGAAGAAGCAGGCTCCATGCAAGGAGCCTGACGTGGGACTGGATCCCGGGACTCCAGGATCACACCCTGGGCAGAAGGGAGGCGCCAAACTGCTGAGCCACCCAGGGATCCCCATGTTCCTCATATTTAAAAAAGTGAGGTTGGGTAATTTCTAAGGATCTTTCCATTTCTACTATTCTGTGTTTCTGTGATATTTAATAGTAGAAGAGCAGACCTGGAACTGGATTTTGATGCCAGCAGTTTTATCTTATGAAGTGTATATTGAGGGACGCCTGGATGGCTCAGTGGTTGAGCATTTGCCTTGGGCTCAGGGCATGATCCCTGGGTCCTGGGATCCAGTCTCACATCAGGCTCCCCATGGGGAGCCTGCTTCTCCCTCTGCTTGTGTCTCTGCCTCTCTCTCTCTCTCTCTGTCTCTCATGAATAAATAAAATCTTTTTAAAAATGTAATTTGAGACTAATAATTGAATACTTTGCTTACTCCGTGGAGTGATTGAGGATCACAGGAGTTAGTTGTAAATTTTACAAATATAGGGCATACCTAATTTGTTTGAATCATGGAGCTACCAATATTTCTGATTCCTGGGTACTCTCGCAATTGAGGAAAGTATCTTCAGACTTGGTACATTACCAAGTAATGCAAAATAAAATGACATCATCTCTATTCTCAAGGCACTCAGTTGGGGGATACTTAAATCCTTATATACCAGTAGGCACCCAGGACCTATTTAGCTGATATTGATGAGGGTTGAGCCCCCAAGTGTCATACTCACTTTGACTATATCTTTTCTCATTTTTCCCACTGCAGTTGTTGTATACTATAAATTCATTTTTCTTTCAACCATTATATACTGAATTTGTACTATACCCAAAGCACTATACCAGGTGCTGCCTGAAAATTATACCTATAAAAATTTAGTCTTGGATTTGGTTGAAAGAAATTACATTTTAAAGAAAATTGTCACATATGAACTAATGCATAAAATAACATTAAATATATATGTGTATATTCTATATTTTCAACTGCGGGTTTAAAATCTTTTGTTTACTCTGTAGTTTAGAGGAGCCTGGAAGGTTAGGAAAATAGCTCTGGGGAAGAAAAGAAATATGGACAAGCCTAGCAAATTGGTAAAGGGTTTCCCAGGAGGTTGATTGCAATTGATCAACAGATCTTAAAGTCTTACCTGGTCAGTTTCTAGGATGACTGTTTCAACCCTGCCTTTTTTCTGCTGTGGGGGAGAATTCCAAATGGTAGTTCAGCCAGCAATGCCTCCATCAGTACTCTATATACACCTTGTTCTCCCTATTCGATTCCCACCCCTTCATAAAGAATTGAGGAAATGAAAACAATTCCTTGAGGAAAAGTCTAGTTGATATTTTATTTTTTTTTAAATTTTTATTTATTTATGATAGTCACACACAGAGAGAGAGAGAGGCAGAGACATAGGCAGAGGGAGAAGCAGGCTCCATGCACCAGGAGCCTGATGTGGGATTCGATCCCGAGTCTCCAGGATTGTGCCCTGGGCCAAAGGCAGGCACCAAACCGCTGCGCCACCCAGGGATCCCCTAGTTGATATTTTAAAAAATAAATAAGCCTGCCTCCCTCTCTCTCTATCTCTCTCTCTCCCTCCCTCCTCCCCTCTGTGTGTGTGAGATCACTTAGCAAAGTTGTGAGTAAGCAACTGAATCATAACCTAGTTTGTCTCTTCAAAGGGAGATCATACCGAATAGGAGTACCCTGTACTAATCAAGTACAATGAGAATAAAGTTTTCAGCCAGGGGTATCAGTTTCCTAAAGGAGGCATAACTTGAGCAGGACTTTAAGGTAAAGAGTATGTGACATGTTTGAGAACCACAAAAAAGTCCAGTTTGCATGGTGTTTGTTTAGAAGGGCATTGAGGGAGAAGGCTAGAGAGGAAGGACAGAGCTAGAACATGAATATTCTTAAGTAGGGAGGCATTGGGCTTTGATTTAGTAAGCAATTTGGAACCATTTGGCCAGAAAAGAAACCTGTTCATATCTGCACTCTGTAAGGTTTACCTTTTGTTGAGGTGTATGAGGAAATGGATTGGTACAGTGAAATACTGCACAAGTTTAAGGAAAGTGTGGAAATTACATTAATTATGAATAAATTTTGAGCGCCCATTGTGTACCTAGCATTGGAATATGCACTTTGCTTACTGCAATTCCTACAGTCACACTAAAAGACATTATTTTCTCCAATTTATAGATGAGAAACTGAGTAATTGCTTAAGTAATCTCCTCCATGCCCCAGTGCTCAAGAATGAATGACAGACTTGGGATGTGAATCCAAGTTTATCTCCAAAACAAATGCTTTTTTTTACTCAACTGTTTTTTCTTCCTTTTTTTCACTAAGAAGCTTTATTTCACTAAGAATGAACAAGATACACAAATGATTTGCATTTGTTATGAGTTAAGGGGTTGGGAGGCATCCTAATGCTAATGTTTTGAATCTAATGAACCTAGAGGAACACCTTTAATTAGAGGAGAAATGAAGCTAGTAAATGACACAGAGAAGAAACAGAATAAGACATCTAGGAAAACTGTATGCCTAAAAGGAAAAGAGAAGGAGACTGTAATAAGGTGAACAGCAGTTTAGATGGCATTAGAAAACTTAAAGAGGTTTAGTATTTGGAAAAAAACCTCTTGCCAATGAATTAAATGATTATGAGGACACTAGCAGCCTTCAAAAAAGTGTTTTCAGTTAAGTAATGCTAAGGGAAGCAGGTTTGCAAGGGATTAAGAAATGATTGGATGATAAGGAAGTGGAAGTAAGAATAATCTATTTTATCCAAAGAGTAGTATGGAAAGGCAAATGTTGATGTCTCCCTGAAAGTGAATCGATTGTTTCTGTATTTAGGGTGTAGTTGATATTACTTCATAATAACACTCTAAATGGGTGTATGCAAGTAAACAGACCTTTGAAGTGTGAGTAGGAACTAGCCAGACAAATGTCAAAAGGGTATATGCAGAGCATTTTAAATGAAGGGAAGAGAGAGAACTTTGATTTTTCCAGAGAACTAAAAGTGGTTTAGTATGTCTGGGGCAGGTAGTAAGAAGGGGGAGGACTGAGAATGGGAGTAGAAAGATAGGTGAAGCTCAGATCTTGCAGGTCCATGATTGCCAATTTAAGGAGTCTGGACTTTATCAAGAAGGCTCTAGGGAACCATTGAAGAATGTTAAGTAGGGTAATCTTCATGCTCCATTACTGATTCATCATTTCATGTCAGTAACTTTCCCTATTAGAGGAAATGTTAAGGTTTTCAGCTAGATTTCTACATGAAATGAATAAGGAGAGTTTTGACCACATAATCACATACCAACCATGAGCAGACTAAATTGAGTTGAAGAACCACTGAGCTGTCTTCCAGGAATGTAGCTTTTGGATGCCGACACTAGAGGCAAAAGCTTTGATTGCGAAAGCATTGATTAACTACAGTGTGCTGTGCATTTCATCTGATTTAAAAGTTGTTAAAATAAATTTACTCCATGTGATGTGGGTCTTAGGATGAGAGAATGTTCACTTTTGTTTACCTGAAGGCATAAAAATCTAAATTTTTAGTCCTGTTTTTGGTATGGGTATAAATTTTACCATTTGAAAGAATGCACTAACTTCATGTTTAATACAAATTTTTAGAGGAGGCAGGGTTTAAAGTGAGCCTTGAACAGACTAGAGGAAGTGATGGCACAGATTGGAATTGTTAGACATTGAAAGCATAGTAGTAGAATTCTGGGAACTTGTCATTTGGTAAACTCCATAGTGTTCCACATGCCAGAGCATTCCATACCCCACTCTTCACAGGTGGAGTGCTAAGACCACCATGTTAGGTCTTGACTAACAGGCTCTGGAGACTTCTCTGTCTCAGGGTTGTCTTGTGGGGTGACTTTTCCTGGTCTCAGTTACATTACCTGCAAAAAAATGTTGGACAAGATGACTCTGAAATCCCTTCCTACCCCAAGTTTCTTTCAACTTTGAAGTGTGATTCTGTGTTCTTGTCAAATAAAGAGGGCAAAGGGATGTAGCATGTATTAGTAGACTTCTGTTTTCACTTCATATGTCAATGCTGCAGTTCTACCCACATATTTCACAGCATGCATCTCTCTTTTTCTCTGGAAGCCATCTTTGATCAGCAAATTTTGGGTGAAAGTTCATTATCCTTTGAACAATACTGCACAAACCTGAGGGTCCTAGGGCTTAGGGCAAGGAATCTGATGCATGTGAGGGGACCAGGGGCAGAAGCCCAAGTGTACATCGTATGCAGAGGTCCTTGGTGAACATTTTCTGACAACCAATGCTTAACTTTCTTTCCAGAGAAAAGATTTTACAAAGTTTTACATAAGCAAGTTGATAGGTTTAGAGCAATTATGTTTCCTTAAGAATTATGTCCTTGTAAGTGACAGTGCTGCATATAAATAAATGAATAATAATGACAAATAGCCTGGATATCTGGCATGTAGCAGTTACCTTTAAATTAATTGAAAAAAATTTAATGTAAAAGTGAAATATCTGGAGTGACAAGGCACTGCACAGTATAATTTCCATCAAATTGCCTTATTCCACTTTCTTCTAAAGAATTTGTCAGCTCAAGTTGATCTAAGGGCATTACTGAATTTGAATTCAAATGTAGTTCAAGCCCAAGTTTTAAAAAATGAAGTCCTTGGGCTCTGAGCTCCTGATACGCTTTTGTACCTGAAGATGATAATCCAAATCATATTGAGCTGCAGTACTACAGGACTTTTCATTTGATGTCAAAACAACTTCACATTGATAGTGCTTGATCCATCACTAAAATCCAAATAAAGGTACTGTTGCTAGGAAGAAGAAATTTTTTCTTTTGCTTAAATATGACTATGCCTTGGCATATCTTACACTAGCAAAGAATGCAGATATAACTTTATCTTGAAAAAGTTTATATATAAAGTGAATGTTAGCTAATTGGATCATATATACATTTTATTTGCACACATACATATATATTACAGGTGGTTTATATTTTCTAACTTTTTTCTGTTATAAACATACCGTGTAATAAGATTTGTATGCAAATATATAGCAAAGGAACTTGTCATTTAAGGGAAACTTATTTTGAATCTGACTATAAAGCAAAGAAATACCTCTTATTTTCTGCATAAGCCTGGGTTTTCATTTTATAAAGCCCATTGAAGGTGCAACAAAATGATATAGTTATATCAGGAATGAACAGTTTGCCAAAAGAGAATATGAAATTCCTGTTTGAGTGTTCCAAGGAACGTAAGAACCAGGCTTTGCCAAAGGAAGTTATCCTATAGATTTTTTGTTAAGATGTATTCCTGATAGAACTAGACAAACAGCAGCTGTTTTGGAAGATTTAAACGTGCGAGGAGGGTGGGCTTGGTGGCTCAGTCGGTTAAGCATCTGATGTCTGCTCAGGTCATAATCCCAGGTTCCTGGGATTGAACCCTGCATCAGGCTCCCTGCTCAGTGGGGAGTCTGCTTGTCACTCTGTCCCTCCTCCTGTTCATGCTCTCTGTCTCTCTCTCTCAAAATAAATAAAAGTTTTTTTTTAATAAATTGTGCAAGGGGGTAAGATGAGGCAGGGATCAAGAGGGAGGAAGGTCTGCTTATGGTAGCCCAGTGGAAGAGGTGTAAGCAGGGCTTGTATTCAGCTGGTACGTATTATACGTGTGTTAAAGTACAGTTGCTAGATAGCTGCTACTTTGAATGTTTCCACTGCCATAGCTCATCAGGCCCCTCCTTTGGGCTTCTCCATGTTCTAGCCACTTAAGGGGTAACAACTTATACCACAAGGGGCACCAGAACCCTGGTCTTGTGCAACAGCCACCACCTGGTCTGATATTGGGAATCTTTTCTGTTTGATGAGCACCAGTGCTTTTGAGTCCTGTCACATATTTTAAGTATCAATCCTGCCTGTAAGGTAAAGATAAGGTAAAGAACTGGTCCTTGATGCATCAGTAAATGAGGAATCACTGAAAGGAGAAAGAGTGGTTTTCCACCAACAAGCTAAATTCATGGTAGGGCAAATTATAAGGCAAGCTTGGTTGATCTTTGATAGCTGCTTTCAACCTCTCAGGTACCCCTTCTTGCTTTTCCATCAAGTCTGTGGGCCACTACAGACCTTGTTCTGTAACTTTCTCAAACACCAGTCTAGTGAACTTCTCTCCTAGTCCTTGACTTTAAAGTGTAATGGATCAACACAGGTTTTTCATGTCCCTCCCAGAGTGTCCAGGATTTTAGAAGAGACCATAGACTAAGAAAAGGGATCAAATTCACTTTTGAATGGTGGTTGAATTCCAAGTAGCACTAATTTTCCTTGAGCACATCAAAACTGGATCAATCTACCCTTTTCTGATATGCTCTTTAAGAAAAGTCCATTATCAGTTGCTCTTTTGAAGATAACTTCTTTCTCTGGTTGCTTTCAGATTTTCTCTATGTCTTGGTTTTCTGCAGTTTCATTATGAGTTGTCTAGGCATGGGTTTTGTTCTATTCTGCTTGGAATCCATTGAGTTTCTTAAATCTGTGAATAGGCATCTCTCCTCAGTTCTGAGAAATTCTCAATTTCTATGCTAGTTTCTCTTTCATCTGTTCCTGCCATGGCAGCATTCGAACTTTGTACCATACTCTCCACATCTGTTATATGCTTTTATGGATTTCTTTTTCATTCTTTCAGTACTGCCTTCCATATAAGGTCTTCTGCTTCACCTTCCAGTTCATTATTTCTCCCTTATATTGTCAATATGTGCAAATGTGATCATTGAGTTTTTCATTTCAATTACTATCTTTTTTAGTTTGGTTCTTTTTCAGATATGGGGTGTCACTTTTTATTGCCTCCTTATAGTTAATTTCAAGGTTGTTATTTATTTCCAGAAACATATAGGTATAATTGTTTTTAAACCTGAGTCTAACAGCTGAATTCTGTATTGTCTATTTCTTCTCTTTTGTTTTGCTGTTTCTTATTCCTTAGATGCTTGGTTACCTTTGATTGGAGAATTACCTGGTCACTATCCTAAATTATTTATGGGGGTACTCTGAAGTCTAGTTTGGATATGCCTCTCCTCCACCCCCAGAACCTTTATATTGGTTTCACCAGGCACCTGGGAGCAATAACAACTGAGATCTCTTCACACAAAATTCATGGCTTCAGAGTCTCTGGCTTATCCAGGCTGAGTGTCCACACTGTACAAACCCACAGGAGGGTGGTCTGTGGCCATAACTTCTCGAAGACTTTTTTTCCTTTTCTTTTTAAATTCTCCTGTCTTATTAATTGCCAAGGCAAGCTTTTCTGCAGCCTCCTGAGGTTGAGGGGCAGGGGAAGCAGATTGAGATGTGGTTTATCCTTAATCTGCATATGTATTAATTTGGGGTAGTTGTCTTACAATACTCTCTAGTTGCTGCAGGGCCCTAGGTCTTACCTGGTATCCATCCAGTCCCTAGTGGCCACAGCAGTGTTGGCAGACACTCTTAGGGGTTTTGATTATCCAGTAGTCTTCTCACTGTTTGGTAGCATCCAGATATTGGCCTGGATGCTATTGAACAGATATTGACATGAAAATACCTTATTGTGTTTTCAGGTCTTTAGCTATTTTAAGGTTGTAGTGTTTGTTTAAATCAATTTGAACAGTATTTTTTGTTTGTGTTCTCAGTAAGAGTGCTGATCTGAATAACCTAGCTCGCTATTACCTGAAACCTATATAGACAGTAACACCAAAGCAACCAAAACCAATCTTTCTTTCTTTCTTTCTTTCTTTCTTTCTTTCTTTCTTTCTTTCTTTCTTTCTTTCTTCTTTCTTTCTTTCTTTCTTTCTTTCTTCTTTCTTTCTTCTTTTTCTTTCTTTCTTTCTTTCTTTCTTTCTTTTTCTTTCTTTCTTTCTTTCTTTCTTTCTTTCTTTCTCATTTTAATTTTTTTTAGACAGAGAGTGTGCGTGTGAGTGGGGATGGGTAGAGGGAGGTTTGGGGAGAGGTAGAGGGAGAGAGAGAATCCTAAGCAGGCTCCCTGCTCGTGCAGAACTTAAATCAGGGCTTGATCTCATGATTCTGAGATCATGACCTGAGTGGAAATCAAGAGTCCACAGACGCTCAACTGACTGAGCCACCCAGGTGCCCCCCAAAGCTACGTTTTTTTGACAGGAGGGCAATTTTATTTTTCCTTTTTTAAATTTCAGTAATTCATCAGTTGTGTATAACACCCAGTGGTCATCACATCACATCCAAAGCTACATTTTTAAAGGAGGTGAGACAGAGCCTTTCCCAGAGCCTCTGAAAATTGACCTCATCTATTCATGATGTGACAGGGTAACATATTGACATATTTGGCAAGAATTTCCCCCATATTTCTTCATATGCCTATTTTCTCTCAGCATCTCTCAGCTTTGACTCTTCTACAGGCTCTGTTCAATCATCTGTCTCAAATTCTCCTTCCATTCTCTCCACCACTGCTATCTCCTTTACCTGGAGAATATGAGAGAAAGATTCACATCAGTCACCAGTATTCCCAGGTTAAAGCAGGATCTTGGATCTCTCAAGGGCAAAAAAAAAAGTACATACACATATACTTTTTCATACAATTTCAACACTTAATGGAATCTATGTTAAAACCCAAGCTCCAAGTCTATGATATAGACATTGCAATTAAATTCAACAAACATTTCCTGATGATCTTTTATATATTTGGAATTATGAAGAGTTCTAGAGCTAGATAAAAAAAGACACCATCCCTACCCTAAAGTTGCTTAAGTTAATTATAATACAATAAAAACATTGTCCTCACAAACATCTCCAGGGTGAGTTCTCTTCAAAGGGGCTTTATAAAATTATTTTGCCTGCTTAAAAAAAAAAAAAAAAACAGGAAGATTGGATGCACTGTAAATTCCATTTGCAGCAAAAGGAGCAGGGACCTAGCCAAATATCTTAGCGCCTATAGCCACATGGTCAAACAAGTGAACAATCAATGACACAATATAACGATCATTCTGCAGGTGTCTGCAGCACTTACACCCTTGGAATGGAAGGATATGTTCCCATGAGAAGCTGGGGCCAATGGCAGTGGTAAGAGCATTCATGGGATGCCAAAGAGAAATGCAAACGCACATTGCCACCAGGCACATTGCCTGGATAAGGAGGAACATAAATTTTGCTTTCAGCATTAGGAAAGTAGGCAGAAACACCAGAAATGTAGCCACATCTTCCAACAGTCAAGATCACTGTGAATAGGGCTCTTAATATTTTAATGCAGCATTAGAATGTTTTCCACGGATCAGATATGTTCCATTTGTCTTATCCCCTAATGATCTCATTTGCAATTCACTGAAAAGTTAGGGCGTATGGTACCCACCCTCAGTGAGATTCACCAAAGAGCTATGATGGGGTAAGTTCGTTAGCCTGTAACTACCTAGTGGAATTGCATCATACACTTCAATTTATGAAAACTCAGGTATTTGGGATCAAAAATAAAGATAGCTTAAATAATACTAGCAGTACCTCTCTCTTTCTCCTGGAAAGAACACAAACCAGAAGTGAATCTGCTATTTCTTCAAAACCCTCGAGTTCCTCTGTATCTCCCATGATGAGAACCGTTCCCTCAGTGAATGAGTCTAGGTAATTTCCTATATCACACCTCTAAATGCGATCCATCTATTATCTAGAGCTAATCCAGGAAACACTGATCAAAGGGAAAAATGGCTATATTGGGTTATTAGGTCCTGCTACTGATACAGTAAAGATCCTTGATGTCCAATAGGCTTCACTACCTGCATTGAGCTCCAGGAAGAAAGTGAAAACCAAAGACAAAAGGAGCACCAAGACAAAAGATGGAGGTGGCATACCATCAGCTTTGGGAAATTAAAAAGTCTTCCTGGAGAAGGAGACACTTAAGAATGAGCCAGATTATTTCACAGTTGACCATCTATCACAGAGAGTTTGATGCCTTCCATACAACAACTCTGAGAGCATCTCTATTTTGTAAGTGAAAAATCTGGCAGTCACAAAGGCTACATAACTTGCTTAAGGTCACACAGTATGTGGTAGAGCTGGGCCCCAAACCAGGTGGATACAGTAAGGTAACATTCCTACCTGTTATAAGGGTAATGTTAAGTTGATGAGGTTCTTAGAACTCTTAATAATAAGTGAACACTCAGTAAATATTAATTATCTTTCCTTCTGCCCATATTGTATCCCTCTATAGCACCTAGCTCAGAAGCAAATGTTTAATAAAAAGGCCAAGAAAAAGTGGGGTGGAGGATGGGTTGAGATGTGAGAGCAGGAAAAATTATACAAATCACTGGGGCTTGTCAGTGGACCCAGGGCAAATCCCATGTAAAGATTTCTAAGGATATAATAAAATCAATATACAGAAATCTGCTGCATTTCTATACACTAATAACAAATTCAAAGAGAAATTAAGGAAACAATCCCACCTACAGTTGCATCAAAAAGAATAAAATACATAGGGATAAATTTAATCAAGAAAATGGAAGACCTACACACTGAAAACTATAAGACATTGTTGAGAGAAATTGAAGAAGACACAAATAAATGGAAAGATATTCTGTGTTCATGATTTGGAAGAATTAATATTGTCAAAATGTCCAGAATACCCAAAACAATCTATAGGCTCGGTGCAATCCCTATCAAAATTCCAGTGTCACTTTTCACAGAAATAGAATAATCCAGAAATTTTCATGGAACAACAAAAGACCCTGACTAACCAAAGCAATATTGAGAAAGAAGAACAAAGCTGAAGCGTCACATTTCTTAATTTGAAACTATATTACAAAGCTATACTAATCAAAATAGTATGGTATTAGCATAAAAACAGATCCATAGATCAATGGAACAGGATAGAAATCCCAGAAATAAACCCACACATTAATTTATGAAAAAGGAGCCAAGAACATACAATGGAGAAAGGGCAATCTCTTTAATAAATGCTGTTGAGCAAACTGGTCACATGCAAAACCATGAAACTGGACCACCATCTTATACCACACACAAAAAATAATTCAAAATGGATTCAAGACTTGAATGTAAGACCTGAAATCGTGAAACTCCTAGAAGAAAACATAGGCTATAACCTCTTTGACATTGGTCTTGGTGATAATTTTTTGGATTTGACTCCAAAAGCAAAGGCAACAAAAGCAAAAATGAACAAGTGGGACTATATCCTACTGAAAACCTTCTGCACAGCAAAGGAAACCATCAACAAACTGAAAAGTTAACTTACCAAATGGGAGAAAATATTTGCAAATCATCTATCCGATTAGAGGTTAATATCCAAAATATATAAACAAACCATACCACTTAATAGCAAAACAAAAACAAAAAACCCAATCCAATTTAAAAATGGGCAGAGGATCTGAATAGCCAGTTTTCCAAAGACAACATGCAGATGACCAGCAGGTACATGAAAAGATGCTCAGCATTACTAATCATCACAAACAAAAACTATAATGAGATGCCACCTTCCACCTCTTAGAATGGCTATTATTAAACTATCATCAAGCATTGGTGAGGATGTGGAGAAAAAGAAACCCTTTGCATTATTGGTGGGAACATAGTTTGGTGAAGCCACTATAGAAAATAGTATGAAGATTCCTCAAAAAATTAAAAATATAAATACCATATGATCCAGCAATTCCACTGCTGAGTATTTATCCAAAGAAAATGAAAACACTAACTCAAAAAGATGTATGCATCCCCATGTTCATTGCAGCATTATTTACAATAGCCAAGGTAAGGAAACAACCCAAATGTCCAACAATAAATGAATGGATGAAAAGATTGTGGTGTGTATGTGTGTGTATATATAAAATGAAATATTATTCAGCCATTAAAAGAATAAAATCTTGCCATTTACGATAACACGCAGCCCAGGTGGCTCAGCGGTTTAGTGCCTGCCTTTGGCCCAGGGTGTGATCCTGGAGCCCCAGGATCGAGTCCCATGTCAGGCTCCCTGCATGGAGCCTGCTTCTCCCTCTGCCTGTGTCTCTGCCTCTCTCTGTGTGTCTGTCATGAATAAATAAATAAAATCTTTTAAAAAAAACATGTATGCATGGATGCACCTTGAAAGGATTATGCTAAGTGAAATAAGTCAGAGAAAGACAAATACCATATGATCTCACTTATAGGTTGAATTAAAAAAAAAGCAGCTCAATCTCATAGATACAGAGAACAGATTGGTGGTTGTCAGAGGCAGGGAATGGGGTGGGGTGTAGAAATGGTGAAGGGGATCAAAAGGTACAAACTTACAGTTATAAAATAAGTAAATTTTGGGGTTGTAATGTGTATCATCATGACTAGAGTTAATAATACTCTATTATATATTTGAAAGTTACTAAGGAAGTAGATCTTAAAAGTTCTCATCACAAGAAAAAAATTCTGTAACTATGTATAGTAATGGATGTTAACTAGACTTACTGTGGTGATCATTTCACAATATATATGGATATTGTATCATTATGTTATACACATAATGATAATGTATATAAATTATATAATGTATATAATTATACCTCAATAAAAAGGAGTGAAAGCTTGGGGGAAAAAAGGATTTCCAGCTAGTCTTCTATTACTGAAGAGTTGAAAATAAGATCTTTGCTGGGACATCCAAACCTACCATATGTATATATTTGTTGATTGACTTCCAAAAAATACTCATATACACATATGGTATTATATGATATAGTATATATTAATATATATGTGTGTGTGTGTGTGTGTGTATTTTTTTTTAATTTGGATACCACATGGGAGTAGTTACTTTCATTTTTTTTCCCTAACTCATGTACAGTGGGCATTGTTTTGGCTGTCTGTATACCTTTTCTATTTGAGAGAATTCCCCATCCCCTGGCAGCCTGAGCTCAAGCATGGCCATGTACAACTTACACAGTGCTCCTGTGTATGCTGAATCTTGAGAGGCTGGTCAGCTGGTGATAATTCATGGTGGAGTCCAGTAGCATAGAGGGCATGACGAGTGCAGCAGAGCCCATGGAGAAGATGCAGAGGCCTAATAATCATGGTGCCTGCAGAGGCTATGGTACTGTGTTGAGCAAACAGATTCTTTTGTGGTTTAGACCTTCTTTCCTGGCCAATGTGCTTTTGATACATGCCTAGAATTGTTTTCAACCAAGAGCCCTGCTTAGTGTGGTATTCAATACCCTGTCCACAAACAAAAGATGATATGAGGGTCGCAACAGTAATTTTTGAAACCTGAAAGAAAGCCTCCAAATATCACAGTGATTTTAACAATAGCCAAAGCAACTTTGGAATAGCAAATAACCATTCCAAATTGGCCTTCAGTTAGGTTACCATTTATAGAAGTAATACTGCCTTCTCCCTAGATGTATGGGTAGCGAGAAAAAAAAAACCAACCAGAGTCAATCATAAAACTAGGCCTGACCCTTGACTCTATGTGGTACAGTTGGTTTCTTGGGTCATTTCTTATTTTATCCAAAGCCAGGTCAGACTGTCCAGGTGGAATGTTCATAAAAACCAAAACCTTAGTGTGAACATTTTCTTTAAGGTCAGTGTAATTTACAATCTGTCCAGAGAAGCTTTTAGAGATGTAGAATGTGATGTAGAATGTGACTGTAATCCACAATGCACTCTCATTACCCTTCCCTCCTATTAGAAATTGATTCTGGCACAGCTCCTTCAGGTGGAAAGTGACTCTGTCAGCAACTGCTGTTTCGTTTTTCACACATTGGTGTTCCCCCTACCAGAGTATTAAAGCCTCCTTAATGTTCCTTTAGGAAAGGTTAAAAACAGTTATCACCAACATTTGGAGTTTCATATCTCCCTGTTATTTCTACTGTGCTTTGCTCCTTGGGCAATTAGCAATCATGTGGAGTGGAAGATCTTTTCCTCAAATTACCTGAGCTTGACTACTCTGTACGCCAAGTGACCCTGCGGGAAAACACGCCCAAGCAAGTCAGCTAGCCCTGGCTGTCGTTGGCAGCATTTGTCTCCCTTTCCCCCTCTCCCTATGAATCTTCCTTGCACTTTAGGAAAAGACAACACTGACACCAAACTACTGACACCTTGCAACTTGCACTTTAGGAAAAGATAACACTGTTACCAAACTACTGACTGCTTGCAACTTGACTCTAGACCTTGCAACTTGACTCTAAACAGGACTTTTTCCATAAATGAGTCGAAGCTGACAAAAAGGATGGCTAGCCCATCTCTGTATGTGGCTATTAGCATTCCAATAGCTTTCAGAGTATTGGGTAGTGTGATGATTCATTTTATCTGTCAACTTGATGAGATCACAGATACCCAGCTATTTGGCTAAATGTTATTTCTGGGGGTGTCCCCAGACAGGGTTTTTCCAGATAAGATTAGCATTTGAATTGGATCAAGTAAAACAGATTTCCCTTTCCAACATGGGTGGGTACCATCCAATCTGTTGAGTCTGAATGAAACAAAAAAGTGGAGGAAAAGAAAATTTGCTTTCTGCCTGACTGCTTGGGCAGAGACATCCATCTTCTTCTCCCTCAGGCTGAGACTTACACCATCAGTTCCCCTGGTTCTTAGGCCTTTGGACTTGGATTAAATCACACCACTGGCTTTCTTGGGTCTCTGGCTTGCAGATGGCTGGTCGTGGGACTTCTCAGCCACCATAATCAAATGAGCCAATTCCCCATAATAAATCTCTTTATCTCTCTCTCTTTCTCACTCTCCCTCTCCTATTGGTTCTGTTTCTCTAAAGAACCATGACTGATACAGATCGTGTCTCTTATGAGTGCTCAAGGTGCTCCCTTCCTGGTACCATGCTTTTCAACCTGTTTCAATTCATGCATACCCCCTTTGGTTAAAGATAAAATATCCTTTCACCCCATTACACCCCATTTCACCTCAAACATTATATCTTTCATGAGTAGATGTTAAGTTTAACTTTCTTTAAACTTACAAATTTTTGAAGTTTTCAACATGGAAGCATATTGAATATGCCCTTTAAAAATGAAGTAGATTCCCTAGACTTTCACCTTTCATCAAGCTGTAATAAGATGTCCCAACTCTCTCGCTAAAGTGGTGTCAAAAGAAGGTCAGTAGAAAGCTAGAACCTTTATCCTCACTGGATAATAAGGAGGCCCACCCTTCCACAGTGTCAGCAGAGACCATATGGGAGCCTGGGCTTCCACCTTGATCTATCAGTAATGAAGTACTCCTCCTACCCACGGGGTGGTAGCAGAGGAGGCCTAGTGGAGAGTTAGCAATAAGGAGGCCACCCTCTCTTCCATCCTTATGAATTTATTGGAGGCCATGTAGGGAATACCAATGAGACACTCCTACCCCTCCCAGCTAGAGAGGTATTAGAAGAGGCCTAGAGGCAAACTAGAACTCCTACCTCTACCTAACAGTAACAAGGACCTCCTCCCACCCTGCTTTCAGATATCAGTAGAGGTTAAGTGGGGAACCTGGCTTCCAGTGGTATCTGGCAATAATGATATTCTCTTCTCCGTCTGACCCCCGCCACTAGAGAAGTATTAGAGGAAGTCAGCTAAGACAAAATGTTCAAATAAGATCAAGAGTCAAATGTACTACCCAAAGTGTCCAGATTTCAATTGAAAATCACTCATCATGGAACCTGGGTGCTTAGTGATTGAGTGTCTGCCTTCAGCTCAGGGTGTGATCCTGGGGTCCTGGGATCAAGTCCCACATCAGTCTCCCTGCGGGAGCCTGCTTCTCCCTCTACCTATGTCTCTGCCTCTCTCTCTCTGTGTGTGTATCTCATGAATAAATAAATAAAATCTTAAAATAAATAAAATAAATAAAAATGATTTATAAAAAAAGAAATCACTTGTCATACTATGAACAAGGAACATTGCAAAATGAAGGAAAAGACAATAGATGTCAACAC
This sequence comes from Vulpes vulpes, assembly GCF_048418805.1. NCBI lineage: Eukaryota > Metazoa > Chordata > Mammalia > Carnivora > Canidae > Vulpes > Vulpes vulpes. Next base: position 86,188,698 of record NC_132790.1, read on the forward strand.
AAAGATGCCTGAAATGTTAAAATTATGTGACAAAGAGTTTAAGCAGCCATGATAAAAATCTTTCATGAGCAATTATGAACATAATGGAAATAAATGAAAAGTAAAAAGTAAAAAGAAAGTCTCAGCAAAGAAATAAAAGAAGAATATTCACATCATCAGTGTCCTGGAAGGAGAGGAAAAACAGAATGAGACTGATAAAGAATTTAAAGAAATGACGACTGGCAACGGCTCAAATTTGCCAAAAGACATAAAGCATAAACGGATTTGAGATGCTGAGAGAACTCCCAACATGATAGACCAAAGGAAATCCATACCAAGAGTACATTATAGTCAAACTTTGGAAAATTAAAGACAAAGAAAAAATATTGAGACCAGTAAGAGAGAAATGATACTTATGGGGAAAGGCAATTTTTTAAAAAAGATTTTATTTATTTATTCACAAGAGACACAAAGAAAGAGAGAGGCAGAGACATGGGCAGAGGGAGAAGCAGGCTCCTTGCAGGGAGCCCGATGTGGGATTTGATCCTGGATTCCAGGATCATGCCTTGAGCTGAAGGCAGACCCTCAACCACTGAGCCACTCAGGCATCCCTGGAAAGAAATTTCAATCACAGATTTCTCATCAGAAATCATGGAGGTAATGAAGGCACATTTTTCATATGCTGAAAGAAAGAACTATCAACTCCAAATCCTATATCTAGCAAAAATAAACCTTCAGAATTGAAGAGAAAAATCGAGACATTCTCAGATCAAGGAAAATTAGAAAATTTGTCACCAACAGACCTACCCTATAAGAATGACTAAAGGAATTTCTCACAACAGAAAGGCAATGATAAAAGAAGGAAAGGTGAAACATCGGAAAGTGGGTGAAAAAGCATGGTAAGCAAAAATATGAGTAAATACAATAGACTTTTCTTTTCTCCTATGTTTTCTGTATTATGTTTGATAATTAAAGCAAAAATTATACCACTGATATAGTTCTAAATGTATGTGGAGGAAATATTTAAGACAACTTTATCATAGGTGGGAGAGGGTAAAAATATGTGAAGGGAGATAAAGTTTCTATACTTCACATGAACTGGTAAAGTGATATCAGTTGATCATGGTGTTATGTATTTATAGCATAACACCTAGATTAACCACTAAAAAAGCTATACAAGGAGATATACTAAAAAAACCATAATAATAGAAGTTATATCAACCTTGAGAAAGAACAAAGCTGGAAGTATCGTACCGCCAGATTTCAAGATATACTACAAATCTATAGTAATCAAAATTATATGATACTTGCACAAAAATAGACACATAGATTGGTGTAACATAATAGAGAGCCAGCTAATTTGATCAATTAATCTATGACAAAGAAAGTGGGAATATACAATGAGGGGAAAAGACAGTTGCTTCAATAAATGGTTCTGGGAAAACTGGACAGCTATTTGCAAAAAGAATGAAAGCAAACCATTTTTTATGCCACGCACAAAGATAAGCTCGAAATGGATTAGAGACCTAAATGTGAAAGCATAAAACTCCTAGAAGAAAACATAGGCAGTAATCCCTTTGACATCAATCATAGCAACATTTTTCTAGATATGTTTTCTAGATATGTCTCCTTATACAAGGGAAACATAAGCAAAAATACTTTTGAGACTACATCAAAATAAAACAATCTTTTGCACAGCAAAGGAAACATAACAAGATGAAAAAGCAACCTACTCAATGGGAGAAGATATTTGCATATGATATATCTGATAAGAGGTTAATATCTAACGTGTATAAAGAACTTACAAAGTTCAACACCAAAGAAACAAATAATCTGATTAAAAATAAGTGGAGAACCTGAACAGACATTTTTTTCAAAGACATACAGATGGTCAACAGACACATGAAAAGATCCTCATCATCACAAGTCTTCAGGGAAATACAAATCAAAACCACCATGAGATATCACCTCACACCTCTCAGAATGACTAATATCATAAGGTCAAGAAATAACAAACGTTGATGAGAGTGTAAAGAAAAAGGAACCCTCATGCTCTGTTGGTAGGAATGTAAATTGATGCAACCACTATGGAGAATGGTATGGAGGTTCCTCACAAAATTAAAAATAGAAATACTACATGATCCAGCAATCCACTAATGGCTATTTAACCAAAGAAAATGAAAATATATATGCACCTCTCTTTATTGTCATATTATTTATAATAGACAAGACATAGAAGCAACTCAAGGGAAGGCAAGTAAGGGATGGGCAAAATGGGTGATGGGTAGTGGGAGATAGAAGTTTCTCAAATGCATGAGTCACTGGAATGAAGAGTACAGCATAGGGAATATAGTAAATGGTATTGCAATAGTGCTGTATGGTGACAGATGGTAGCTACACTTGTGGTGAGCATACCATAATGAATAGAGTTTTCAAATCACTATTTTGTACACCTGAAACTAATGTGACATTGCATATCAACTATACTTCAATAATAATAATTAAAAAAAATCTTTCCATAAAGATAAGTCCTGGACCAAACAATTTAACTGGTAAATTTTTACCAGATATCTAATGAGAAGAAAATGAAATTTTCACTGACACCTTGAAAAAAAATGGAAAAAGAAATATTTGCTAATTCATTCAATTTGGCCAGCATTATCTTAATATCAAAGCCAGGGAAAACTATCACAAGTAAAGAAGATTATGGACCAATATAACTAATGAATATCGATACAGAAATCCTCAAAATATACTAGCAAACTGATTTGAGCAACATATAAAAATGATTAGACTATGACCAAGTGGGATTATTTCATAAATGCAATGATTGCTTAATATCCAAAATCAATCAGTGCAATACACAGTAGAATAAAGAACCAAAATATCATTTCTATAGACCCAGGAAAACATTTGTCAAATCCAAAATCTCTTTGTGATAAAAACCTCAAATAAGTTTTTAGTAAATAAAAATTTCTGAGACCTACTAAAGAGCACCTATGAAAAACTCATAAATAAATTCACACTTAATGGTGAAGTATGAATGTTTAGGAACAATATAAGCATATTTAATTTGCACTCTATCCAGCATTATATGGGGAATATTGCCAAGGAAATTCTCAAGAACAGAAATAAAATTCTATAGTTTGGAAATGAAAAAAACAAAACAAAACAAAACAAAACAAAAAAACAACAAAAAAACCCACAACCCACCATTATGGCTAAATCAAAATGAAATTCCTTTTTTTTTTTTTTTCAAAGTAAGCTGTATGCTCAAAGTGGGGTTTGAACTCATGACCCTGAAATCAAGAGTTGCATGCTCTACTGCCTGCACTAGCCAGGTACCCTCAAAATGGAATTCTTAAAAAAGTTCAATTAACCCACAGGAAGGCAGGGAAAAGGAAACAGAAAAGTGAAAAATAGAACAAACAGAAAACAAAAAATAAAATGGCAAACTTAAAATTGGAAAGATAGTCACATTAAATATAAATGATCTAAATACAGTAATTAAAAGACAAGGATTGGCAGAGTGGGTTAAAAACTGACCCAGTATATGTTATCTAGAAGAAACTCATTTCGAACGATATAGGCAGATTGAAAGTAAAAGGATATTATATACACATTAGTCAAAAGAAAGCAGAGGTAGTTATATTATTTCAGATAAATAGACCAGAGCAAAGAAAATTTCCAGAGATAGACAGACATTATATGATGCTAACAGGATCAATCCACTAAAAAGAGCAATCCTACATAGGTATGCACCAAATAATAGAGCCACAACTATGTGAAGCAAAAAGTGATAGAACTAAAAGGAGAATAAGACAAATCCACAATTATAGTTGGAGACTTCAACACCCCTTTCTCAACAATTGCTGAAGCAACTAGACAGAATGTCACCAAGGCCATAAAAGAGCTCTGAACTCAACACCACCACCAACAAACAGGATATAATCAATATGGACCATGCCACCAAACAACTCTAGAATACATATTCTTTCCAAATGTCCACAAAATATATACCAAGATAAACTGCATATTGGGCCATAGAATAAATTTAAAAAAAAATTAAAAGAATTTGAAATAATACAGTGTGTTCTCTGATAACAATTTAATCAAACTAGAAATCAATAACTGAAAGATAACAGGAAAATCTCCAAACACTTGAAAACTAAACAATACACACCCAAATAATCAATGAGTCACAAAGGAAGTTTCACGGGAAAAGAAATCCATTGAATGGAATGAAAATTTTAAAATGTATAAAAAATTTGGAAGCATTGCTGACAGGGAAATTTATAGCACCAAATGCCTACATTAGCAAAGGGGAAAAGTCTCAAATCAATAATATAAGCTCTCACCTCAAGAACCTAGAAAATGAAGAACATTATAAATCCAAAACAAGCAGAAAGACAAAAAAAAAATCTGTTCTGTAAAAACTGGTTGTGAATTTGAAACAGAAAAATAATAGAGAAAAATTAAAGAAATAAAGGGCTAATTCTTTTTTTTTAAAGGGCTAATTCTTAGAAAATATCAATAAAATAGACAAATCTCTAGTAAGACTTACAGAAAAGAGGGTGGACACAAATTATCAATATTAAAAATGAACAGGGGCTATCATTACAGACTTTTCAGAAATCAAAAGGATAATAAAGAATTTTTTTTTTCCCGGCCCCACCGATAATAAAGAATATTATTAAAAACTTTGCATAAATATGACCACTTAGGTGAAATGGATCAATTTCTAAAAGAAACACAAATTACCACGACTCGCAACTAATATGGAATAGACTATTTGAATAGCTTTATGACTATTAAGGAAATTGAGTTCATAATTTTGAAACTCCCATAAAGGAAATCTCTAGGCACAAATGGTTTCCCTGTAAAGGTCTACCAAATGTTTAGAAAGTGATTAATAATGCTACATAATCTCTTCTAGGAAAAAGAAGAGAAGACTTTCCACTTCACTTTATAAAGCTAGTATTACCCTAATACCAAAACTAAACAAAAACAATACAAAAAACCCTCACCCTATAGACTAATATCCCTCATGAACTTAGAGACACAAAAATCCTTATTATAATTATATATTATGGCACATGTAATTCATCCATACATAAGATATTTCACGTTGAAGCTTGATATATAGCTATAGTAATCAAGACTGTGGTATTGGAAGAGAGATATCCCCATAGGTCAATGGAACAGCATAGAGAACCCAGAAATAGATGCACACAAATATATCTGATTGTAATAAAAGTGCAAAAATAATTCTACAGAAGAAATGCAAATGATACTGGAGCAGTTGGATATTTATGGGAGAAAAAAAGAGAATCAAATGATACTGGAGCAGTTGGATATTTATGGGAGAAAATGAAGAGAACCTCATCTAAGTCTCATTCTTTTTATAAAAATAAAGTCAAAGTATACCATGGACTTAAAAGTAAAACATAAAACAGTAGAGTTTTTACAGAAAAAATAGGAGAAAACCTTCATACCTAGAGGTAGGCAAAGAATTCTTAGACTTGACACCAAAAGCATAATCCATGAAAGGAAAAAGTTGACCATTGGGACTTCATCAAAACTGAAAACTTTTGGTCTCTGAAAGACCCTTTAAGAGAATAAAAAAGACAAGCTACAGACTGGGAGAAAAATTCATATATCACATTATCTGACAAAGGACTACTATCTAGGATTTATAAAGATTGCTCGAAACTCAACAGTAAAACAAACAGTTCAATTATAACATGAGCAAACAGCCTGGAGATTTCACCAAAAAGAATATACAGAAAGCAAATAAACACATAAAAAGATGTTCATCATTAGACATTAGGGAAATGCAAATTAAAACCACATGAGATCACTATGCGTTAATCAGAATGGCTAAAATGCTGATGAGAATGCAGGACAAATAGACTACTCATACATTGCTGGTGGGAATGTAAAATAGAAAGACTACTTAGGAAAATGGTTTGGCAGTTTCTCAAAAAAAATGGAACTTGCATCTACTCTACAACTTAGCCATTGTACTAGGCTTCTATCCTAGAAAACGAAACTTATATCTACAAAAAAAAGTCTGTACACAAATGTTTACAGCAGCTTTATTTGTAATAGCCCAAACTGGAAACAATCCCGTTGTCCTTCAACAGGTGAATGGCTAAAGAATTTGTGGTGCACATACACCGCGGAATACTATTCAATACTGAAAAAGGATGAACAATTGATATATGTGACAACCTGGATGAATCTCCAGAGAATGATGCTGAGTGAAAAAAGCCACTTCCAAAAGGTTACAGACTGTTTGACTTCATACAGCATGCATGGATTAAATGACAAGATTATAGAAACGGAGAATAAAGTAGTAGTTGCCAGGGGTTAAGGGGTTAAGGATGCCAAGGGCAAGATGCCACATCTACTTGAGAGGGAAGTAGATGTGGCTAAAAGGGCAGCATCAGGAATGTTTGGGTGTGGTGAAGTCCTGTATCTTGACTCTATCAATGCTAATATCCTAGTTGTGATATTACACTATAGTCTTGCAAGATGTCACCATTGGGAAAACTGTCAAAGTGTATATGAGATCTCTGTATTTTTTCTTACAACTGCATATGAATTCACAATGATATCATAATTAAAAATTCAATTAAGAATATCAATACTTTGTTCAAATAATGTATTTTATTATTTATAACACAACTTGTGTCCTAGGCATTTAAACAAGTATTTATCAAACTTTTTATTTTGAACTACTTTTAGACTTAAAGAAAAATTGCAAAATAGAACAGAGTTTCCATATATCCTTCACATATACACTCCCAATTGTTAACATCATATATAAACATACTATAATATCAGAACTAGGAAATTCATATTGGTACAATATCATTAACCAAATTCAAGACTCCAAACCTCACTAGTTTTTCCATTAATGTTCGATTTTTCTTGGTGTTCCAGTGTCCCACTCAGGATCCTACATTGCATTTCGTTATCATTTACCCATGTTCGGTGACCAGCCCAACTGTTACTCAGTCTTTACTTGTCTTTCACAACTTTGACATTGCCAAAGATTAGTTGTTTTGCTGAATGTTTCTCATTACCGACCTGTCTGGTGTCTTCTTGTGACTGGACTGAGCTCTTGTGTTATGAAACCATCTGAAAGCTTCTAAAATTAGGAAGGATTCCTAGGGAAAGGGAGGGGTTGGGAAGAAGTCCTAAGAAAAAAAAGATCCTTTCTCTTCTGAACTTTTTGATGTGTCCCTGGGAGAAAGACCACAGAAGTCCCAAATAGACCTGACAGCTCAAGAGTGAAAGGAACCTGTGTCCCTTTCCTGTGCAGACAGATCGGGGGACCTCTCACCCAGCAAGGACAGGAAATATCAAAGGTATTACATGAATCCTCCTCACTCTGCCACCACATCTAGATGCAATCAAGAGGCTGGATAGACCCTCCAAACTGGTTCTTCACTTAGTAGAATAGAAGCTCAGACTAGAATGTATTTTGGATTTTACAAAAATAAAGACCACATTTCTTAAGCCTCTGAGCTGTGGCCTGGAATTTATACCCATTTGTAAAAATTGAATAAATGAGGGATCCCTGGGTGGCACAGCGGTTTGGCGCCTGCCTTTGGCCCAGGGCGCATCCTGTAGACCTGGGATCGAATCCCACGTCGGGCTCCCGGTGCATGGAGCCTGCTTCTCCCTCTGCCTATGTCTCTGCCTCTCTCTCTCTCTGTGACTATCGTAAATAAAAAATAAAAAAAATTTGAATAAATGACAGTGAATATTGTGAATAATGGTTTATATGCACAAAAATGTGTGGATGAGTATGAATGTGTGTTTGTTTCAAGAAGAGCAGCATGTTCAAAGGTATAAAAATAGAAGTTGGCATGTGTGCTTTGGGAACTGCAGATCATTCATGGGAAAGTAACCAATTGGCTCTACTTGTCAGGATGGGGGTAGGGGGGTTCCCATCCATACTGTGTTGCATTCCTTCTACTACACAGTGACCTGTGTAATGTACCAGGTTGTGACGCCATAAAAACATCTATTTATGAAATGCCATAACCACCCTTGGAGTAATGGTGGCCACATGCCTTTGGTTCTCCAGGCCACCCCAGAGGGTGTACTGCCATTGGCCATGAAGGGGAGCCCATGGCACGTTTATATGGGTAAGTGGGAAGACTTGCCTCTTCTTCCAGGTGATAAGCAGGTGAAGTGAGAGCTCAACCAATTCCACCACCAATAAAACTCCCCAACACACTGCAGTCCTTTAAGGACTGAATCTGTTCACATTTCTAGACTTACAGAATGATGGGATTTTAGACCAATGAGGTTCCTAGAGGGTCCAGCTCCCTTCATTTACAAAAGAAGGGAGTGAATTGCAAAGAGGGAAGGTTTGCTTGTGTAAACATGCCCAGTAAGCCAGTAATTGAGTCTTTGGGCTCCAGGTTCCCAGGCCAGTGTTTGTGGCTACTTTACCATGTTTTTTTTTTTTTTTTTTTTTAAGATTTTATTTATTTATTCGTGAGAGACACACAGAGAGAGAGGCAGAGACATAGGCAGAGAGAGAAGCAGGCTCCCCGTGGGGAGCCTGATGGGGGACTCAGTCCCAAGACCCCAGGATCATGACCTGAGCCAAAGGCAGATGCTTAGCTTCTGAGCCACCCAGGTGTCCCTACTTTACCATGTTTCACAGCCTCCCCCCAGGAAACTACTACCTGCCTCTCCAGCCCACCTAACTCCTATCCAGCTTTCAACTCCCCTACCCCCCCATATATCTCATGAACTGGACTCCCCCATGGCAATTCTTGTCAATACTAGTAGTTGGTAATTAAACAAGTATTATCGTAATGTCTTCTAAGGTTGCTCTGTCAGCTTAAATATTGTTTTTTTTTTTGTTTTTTTGTTTTTGCTGTTGCTTGACTTTTTAAGCCTTTGTACATTACCTTATCCAATAAAACTTTTTCATTCCTGAGCATAGGCTTCATATTTCGTTTGCGTGTATGTTCCTGCAACAGTACCAGCACGGTAGCTTGCATCAAGTGGATACATCATAAGCATTGGTGGATTTGATGCTGCTAGCGTAAGCTCCCTGCAGTGTACTATGTGACACAAAAGAGTGTTGTATGAAGGCTAATAATATGGATTCAAGAGTCAGTAGGCCCAGCTTTGGCAAGTTGCCAGACTTGGGCAAGTTTGCTTTAGGGTTTTGTTTTGTTTGGCTTTTTAAGTTTTCATTTAAATTTCAGTTAGTTAACATACCCAATTAGTGTCATATTAGTTTCAAGTGTACAATATAGTGATTCAGCACTTCCATACAAGACCCGGTGCTCATCTCAAGTGCTCTCCTTAATCCCCATCACCTATTTCACCCATCCCCCCCAACTCCCCCTCTGGTTTGTTCCCTAAGGTGCTTCAGTTTTGAGCCTCAGTCTCCTTATCTGCAATATGGGATGATGATAATTCTCCTAAAACCGACAAGAGGATTAAATCGATCGATCTCCCTCTGGCACATAACATACTTATATATACCCCTGGTCACAGCCATAAACCTTCAGTTGATGGCAGCTATTACTACTATGAACGTCATGTCATGGGTTAGAAATCATTGAAGGTCTATTAACTCCATGGAGCTCTATGGCCTTAAACGAATCCTTCCACAGTCATTTCAACACCTCATAGAAGGGTTAGAGGGTCCAGGCAGGGGCATTTGGGTATATCCCCATGTCATCCACTTATTCTTACTCTACTATGATCCTCATAAAAATAGTGGTGTGCATTTTATACATAAAATCGTGTATATGTGTGTATATGTATATATGTTTTGCACACACAACACACATCTGCAGAGCACCCCTTCCTCCAAATACAAAAGAAACACCTATTGCCCTTCTTGGGGTGGCCATAGTCTCTCCTTGCATAAATACTTTCGGCCACTAGGTGGTGTCTCAATTCTTCTCAGCGCAGCATTTTTGCTGGTTCCCACCAGGGAGTCAGCTCTAAAAGTCTAAGCGAATCTTTCTTTCTCAACCTACTGCAGAGTGTGCAAATCATTTCCTCAGCTGATTCAGATGTATTATGATGTGCTGGGAAACCTGAGCATTCTCTCACCCTGTGGAGATTAATTACCTTGAAATATTCATTGGATTAAATGTATTTAAACATGCACTGTTTAAAGCTCAGTAATGCAAAATGCCATACTCAAGATATATATTATGGGCATTAAATAATTAAATTTAGTGTGAGAGAAAGTGAGACAGGGAGGGAGAGAGAGATGAAGGTGAGAAAGTGGGAGAGGGGGGAGCCTTATTTAGTGCTTGGCCAGGGGTGAGACTGACAGGAGCCAAGTCCAAAGCTTTCCACAAATTGGCTCAACCCTGGCTTTGCTATTGCCAGAATTATGTGACCTTGGGCAAAATACTTAACCTCTCCAAGTCTCAGCTTCCTCATCTTTAAAAGGGAATGATAGTACCTTAGAAGCATAAATTTCATGTGGCTGAGATGTGGAATCACTGAGCGTCGTGCCTGACACATAGTAGGCACTCATAGAAAACGAGAGTCAAGGTTTGTTTAGACCCAGAGATGGCCTTGGTCCTGGCTCTGTGGTGCTCTCCCTTGGCTCCAGGAGAAGCCCGAGAGTGTGGGTGTTAAGTACACAGACTCAGGAGCCAAGGTACCCTGGTGCATGGCTCAGCTCTAGTGCATACCAGCTGTGCAAACTTGGGAAAGCATCTTACACGCTCAGTGTCTCCTTGCGGTGCCTTGCTGGCTCAATCAGTTAAGTTCCCAGCTCTTGATTTCAGCTCAGATCACGATCTCAGGGTCTTCTCAAGCCCAGTGTCTGGCTCTGTGCTCAGTACCTGGAGTCTGCTTGAGATTCTCTCTCCCTCTCCCTCTACCCCTCCTGCTCATTCTCTCTCTCTGTTTCTCTCTAAATAAATCTTTAAAAAAACCCTCAGTGCCTCAGTTTCTTTATCTGTAAAAGAAGATAGTAATAGCACCTTACCTGATAGGGCTGCTGTGAGGGACAAATGAGTCACCACCTTGAGAGTGATGAAATTAGTATGCACCACATGGTCAGAGTTCTCCAAGTGTTGGTTACTATGATCATTGCAGGTTCAATTCAGATCCCACCTGTGTTTAGTTCTTAGCCAGTGTTCACAGCCAATGCAGGGGCTATATCGCTCCGGCGACCCTATCCTGCTTATCTCGGTGCCATGCTCAGACCCTGGACCTTCTGGAAGCCCTTGTGCAGGCCTGATCTTCTCCACGTGGCACCTGCTCCATGCTCTAAGCGTAACCTCCTCTCTGTTATGTACTCAGATTCACCCCTCCTTAGTCCTCTGGCAGCTATAGGAAATGGAGCAACCCAACTAATTCATAGTGTGATGTTAATGGCTGAATATAAGCTCCAAGGGGACAGCAGTGTTATCTGTTTTATCCCTAGTACTTAGGAGGTGCCTGAACATAGGAAGTGCTCTATAAACATCTGTTGCAGGACTATCTGGACCTGTGGGAACATAAAACCTTCACTGAAAGTAATGCATGCTGAATGGTGGGATTTCCAACATCTTGACAACTGAAGAGGAAAATGTTGAAGGCAGGATCCCTGAGACCACAGTGGCTAGGGGACCTTTTACTTCATTTACATATACAGTTATTTTTGTTTTTGATTTTTACTATTTAATTAACTAATTTATTTATTTATTTATTCATGAAAGACACACAGAGAGAGGCAGAAACATAAGCACAGGCTCCTCAGGGAGCCTGATGCAGGACTCCATCCCAGGACCCCGGGATCATGACTTGAGCTGAAGACAGATGCTCAACCACTGAGCCACCCAGGTGCCCCTACTTTTTATTTTGAAGTGAATTCTGACTTACAGAAAAGTTGCAAAAAAAAAAAAAAAAAAAAAAAAAAAAGGATACCTATTTCTCAGCTTATCCTGAATGTTAATGTTAACATCTTACATAGTGCAGTGATAAAAACCATGAAATTAATGTTGGCACTGTTAATGTAACTATCTGTGCTGTGAATTATCATGAACGCAACTATAGGCCTAATTTGAGTTTCACCAGTTCTTCCACTTATGTGGCTCTCATATTGCATTTACCTGCTACGCCTCCCCAGTCTCCTCCAATCTGTGACAGTTCCTCAGTCTTTCCTTGTCTTTGGTGACCTTGCCATTTTGAAAAAATACCGGTCAGTTATATTGTAGAATATCTGTCAGTTGGGGTTTGTTGGATGTTTTTCACTATTAGATTGAGGTTATGGATTTTTGGCAGGAATACCACAGAGTGATGTGACCTTCTCAGCATATATATCGGGGGGTATATGATGTCAATATGTCTTATTATTGGTGATAATTAACCTTGATCACTTGGTTAAGGTGGTGTCTGCTGAGTTTCTCCACTGTAAAATTGTTATTTCTCCCTTTAAAATTAATAAATGTCTTGAGGGAGACTATGCAAATACTCTTTCCCTCAAACTTTCCCACACTAATTTGAGCATCATTGGTAGATTGGCCCATAATTATTACTATAGTGTTTGCCTAACGGTGATTTTTTTTTAAATCTTCCTCCTTTCTTTTGCATTTATTTATTGGAATTCTTCTGCAAGGAAGGGCTGTCCCTTCTTCCCCATTTATTTATTTATGCAATTAAAATGTTTATCGGTATGGAATCATGGATATTTACTTTATTTTATGGATAATGATCCAACGTTTGTTTGTTTATTTATCAATTTGTTCCAGTGTTGGCCATGGGGGTTGCCTTCAGTTTGGCTGTGTGTCTTGTCACATGTCCCATCCTTGTTCGAACCCTCCCATGAGGTCGTATCTGGTAACTGTAGAGACCACCTGGGCATGGACTATCCCCATTGTACCCTGGGGATGAGGTCCAAGGAGGCAAACCACTGTTAGGGCTGGCTGGACTTAGAAGCCAGGTCTCTTGAATGCCTATCCTGCTCTCTGCCAAGGCACCAGGCTGTCTCTCCACACTTCTCGGTCTTTGTTTACCATGAAATTCCCATAACCCCACCCTTCCTTCCCCCTCTGATTCCTGGGGCTCATCCAGTCACTGGAAGTGGGGCAGGAGGCCAGGTTTCTGACACGTGTCTTAGAGGGGTGGCCTTCTGTGTCACCTCTCTGCTACCAACACCCTTGCAGGCAGTCAGGATTAGTTTGGGAAGGTAAATATTTAGGTTATTATTACTGCTGTAGTTTTACTACTGTTAAAAGTAAAGCATCTCACTTTTCAGCTAGTGTGGTCACCCAGAGCTTTTTACCAAAGTGTAGGCACAACTTATTTCTCCTTCCCACAGTAATGAATGCAAACAAGGCTTGTTAAAAGGCGCCAGAACAGTTAAGTAGAGAATGGTTTCCTCTACAGAGAGAGGAATAAGTAAAAGGATATCATTAGGAAACTTCAAGACATATCCAGAATGTGGATGCTCTACCAGAAAATTGGCTTGGATTCTTTTTTTTTTTTTTTTAAGATTTTTATTTATTTATTCATGAGAGACACACAGAGAGAGGCAGAGACATAGGCAGAGGGAGAAGCAGGCTCCATGCGGGGAACCTGATGCAGGACTCTATCCGAGGACCCCAGGATTACGACCTGAGCCAAAGGCAAACAGTCAACCACTGAGCCACCCAGGCGTCCCTGGCCTGGATTTTTTACAAAGGCAGTGTCATAACACAGAAGTGGTGGGAGTTTTGTAGTTTAAAAGAAGCTAAAGAGACATAAGAGCCAATACAATGTGTCAATCTCCGATGGGGGGTCTTGATCGTTAAAAGTTGTGAAAGTCACTTGGAGACACTTGAAATTTGAATTTGGACTGGATATTAGACACCAGGAAATTATTAGTTTTCTTAGGTGTAATAATGGTAGTATCATTCTGTAGGCACTGAAGTATCAGGGGTGAAATGTCTTGATACCTGTACCTTTTTTTTCCAAATAATCCTGAAGAAACATTCACAGAGTAAAGCAAATGTGGCAAAATGTTAACAGTTGTCAAATGTCGGTGTATAATACAGCAGTGTTCCTCTTTCAGTATTCTGTATGCTTGAATTTTTTCAAAATAGAGCCTGAAGATAAACTACTCCTATAATCTTGTTTTATATCCTCCGTTTATTAAGAAAACATCTCTTCCCTTCTATTCCCATTAAAATGACAAAAGTAAGTTCCATCCTGCTGAAATGATCGCATAACCAGGGATTCAGGAACTCACATTAACAGGATCCAGTATCAAGCCCGGATCTGTGGAGAGATGGTTGCGATGAGGAGTAGAGTTCTGGTCTCTGCATGTCTAGTCTTAAACCCCAGTTACTCTGCTGTTTGGTCAGTGACCTAGGCTAAGGAACATAACACTTCTGAGACTCATTTTCCACAACTGTAAAATGAGGATAGTAATGTATTATTTGTTTCGAGAACCAAGGGTTCCATTTGTACATGTCATATCAGATGGGTATGGGTATCACCCCCAACAGTGGAGAGTGTAAGACCCACCACAAACAGCAGCTGCTGTGTTAGGACCATCTTGTGAGGCTCTGCAGGCTGTCCAGTCCTCCAGGGGTATGCAGGGAATGTGAAGATGATAGCTCAGGCCCTGAGAATCAGATGTTGGCTGATAAAAGCAGGACTGGGGACGAGATAGCAAAGGGGTCTGTCTTTAGGGACCTCAAGATCATTTGAGCAAATGGGATTACGTATGCAATCACTGTGCCTTCAAAACAGTGTACCTTTGGGTTAGGGGGATTAGCTTATTAAATGCTGACAATATTTTAAAATTCTGGTTTGACATAGCTGCTGCTGCTGCTTTTTCTTTTTTTTAAATACAGAAGCCTCGATAATAGGAGGGCTGACAATTGGGTATCTTTATGCAAAAACATGATCCTTGACTGTTACGTGATGCTACATGAAAGAAATTGGAATTGAATAGATCATAGACTTAAATGTAAGAGCCAACTAAAAATCTTCTAGAAGAAAATATAGAATAAAACCTTAGTAATCTTTGGTTAGGCAAAGATTTCTTAAATAGGACACAAAAAGCATGAGTCATAAAAGAAAAAGTATTAAATTGGACTTCATCAAAAGACAGTGTCTTCAAAAGCCACCATTAAAAAAGTAAAACAGCAAGCCCCTGATTGGTAGAAAATGCTTGTAAAACATATGTCTAACAAAGGACTTATATTTAGAATACATGGCAGATTTCTTACAACTCAATAATGAGAAGATAAACAGCCCAATTTAAAAAATGGACAAAAGAGGGGCACCTAGGTGGTCTAGTTACTTGAGCATCCAACTCCTGGTTTTGGCTCAGGTCATGATCTCAGAGCCCTGGGATCGAGCCCTGTGTTGGACTCTGTGCTCAGGGGTGGACTCTGCTTGAGATTCTCTTCCTCTTCCCCTCCCCCTGCTTGTTCTCTCTCTCTCTCTCTCTCTCTCTCTCTCTCTCGCTCTCTCTCTCTCTCTCAAATAAAGGAATCTTTTAAAAAATGGGCAAAAGACTTGAACACTTTACTAAAGAAGCTAAGCAGATGGCAAATAAGCACATGAAAAGATGCTCAACATCATCAGTCAAAAACACAATGAGCTGCTACCACATGCCCACTAGATGACCAAAATTAAAGAGACAGTACCAAGAGCTGGTTGGTAAGGATATGGAGCAACTAAAACCTTCATACACTGCTGATGCAAGACAGTAAGGTTACTTTGGAAAACAGTTGGCAATTTTTTATAAACTGAAACATACACTTAACAGAACTCCTGGAAATTTTTTTTTAAGATTTTATTTATTTATTCATGATAGTCACACACACACACACACACACAGAGACAGAGACACAGGCAGAGGGAGAAGCAGGCCCCACACAGGGAGCCCCATGTGGGACTCGATCCCGGGTCTCCAGGATCGCGCCCTAGGCCAAAGGCAGGTGCCAAACCGCTGCGCCACCCAGGGATCCCTTAAAAGATTTTATTTATTTACTCATGAGAGACGCAGAGAGAGAGAGACAGGCAGAGGGAGAAACAGGCTCCACACAGGGAGCCCAACATGGGACTCGAACCCGGGTCTCCAGGATGACACCCTGGGCTGAAGGTGGCGCTAAACCGCTGAGCCACCTGGGCTGCCCAAACTTCTGGAAATTCTACCCCTAAGTATTTACCCAAGAGAAATGAAAGCATATGTTTCCATAGAGGCTTGTATGTGAATGTTCATTGAGCTTCACTCATAATAGCCCCAAGCTAGCAGCAATCCAAATCCCTATTAGCTGGTGAGTGGATGAAACACTATGGTATGTCCACATAATGCACTGCTATGCTGCAATTAAAAAAGGAATAAATATGGAAAATGTGGGTGAATCCCAAAAACATGTGAAGTGAAAGAAAGTAGACACATAATTACGTAACTGCACTTACATGGCATTTTGGCACATAAGAGGTGTTCTGGGAAAGATAATCTAGTGGTGATGTGGAGGTGACTTGACTTGCAGAGATCCCCAGGGTGGTATACATGTTAGAAGGTGGGTGCTGGACAGCCCCAGTGGCGCAGCGGTTTAGCGCTGCCTGCAGCCTAGGGAGTCATCCTGGAGACCTGGATTGAGTCCCACATCAGGCTCTCTGAATGGCGCCTGCTTCTCCCTCTGCCTGTGCCTCTGCCTCTCTCTCTCTGTGTGTCTCTATAAATAATAATAAAAAAAATCTTAAAAGAAAAAAAAAGGTGGGTGCTGTAACCTTGACCTGACCTTGTGGGACCCTGGGCCAGGGGGATTAGAGACAAAGTATGAACATCAAGTATGAACAGAGGCTTGGCTTCTCATCTTAGGTCTGCTAGGGATGAGCTGTGTGCCATTGGGAAAGTCATTTAACCTCTCTGGGCCTTGTTTTCTTCTTTTCATCTGTAAAACAGGGATTAAAAATCTACTCCCAAGGGAAGTTGGAAGTTAGAGTTATAGGTAAAGTGTCTCATACTCAGAATAGAAGCATAGCTCTTTGAAGATTAATTTCCTTCCCTCTTGGTTTCTTTCCCTTTGCCTCTCATTGATATGTGTCTTGCCCCTTCTCTCTGCTGCTTTTATATAAGAAATGTAAGCACAAATGTGTCTAAGATGGGTCAAAATGTGTCTTTTGGCCAGCTTCACCCCAGCACCAGCCCTCAGTTCAGCACACCTTGGCCACTGACATCCTACATGACCTGGGCAAGTCACCTTCCTTCTCTGGACGTCTTCTTCAGAATGAAGGGCTTAGGCCAGGTGATTGCTCTGGGCTCCAGTTTCAGCTCCTTCACTCTAAGGGTTCTAGACCAGGAATGAAGAAACGGCAGAGCTCAAGAAGCAGTTGCTTATGAAAGTCTCAGGGAACAGCGAGATTCTTTTGGTGCTGGGCCTGGGCCTGTGGTTCAGCTGTGAGTGGAAAGGGGGCCTTTGGGAAGAGTCAGTCTAGAGTCTAGAGAGGGATGGTAAGTTCAGAGTGGTTCCTGTTTCCCCTCCTGCTCAGCTCTCTGTCCAGCAAAGTGTTGTGAGGTGGGTGGAGGCACTGTCCTTTCTTGGAGGAAGATCATTTCTCAGGACAGGGTCACTGAGTGTTCTAAACCAGAGGTGCTGGCCTGTTCTCTTCCTTGGCACAGCAGACTCGGTAGATTCCAGCACTGAGTCTGATCACTGCAGTGAAAAATGAGGCACCAGCCCTTACTCCTGTGGAAGTGAGGGGTGAGGCAAGCTCAGGGGGTGTCACTGGTTGCACAGGTTCAATACAGCTCCTGCCCCCCATAGCTCAGCAGCACCCACTGCATGAAGAGTAAATGGTAGACACCACCATTGAGCTTGTGATCTTGGCCTCTGAGAAGCCATCCTTCAATTAAGGTGCTGAGTGGCCTCAGAGAAAAGAGCCAAATGAGAGCCATTGAGTTCCCTGGGCTGAAGGTGATTGATCTCACTAGACAAGTCCCTTGTCTTCAAGCCCTGCTACATAGTAGCTTCCAGATTGGCCTGCTGCATCAGCCCTGAGCTGTATGTAGGCCAGTATTTTGTCTCTAAAGGTCACATACTTTGTTAAAAAAACCATGTAGTGGGGATGCCTGGCTGGCTCAGCAGTTAAACGTCTGCCTTTGGCTCAGGTCATGATCCTGGGGTCCTGGGATCCAGTCTTGCATTGGGCTCCCTGTGGGGAGCCTGCTTCTTCCTCTGCCTCCCTCTCTGTGTCTCTCATGAATAAATAAATAAAATCTAAAAAAACTCCAAAAAACGAAAAGCAAAGAGCCCCCAAGCCATGTAGTCACCTAGGCCTGGGTTCAAACCCAGTTCTTTTCCTTCAGACAAGTGACTTAGCTTCTATGTTTCTTATTTTCTCATCTGAATAATGAGATTAATAAACCTACCTGGTGGAGTCATGGGGGAAGGGGATAAGCAGGAATACAAAACATCCAGTGCAGTGCTCTGTACATGGTGGATGCTCCATAAATAATGATTATTCTTACAGTTGTTTTTAGGACCTCATGCACAGGAAAAGATCACATATCCCAGAGTGTTTTGGATACAACATGGTTTATTTTACTAGGCCAGTAGCTCTCAGAGTGTGGCACCCTGACCAGCAGTATCTGAGAACTAGTTAGAAATGCAAATTTCCAGACTTCACCTCAGATCTTCTGAATCAGAAACTCTAGAGAAAGGCCCAGTGAGCTGTTTTAATAAGCCCTCTAGGTGATTCTGATGCCTGCTCAAGTTTGAGAACAGTTGTACTTTTTTTGTTTTTTTGTTTTTTTGCAAATTTGAGCATAGAGAATTTAAGATAGTGTCATACAATATATTAAGTGGTCTTACTTTATGCATCAAGTTTGAAATAATACAAATCCCCCCGAATAAATATATCATCACAATTTGCATCATTTCAAAGCTGGCAAGTGAATGAATTTTGAACAGCATTTATACTATATATACTTGGTAGTGCCATCTTAGTTGGTATCATTTAGGATGCTGTCAGCAGTAGAAAATCCTGACTAAAATGGATTTTAGAAATAGGAAAATGTATTCGTTCACATGACAAGAATTCCGCAGGTGGGTGCATCTGGGAACAACAGTTCATCAGGGTCATGTGGCTGCTCTGCGATTCTGTTCTGCATGCCCCTATGTGTTGGTTTGCCTCCAGGATAGGGGTATTATGAATGCAGCAGTCCTAGATGTCACACTCAAAACTTGTCAACACTGCAAGGAAGGGGCCTATTCTTGGGATCTTTATTTAGGAACCCAGAAGCCTTTCCTACAAGATTCTGGAAGGTTTCCCCTCATCTCATGGGCTATTCCTAAACTATACAGCCACTTCTAAACCCATACCCACAAGGTGGGAAGAACATAATTGGTTTATAGCAACCTTTGAGTGTTGTTATTGGTTGAATTGTGTCCCCACTCCCCGCCCATCAAATTTCCTTGTTCAAGCCCTAACTTCCATTACTTCAGAATGTGACTTTACTTGGAAATAGGGTCACCAGAGACATAATTAGTTAAGATGAGGTCTTTCTGGAGTAGGGAGGGCCCCTAGTCCTATACGAATGGTGTCCTTATAAAAAGGGACACATGGCGAATGCCATGTGAGGCTGAAGGCAGAGACTGGGGTGATGCAGCAGAAGCCAAGGGATGCCAAAAAATCACCAGCAAACTACCAGAATCTAAGAGACAGGCAGGGAACAGATTCTTCCTACAGCCCTTAGAAGGACTGACCGTGCAGACACCTTGATGTGAGACTCCTACACTCTAGAACTGTGAGACAATACATTTCTTTTGTTTAGGCCTCCTGCTTTGTGGTGCTTTGTCATGGCAGCCCTAGCAAGCCAAAAAAGTGGTGGACCAGGTGTTGGGGAGTCAATTGCCATGACCACTACTACGCCTGCGGGTAAGGAATGTTGTACTAATATCTCTACCTCAAATACACCTAAAATGTGAGACAAGGAGTTCCATGAGCTAGAAAGTGCCCAGGCTTTGGGATCCAAAGATTGGGCTTTAACTGTATCCCCAGCTAGCTATGTGACCTTGGGCAAGGTAGACTCTCTGACTCTGAATCACTAAACTGTAAAGTCCACCACTGAATTATATCATGGGATATCCATTGTTGGCATGGAAATATTCAGACATTCCCATTTCCCAGCCCACCAAAGAGAATACCCTCCCCTCCTCTTAATTCTCGACTTGGCTGCAGTCTGTCCCTACCTCAATCCTTCTCCACCCCACCTCTACTCCAGGAGAGTTTGAAACTGTTTCTGTAGAACTAATTGGGTAGAGAAGGACAAAAGAAGACAATAGGGGGTGGGAAGAGAAGAAAGAGAGGGAGAACTTGGCCTCTGGGGGAGGAGGTCAGTCTGCAGAATAAAGCGTTCAGAGAAAGAAGAGAGGAGAGAGAAAAAAAAAAGGTTGAGAAGGCTGAAGGTAGAGAGACATAATTTTGAGGACCTTTTGGCTGGTGAGGGGCTTCAGAGCAAGTAGAGCGTAAGAGAATTAGGCAAGAGAGAAAAGAAACTTCCAAGGAGATTTACTAGTGGTATAGATTAGATCTATCTTTATGTTTTTCAAAAGCTTCAAGTAAGAATGCAATTCCTGAGCTCTAGAGAGAGAATAAAGTGGGATCACTAACTCACCGTCCTGGAATAGTTGATGAAAGAATCACAAAACTAAAGCAAGCTTCCTCCTGCCAAAACAAAAACAAAAACAAAAGCAGACAAGGGAACAAACACTCCTAGTGGCAGCCAGTCAAGGAAAGGGATGCAACTTTGTGCCATACAGTTCAAAACACAGTGGTCAGGAAATGAGACTGAGAAGTCTGGCCAGAGGTGTCATGACTTGTAAACTTTCCCCATAAGCCACTCAGATGGAAGTGAGTGAAAAAAATTCCGAGAACTCACATACCTATGCCCCAGACCAGAGCAAGAGGAACTAAGGGAGGACTGCCAGCTTAAATACAGGATACTTAGTTACATTTGAATTTCAGATAAATGATAAATAGTTCTTTAGTGTACACCCCATGCAATATGGAGGACATACCTATACTAAAACTGATTTGCTGTTGATCTGAAATTCAAATCTGACTGGGAGTCCTGGTATTGTATTGTTATTATTATTTTGATTAAATCTGGCGATGCTAGACTGAGGTAATGAACAGATATTCTGTAGAAAACTAAAAACAAACACGAAGACAAAACTAGAAAAACAAACAAAAAAAAACCCCTCAAGCAGAAGTCCCTAACAACTCTAGAGTCTCACTGATAGTTGGACTCACCATTTCATGGGCTCCTTTCTGAATAGGGACACCGCTGTAACAACTCAGGGAGCTGCCTCTGGCTTTAATAAAATCCCCGCAGAGAGAGAGCCAAAGTCCACATGGGCTCTGGGTTCCACATGACTTCTACATGAATTCTCCTCCCTACTGCACCATCAGGATATAAAAAAGTGGAGAGACTTGCATCACCCTAGCCTCTGGAACTTAGAGAAGAAAAATGGCTTTGGGTATGGAAGGAGAGCGTTCATAAAGAAAGCCTTTTCAGAGTTACCTCCATTATAATGAGCAAAATAAAAAAAGAATGCATCACAAGTATGAAAGCAAGCAATATGTAGAAGGCAAAGGATAGATGAAGAATCTTAGCTAGAAGAAAACCCAAGAAATGAAAGAAAATTCCCTCTGGCCATTTTGAGGCAGCTGTTTCTGTCCAGCTGGCTGTTCACCAGATTTTTATAGGAATGGAAGAAAAAGAAAAGAAAGAAAAGGCTTAGATTTCTGATTAACTCTCTACTTTGGGGAATTCATGCTCAAGGCAAAAATCAAAGAACTGCCCCAAACAAACAAAACAACATATATAATAGGGATATTTGTTCTACTACTGTTTATAAGAGTAAACAAAAATGATTCATATAGTCATAAATCGGTTAAGTAAATGGTAGAAATTGATACCATAGAATTTGCATAGAGTGTTGAGAATTGAGACTGAGATCCATGTTTCCTATTTCTGAGTAAAAATAATTAGGTTATGGAGCAACACATAAAGGAAAATCTCTTTGATGCTCTGCAAACCTGTGATCATGGGCTTCTGTTCATAAAAGTGCCCACAAGGGTGTTTTCCCAAGATGTTACCAATGGCTTTCATGTCTCACGGTGGGATTTCTAATTTTTCCCTGTTCTCTGCACTTTTCTTTATGGAGTTTACCTTTTCCTTTCACATAATACATGTATTGATTTTATTTTATTATTATTTTTTAAACTTATACCCTCTTTTGCTTTTCTTGAGCTCAGGGGCCTTTCAAGTTACCTGAAGTACTCTGGGAGGAAATAGACCAGATAGAATATGGCCAGGTCACATTTGCTTTGTAACGAGTAGCTGGCCCGGCCTCTGGATGGTTCTGCAGCCTGAAGGCCCTTGGGGTGTCTTAGCAACAGCTGCTTGACCTGGAGTTCCCCATGACCAGCTGAGTAGATACCTGCTGGAGCACCAGACTTATGGCAGAAAAATTGCTTTGGAAAGCAGAATGGAGCCATGAAAGAGTGAGAACCCCCAACTTATTGGCCAGGCAATCTTATTTCTCCCCTCCATCCTCAGTTTCCTTGTATAAAATGGGGTTAATGGAACCTATCTTATACGGTCATCGTAAGCATCAGATAAAAGAATATATGTGAAAGATACTCCATACATTTCCACTTCCCTTTTGAAAGTTTTTTCATGGTGCTGTTAAAATTAGATGTTCCATTTTATCGATGATTGGACCTTGGATTGAGGGCCAATTTATTTGGAAATGTTTATGTAAGGATAAATACCCTCCCTGCCCTCTAGTCTATACCTGCAATCTAGCCTTCAATATACTTTTCAGATTTCACTACTGGTGGGAGTCTTACAACTCAATTATTTGTTTCCAGAACTTGACTTCCCTGTGCGTTCTCTTCTTTGATATGTGGGAAACAAGAGAATTTTACTGTAATTTCTATGAATAGAACATGATTAAACAGTTGTCAGGAAATCAGAACAAAAGGGAAGGCTTTGCGCTCAAAAGGCTTGCAATCAGTAACGAAAGGTCAGAATGGCATCTGAGATGGACATAAGGTTTCCATCACCCCCTGCAGGGTGAGGGGCCCTGGGTCTCCAGCTTTTCATCTCTGGCTTTCGGCTCAATTAAACAGCAGAGTCAGCCTGTTGCCCTGGGCTGACACACAAGTGGAGTACATTTGGTTACTTCTAGTTTATTCAGAACAGTAATTTGGATTTTAAAAACAATTAAGATGAGTTAACCAGGCTTACATGTTGTCTTTAGAGGGACAGACTGTCCTAGGGTGCAGCGAAAACATTCTCTCTGAAGTCAGCTTAACACAGGAAGCCAGCAAAATGGGATTGCTCACTAGATCCTGGTTTTGGAAAAAATGTTTAAAACAGAAAATATTTTATTGCAACTAGCATGTCAAAGCAGTGAAATCAAAGAGCTGAGTTCCAGTTCCTACATCAAGCATGTGGCCATGGAATTCAGGATTAATCAGAGCAAATAACACATCTGCATGCATTCCAGGCAATTTCTGCCGCAGACGACAATGTCTGTATTTTATACTGAGGTTAAAGTTTAGGAAAGATGGATATACAAGTGAACCTAGGTGTGGGCTTCAGAATTGAAAAATGCATGAGGATCCATGTCATAACTTTCCCAAGTCAGAACCCCCTCATCATGTAAATCTTACCTGCAGAGCGGGCATGCACTTGCATGGGACTACTTGACCCTCACAAATACCTTCCGTGTGGGAGGGAGAGGACTGAGGGAGCTTCCAGGGGCTATGTCTTGGGTTGAACACAGGAAGTGATGACGCTAATTAATCCACAACCACTAAACATTCAAGCATTGAGACCAAGTTATTCATAATTTTCGTCATTGGTAGCCATGGAATTAGTAAATTGTCCCATATTGTGAGTGAGAGAGAGAGAGAAAGAGACGAGTGTGTGTGTGCGTGCACGCGTGTGCATGCATGCTCACACATTAAGTAGAATAAGAGAACAGAAATAAAAGATTCCAAACAATTAACTGCCCAATTAGCTGTCCTCACAATTATGGGAATGTGACATTTAGTGAAAAACGCAATGATCATTTTAAATGAAATTGCCCATTTTGAAAGGGTCCTCCTGGCTCAGTCGCCATGCCAACTGGTTCTCACAGTGGTGCCATTGCTTTGGAGAGGCTGGCATAATAGTCTCCCTCACACCCAGCCCAGTCTGCTTTCTTAATTAACAACACTGAAACCAGGGAGGGGAAAGGTTGTGGTTGGGAACTGGCAGCTTGGCGAGACTCCCTTTCCAGTGATTTCTCAGGCTTGAGGGTGGCCTGCCTGAACTTTGCATCTGAGGAAATATTGTTGTGGGGGGTGGTGATGCAGGGCAGGACTGGGAAGACTGGCTGATTGGAGACATTGTGCAATCAGTTAAAGGTCTCTTTCCAAAGCAGTGTGGGCCAAAATGAAAAACAAGTGAATGTGAGCAAAATCTCAGAATCTAGAGATTCAACCTGACTGATCAAGGTCCAGCTGGATTCTTTTCCAACATTTCCTACTGGCTTCCAGAAATGCAAGAAGGGGACAGAACCAGAATGCTCTTCTTCCTCCCATTTGTTTTCATGGCATCTGGTCTCATGGACTGATCTCCATGCCCTCCCAGGGACTGTCTCTAGGTCACATAAGGACCTCAGTTTTCTTTGACATCATGACCTCTACGGTCCTCCCCTCCTCCCCCGCCCCCCGCCCACTGCCCACCCAGAAAAAGAGCACAGACTTGAATACACAAGGGGACCTACGGTTCCCACATGTATCCTTTTCATCGCCCTGAGTTCAGAAAGAAAGGCCCAAGGGGAATCAGAATTTGAAGGCCACTGAGACCTCCTCGTGGATAGGCCTCTTTTGCCTTGGGTGGCAGCTCAGATCCCAGAGTACAGGGATAGCTTTGCACTCAGTGAGCACTGAACAAATGCAAGCTTGTTTGACATGGAGTTCCTGAGAAAGTCCCACTAGTCAGCACTTCTGCTCTCCCGCACAGTGTAGTGTTCATAATGGTCATATTATGGGACATGGACCAACACTTACTTCCGAGAAAGGTGGGCTTTTGGACCTGGGTTTACTGTGGGTTCTGTTGCTTCTCAGCTAGGGGGACTTAGACAGGTTACTTAGTGTCAAGATGCCTTGTCTGTAAAATGGGGAGAAAAACAGTACCTATCCCACTGAGTTACTATGAAGACTAAATAAGCCAATGCATGAGAGGGGCCTAGCATTGCTAAATACTCCAAAATGGCAACCTTTGTTACTATACACTTATTATTTCTTTCAAAATGGTGGCTCACTGTCAAAGCTGGGACCTCAGAGAGGATGCATCAACCCCCTAGTATTGTGCAGACTCTAGAATCTGGAGCCAAGGCTCCAACTGACTGGGCCTACTCTCCACGCAGCCTCCAGTAGAGTCTTTCTAAAAATGGAGCTCTATGGCATATCTCTTGTACTACTTGAAGCCCTTCAGTGTTTGCTGCTGACCACAGAAGATAGGCAGGGCTTCCTGCATGACAGAGGGTCCCTTTGAATCACTGGGGCCTGGGCAGAGGTCTGAGCGGAGGCAAAGTGAGCAGGCCAACTGAGGACTCTGTCCCTCAAGGAAGGCTCTGAGGGCTTGCATGGGCTAGGGCCCAGGGTTCAGTCCATGTGTAGGGAAGACTCAGGAGCAGAATGGAAACGGATTTGAGGCAGCATTTCAGGACCAAAACCAAGGTTCTTCTATGCCCTAGAGATGGCCCCTGGGTGGGCATGCGAGTCAGCTCGTGAAACCAGATACCATGAAAATGAAGAGGAGGAATAAGAGTACTCTGGCTCTGTCCTCTTTTTGAATTTCTGGATGCCAGTAGGAAATGTTGGAAAGAATCCAACATAATGACAGCCGGGCTGGAGAGTGTCTGTTGATCCTGGGGTGGTGAGGGGACATTGTATGTATGTATGTCTTGCTTCCTAGTGTATCAGGACAAATGTGGCAGCTTCCATGATGGATTCAGTGGCTGGTAAGAGAGCCAAGTGAGCTGGTAACTCACCATGGGCAGTTAAGACACTTTAAGCTGCAAGCAACAGGTGTGTTTCTTATCTTTCTAGAAGTCCAAAGGTAAGGCAGGCTCCGGTGAGAGACTACTGGTGGTGCAATGATGTTATCAAGAATGCAGGCTGTCTTTATGTCTCAGCTTTGCCATCCTTGCATGGACGTCCTCCTAAGATGGTTTTCTTCAGAGTCTCAGGATGGTTGCCAGGGGAACAAGGCAACAAGTACCTGCCTCCTCATGAGGGTGGGGGCCAGTGCTCAGTCTCCCCTGACTATGAAATGTAAACCTTTCCATTTAGCCTGACTGGGCAATGTAGGGTGCCCCAAACCAATAATAGTTTCTCTCCAGAGATGGGTAGATCCCAGAACAAATCTGAGACTCATTTGGAAAGGGGGCAGGGGGGACCTATGGGTTGGGTATAGGTGAGCAACTTCTTAACATCTTCTAACAAATAAATACCTCACACTGGCATTCGGGAAGCATTCTCAGGTTTTCAGGACTTGTGATGTCCTCTAGGTTTATAAACATCCACGGCAAACTTGAGAGGTGAGCAAAGATTTGTCTACCTACTTGCCAGAAAAAGGCTCCGAGGGGTTGATAAACTAATACAAGGTCACACAGGTGGTGGAACAGCAGCAGGACTTTCTTTACCTTCCCTGCCCACTCAGCACTTGTTTATGGTCTGGAATCCTATGGCCCGAGAGCAAGTTTGTTGTGTGTACTATTGGTATGTAACAACTGTCTCAGAGAGAATTCCACAACCTGTGCATCCTAGGACTTTGGTGCTTGACTCCTCCCCACCCCCAGCCCTTTGCTGCCAACTGACTGCTCACTGGCTCCCAGCTTCCCCCTGCCACCATCCCTGCTTCCTACCCACAAGCCGTGCTTTTTCATGTTTTGCCTTCCCACCTCTAGTGCCCTTTGTACCAAGACTACTTACTACCAGCTAATGACAATATCCTTCCAGTGTGGGTGTGACAGGCAGGGGACAAGGAGAAGGGAGAAAGAAAGGACATT
Organism: Vulpes vulpes; assembly: GCF_048418805.1. Classification (NCBI taxonomy): domain Eukaryota; kingdom Metazoa; phylum Chordata; class Mammalia; order Carnivora; family Canidae; genus Vulpes; species Vulpes vulpes. The sequence continues at coordinate 86,215,757 of NC_132790.1, forward strand.
CCTGGGCAGAGAGGCTGGGGCAGCTCCCCTCCCTGGCAAAGACCTGGGCAGATGGGCCCAGCAGCTGCCTGTTAGAATGTTGACTCCTAAGGCAAGTGTTTGTCCATTGGAAGATGTGGTTCCTTCTAAGTTTCCCTGTTGATGTTTGGTACAAAATAAGAGTTTGGAAACAGGACTTCAGACAATCTGGCTTTCAAAGGAGCCAAGGAAGCAGAGTTCACTTGTTGGCAGGTGGGGCTTAATTTTCTCCTGAAGGGGTTGTAGGAAGAAGTGGACTTTTTCTCATTCTCATTCTATTTTAATGAGAGAACTAGAGCCAAGGAATATCCATCCTACTCTCCTGCCTTTGACAAGGAGGCTTCCCTTCCTTGGTGCCAGCAAGAGGCCATGGGCTCCTCTAGCCATTGAAATACCCACCCTCCAGGCCAACATGTCACAAGTGGCATCAGCATCTGCTGCTCTTTGCCAGGGCTCCCTCTAATCTTTTTCATAGGGAGTCCCCCAAACTTGGAGAAGCCCCATCAGGGATATCTGGGGACCCTGGGGTTTTTCCTGCCTTTTAGAATTTCTGTGTCTGCAATAAATGTGGGAGCCAGAGGGGTGGAGAAAGCTCTGGAACATAATAGGAGTACTGTGGCTGAGTAACAGCTCGGATAACTACCAAGGCCCCTCATGTGTCCAGTTATATATGAGTTTTATTGAGTTATAATCAGGTTCCCACTATGGAGTCTTGACTTTAAAAAAAAGAAAGAAAAAGGGTTTATGGAGGTGTAACTGGCACAAACAATAAACTTGGGACATCCACTTCTGGTCAAGATGGAGTAATAAGGAATAGCCTTGATTCTTGTAGGTCCTCTATATCCTCACATTTTAGAGAAAAGATAGCTGCTTCCCATCTGATGCCTCTGCAGTCCCCTGATCCTCACCCCGAGTAGAAAAAGAAACACTATTTTTTCCCTAATTATCCTGATATTTCCAACAAGGCCATTGTTCCTTAGGTCTAAAAGGACTTAAAGTAGCTCTAATCTGGCTGGGCTTATGTGACATGGCACTGGCTTCCAGGGTTCCCATTACTAAAGTGCATTAACATTCCCCAAAGGTCATAAGAAGAAGACTCCAGGCTTGTAGTGGAGAGAGAAGGAACTTTGAGAGGATGATCACTTAAAAATATTCACTAAATCTTTGGAATTTTGACTTTTTCTGTAAAGCTGTAGGTTTTGTCCAACTCTTCCATGCTTCCTGAGAGAATTAGTGTGATGGGGAGGGATGTGGAATGAGTCAATATGGCAACACCTCATAGCTGATCTATGAAGGAAACCTCACAGGCAAATGAAAATCTTCTGAAGTCTGGAAGGCAGGGGGGCAGGGTAAAGCAAATCAATCCTATACTTGGGTCACAAGAAGAAAAGAGTCTTCTAATTTATTCTAGATCATCAACTATGTCATCAATTGCTCTGTATCCACTAAAAATGTTAATGACACAAGAAAAGTTCCCACTAGATGAGTTTCCTACCTTCTGCACCACTGACATTTGGGACTGGGTAACCCTTTGTTGTGGGGCTGTCCTGTGTGTTGTAGGTCATTTAGCAGCAGCTCTGGTTTCCAACCATCACTAGCACCCCACCCCTAGTTACCAAACCAAAAACGTCTCTAGACATTGCCAAATGTCCCTAGGGGGCAAAATGATCCCATTTTGGTTTGAAAAAAAAAAAGTAATCATAGACTGTCATTTTGGCCACTCTTTACTGTGGACTGCTACATGCCAGGCACTGTGTTAAGGGCTTTGGTGATACAGAATCCTGTTTATCTGTGGCTCCTGGGTTACAGGGCCTTTTATTTTCTTCTTTTATCATGAGAAACACATGAAGCAGCAAGGTGTGGGTTTTCTAGTTAATTCATGGGTTCTCACTCTGCCTCCGGCCCTATAGAGAGAAGTTGCAGTGTCGGGCTGGGGAAAAAGAGTAGAGTCCTGGACTCATCACTTCTGCTTTTAGATATCCCTGTCACTCTTTTGGAACCTCATTTACAAAATGAGGGTAATAATAGAGGCCTTACAAGGCTGTGAGGCTCAGAAACAAATTTGTGAGGAGGGGGAGCATGCCTGCTTTGCTTACCACTCTCTCTTCAATGCCAGGCCACTGGACCTGGTGAGTAGATAGTAGATGATCAATGAATGCTCCTGGAATGCATAGGTCAATGAAGAAATATGCCTGGCATCTATCACAGGCACTGGTACTGATGTGTGTCCCATAAATACTTCCTGTCTGACTGTGTGTCAGAGGCACCAGCAGGCATCAGATGCTATGAGCAGGACAAAACCCAGAACCGCCTCTGCCCTGTGGAGTTGGTGATCTAGGAGGATGGGAACAGCAAAGAACAAGAATTACAATTATTAAGTAATTGAAGGCACAAAACTATTGTGAAGTGGAGGTTCAGAGTCACCCACACACTCACCCAGACACACTCGCACACAAGCACACCCAACTATGGGCAGGTGAGAGCAAGTGGCCGGTGCTCCAGCCTGTGGGCTTGTGGTTAGCGAAGGATCGAGAAGTTTTAGAGAGGTTTTCACTGCTTTTGAAGCTTAAAACAATAAACCTTAATAAAAGAAAACATTTCCATTGACCTTTTAAACACTTAATAGGAGTTAAAAGTAATTAAAACTAATCAAATAGTCTGTTTCGTTCCAATTCAATTAGCACTTTCTTTTATTAACTTCATTGTCCGTTAAGATTGGGATTCAGGTTTGTCTGCATCTGGAAGAGGCCACATTTGCCCAAGGGCTGGAGGAGCGGAGGAAGGCACCCACTTGAAGTGGGAATGCCTGGAAGAGACAGGGCTCTGCGAGGCGCCCCGAGGGCTGGCCCTGCCATGCCTGGCTGTCCCCCCAGACCTGTTCGGCCTCCCTATTCTACCAAGACTCAGTTTCCTCATGTGTGAAGATGAGGTGGTACTACCTGGTAAGGTTGGGTTAGAGATGAAGGCAACTAAGGCACTTGTGGAAAGGTACACCTGGTACATCGTGGGGTACAAGGGGGGCTGGCTCAGGGTGACCTCCTCCCTTCCCTTCACTTCAGAGCCAGCCTTTCCAAATTTAGATTCAGCCTTTAACACTGAGGTCAGGAGACCTTGCCGTTGGGCCCTCCTCTGGGCTCCCTCAGTCTCTGCACCCTCACTCTCATGCATCCTTGCAACCATGTGAGTGTGACCAGGAGCTCCCAGAGCACAGGGGCTGAGTGCCCCTCAGGGCCCGATTGCTATGGGACACCCTCCCCACCCTTCTCTGTTCTGCTGCACTGCACAGAACATTTCCAAGCCTCCCTGGCAGCAGGACTCGGGCTAGTTTCTACCTGTGGGAACACTGACGGAGGTCAGAAAGTGGGAAGAAAGGAGGAGCCAGGGTGCTTCTCTGTCTCATCCTCCCTCTTCTATTTTGGGGCTGTTTGGGGCCTGCAACTCCTCCGATAGCATCTCCTGCCGTGGTCCCACCCTACCTGGCCATCTGGGCTCCTGGCTTCTGATAACACCATTGTCCTTCCCGAATCCCTGGTGGTACAGGTGCCTTCTGCTGTTGCTGAGCTCCAAGTTGCTCCCCCATCTCCTACCAGGCTTCTGGGCTCTCCCAGCTTCTGCATAAGCAGTTCCCTGGACTGAATTCCCTCCGTATGAAATGTCTAGCACGGTTGTTTCCAGACAGGAGCAGACTGATGCATTCTGTGTCCCCAGCCTTGACAGGAGCTCTGATTGGCCGACTGAATTTTCTGTTGTCACATCCCAAAGAAGGTGGGGTTTTTGTTCACCTTCCCAGGTCTTGTATGTGCTTCCCCCTCATCCTCCAAACCCTTAGTGATCCAGAAGCACGAGGAGCCAGCTAAAGTGAGGCCAGAAAAATCTATACCCAGATCTTTAAAGTTCTTGCAGATTGTGTCCAGTTCATTTCTATTTCATCTTCTCAAGCCCCAGCTTCCAGTTGGGTCCATTTACATAACAAGTGTCATCCCAGTGAGCCAAAATAAAATACCCCGACTTCGGCATTGGCATTTCTAATCAATCACAAATCGTGAGTGAAAAGAGCTGGTTCAAGAGAGAGATTTGGCGCTGGGAGGTCTGCTCTGTCCATCAGTTCTTTAATTTTTTTTTTATTGATTTATGATAGTCACACACAGAGGGAGAGAGAGAGAGAGAGAGAGAGAGAGGCAGAGACACAGGCAGAGGGAGAAGCAGGCTCCATGCACCGGAAGCCCGACGTGGGGTTTGATCCCGGGTCTCCAGGATCGCGCCCTGGGCCAAAGGCAGGCGCCAAACCGCTGTGCCACCCAGGGATCCCTGTCCATCAGTTCTGTCCTGCTCTGTACAGAGATGGGACTAACCACCCCGCCCCACACCCAGCCAGGGAGGATGGGAACAAGTCATCTCCAGTGACATCCACTCTGCAGTGGGAGAAACTTAGGGTGAATGCTGAATTGAGAAAAAAAAATGAAGCCTGATTTCAGATGACTGGGAAGAAATGGCATTAGAGGTTTCCCAAATATACTGGGTGTCTGGGGGCTGCTGGGTAGGTTTGGACATCCAGGAATGGGGAGGGCCACTGGTCCCTACCAGGAACCACCTCCTGGCTGGAAGGTCTCAGACTCTGGAGACAGACCTCCCCGGGTTCAAATTCTTCCTGGGCTTGTACCAGCCCTAGGGGGTTGGCTGAGTGTTTGACCAGGTCTAAACCTCAGTTTCCTCATGTGTAAACAGGGTTTCTCTATCATAGACTGGAAAGAGCTCCAGGACAGAGGAGGTACTTGACAAAAGGCCTATTATCCTCTCTTTGATTCAAGACCCCGGCCTGGCCTCATATGTGGCTGGAAGTACACCGCTCTGTGTTGACTTGCCTAGCTGTACTTATATAGACCTTCCTGTGCTTTGGGGAGTGTGTGGGGTGGAGGAAAAACTAGAGAGAACCCCCTCCCCTCCCCTCCCTCCTGGGGGCACCAGCACTCCCTGCCTCAAAAGCTTCTGTGGCAGCCTGGTGCTCCTTAAGTCCCAGCCCCAGCCCAGGACTTCCTCCCTCCCCAGTACCTGGGGGCTAGTAGGTTCACGAAGTGGGTAACATCGAGCCATTGCAGGGTGGCAGTGGGCAACTGGGGAGAGGGTCTGCTGGCCTTGGCTGTCATTGCATTGCCACCTCACATCAACAGGCCTAAGCCAAATCCACAATCTTCCATCCAGCCCTGCTGAGGATCATCCTTCCCCCGTTTCCCCAAACTTCCATCTTTGTTGCCTCACCTCCTCTGTATCACGCGACCATTGCCTAGTGCAAGGCCTCCTAAGTTTAAGTGCCTCTCACATTGTCCCCTTCCATCCCATGGCCACTCGCTGGCCCTGACATGCATCCCTCACTGCTTCTCCCCAGAACTCCTTATTACAATAGCCTCTGAACAGGTGAACCTGCGTCCTCCTCCCCACCTCCATCTGTCCTGCCGACAATAGCTGTATTGTTGAATTTTTCCTGGCCCATGTCTCAGGCCACATCACTCTATGCTCAGAAGCCTGCACTGGCTCCCATGATCCTCTTGCTGGGGCCCTTCCAGGCATTCACAACAGACTCTAGTCTGAGCTAGCAACCTTGCCTCCCTGGCCTCCTCCCTTCCACTGTCAGCAGGCACTTTCTCCAACCTTCTGTACCATTTTCTGCCTAGCGCCTTTGCTCATGGCAGTCACTTCTCTGTTATGCTCCCCCCCCACTTCACTCCCTACCATCTTTTAGCCCAAATGCCTCTGCTGCCACGAAGCTGCTCCAGAGAACATGACACCTCTCTTACAGGGCTCAGCACGCATGGGCCAACACAGCCTCACAGAGAGATGTGTAGGCGGTTCGCCTGCACTTCGACCACCTGTGGAGATGGATTGAGCTTTGCATGAGAGTGTGCAGGTGTGGCTACGTGGGTGAACACACATTTAAAATGGATCCTGCTTCAAATGAAAGAAGCAGGGCTTGTCACTGTGCCTGCCAAACACCTGCAGGTGACTCACCCGGGGACCTTGTAATGATACAGATTCCTTGGCCCTGCCCATGGCCTCAGAGCCAGAATCTTGAAGGGGGAGGGGCCGGGAATCTGTATTTTTTTAATAATCAGTCCTCCTGTGATCTTCAAATCTGAGGGCTGTGTGAGGGATGTCAGTGTTCAAGCTCTTAGAAAGCAAGAGTTTTAATGAAGGGATCATTACCTCGTCATACACGCAGGTATAAATACGTGGAATTAGGGAGGAGAACGAGTACTGCCTATGGTATTAGGCCCTGTGCTCAGATCCTGCTCCATCTCGCTACTCCTTGTGATATGGGTTCACAGCCCTCATTCCTCACTTTGCAGAAGAAGAAATAGAAGCTGCGCAGTCGCACAGCTGGGGTGTGGTGGAGCAGGATTTGAACCAAGGACTGAGGCCAAACCGCTGGAGTGACTGCACGATGCTTCCCTTTATGAACTGGGATTTCTCACGGGGCAAGCTTTCCTTAAGTTTCAAGATCAGCCCCCTTCCCACTTCACAGCTCAGCCAGCCCTCTCTCATGACACCTCTAGAAGCTGCCTTCTGAGGTTCTGAGAGTCTTTCCCAGCAACTCCACCCCTCCTCTGTGTAAGATCAGTTTTCTTCCATTCTGCTCCCAAACAGCCTCGTCCATGCTGAGGGGTAGCATTCCTGTCATGGCTCAGCCTTGAAATAGGCTGAGGGAACAGAAATATGAAGCAGGCAACTTGCCCCATCGCACCCACACTGAGTGCAGGCCCGGGAGACAGGCCCTGGCCCAGAATATCTGCTGGGTTTGGAAATGAGCACCTCAAATTCGACAGCCTCTGAGTACAGGTGCATCTTTGTTGAAAAAGAAGGATCAGTAGAATGAATATAGTCACTATCAGTCTTGCGCGCCACATGTAAACTAATCCATTCAGTTACTCTTCATTTGTGGAAAAAATATACTGAGAAATCCCGCTCGGAAATGGGAGTTTTAAATTATATTGTTTGTTATCTGTAATTGAAAAAGTGCTCTGCACACGTATGGCAACAAGTCAGCGTTCCCAAAACACTGTGCCGGAGTGAAATGCTGTGGGTAAAAGGGTCCCAGGATTTAAGGTCCAGTTTGCTGCAGGACTTTTCAGAGCTTTAAAAAAACAACTTTATCTTTTTTATTTATTTATTTATGATAGGCACACAGTGAGAGGCAGAGACATAGGCAGAGGGAGAAGCAGGCTCCATGCACCAGGAGCCTGACATGGGATTCGATCCCGGGTCTCCAGGATCGCGCCCTGGGCCAAAGGCAGGCGCTAAACCGCTGTGCCACCCAGGGATCCCTTTTCAGAGCTTTAAAAACAGGAATTCTTGTTATGCATTTCTTTTTTTATTTTATTTTTTATTGTTGTTGTTGTTACGCATTTCTAAGAAGGCAATATAGTTCTCAGCATTTCCAAAGTTCATTTGACCAGGAACCTTTTCACAGAATCGTGGGTGGAGGTGGTGGTGGTTGGCTAACATCCCCTAGGATACACTTTGCAAAACCAAGGCTCAGAAGTTACCTATTATTAGAACCCCTGCCATGGACAGCACGCTTTATCGCTAGTCCCCAATGGGCTTTCAGATGGATCTCATTCACAAAGGTTTTCTTGAAGGACAAAGGAGAGGGTGGTTTGAGGCTGTTGTGGGCTAGGGCAAGATCAGGACGGGGCATCACAAGAGGAACTGAGGCTCCTGAAGAAGCTCCAGGGGAGCTGAGGACAAAGAGTTCACTTCACTTGCCCCTGCACTTGTCCCTGGTCTGCCCCAGGAGATGGGCCTGCAGCTCCTCAGGAGGCTCTCCTCCTCTCCAGAGTCCACGGGCAGACCCCCTCCCCCTGCCAGTGTGGGACTCCATCCCAGCACTTCCCTGGCTTTCTTGCTGCAGGAAGGTGGTATGGCTGTTGGGGAGAGCAGCTTGCCAGGAGGCCCATGGCATGGCTGTCTGGTCACAAGGGCTTAGGCCAAGCCTGGCCCTGGTCCACATGGACAGATTTCAACTTTATTCTCCATCCTTGATTCCATTTAGGATGCTAAGGATCAATGAATGATCTGTTCATTCAAGTCCCCCCGCAGTGTGCTGACACCATGTGCTACCTCCCTGGGGATAAATCTGCTTTTCAAAGGTAATGCTTGCCTAATGGTGGGATTCTGGGCCCTGCTACAGGGGGGAAAGGAAATGGCTTTGACCTGCAGGGCACCCCATGAGTGATCCACCATAAATCTGTCCCTGTTGACCACTCTGCTCTTCCAGATGCACTATTACATTTGTGTATCCAGCAGGAAAATATAATTCTGCTCAGAATAATAAACGTAATGTCCTGGAATCACCAGGAAGCCTCAGGGGGTACTGACCCATCACTCCCTGGCTTCCGCTCATCTGAACCTCTGGGATGTGGAGGGCATAACTCTACCTAATGACCAGAGCTAGCAGGGACCTTGCTCCTGCCATGGGGCCAGGCCCAACTCTAAGAACTCTGTATGTGCTGACTTGCTTATCCCTCACGACGATCCAGTGGAGGAGATGCTATTTTTGTCTTTTCCGTTTTATAAATGAGAAAAACAAGGAGAGAGAGGCCAAATGATGTGTCCATGGCTACCCACTAAGAAGTGGAGCAACAAGACTGGAACTCAGGCTTCCTTGGCAGAGCTTGGAAGTCCTCTGCAGGGGTGCCACTCTGCCCAGGGCTGAAGGGCAAAGGGCTATCTTGGACTGAGAGCAGCTGGTACTGCAGACCCGCAGAGACCTTTACAAGTAGCTCTTCCCGTGCTGCTGAAGGCACAAACTGGAAGCCATGGGCATCTTAAAATAGAATCTTGGAAAAATGAATGTGTTATCCAAAGGAATGAATATCAAAGGGCAATGTTTAAGAATGAGGAGGGGATGCTGTCTTAGCCAGAGAATGTTTCTAGGTAAATTAATCCCTCAAACAAACTAATTAACAAAAAACAAGCAAAACTAAACCAAAAACTAAACAACAACCACCGCAACAAAACTTCACAGAGAACCGCCGCACAGGCAATCACCACATTTGCCTGTGGATAAAACTGACAGTTCTAGAAATAAAGGGAGATAGATATAAAGAGTTACAAAGTATGGGAGTGATTTTTGTTTATTCATTTAATGTCAGGTTTCAAAGAAGGAAGAGTATGTCTGGCAACTGTTACACATTTGTTCTGTTTAAAACCCATCCAGATGCCTTAACGGGCTCTGTCAGGAGTGAGAGGGTCCCCACAGCCGCTTCCCAAAGCCTGCAGACAACCCTTGGTGGGGAGTGTGAAGCACATGCTCGGCAGGCCGCCTTGTGGCCATTACTTCTTTTTGAACACTTGATGGCACACCTGGTCACCGCAGGTCAGCTCCTGCAAGGTCAGAAAGTAGGTGAGCGACTAGCAAGCCAAGTCTTCCTCTGTCCCCCACCCCCGCCCCCCTGCCCCTCTTGGTGTCTGTGAGTTGAGTTGAAGGAGGGAAGCTGGAATCCCGAGGACACTTAGTCATTCTGGGCAAAGTGCATCTCATAGACCCAATCAGCTGGCATGCCCTGCAGGTAGCAGTAATTTGATTTTGACACTTGAATTGAGCTTGAACAACTATAAAAATGAAAAATGCAAAGAAATTACCCTCTTGGGTGGGATTTTTCCTACTCTCGCGATTAAAGCAACATCTCCTAATTTATAAAAGGCAGTGAAGCCATGGAGAAGGCAAGGATCTAGTGGGGAGTAGCATTTGGAAAGCAAGGGCCTGGGAATATGCTGGCTGGTGGGCTCTCACTTCATGCTGTGGACTTGCTGGTCTCTGGTGATTAGAATGTTGGTTGCTGGCATCCTGGGTAATGACAGGGTGACAGGGCATGGGTTGCAGAAGGGCACCCCCCAGGCCTGCCTATGCAGACAAGATGCTGCTTTTCATCCAGACAGAAGGAGGCCCCAGGCTTTATCCACACCTCATGATTCCTTAAGGGAGGAGGGAGAAATATGAGTGTGTGGATGGCCACAAAATCATTGTGGTTGACAATGAATCCATTGTCTTAGCCACAGGGACCACTGAGGATTGTACCACAATTAAAAAAATCCATCATCCAAACCAGTGCAGGTAGGGAAAATCGTCAATGGAAAACACGGTGAGTGCTTCCCATTTATCACCAGTTGACACTGCCTCCAAAATAAAGATCTCAGGTGAGGCAAGCCTGGCTCTGAAGGGCACCGTGGTGACCTGAATACTGACACTGGAGCCAAGCAAGCCAAGTAGCTGCCCGACTCCATAGGTGAATGAATGATTGAATGAATGAAGAGCTATTTAATAAATGAGTGCCTGAATGCATGTAGGAGAGAGAGATTTCTATTTGAATGCTGGACACATAAATTGCCTTGAAGATTGAAGACTGAAAAATTCAGCTATCTAGACACATATAATTTATTTCAGGAGACCAGCCATCATTCCTACTGTTCTGTTCTAATACTGAGTTAACCGAAAATATTTCAGGATTAAGTGGACATACCTGGTGACGACAGGCCAATATCTGTGGTCTGTAAGGTGGTTCCCAAGCCCACCTGTCCCTATCCACCCCACTCCCAGCCCTCTTCCTCCAGGCTCACATAATTGTGAGGAGGCCGGGACCCACCCTCCTCTGGGGCATCTTCATTCTGTGCCTCACATTTCTCTTCGGCTGGTCTTTCACAGGTTCCCTGTATTTCTCCTTGGATCTCGGCTTCCTAACTCAGCATTTTGAACTTTCATTTTAATTGCAGCCGTTCACAGAAACAGCCATATAGATTCCTTCCTGGAGTCCCCTGAGCCAGATGGGAATGGCTTTCTGACTATATGACCACACGCATTTGGCTGGAGCTCAGGGGAGGAGTGCAAGGCCATTTTTCTTGTCAGAGCACCTGGCTGGGTGAACCTGCAGCTTGTGTAAGCACCGTGGAAGGCAGCTGGGCAGACCCTGGGACTTACCAGGTGTAGCTTGTCCCCCTCAACCCACTGCCTCCATCCGCGGTTCTCCTTCTCCCCCTTTTGCACGCACACAAGGACATCACCTTCCCAGGTGATCAGCGTCTGCAATGACAGGTTCCCAGGCAAATCAGATGTATGGTCTTGATTGGGACTGAATAAACCTAAGGCTGCAGCTGCGGTTCCCGTGGCCATCGCCAGGCCCCCACAGGGCAGAGACCTCAGCCTCTGCCCAGCCAAGGTCTGCCAAACTCACTTTCTGCATCTATCCTCCACTCCTGCCAATTCAGCTTACTGTGGCTGGTTCTGTTCTCTTTTAAAGCATTCTAGGGGTGCCCAGGTAGCTCAGTTGGTTACGTGTCTGACTCTTGATTTTGGCTCAGGTCACGATCACGGGGTCGTGAGCTCAAGTCCCGCTTCCAGCTCCATGCTCAGCAGGGAGTCTGCTTGAGAGTCTCTCTCTTCCTCTCCCTCTGCCCCTGCTCTCTCTCAAATAAGTAAATAAATCTTTAAAAAAAGAAAAAAAAGAATTCTACTCTCCCATTGTACCATATGGTGAAGATAGCATTCCAAATCAGTGGGGGAAAAAGACGATGCATTTGACTATAAATGATAGAAAATTTCTGGACAGGCAAAATAGCATAACGTCAACAGATGAAGAACACACTGGAAAAGATAATTGTAACACATATCAAAGACCTGACTTCCTTATATATAAAGGGTTCCCATAAATCAATAAGAGAGAGACCATTAACCTAATAGGAAATTTTAAAAAGGATCCAGCTAACAGCTTACAAGGGGGAAAAAAAAAAAGCCCAAAAAACTAAAATCCAGCAGATGGCTTTTAAACATAAGAAAAGATATTCAACCTTAGTCCTAAAAGGAGAAATGCAAATTAAGGCTGTTTTTCCGATACAATTCATCATATGGTCAAAGATCAAAGAGTCTGATAACACACTGAGTTGGAGGAAGTGTGGAGAAGCTGGCACCTCCATAAATGGCTGGTAGGTATATAAATCGGATGAATCCTTTTGCAGGGCAATTTTATATTACCTCTTGACACGTAATGCTGTGTATACTCTTTGACCTAGAAATTCCGCTCCTGGGGACTTTCCTTCCAGGAACCCCATTGTAGGACTGCCTATTGTGGGGCAATAACACAGGCAGAGAAGCTACCTAACTAGCAGGGGACCTCAACAGATGGCTCTAGTGCCGTCCTCATCATCCACAACCAGGAGGGTGGCCCTTCTCCGGGTCCTGGGGTTCCTCCAGGCAGCAATGCAGACTGGTTAGTAGCATGGGGGCGGCAGCGGAGATGCAGAGCTCATGCTGGCCAGCCAGGCTGAGCTGACCAGCAGGTTTAAAGGAGCCATAAACCTGCTGAACCCCAAGATGCTCAAAATTCTGTGCGCATACTTACAAATTATATACCCCCCAACTCCTTTGCCTTCTGTTTCTCCTTTTATTTCTTCTAGTACCTGCCTCAGGACCTTTTGTACTATCTCGAGGTGGTTCTCCAGGGCCACCTGCCTCTGAGCCCAGATTATGACTGCGTATTCACCTCCTGAAGGATGATGTCACCCCCATCCAGGCTGTGGTTTTGTGTCAATACTGTTCTTTCCCAGGGATGACCCTGATGCCAGCTGGCTTTCTTCCAAGTATGTGCAAAGCATATTACTCCTCTATGAACAATATTATGCTAAGGAACAGACGTTTGCTTTTCTCTCTTTTAAACCTAGCTGGTGACAAACTGACCTGTGTTTCTTTATTCACTGTCCTTGCATATTCAGGTCTATTTTGGGGGACAAATTTGTTCTCTACAGATTGTTAAGTCTACCTAGTTCTAAAATAGGACTTGGCCTTGACCATATTATGTATTTTTTAAAAAAGATTTTATTTATTTATTCATGAGAGACACAGAGACAGAGAAAGAGAGAGAGAGAGAGGCAGAAGACACAGGCAGAGGGAGAAGCAGGCTCCATGCAGGGAGCCCGACATGGGACTCGATCCCAGGTCTCCAGGATCACCCTGGGCTGAAGACAGCGCTAAACCGCTGAGCCACTCAGACTGCCCCATATTATGTATTTTATGTACAATTCTATTCCTCTGCATTTTACTCCTCAACACATCGTGGTGTTGTTTGTTATGGCAAAGGACTGGAAGCCTCACAGATTCCGTCAGTGGGTGGCTGGTCAAATATGTGTAGTTCATCCATGCTGTGCAGCCCTTGAAAGAAGGAGGCAATTCTATATTTATGGAGGAGGGCAGTCTCCATAGTGTATACTTAAGTTAAAAAAGCAAGGAGCAGGTCCATGTGCATAAAACCAGGGAAGACCGTGTATGCATGCATATGTTTGCACATGTTCTCTGCAAGGAAGCAAAAGATCCCTTAATAGTGACTGTCCCTAGGGAAGGAATGGAGAGGTTGGGGGCCAGGATAGGAAGGAAATTTCACTTTTTACTATTTAAATTTTTTAAAACCATCTGCATGTATTAATATTCCCTAAATTAATTTAACAATAAAACTCTGCATGTTTTTAAAAGAAAATATGTCTTCTTCTTTGGGGCCACCCTGAGCCTCACCTCTTTGAATGTCTTAGAGAAGCTTAAATCACAGGTTGCTCTCCTTGCTCTTCTGGGAGGGAGATGTTGTCTGGAATATTCCAGAATTCTCTCTCAAATAGATGAGAAAGGGATATTCATGTGTTGTTGCCCATCATCAGACTTGGGACTCAGTTCTCTCCCAAAAGGATGGGAAAGGACCCTTGTCTTCTATTTGGGCAGGACTATGTCTTCTAAACAACCTCCCCCAACCCACATTGCCTTCCACATCAAGGACACCTAAAACATGTTGATTGAACGAGTGTCTTTCTCCCTCAATAGATAGTAAGCTCCATGAAAGAAGAGGCCATGTCAGCTGTTCATTTCTGCAAACTCAGATTCGGCATAGTCACTAGTGCAGAAAAGGTGCTTGGTGAGCAGTGTTGAATGAAGATCTGTGATTGAGTTATTTTGTTGAAATGGAATCTTGAGGTAAATCCATGTGGGAGAATAAATGAGCGTATGTATTCTTCACTGATGATGATTCTTGACAATGACTCGGCCAGTCTGCTTCCTTGCCTTGGTTTCTATGGTCCCCCTGGTGTGTGCGTACGACCATCACTATGGACACTGGATGGCAACTATCCATCTACTTGTCTGCTTCCTCATGAGGCTGTGAGATCTTTCAGGGCAGAAAGGGCTCTGATTCATTACATAGCCCCTGAATCAGGTCTCACACATAGTAGGGGCTTGGCAAATTTGTAGAAGGAAGAAAAAAGAAAAATGTGGGTGCACGAGGGCCTGTCTTCATGTTTTCTTTTAATAAATCTTAGTAGGCAGCAAGATTAAAAGTTATTCTGACCCTAAGTAAATTGGTTACCAATGAATTATGGTAATACTTACAATATCATAGCCTTACTCCTACGTAAAACAGACAGTAAGAAGAGAGAGCAGCTAAAGAACTAAAATTCCACAATTCAGAGGAGGTTTTTGAAAGAGGCTCAATTGCCTTAAAAGATTTTGAGGTTGAGGAGATGGATATAAATGAGGAAAACCATTGCTACTGAGCCAGAGGATGAAGAAGACGTGCTTGCATTGAATTAAAGAAGAAAACTGAGCCCACGCTGCAATCTCCCTCTGTGTCCAAATTAACGTTGTTAAAAACAGCCCTGTATGGGAAATTAGATAAGGTACTGTCTTGTCTTACTGTTAAATTTATAGAGGCGGATAACTGTACTGTGATTTTATAAGATAATATCCTGATTCATAGGAAACGCTGAGTTACTTAGAGGTAACACATCAGATTGTTCAGAAAAGAATATGCATATAATGGCAAGAAAGCAAGTACAAAAGATAAAGCCAATGGGGCAAAATATTGACAATAGGTAGCTCTCGGCAAAGAATACACAGATGTTCTTTGCTACTTTCATGCAACTTTCCTGTAGATTTGAATCAGTTTTCAAAGATTTTTGTTGTTTTTGTTTTTTTAAGGAAAATAACAGCCTTTTAAATTAAGCCTGACGAAAGGCACTATGAACGTCTTTAAGCCCAGCGCACCTGCCTTTTTGCAAGAGCTATTGTGGCAGCACCCAAACTCCTCCTGCAATTCCCCCAAGAAGGGACCTCCCAGAGAAGCCTGCTTCCCCTGGGCCTCGCAGACATCATTTGTTCCAACTGCCATGATCTGTGCTTTCCCCTGTCCTGATTATCCACCCCAAATCCTTATTGTCCTTTTTTAAGATTTTATTTATTTATTTGAGAGAGAGCGAGAGTGAGAGTGTGAGAGAAAACATCAGCAGGGGCAGAAGGAGAGAGAGAAGCAAACTCCCCACTGAGCAGGAGCCCGATGTGGCGCTTGATTCCAGGACCCTGGGATCATGACCTGAGCCGAAGGCAGATGCTTAACCGACTGAGCCACCCAGGCACCCCTACTTATTGTTTTTGAGACATAACTCACATACAATAAAATTTGCCTTTAAAAAAAAAAAGATTTTATTTATTCCTGAGAGAAAGAGAGAGAGAGAGTCAGAGACACAGGCAGAGGGAGAAGCAGGCTCCATGCAGGGAGCCTGACGTGGGACTCGATCCTAGGCCTCCAAGATCATGCCCTGGGCCAAAGGCAGCTGCTAAACTGCTGAGCCACCCAGGGATCCCAAAATTTACCTTTTTAAAGTACAATTCAGTCATTTTTAGTATATTTGCAAGGTTATAAAACCATCACCACTGTCCAAATCCAGAACATTTTTGTTGCCCCCCAAAGAAACCCCTCACCAATCAGCCATCACTCCTCATTCCCTCTGCTCCTGGTAACCACTTTCTGTGTCTAGGGATTTGCCTAACATGGACATTTCATATAAGTCACACAATATGTGGGCTTTGTGTCTGACTTCCCTCACCGAGGAGGATGTTTCCCGAGTTCATGCGGGTGGCAGTATAAATGGGTGATCCATTCCTTATTACGCCTGCATGCTATTCCATTACAGGAGGATCAGTTACTTCTTTTAAATTTTATTCTGAGTAGCCTGTGTATTTTTGAAAGGGGCTTTAAATCCTCTTAGAAACAAATTAAGGCAGTAAGTGAAGAATATATATGATCTACAGGAAGGAAAAAAGGTGGGGGTTCCTGGGTCCCACGAAGAGTTGACCTCACAGTTAAAGTGATGCCACAATTCCTGCTCTGGGATGGCATAGATCTGGGCACTTTAGGGCTCTATTCCACCTCTGCTAGAACCCCACCCCACACACACCTCTCCCCCAAACTTCCAAATGGGGAGGTTCTCGTGAGGGTGATGTAGGAATTCAGAAGTAGAGCCCTGAAGAATAAGAGCATGAGTACTACTGCAACACCTGCACATAGGCACGTGTAGATGCATGCACACATGTGCAGGCTCACACACACATGCACACACAGATGCATGCACATGTGCACAGGACACATTTGCACACAAGCAGACACACACATGCACATGTGTGCACATGCACACAGACACACAGTGTTGTGTGCACTCAGGCATGCCACCCCATGCGGCAACGGAAAATAATCAGAGATTGACTCACTTGCTCCCTGTGATCCCTTTCCAGCTGAAGGGTTTTGGTCAAATTATAGGAAGTATGTAGTCCTGAGGGTATCTGCTCTGGATTGTGATTCTCATGGGAACAGCCTTTTGCTGGAGACTGGGCAAATTCTGTTCTGGTGACTTCTCAGCCCCAACCCATCCCGTGTGTGCATGTGCGTGTACGTGTGCCCTAACTTTTTGTTGTGGACAAAGCAGAGATAAGAAATGGGAAGGGGAATTCTCTCTCTCTCTTTGCAGGACGAAAGCTGATCCTGGGGACATGATGGGGCTCCCGGGGAGGCGGGGGAAGGCAGGGAGAATGGAAGGCGAAGAGGCACAACAGTGGGTATTGAGAGCCAAAGCCTCTAATGGTCAGGAAGGGTTGAAAGGACGTGACTTATTTTAGGAAAAGTGAGTTCTCTACTATCAAAGGTGATGAAAGAACAAGTCAGAGACAACAGGCCTGCTTTTCAGCAGCCCACATCCAGAATGGAAAGGCAAGGGGAAATGAATCATTGTGAACAGATTAGGCTGGAACAGCAGAGTGATGCAAAAATTCAGAGACAAATTTCCCATCAGTTCTGGTGTCTGAGGAATTGGCCTTCTAGCCACACAGTTCAGAGAAGTCTTGTCGATCCATCAACCCCTCAGGGAGGGATTCTACAGAAGCTGTTCCAAGCCCGGAAGCTTAGGCTGTTATGCCAAGACTGCTCTGATGGAAGCAGTTCCAAAGTGCTTTTCATTTCCCACTTTTCTTTAGCAAGGAGCACTAAATATAATTCAACCTTGACTTGATGGCTGAGATTATCAATGCTGCAGGACAACTTGATGGAGAAATAAAATGTGTCCTGCTCTCTTGGCTTTAGAGTCATCGCCAAAGAATGATGACAGCTTTTTCTCCCCACCCCAGGAGAGCAGCCAAAGCTCACATCCCTTGCTTTAGGGGGGAGAGTTGAGATCCCTGACTTTTAAAGAGCTCCTGGGAGCACCAGAGAAGAGTGGGACTGGAGAGAGAAAGGGGAAGGGCAGGGTGAAAGGTCCTGCTTCCTTGCGGTACTCCGAAGGGCTGGCCCACTCTTGCGGTGGGGGCACAGATAGCTGGGGATAGGATCCTCAGCGCTGCCCTCCCTTACTTTGGGAACCAGAGCAGAGGTCCTGGTGGCTCCACTGGCATGGAGGGAGTGGGTGCTATAAATATGCAAGCTGCCCACCCTTGTATAAACTGCATGAGCCTGGACAGTGAGTGAGTGGTCAGTGGCAACCATGCTAAATGACAAACCAGAAATCCTTCCCGGTTTCCTGGACTGTGTAAACCACAAGGTTTTTGCATGATGCTAAGATTGGAATGAGGTGGGGGGTGGGGAGGAGTGCTACATGGGTGGCTCAGTTGCTTAAAGCATCTGCCTTAGGTTCAGGTCATGATCTCAGGGTCCTGGGATCAAGCCCTGCATCAGGCTTCCTGCTCAGTGGGGAATCCACTTCTCCCTCTCCCTCTGCCCCTCCCCCAACTCATGCTCCCTCTTGCTCGCACTCTCTTTTGTGCATGCACCCTCTCAAATAATAAATAAATAAATAAATAAATAAATAAATAAATAAATAAATAAATAAAATCTTCTTAAAAAGATAGGAATGAGGGAATCCTTAAGTATGACTGAGATTGCATTTCTCCCCATTTCTGTTTGTGGGGACTGCACAGGTGTAATTGGATTTGGAGAACCAAAGACAGGTGCCCTGAGTATGAGTGTGAGCACTGCAGCGGTTGGAACACTGCAGGAACCATGTGGCTGTGATACCACAGGGTGATGCAAAAGGAGAGGGGGACCTGCCGTGACCCTGCCTCCCCCTGCTCCCTGCCCCCAGCCCCACTTCTCTCTGCTGCTGTCATTCTCTGCTTTATTTACAGACAGCTCCTCTGGGCGAGGGCCCTCTTTCTCTGCAGAGTCCAGTTCTCAGCCTTTGAGATAGCTCCCTCCTTGTACACTCAAAGTTGTCTGCTCACTTTCAGGGCCCTACCTGTATCTGAGCAGTTCAAGTGGCTGGAGGTCTGGCCTTCCGATGTGCAAGGATTTCCTCGATTATGTTCTGTGAGTTAAGGTGATGCTGGGACAGAAGTCATCCGGACAGTGCCAGAGGTTTCTCTAAGTGACTAGCACTGGGAAAACCTTGACTTCTTTAGTCTACTGACTTTTTTTGATTAATACTGCATTTTCCTTAAGAAAATCAAATTAGTTGAGATCATCCAAGATTGAGGTATTTCATAGAAAAATGTGTGAATTCTCAACATCTCTTGAAAAAAAGGAAGTCTAGCAACAGGAGGCCCCAGTACTCCATGACAATGGTTGGCTGCTGCTGAGTAGGGCTGCCCCGATGAAGCTGTGCTACCCAGCTCTCAAAATCACTGTCACTCCCTATGGTATCCCCCTTGCCCGCCAGGCTCATGTTGGCATAGGAGCTGGCCTCCTCCCCAGGTCCTGGAGAGGTCGGCAGCCTCCCCTCTCTCCTTTGCTTATAATCTTACTGTAGAAGCCAGTTTGCCTTTCCTGCTGAGCTTCCAATAATTGCTTATTGCCAGCATCATTAAGTCCACTCTGGTTCCCTCTCCTGATCCCTCGCTAGTTGTTTCTGTCGTATTTTCATCGTGGAGCCAGATAGCTGGCTCCTGCACTCAGACTATTTGAGCAGAAACTGCCAGGCCGGGTCCTCACCTTCACAGTCCGATTGTCCAGGCCCTTTGTGAACTCCTCAAACTCCACTCCTACAGTGAAATCCAGCTCATAGTTGCGGAACGTGCTGTTGGTTTTCGTCTTGAAGTTATCGCCGTCTTGATCAATGATTTTCGTCTGAGTCAGACGCACTGCGATCTTGCGGGTGGCAAAATCAATATCTGTTGGCAAAGGCAGTTGTGGAGGTTATGATGTGCTCAGCCAGACTCATTCATTTCTTTAACAAGGCCAAACATTCAGGACCAGAGACACAGACCATGGGCAGCCCACATTTCTTTGCTCAAATGGGAAACAAGAGTTGTCTCACTTGGCCAGTTTATGCATCTCAGTCAATCGTCTGGAAACCTAGGGTCTTGGAGCTTTCTCAGGAGCTCTGATGGTTGGGGGGGGGGGGGGTAGCAGGCAGGGCTCACCCCTAAGCTGCAATTCCCAGTGTGCAGGTGTGTTCACACACACACACACACACACACACATGCAAGTACATGCACACACACACATCCCTCCTGCATAGAGGCTCCATTCTATCTGACATACTGGATTTCCTTCTAAGAGTTGCTGAATAAAAGACTTCATGTTTTAAAAGAAAAAAAGACCACTTAAAACTAACCAGGCTAGATCATGGGTAAAAGCAGGCCTTTTGTTAATGTCCATGGCAAGTAAGGATACATATAAACTCCTGTTTTTAAAGCAGATTGGGGTGTACTTAGATAGGCTCAGTCATGGCCCCCAGGACAATTTTAAGCATATGCCAGACAGTAAATACTTGTGCAAATATTTCTTTTGTTGCTTTTGAGGAAGAGATGAATAATTGTTTATATTTTTATTACTGTGAAAAGTTTAAAACAAACCAGAGAGTAAAGTACAAGGAGCGCCACACATCCATTACCCAGATTCAGCCATTATCAAGATTTTGCCACATTTACTCCATTTACATCTTTTCTTTGCCTTGATTTTTTCCCATCAAATTCTATAGCAGTTCTCTTTTTAGAAAAATTTTTATTTATTTATTTGAGAGAGAGAAAAAGAAAGGAGTGTGCTCTTCAGTGGGGTGTTTCATTTACTAAGCTTTGATTTTGACAGTATGAAGCTAAGTGTAGAGCCAAACTTCTTGTTAACCTCTGGTTGAGTGTAAAATGTCACTGTCCTGTGGAATAGATTTAGAAACAGAGGGTAATTCTGGAACTTGTTATAAACATTATTAAGCTCTTAGTATCTTAGTATCTATATTGGGTCTCCTTTATGTCTGTGAATTCTCTAGATATTTTTGGATGCTAATCTAAATCTTTAACATTTTTTTTTTCCAGAAATTCCACCTGGAAGTTTTCAAAAACACTGACGTTGGTCTTTTTGAGAACTTCCAGGTAATAATGGCCTCAAGAGTAAGAATAATTCAGAGTCATTGAGTGTTCTTTCTCTGGGAATCCCAGCCCCATCTCTATGGTAGGTCAGAAATTAAACTTCACATTGTGGGCTGTCTGGTGGGGGATAAATACTATTGTGCCCATGAGGAAGACCAGCAGTTACCAACAGTTTAGGAAGCTCCTGGCAATATGGAGAATTAACACCTCCACTGGCCCTACCCCCACCCTTTCTGCTACCTTCTCATGGCATCCAAGTATCACTTCCTTTGTCCTCGCTTCCCATTATTTTCTGACTCATTTCCTTCTGGATCTTTAGTGACTATCACTCTCTCCTAAAGGGCCAAGAAGAAACTAAAGCTGACTGGTTAGACTTCACTGTGGGTCAGCAGTTTGGCCACAGGTGGGAACCCACAACAGTATAACACCTGCATGGGGAAGGGCCCCAGCTGGGCCTTTGGACCTGAAATTGTATAGTCAGCCTTTATCATAAAGGAAATAATTTCAAGTAACATCAAGCAGCCTAGAAGGTAAAAGGATTATATGTCCTAAGTTGAAAGGAAAAACAGGTTGCAGTTGGCATGAGCTAGCACATGAATGCCAGTGCCTTGCTTTAATATCATTCATGACTATTGGTTGAGAACCTGTCATTTCTAAGAATTCACCAGTGAGTCCCAAAGCTCACTGCCCATCAGGATCACGTGGGGGAGATGTGAAAACTAGAGATTTCTGGGTCTTATCCTAGACCCATAATCTCTGGGTGGTTTTAGGTCTAGATTTCCTCATCAGGGGGTGTTTAAAGAGACTTCTATGGTTTAAGAAATTTGAAAGCCATGATTTAAGACCTTCTCCTCAAGCCATAGATGATGACATGGAGGCCCAAAGAGGTTAAGAAACTTGTCTAAGCATGAAGATGCAATCATGAGGTTTGATAACTGGATGGATATGTGTGAAGGGACCAGGTTGGGAGGAGAAGACAGTGGTTTTGAGCTTGGGAGTCAAGATGAGATACAGGAAAGTTGGAGAGAGAATTAATCTTATGAAGAAGAGAGGAACTGAATTTTAGGTTAGATGATCTGGGGGCTACTCTATGTGGACCCTTGGTAATATTTGAGGGGAAAATTAAGACAAGCCTTGGAACCAACCAGGAATGGCGCCCCTGGAAACTCCTTTGGGAAACCTCACCCAACAAACCCATGAGATAAATATTATATTATCTCCATTTTATCAATGAGGAAACTGGCTTAGAGAAGCTGTGCTGCTTTCCTTAGGTTATACAGTGAGGGAGTGATAAAGGTGGAATATGAACTCTGAATGGCCTGTCTCCGGGGCCAGCACAGCACTCCACAAGCTCCGGGCTGACCCGGAGACAGGCCATTCTGAGTTCATATTCCACCTTTATCACTCCCTCACTGTATAACCTAAGGAAAGCAACACAGCTTCTTCTTGTCAAAAGGTCAGACCACTCGAGTTTGTGCACTTTCTGTGGCCGCCCAAATACTTCTGAGTGAGTCATCTTTACAATTTCCCTGGGCCCACAGGGACTGCTAGATCCAGCTGGATGACACCTCCCTGTTTGGGGCAGTTTATGTTTCCTGGAGCTCTACTGTACCGTCTTCACCACACAGCAATTGTTTTCTGGGCTCAGGGTACTATAGGGTCCAGGCTGAGCTGGACCAATCACTCTCTATGGTACCTCATTTACCTTCTGCTCCATGGCTTATGGAATCGGACCCAGGGACAACCAAGCCACATAGCCTGGAATGAGGCCACAGGATGTGGAATTAAAGGCTCTCCCTGCTGCCCTTTGTGCTGTGAACACTTCTAGGGCAGCATTCTCAGAGCCTGGGGTACCTTGCTGTGTTTGCCACGGTGCTGAGCTTCATGGGGCATTGGGTGGTCTCAAAATGTAGCTCATGATAAACTACGTTTGGAAAATGAGGAAGTAACACCAAGAGAAGCTGGTTTCTACACTGGAAAACTTCACAGAGCCTTCAATCTAGGAAAGATGCTTTGCAACTACAACAGCGGGGATAGAGGATCTGGACTTTCCCAGTCTTGTGTGGCCGTAGACTCACCTTATGGTGGGACATCCCACCCAGCTGCTCTGTTCCACAGAACAAGATACAGAAAGGGTGGACGAAACCCTTCAGCTTTATCTCAGTCACCCGGGCCCTGAATCACAGAACTATCACCTGTTTCATTTTCTCCCTTTAAGGCAACTGCTGGCCTATTTGAAAGGGAAAAGACAACCGGACCAGGTAGTCAAGCATTTCTGTTTTAGAAATTAATCCTTCCTTAAAATTGCTATAAGCCACTGAAGAGTCTTCCATAGCTAGTTGGTATAAACACATGCCTGTGGCAGGCAGAGGGCTAACATGTCACACTCCAGCTCCTGTTTCTCTTCTCCTACCCCAGAAATACAGTCTGGTGAGTCTGGTGACACCTGTGTGTCCAGTTTCAGTCCCATTGTTGGGCCCTCGAGTCCACATCTACAAGTAGCAGAGGGCAGTGGCCATAAGTGGAGCTATTACTAACTGCATTAGGTTGCTTTGAGGATTAAATTTGATGGTGTTTGTGAAGAGTCCTGTCCAGTGGCTGACAGCCTGAGGTAATGGCCCCATAAATGGTAGCTGCTGCCATCATCGTAATCATCATTATGAAGCTCCTTGATCTCACGGGCTGGTGTGCTCTGAGTCCTTCCCATTTTCCCAGATAAGCCCTGTGTGTTTCCCCCCTAAATCCTCACTGCCCTCCTCTCAGCTCTCCAAGTCTCACAAAACCCAGCCCCAGCCTTGCCTTTTCCAGCAGATTCTGCTCTTTCCTGCCTCCTTCCTCACCTGTGCCTTCAGACCACACAGTTTTACCACCTAGGAGACAGTATCCGATACTTTCCTCTGACTTTTTCATGGGGGGGTGATTGCTCTTTCCTCCAAAATCTTACCTCTATGAGGATAAGGACAATGCTGTCATCTTGTTCTGTGTCCCCAGGGTTGGGCACAGAGCAAGTGCTTAAGAAACACTTCCAAACTGGTTAATGGGCACCATAGGTCAGGGCAGTGGTTCTCACAGTGAGGTCCCTGGGCCAGCAGCATCACAGCACCTGGGAACCTCTTAGAAATGTCAGTTCTAGAACTTACCTTCCATCTGGGGGGTGGGCCCTGCTTGTTTTTACAAGCCTGGCAAGTGATTCCGTGCATGCTAAAGTTTTAGAACCACCAGTATAGAAGAGTGAGGGTCAGATCCAGGTTTAAATCCTGTCCCAGAGTTCCCAGCTAGGTGACTCCAGTGAAGTCACTTTCTCTTTCTGAGCCTAAACTTTCTCACAGTAATATGGGCAAAGAATACTCATCTCCTAGTGTTATGTCTCCTAGTGTAAGGATTTAGTTAAAACGATGGTAAAATGCTTTACAAAATACCAATGAGCTTGCGGGTATTCAGTGCACATTGGCCTCCACCCCTTGACCTTTTCAGTTTAGGTGAAACAGTGGTCAGATTGGCATTAAGTCCAGAATGAAGTATGTTGTCCATATTTATGCATCTCCAAGGGCTCTGGACTCTGAAGGAACAGTCAGAATGGTGGTTGATCTATTCCCTTACTAGTGTAGCCCTGGCCTGTCACATGAGCATTTTATCCAGCCTGGCCAAACATTTCTCTGCGAGGACCAGCTTCCTCGCTGCAAAGTTTGGCCATCAGGTAGACACAACTTTAGCTCCTGCTCCGGAGGTCCATGCTGCTTTCAACCATGGTGCTGGAGCCATAGGTAGGAGGCAAAAAAGAAAACCAAATATTAACCAGGTGAGACAAGGGAGAGGGCTCCAGGTGAAACAAATAAGAGAGAACTGGGAATTACAGAAAAAATTAGAATGGCAGCGTTCCTCAAAGAGGGTGTGCAAACCAAGGCCCAGAGAATTAAAGTGGTGGGTTCAGCGTTACCCAACTGGGACAGAGGTGCTGACAGAGAGCCTACCCAGAAATAAATTCTGTTTATCATTCACAACTAAGGCTCCCCTAACGAAAATAATTGCTCGTCCCTGGTTGCCTAGAAAGGTAGATCACAGCTAAAAATGCCAATTGCTGATAGAACTGGTTTGTCCTGGCGACACCACCCCCAGTCAATCTTTCTGACCAGTGCCGGGGGAATCTTATTAGGGGCTCTATGCAAATGGAATCAAGGCTTGCTGCTTCTCTGGATTGAAAAATGGCCCGGCCTCTTGGCTACCCTTTAGCATTTGCACGGGCTAGTTAATCATGTCACCTCTGCTCCACCCCAGGGAAGGGAGCCAAGTGTTCTGTATGGTGGATTCGTGATATTTCTAATCAAAAGGAAAGGTTTAACTGCAACCGTCGAATATACACACGCACAGATTACAAAAACACTTCCTCTTTGTACTTTGCAGAGAAAATTATTTTCCCGATACGGTATTTTAACACCAGGGTTATCGAGTGTGTTTTATCTGCTTTTCTGGATTAAAGGTATCTTCGAGCCTGATTTATAGCCAGGTGAAATGAATTTCTATCTCAGAGGAAAAAGGTCCAAAGGCAAGCTATTCTGAATAATATATGTGGCTTGTAGCTACTGCAGAAGAAAACAACAACACCGAAGTGACTTTATTAAAGCATACTTTCCATAACTGCATTTTGAACAATGTAAGTCATAAAGTTGAAATATGAGTATACGACTCACCATTAAAATGCTTTGTAATAGGCTTGTGAAAAAAAGCTAAAGTTGCAGGCTAAAAGGGCAGGCACTCTTTGCACATTAGAGAGAGAGGTGCCCACATATTCATCATGGGAAATCTGAAAGCCATTTCAAGCGCAGCTTCGACGGGCTTCAACCCTGGACTCCTTAATTCGCAAATCATCAGCACTCGGAGGCAACTGTGGGGCGCAGAGTGCAAGAGCAATCTTCTCCGCATCTTTTCCTCCAGATAACACATTCAGAGAGAAATTGGACTGGCCCCCTGCTTGCCTCTTCCTGTCTCTCCTTGGCATCTTCAAATATGTTTAAAGCCTGTCCTAGCCAGTGGAGGCAGGCTAGAGACCCTGGGGGGCCTCCCTACTCCGCCTGCAGGATCTTCTCTCCCCACTCACCCTCTAGTGCTCACCACCGGGATGGGGGCAGGGTAGAGGCGTGACCAGTACAAGCTAGGAGAGAAGGGGCTCTCTCTCTCCTAGGGGAATAGGCTAGGAAGCATCTGAACTTCTTTTCATTGGAGGCTTTCTACTCCCCACCCCCAGTACCTTCCCTGTTTAAAAGTCCAACCAGATACCATGCGGTTCAAGTAAAGACTTTGGCAACGCCTGTAACTTCTTTGACTTGTAAGCACCAGCAGAAATCCAAATTTTGTGAAACTAAACTTTTGGGTCATCAGACAATTTTTCTTGTTCTCTCTCCCTCTCTCTCACTTGGTAATTTATTTCTACCCAGGGACTCTGAGTGACTCTTGGCAATGTTTCTGAGGGTCCTGACTGTCCACCACCCCAATTTGCTCAGAATGAAGCTTTTCCTCCTCTACCCCCATGCTTCATACCTGCACGTAGGGCTATGGAGAGAGCTTGGGTGACAGAAGCAGGCAGAATGGGCTCCTGCCTACACAACATCATTTCCCGACTATGGGTGACCCCGGGGAGGTCCTTTTATTTCTCTGGGCTTCAATTCCTCATCCTGTGAAATGGAAAGTATTCCTCCCATCTCAATCCCTGATCACACCCTGAGCTCTAGACCTGTGTCAACATGCCAATTTCAAACTCCATCTGGATGTATAAGCATCTGAAGTGAAAATATGCAAAACAGAAGTCTTAGTGCATTTTGCCCTGCCTAGCACCCCTCTCCAAACTCACTCCTCCTCGTGTCTTCTCTATTTCAGCCTATGGGATCACCATCGTCCCAGTTGTTCAGCCCTAAGCCTGGGGCCTTCTTTGTTTCCTCCATATCCTCTGGTTTATATTCCTTTGCAAGGCCTGTTGGTTTTATCTCCAAAATATATGTTGAACCTGTCCTCTCTTCTCCAGGCCCCTGGGTACTACTAGCCTAAGCCACCATCACTTCTTGCTGAACAACACAGTGGCCTCCTAGATTGGGCCTCCCTGCTTCTAGTCTTGCCTTCCAATGATTCATTCTCTACACTGTAGCCATACTGATCTTTAAAGAATATAAATAAGATAGTCTCCCATTGTAAGGGCTGGTCTTCCCCTTCTTGGCCACTTCCCAACACACCAGTCTTTGTGTTTCTTGAACACACTCAGAACTTTTGCACTTGCTGTCTCTTGTACCTGCAACACCACATCTCGACATTGGCTTACCTGTCACCTCCTCAGACAGCTTTCCCTGACCACCCATCACTCCTCACTCAAGAAGTCCTTTTAATTTTCTTTAAAGTGCTTACCTTAAACTATTTACTTTCTCTTGCTGACGCTAGCATGTACACTCCAGGAGGGCAAGAAACTTGTCAAGTCATTTACCACCATGTTGCCAGTACCTAGAACATTTCTTGGCATGTAATCGGTGCTCAGCACACTTGTTGAAACTAAATAAATTAAATGAAATAATGTATATCAAGTTCTGGCAAGATGCTTATCATGGCTTGATAATGCTTATCATAGCATGTGCTCGCCTCTGGAGCTGGACTGTGGCTCCTAAATAGGACAGGATTTGGAACATTGTGGGTGTTCAGGAAACCTTTCCTGGTAGAGACCACTTAGGTGGGAGCTACCTGACTTCAGCCTCTAAGCCTACCTCCTTTCTGGTAGTGAAATTTTCCACTAGGACATTTTGCAGAGTGGCCTCTGCTCTTTTAAATCTGTGCATGTTAATTCAAATGAAAAGATGGTCTTTGTAGAAGATGGCCCCCACCTTCTTTTCCAAATAAAGAGAAGAATTGGATTTTCCTTAATATTTACAATTTGTGTACTAAAGATTTTCTAGAAGTCTAGAACATTGAACATCAACTGAGCAGTTTTAGAACACACACCTTCTATTATATGTCCACATCTTCACTGATTAAAGTTACATGGTGGGGTTTTACTTTCTAGGATCCCTCCCAGCCCTGTCCCCACCCAGTCAGCAAATCTAGTGTATTTCCCACTCTAGACATCCCCCTGTCCACCTTCTTGGCACTCTTATTACCATCTTTCCAGGGCTATCACAACAACCTTTTCACTTCTTTGGCAGTCCTTGCAGAGCCATTCACCTTTGGCTGTCAAAGTGAGCATGGTGGCTTCTCTTTCCTGTGCAGACAATTCCTGTCCTTGTGTGGGAAGAAGTCCACACGTGGTGGCATACCACCTTCAAGATCTGACCTGACACCATTCTGACCCTCTCTCATCCCCTCCTTGCACTTCACACTCTGGCAATACACCTTGTTCTGTTCCCCCTTTCCACACTACATTCTTACTGACTTAGGCTATGTACACGTCTACCAAGCATGTGTGGAAAAATTCCCTCCATCCTCCAAAACCCCACCCAGCACTTAGGAAGCCTTCAATGACCTGTGTACAGTAGCTCCCTCCACCACCTAACATATATATCTTGTTCCTGTTGTTCTATTGCTAGGGGCCCAAGGGATGGAATCACTCACTGTTCCCTGGGTGACAGATCGCATTCTCTTAAATGGCTACAACAATATTTCTTGTGGTACATGCTGTTCATTGCATGTGACTTTGATATTCCTCTCACTGAGAAATGGGGCCTACGTGTCCTTCCCTTGAATGTGGGTGGGCTCATGACTATTTCAACCCAATGGAATACAATGTAAGTGATGGCGTATGATTTTTGAGCCTGTGTTATAAAAGGCCACTCAGCCTCTGCCTCCTCTCTCTTTGGACATAGCAAGCATCCTATGAGGAAACTCAGGCCACATGGGGACACTACATGTAGTGGTTATATTGATATTGACAGCCCAGCTAGAGGCTCAGCTACCAGCCACTACTAACTGCTAACAGAGAAGCAGGGAAGCCTTTGGGATGGCTCCAGCCATAGTTATTATCCACCCGCAATTGAATGAGAGCCCCCTCGCAAGAACCTCATAGGTAAACCTGGCCAGCCCACAGAACTATGAGAAACAATAATAAAATTACCCCAGGTTTTAAGCCACTGTGTTTTAGGGGTCATTTGTAGCAGGAAACAGGAATACCATTTGTGCATGGCTGTAATTTAACTGTTTGCCCAAGTTTGAGCTCCCTGAAAGCAGAGACTGGGTTTGGTTTTTGCCTCAGATGGCACAGTCCCTGGCTTCTACAGAAAATGCCTCAACTGTGGTAGAAAAGTTGAGTGATTCCTTGTGTCTGTACGCTACTGGCCTCACTCCTCGGTAGGTAACGAACCTTCCACCAGCATTCTGTTACAATGCTGTAACTTCGTTTTTAGATCTGCCCTCCTTAGGCTCTCCTTTAAATTGAAGACCACTGCCCCCACTCCCTGATCCAGCCTGCAGGAGGACCTCAGAATACCCAAACTCCTTGGGGTGAAAGAGTTTACTGGCTGCTTTCCTTGCTGTCAAGAAAGTCTAGAGCCTCAAGAAATATCATGTGTCTAAGAAGGCAGGAAAGGAGGTACCATTGACCTTTGGCACTCTTTAAACATTTAATAACTTTGATAATTTGTGGCAAACCCAAAGGTTGCTGTGACATGTCATGCTACTGAGGCTGACAGCTGAGTCATGTGGGGGCACTGGTGTGCAGAGTGAATCACTGGCTAGTGACAAAGCCAGTTTGCTCCCCAGACCCACATTTCAACAGGAGTCTCTCCTTCCCTACTGAATCAGCCACTAGGCCCCCAGAGAAAGCCACCTTTCTGGTGCAAGGGATTAAAGTATAAGAAAGTGACAGTTCTTTAGCAGGAAATGGAGTTATACTTAGTAATATTTCCATATCTGGGGATTTCCAGAGATCTCCACATATGTTGTTCCCAAATGCCAAGGGCCAAATGCTCAAAAGGGCAAAGAAGGCAAACTTTACTACTTGTCAATGTTGGGAAAGCAACCCCTGTCTCGCACGGTGGGTCTTGGGGAAATTGTACAGATTTGCTGGATTGCTTTTAGCAGATTAAATTGTGGGGGAGCCACCTCAGCGGCTTCTAGGAGATGGCCATAGGAGGGCTTGCTTCTCACCTGAAGACTGGAGAGAGTGGCACTAGGGGCCAGTCTGTACAACTGAAAACTGAACTGAGACTCAGTTTTGTACACAAAGCCACACACGAAAATATGCAACAAAGAACCCAAAATAGCTTTCTGAGCATTTTCCCTAAGTCGGGCTTGTCAGTACAGCTGAGAGCTTGAAACTGCCAAACAGCCCTTGGCTTGCTTCTCTTTACTGTGCAGACAATTCCTGTCCTTGTAGGATCCTTGTAGGATGAAGTCCACACATGGTGGCACACCACCTTCAAGATCTGACCTGACACCATTCTGACCCTCTCTCATCCCCTCCTTGCACTTCACCTCTGGCAATACACCTTGTTCTATTCCCCTGTTCCACACTACATTCTTACTGACTTAGGCTTTGCACACGCCTACCAAGCATGTGTGGAAAAATTCCCTCCATCCTCCAAAACCCCACCCAGCACTTAGGAAGCCTTCAATGACCTGTGTACAGTAGCTCCCTCCATCACCCCACACATGTATCTTATTCCTATTGTTCTATTGCTAGGGGCCCAAGGGATGGAATCACTCACTGTTCCCTGGGTGACAGATCGCATTCTCTTAAATGGCTACAACAATATTTCTTGTGGTACATGCTGTTCATTGCATGTGACTTTGATATTCCTCTCACTGAGAAATGGGGCCTACGTGTCCTTCCCTTGAATGTGGGTGGGCTCATGACTATTTCAACCCAATGGAATACAATGTAAGTGATGCTGTATGATTTTTGAGCCTGTGTTATAAAAGGCCACTCAGCCTCTGCCTCCTCTCTCTTTGGACATAGCAAGCATCCTATGAGGAAACCCAAGCCAGAAAATTCCTATTTGGCAGATGAAGAAACTGATTCCAGAAGGTTAAAAAATTGGTCAAGTTTAGAAAGCAAGGCCTAACTGGGCCAACCCCTCTGGTTTGGTTTCCTCACCTGCATGATCTTGGTCAGAATTACACTTCTGAGCTAAGCTCCAGACCATCCGCCCATGTATAGAATCAATCTTCCATTCTACTTCCTACTCAGTGCACTAAACACAGCGCAGCAGGGCGGGGGCTCTGGTAGGAAGATTTGTGCCTCCCCTGTCCTTCTCCAAGGATTTGAGGTAAAATTCTGACATCCAGGAGGAAAAACAAAGCAATTTTATGTTGGAAACATGTTTAGAGTACATGAAGAAAGTTTCAACCTCTATAAATTGTGCAATATACCCCAGCTCTTCTTGTTTATTGAACACGGTAGAAATGTTCATCAAGCTAGAAATTATTGCACAGAAAATCCCACAATTCCCATTCTTGAGACTTCCCATTGTCATATCCAAATTATTGGGCCTATGATCCCACAGGGAGCCCCAGCAGTGGGGAGATTCCAACCAGGAGCTCCTTACATGAAGAGCTCTAAAGCTGGAAAGGTGATGAGGAGGCTGTTACCAGATGAAATGAGCACAGGCAGCCAAAGCTCCCTGCCCAGTGCCTGGCCCACAGCTGCTGCCCCACGCAGTCAGCAACTCCTTCAGATTTCATGTGATTTCTGTCAGCCCATGGGAGATCCCACAGGAGAGTCAACTCAAGACACACTGATCAAGCTCTTGGCTTAGAGTCCAGTTCAAAAGTCAGGTAAAGCAGTGAGTTGTTTGATCCATGTGACAAAAACCCCTCCTAGCCTTCTGTGGGTCTGATATTCTCTAGCTGAGAAATTTATAAGCCACTCCTTGTCTGCTTCCCCATCACAAGTCTGACACAAGAGCAATGCAGAGGCCATTCATGGATAATATCATGTCCCAATTGGTGATCTGAGAGATGGTGATCAAAGGGGGGAAGAGAGCTACTGCATTATTCTGTCAAGTTTGTTTTTACTCCGTATGTGTGTGTGTGTGTGTGTGTGTGTGTATGTGTGTGTACCCTCCATTCATGTATCTTTCTGTGTTCCAGGTATTATGCTAAGGATATTTCAGACATAATCCCATTTACTATTATTCCCAATTTACAGATGAGGAATCCAAGCTTCGGAGAATTTGTATGACTTACCTATTATTACCTAGCTAGCAAATAAAGAGTGAGGCTTACACACAGATCTGTTGGACTCCATGGTGGTACTGGTCTGGAGGGCTGGACAATAGTTCCCAAAATGCCCCTCCTCCCCCCAGCCCTGGTCTCCCCCTTACCTAGAGCCTTCATGTAACCTTCAAAGTTGTGATTACTCTCCATCTCCCACGTTCCATTCTGGTCCTTTGTCATGGTGATAGCCTCTGGTTCAGTGTAGATGAGTATTAAATGTCAAAGAGCAGGCTACAGGGAGAACATGTTGAAATGAGCTACTTTTATAGGGTAGTGGACCAGGTTTATGGCTCTGAGATAACAGGTTCAAAGGTTATAAGCACAATCCAAACAAACTTTCCTTTCTTTTGCAAAGTTCAGCAGGACTATGAGCAACTCACACTCAAAGTCCAACGTGGCCAGCCCGGGTGTCCCAGTAACTTCATCCACATGCAGGGCCCCAGAATAGCTCATATTTGGCAGCCTGGGCTCCCACAGACCCCTTAGCCCCACACTGAACATTCTGTTCTGCACTTGAGGAAAACAAATACCCAGTGCCCATTCCATACTGGGTGGTTCCAAATCTACTAAATGCAAGCCAGACCTGGATGCAGGCCATATAGGAGAAAGAAGGGCAGTGGGACTCTGCTTAAAGAACCCAGGAGCAAGCTAAGGATCACCTTGACCAAAGTGGAGGCATAGTTGACATTTGGTTAAGGACTCTTGGTTCAGGCTGTTCCCCAAATTGGCTATCCCAGTTGTCAGAAACTGGGTTGGTTTACTGCTCTGATACGTAGTTCTGAGAGATGAGGCCTGAGCAGGGGCCACTACACTCTGAAGGATAGAAGTGTGGGCTGAGATAGGTAAACCATGAATCCCCAAAAGTGAGGCCAATTTAGATTATGGCACTTTGGAGTTCTAATATCTATATTTATATGCTGTGAAATCTAAGCAAATGGTTTTGTCTGTGTGTGGTTTGGGGGATGTAAAGCAGCACATCTATTTTTTAGTAAATATGCTGGAGTCAGGAAGACACACAGTGAAAAATGGTCCAGCTGCTAGCAAAAAAACAATATGGGATAAAGGGGAGAGTAAAGGGCAGCCCGGGTGGCTCAGTGGTTTAGCACTGCCCTCAGCCCAGGGCCTGATCCTGGAGACCCGGGATCGAGTCCCACGTTGGGCTCCCTGCGTGGAGCCTGCTTCTCCCTCTTCCTGGGTCTCTGCCTCTCCCTCTCTGTGTCTCTCATGAATAAATAAATAAAATCTTTAAAAAAAGGGGAGAGTAAAGGACAACTTCCCACAAACAGAAAATGAGTGAAGGCAGAAGAAATAGACAGATGAGAAAGCATCAGTCTTCATTATTTGATGTCCAGCCAAAAAGTGGCTGTAAGCTGAGCACTAGCCTCCTGGTTTGGAAAGGCAGGTATTCCTCTCCAGGTTCAGATTCAAGAACTTCCACACAGCCCCTCCTACTCCAAACTGAATCTCCTATAGGCCTCCCTTGCAAAAAATAATAAAAAGCTGACCTGGAGGGGGAGACGGTTGGGGGCAAAAATGAGGTTGCTAATTGCAATAAGCTAGAGATTTGAATTTTAATGGGTGGATAGGGACATTCACCTTGTGTCAGGAAGGAAGTTGAAACTAAGATGTTTGTATAAAACCAAAACACTGGGGATCCCTGGGTGGCGCAGCGGTTTAGTGCCTGCCTTTGGCCCAGGGCGCGATTCTGGAGACCCGGGATTGAATCCCATGTCGGGCTTCTGGTGCATGGAGCCTGCTTCTCCCTCTGCCTATGTCTCTGCCTCTCTCTCTCTCTCTCTCTGTGTGTGTGACTATCATGAATAAATAAAAATTAAAAAAAAAAAACCAAAACACTGGACAAACTACTTTGTCAGTCAAAGTGTGAAATATCCAAATCTGCCCAGAGACAATAAGAAAGTTTATCTATTTGGCCTGGGATCTATGTGAGTTATAAAGAAGTTCTACCTTGCTCTGCCTCTGGTTTGGTGTTTGAGCTTATGCTTCCTGCTAGCCAATATATCAGATAAATGGAGTCCTAAACTTGAAAAAGTTATAGGCTTCCAGAAAGAAGTAAATGTGAAAACTGAAGGAACATATTTTCAAACCAGGCTAACCAGAATTTCCTGTGATAAAGTCAGCCAAATGTGAGCTCATCCAAAATTGTAAAATACACATGAAAATCCACCAAGAAGCAAGCATCAGCAAAACATACAGTCAGAATGGACGTCTAAGAGCCTCAGATGATAAAAATGGTAAGTAACAAACTATAAAATAAGTATGTTTAGAATGAGCAAAACAGTCTAAAAGCACTTAAAAATACATAAAAGGGTAAAATGAAGTTTAAAAAATAGATTGAGGGATCCCTGGGTGGCGCAGCGGTTTGGCGCCTGCCTTTGGCCCAGGGCGCGATCCTAGAGACCCGGGATGGAATCCCACGTCAGGCTCCCGGTGCATGGAGCCTGCTTCTTCCTCTGCCTGTGTCTCTGCCTCTCTCTCTCTGTGTGACTATCATAAATAAATAAAAATTTAAAAAAATTGTTATAAAAATAGATTGAAAAATAACCAGAGAGTATTCATAGAAATTTAAAAATATAGTCATTGAAATTTAAAAGGTAATGGGTAGGTTAAACAGCTGACTAAACACAGCTGAAGAGAGACTTAGTAACTAGATGATAGAGCTGAGGGAATTATCCTGAATGTATGCAACACAGAATACACCGGTGGAAATTTAGATTGTCAAAATAAAAATAAAATTGTAAAATATTCCAGAGAAAACAAAAACAACCATAGGTTACTTATAAATAAACAACACAATAATCAGATTGATATCAGACTTTTCAACAATTCTGATGGAAGACAGTAATAGAACAATATCTTGCGATGATGAGGGGAAATGATTTTGACTAAGCATTCTAGAGTCAGTGAACTTCATTAAAATATTAGGCTTTTAAAAACTAAAATACTTTTAGATATAATAGCCCCAAACTGGAAACAACCCAAACATTCATTAAAAAAATTAATGGATAAACAAATTGTGGTACATTCACACAATAGAATACTATTCAACAGTAAAAAGGAACAAACTCTTGATAATGATATGAATAAATCTCATAGATATTGTGCTGAGGGAAATAAACTTGACACAAAAGATCATATACTGCATGGTTCCATTCATAGGAAACTTCAGAAAAAAATCTAATCTACAGTGATATAAAGTTGATCAATAATTTGGTGAGTACAGGAAGAAAAGTTGGGCTAGTAAAGGGCATAAGGAAAATTTCTTGGGGAGGTAGAGTGGAAATGTTCTATAGTTCAGATGGTGGCTGTATGACAATTGTTAAAACCAAAACTCTACAATTGATATCTGTTCCTCTTTATTGTTTGTAAATTAAATTACAATAAAAATTAATAAAATCATTTTTATTAATGCATTCATTCATGATTGCTTTTGCCAAAAAAAACCTTAGTAGCAGCCCAAACCAAAATTTCATATTATACCTGCATGGGAAATTAGCTAATTGACATGAAGTAAATGTGTGTTTAGGAAGCTGTAATTATTGCTTGACTAGGTATTTGTAAGAAATATACGTTCAAAAATTATCTGAAAAACAAAAGGAACCTCTAGAGCAGTGGTTCTTAAACTCCAGCAAGTACCAGAGTTAATTGTAAGGCTAATTAAAGCACAGATTGTTGAGGGGAGGCAGGAAGATGGCAGTGGAGCATACTGAGTTCAGTTAGCCCCATGGGCACACAGAGATAACAGCTACATCTATATATTTAACTCTGAAAATGATTTGAATTCTGGTAGAAGAGACTTTCCACAGTTAATCTTAGAAAACCATGTTGAAAAGGGTAGGAAAGGTAGAGAAACAGTTGGGAACCAAACTCTCCTAGTGAGACTAACCTCAAGTGGGAAGAACATCGCAAGCACAGAGAAATGAGAGTGTCAGACCCAGTACCAGGCACCCTGGCATAGGGACCTGCATTGGGAAAATGAGTCCCATAACATCTGGCTTTGAAAACCAGCAGGGGTTAATTTCAGGAATTTTAAAAATTAGTGAGCTTAACTCTGGGAGAATTGGAGGGTGATAGGAAACTGAGTTCCATTAAAAAGCCAGCATAATAAATAACTCAGTCCAGGACACAGCATAGAAAAAGCAGTTTGAAAAGTGCCTGGGGTATACGTGCAGATTCATTGACTAATCTTAGCACATGTGCTGGAGAGGCAGGACCTTCAGGAGATATCTCCAAGAAGAGTTTCTGTTCCATTCTTTCAGCCTAGATAGCCTGATGTTTGTGGAAGCTAGCACTAATACTTTCTATCTACCTTGCTAGCAATATGAGCCCTGGCCCTGTGCTCCCCTGCAGAACCTACCCTATTCAAACTGCCAACCTCAGCAGGCATCCCTCCAAAGCAGTTCCTGCCCTGTGATACTCTATAGGCAGCTCTGGCCAGGAAGAGCGCCACTCCAAAGTGACTCCTGCCCGGGGGAGGGAGGAAGATAATCCTACACATCACCATTGCAGTTGTAGCAGATGGGGCTATTACCTGACTTCCCAGAGAGCAAGCCCTGCCCTTTGGTATCCCTGCATCTGTGGCAGAGAGGCTAAGGGCAAACAGTTAATCTGACTGCCAGCCCAACTCATCAAGAAGACCTCAGTGACCTCAGACAGATCTCTCAACAGCATAGGGACCAAACCCTGCCCAGTGTGTCCATAGCAGACAAAGCAGGTCGTTGCAGCCAGTTGGGCTGAAGGCAATTGCAGCTCAGTCACAACAAGAGGGCGCATGCAGCCCACATAGGGGATACCCCTGGAGTATCTGGTTCTGATAATCAGAGGGGATTGAATTACAGGGCACCACAAGACCCCTTCTTTACCAGGCAAATACTTTCAAGACCAGGAGATGTAGCTGACCTACCTAAGACATAGAAATAAACACAGAGAGACAAAATGAATTGACAGAGGAATAGGTCCCAAATGAAAGAACAAGACAAAAATCATAGTCAAAGATCTAAATGAAACAACATAAGCAATATGCCTGATTTTAAGAATTTATAGTAATAGTTATAAAGATACTCACTGAACTTGACAGAAAAGTAGATGAGCTCAGTGAGAACTTCAACAAAGAGGAAAATATAAAAAATAACAAAACAGAGCTGAAGAACTCAATAACCGGAAAAAAAAAAAAAAAAAAAAACAACACACAGAAGGAATCAACAGCAGATTAGAGGATACAGAAGAATGGATCAGTGATCTGGAAGACAGGGTAATAAAAAGCAACTAGGGTGAACAGGAAAAATAATAATAAAAAATGAGAGTAGATAAATGTAATAACATTCACATTATAGAAATCCCAGAAGGAAGAGAGAAAGAGAAGGGGGCTTAAACTTATTTAAAGAAATAATCACTGAAACCTTCCCTAATCTGGGAAGGAAACAGGTGTCCAAGTCTAGGAAACACAAGGCACCCCTAGCAAGATGAACCCAAGGAGGTCCACACCAGACACATAATAATTAAAATGGCTAAAAGTAATGATAAATAAAGAATTCTAAAAGCAAAAAGAGAAAAGAAAACAGTTACATACAAAGAAAACCATGAGGCTATCAGCTAATTTTTCAGCAGAAACTATGCAGGCCAGAAGAGAGTGGCATAATATATTCAAAATGCTGACAAGAAAAAAACTTACAATCAAGAATACTCTATCCAGTAAGGTTATCATTCGGAATAGGAGAAGAGATAGAGTGTCCCAGCCAAACAAAAATTATAGAAGTTCATCACCACTAAACCATCTTCACAAAAAAATGTTTAAGGGAATTCTTTAAATGGAAAAAAAAGGCCATAACTGTAAGTTAGAAAATTATGAAAGGAAAAAAATTACACTGGTAAAAGCAAATGTATTGTTAAAAGTAGTAGATTAATCACTTGTAAAGCCATATGAAGGTTAAAATGTAAAAGTAGTAAAAAGCAGCTATATAAAAATTAATCAAGGGATACAAAAAAATAAAAAGACATAAAATATGACATTATATACATAAACCATGAAGGAGGAAGTAAAAATTTAGTGCTTTTAGAATGTGTTCAAACTTATACAACTGACTTAATATACACTGTTATACACAAAATGTGTATATATGAACTCCATGATAATCACAAATCAGAAACCTATATAGATAGAAAAAAAAAGAATTCAAGCATAACACTAAAGAAAGCAATCAGACAACAAAAGGAAGAGAGTGAGAAAAGAAAAAAATGGAAGAACTACAAAAATAACTAGAAAACAATGAACAAAACGGCAATAAGTACTTACCTATCAATAATTACCTTGAATGTAAATGAACCAAATGCTCCAATCAAAAAATATAGGATGACTGAATGGATAAAGAAGCAAGACCCACCTATATGCTGCCTACAAGAGACTTACTTCAGACCTAAAGTCATATACAGATTTAAAGTGAAGGGATGAAGAAACATATACCGTGCACATGGAAGTGAAAAAGAAAATAATACTTATATCAGACCAAGTAGACTTTTTTTTTCCAGAAAAGGGATGGCTATTAATGTTTATGGATACTAACATAGAAATTCATGCCATTTCAGAAAATTCTAGCACTTATAACAGCTTTTTGTATGCTAAAGCAATAGTTTTCAACCAGGGATGGTTTTGACCCTGGGGACATTTAGGAATGTCTGGGGACATTTTTGCTTATTATAACTTGGGGGGGGGGCAGGTGGTTAGTACTGATATAGGGCATAAAGGCCAGGAATGTTGCTAAACATCCTGCCACAAAGACTTATCCTGCTCCAAACCCTGTGATGATAATATGGCTTCTGGGGATTATCATCTAAAGGGCACCAGAATTTAACAAGATAGTTTAAAAATAAAGCTTCCTGGACCCTCTGAAATCTGATTCCTTCTCAATCTGTAGTAGCAACAATATTTCAAGAAACTTAAGATACTAAAAAGTAGAGGTATACTATACTGTCTGTAACTTTGTCATTATAGAGTTCATCTAAGTATTCTATCCTATTAGTTCCACGAGGGCAGGATCAAGGGCAGTTTTGATTTTTGTTATGTCCTCCATGCCTCAGACATAACAGAAACACAAATGTTCTTTTAATGGGCAAACAAGTGAAGGAGATTACTAACTGGACTTCTCTCTCCAGTATAGTATGATCACTGTAGCCAGTGGAGTTAGGAAGTATGAAGTAGCTTCGGTTCCAGACAGAATTTTTTCCCACATCCTCTTTGAGAAGTTAGTCTACATACTACAGCTCATTATCCCAAAGTTTAAATTCCTGAATAACCCATTGATAATTCTTTGCGTCCTGATTGAGAATATCAGCAATAAACTCAAATTCCTGAGATGGATCTTTCAGTCATTCTGCTAATACTCACCCATGATGCCAAACTTGATAGTTTTGGGGCTGTTCCTCAATTATTCCAGTGCTGTAGTTCATTTCCTCATGTAGATCCTTTTGAAGTGATTTTTAAGAGAACTCTCCAAAAATGCCACCGTGTAAAATTGGCTGTATTTAACTCAATAGCATCTCTGGTTAGTTTAAAAGCTCATTTACTTCTTTTATCACGCCCACAAGTAATCATAAACATCTCTAAATTTTTCACAATAAATTATCTAAACCACTGAATTGGGCCCATCATTCTGTGACACTGGATCTACATCAGCTCATTCTGCTCTCTCCCTGTACAGGACATAGATGGGTGAGTCTGGGCTCAGGAACCCATCGTCCACATGGGATGCCATTGTTTTTGTGGGTTCAGCCGCCATACTTCCTACTAGGCAAATGGTATCAGCTGGATGCTCACTCAGGTTCTCTCCAGGGCCCACTCCTTCCCCTTCTTTTGGTTAATGCCCCTGCAACTTAAATGTCTTTACTAACTTTGTTTATTATGGGAACTAGATACTATCAAATTTGTTTTCACCAGAGTCCCCAAGAGGAAGGAGACCTGGAGTTCCTTCAGCCACCACACATAGCTGGGTCTTGCTCTAGATTTTTTTTTTTTTTTTTTGTAAATTGTTCCCCTTTCCCACTTTTGTGACCAGGCCTCCTGAGAGCAGGAAGTCTCAAATCCTGATTCTTTCCAGGGCCACAGGGATCAGATTGCTTTGGCTCAGGTAGGGGCCCATTTTCAATCCCCTTGTCCTTCCCACCCTGCCCTATACTTTTACCAGCAGTTGGGAATATATAGGGAGCTGGCAAGGGTGAGTCATTCTAGACTACCTCTTCCCAAGGGAGATGTCCTTAACTCTCTTCCAAGGTTTCTTGGGATGCCCTTGGAAATCCCACCAGATGGAAACTGCTTCTCACTGAACATTTCTTTCACCAGACCAGACCTAAGGAATTTCTGAGATTTCTCAGATTAGGGAAAATCTATTTATTTATTGTCCTTCTTCCTGTGATTAGGGGCTTATTTACTGTCTTTCTCTTTGTTTTGTTTACTGCTATATCTTCAGTATCTAACACACTATAGATGAAGAATAAGCAAATATTTGTGAAGTCTGCTGGTCTTGAATGTAAATGGGGAGGGTATTTCTGCAGCAGAAGCCCCAATTCTCTGCATACTCTGTGAAGGGAAGACAAGTATTTTGACAACTGGTGATGCTGTGAGCTACCAGCAATCTTTCTTTTTAAGATCTCAAATGAAATAAAAACATTGGTGATCTAATCAATAAGATATTGGTCCA
Source organism: Vulpes vulpes (assembly GCF_048418805.1). Lineage (NCBI taxonomy): Eukaryota > Metazoa > Chordata > Mammalia > Carnivora > Canidae > Vulpes > Vulpes vulpes. The sequence continues at coordinate 86,256,308 of NC_132790.1, forward strand.
TATTCTTTCCCACCATTTATCAAATGCCATTTGATGTGTTAAAATCAATGAAGATGTACCCATTCAAAATCTCTTATTATACAATGTTTTGTTTCCAATAAGTGGTTTAACCCATGATTAGAATAGCAATCATGGTCTTTTGTTGATGCCAAGCACTATTCCTGGCTTGTTTCACTTAAGTCTCTCAGCAACTCTTCAAGAGAGGAAGTGTCACTATGAGGATGATGGAGATGAGAGCCCAGGGTGGCCAAAGATGTTGGACCACAGAAAGCATCAGCCTTTTTTGGTGCCCTAGTGCCCTGCATTGTGAATGCTGCCCTCTGAATTTGGGAGAACCAGGCCTCAGGAACAAGTATTAGTAAATCAAATCATCATTTGAACCAGTTGCAACATCTTACTGGTTCCCTCATCAATTAACAAGTTAATTTAAAATCTTTGCTAAGTGTTCATTTTACATTTGTGTGAGAGTTATAGTGTCATGTTTTAAAAAATATCTTTTAACAATTTTGAAGTTTCTGCTGAGATGCACTGTAGATTCACCTGACAGAAGCAGGTAGACTGTGTGTCCAGAGAAGTATACTTCATGAGCAGCTTAAAGTAAGACATGTTTTTTTGTTTTGTTTTGTTTTTGGCTCCTAGGTGAATCCCAAGTGTCAATAGAACTTTAACTTCTCCAAGTCTTCATTCTCTGGGTTTTTTTTTCCCCTGTTAATTTTGCATTTTGGTTTCGTTCACTTACAGTCCATCAGTTATAACTTCATTAGTGACAGCAATAACTGGGATTTTGGCTTGGTGGTCTGGCCATTTGGTGGTTTCTGTAGAAGACAGATATATATTCTTAACTGAGTGAGAGATAACACAGAATCCAGTTTATTAGTCCTTTTTATTTGTTTTTGTTGTTGTTATTTGCTTATGTATTTGTCTATTTTGAACATAAATTAATTTTAAAAATCATGCTTACTAGGAAGGAGAACACTATTCTTTGATACACAGAATGGTGGTTTTCAAAAAAATGTCCATGTCTGTGTCATGTGACTTGTGACTAAAATTGTAGAATTGAAGCTATAAGCTCTCTGTAATTTGGAAAGGACTTTACCTCTAAATGTGTGTGTGTGTGTGTGTGTGTGTGTGTGTGTGTGTGTGTATTTTCCTATTTCTGGAGGGTATCAATAAATTAGATCCCAAAGTCTTTTAAGTTACTTAAACCAAAGTCTTTTAAGTTAAAGGAGTTTTGTTCTGATTGGTTTATAGAATAAAGAAGTGCCTATATAAAATCCCCCCAAATAAGATAATTAAACTTTGTTTTTTTTTTGATAATTAAACTTTGAATACTTTAAATGTGCTATAAAAATATGCTAAAATTATTCTTCATGAAGCCAAGTCAGAAACCTTTTAAGAATCCAAATTCACGTAATTTAAGTAAATGTTTGGCAAACAAGACCAGTTTACTAATGTGAGTTTAATAAAAACAGCTTTGTCTTCTCTGATTTACCACTGTTCAGGATAATATAAACAGTGTTCTCTATATAGGTATGTTTTTCTAGATATTTACAGGTTTGCTGATGAAATAAGTTAACATTACTCCTACATAACATTTAAGATTATGAAAAATATAAATTTATGTTTGACTAAATTGAATCATTATTCTGACAAATTTTTAATTTCAACAGCTTTTTAAAAAACCATGAGCCGATATTAAATTAAATTAGTTATTATATAACCAATGGATATCTAGGTACTTTCTAAGGGGGATAGAGCACTCACACATTGATTACTAAGCATAATTTTGCTTTTTTAATATGCTAAAACATAAGCTATAGCAATGAGTCATGTTAATGAATGTGCTCATTTTTGCCACACAGGAAAGCATGTGACTGTAAAAAATTGTATTATGAACTCTGCTAATCTGCTAAAATGCTTCAGTATGACAGAAAGTTCTCAATTATCTGCTGTCTAGTTTTCCCTGCGAAATAGAAGTTAATTACTTCAGTGAAAAGTTATAATTAATTTAAGTGGTTGCAACTATGCTAGGAGCAATGACAGAAAAATACAACCTAGAATATGCTGTTGCTCTTCCACAAGCAGTGGTTCTTGGGATTTATATGATTACAACGATTTATATATACCTCTATTAAAAATCAAAACTGAGAAATATTTAAAATACTCATTTATGCATTAATTTGGAGATAGTCAATGCATGGCGTGCTATCAAAAATAGCATCTTAATATTATTATAGAATTAGTTTTGAATTTATGAACCTCTTGACATCTGTATTGGAATAAAAGTGTAACCAGAGTATGAAAAAGTATAGTGAAGGAAAAATCTTGGAAAGTATATTTTTCTTATCTTGGCTCATAATCCTTAGTCTTATAAACTATGAAATGTGTTAGAATTTTTGCCAAGTTCGCACTCTTGATGGGCTTGCATCCTTGGTTTTCTGATTAACGTCTTCACCTACAATGCAAATGGCTATTCTTTTTAAAGTGACCCACATTTCTTTTTGGTCTAGAACTGAGGGTTTCCTGGGATATGGAACTTTCAGTATTATAATCAGAACATTCAGGGGAAGCCTAGAGGGTTAGCTACCTTATTTACTTTCTGTGTAATCTACCTAGAAAGGAAAGATTCTGTGACTTGCCTGAATATTCTTATATTCTCCATGTTGACTTTATGCTCTCTACTCCAAAAAGGAAGGAGAAGAAGGAAAAGAGGAAGAGAAGAAAAAAGAAAAGATAAAAAATTTCCTTGCTTATGAAAGTGCTAAGTTTCTTTACAATCTTATTTCCTCCATGTATTTATTTTTAAATGTTTTATTGTCACCTTGATTCAATAAGCAACCAAGTATTTTTTTCTCAGGCACCAATGATCCTGTCTTAATCAAGTGTCTAAATCTCCTCTGACAACTCTTGGTTTTTGTCTTCCAAAAATCAGGTCTGAAATTTAGAAGAAAATAAATAAAACTTGCAGGGAATCTTTTACACCTAAAGTAGTCTTTGAGATTTCCCAGAGGGTTCCTGGAAAATCACAAAGCTTTGTTCTTTTACCTTATAAAAAGGGATGCTAGAAATAATCAGGTTTGGTGAGCTGCATGGGAAGAGTTGTTAAATCATAAGAAATGCTCAGCTTTCCCTAGGTTAAATTTATATAGGTAAGATGTTATTAATATAAATATTTCAGAAATTTTATGCTTTATGGGAAGTCCCCGGAGATTTTTCAATGCCTTGCTTTCTGTACATGTTTACATTCAGGGAAAACACTGACTTAAAGTCTTATAAAAATAGTTCTGTTGAACTTTCCCTTATTTATTTGAGTCTTAGCAGTGTTTTGTCTGATGACATTGAGCAACAATACATTTCAATTACTGTTTAAAATGTTCATTGCCACAGTCTTTTAAAAAAAATTTGAATCAAGTTAATTTTCAGGTCAGTGGGTCTCAACGAGAGACATTTGTTTGTTTCTTTTGGGAGAATAGGTTTATTGTATTTCTTTTGTATATCACCAACCAAATAACAAAATATCCTTGTCAGTTTGAATTACTCCTGAATTATTATTGTGAACTCTCATCAGTCCATTTGAAAATTTTCACTAATAAAATAATCATAGCTCTGTCATTTAAAAATAGATTTCATATGCATCAAAAGTGGTTCTAAGAGGGAAGTTTATAGCAATATAGGTCTACCTCAAGAAGCGAGAAAACCTAACCTTATTCCTAAAAGGAGCTAGAAAAAGAAACAAAAAAAAGAAACAAAACCAAAACCTAGCAAAAGGCATAAAATAATAACGATTAGAGCAAAAATAAATGATGTAGAAACTAAAAAAAACCAAAAGAACAGTTCCATTAAACCAGGAGCTAGTTCTTTAAAGATCAACAAAATGAATAAACCTCTAGCAAAACTCATTAAAAAGAGAGAGAAAGAGAGAGAGAGAGAGATTCCAAATAATCAAAATTACTAATGAAGGAGGAGAAATTACAACCAACACCCCAGAAATACAAACAACTATATCAGAATATTATGAAAAACTATATACCAACAAATTGGAGAACTTAGAAGAAATGGACAAATTCCTAGAAACATATAAACTATGAAAACTAAAGCAAAAAGAAATGGAAAATTTGAACAGACCAATTACCATCAATAAAATTGAATCAGTAATATAAAAAAAGCTTCCAAAAACAAAATTCTGGGACCAAGTGGTGTCACAGGTGAATTTCACCAAACATTTAAAGAAGAGTTAATACTCATTTTTCTCAAACTACTCCAAAAGATACAAAAGGAAGGAAAACTTGCAAATTTATTCTATGAAGCTAGTATCACCCTGACAACAAAGCCAGATAAAGACACTACCAAAAAAGACAAAAGACAATTACTAGCCAATATCTCTCATGAATTTGGATGTGAAATTCTCAACAAACCAAATCAAACAATATATTTAAAAAATCAAACAACAGTCAAGTGAGATTTATTCCTATGATGCAAGGGTAGTTCAATATTTGCCGAACAATCAACATGATACTTCACATTAATAAGAGAAAGGATAAGAACCATATGATCATCTCAATAGATACAGAACAAGCATTTGACAAAGTACAACATCCATTCATGGGAATGGATGGATGCAGAGGGAACATATCTTAATATAATAAAGACCATATATGAAAAACCCACAGACAACATCATACTCAATGGTGAAAAACCAAGAGCTTTTCCCCTAAGGTCAGGAACAAGACAAGGACATCTACTCTTACCACTTTTATTGGTAAGACATAATATTGGAAGTCCTAGCCATAACAATCAGACAACATAAAGAAATAAAAGGCATAGAAATTGGCAAGGAAGAAGTAGAACTCTCATTACATACAGATGATATGACATTATACATTCTACCAGAATTCTACCAAAGATTCTACCAAAAGATTCTACCAAAAATTACTATAACTGATAAATGAATTCAGTTAGTTTGCAGGATACAAAATCAATGTACAGAAAACTGTTGCATTTCTATGCACTAATAATGAAGCAGCAGAAAGAGGAATGAGGAAAACAACCTCATTTACAAATGCACCAAAAACAACAAAATATCTAGGAATAAATGTAACCAAAGAAGTGAAAGACATATACTCTGAGAAATATAAAACACTGATGAAAGAAATTCAAGATGACACAAAAAAACGGAGAGATTCTCCTTGCTCATGGGTTGGAAGAACAAGTATTGTTAAAATATCCATGCCACCCAAAGCAATATACAGATCTAATTCAACCCCTACCAAAATACCAACAGCTTTTATTATTATTATTTTTTGCAGAACCAAAACAAATAATCCTAAAATTTGTATGAAACCACAAAAGACCCTGAAAAGCCAAAGTAATCTTTAAAAAGAAAAGCAATGTTGGAGGTATCACAATTCCAGGCTTCGAGTAGTGTTACAAAGTAGTAGTAGTTAAAACTATATGGTACTGGGATTAAAATAGACACATAGATCAATAGAATAGAACAGAAAATCTAGAAATAAAACCACAATTACATGGTCTATTAATCTTCAACAAAGCAGGAAAGAATATCTCATGGGAAAAAGACAGTCTCTTCAACAAATGGTGCTGGGAAAACTGGACAGATACAAAAGAACTGAAACTGGACCACTTTCTTACACCATACATAAAAATAAACTCAAAATTGATGAAAGACCTAAATGTGAGACAGGAAACCATAAAAATCCTAGAAGAGAGCATAGGCAATAGTTTCTCTGACATTGGCCACAGCAACACTCTAGATATGTCTCCTGAGGCAAGGGAAACAAAAGCAAAAATAAATTACTAGGATTTCATCAAAATAGAAAGCTTCTGCACAGTAATGAAACAACGTAATCAAAAGGCAACCTATGGGCTGGAAGAAGATACTGCAAATGATATATCCAATAAAGAGTTAATATCCAAAATGTATGAAGAACTTACACAACTCAACACCAAAAAAACAAATAATCTAATTTAAAAATGGGGAAAAGACATGAACTGACATTTCTCCAAAGAAGACATCCAGATGGCCGACAGACACATGAAAAGATATTCATCATCACTTACTATCAGGGAAATGCAAGTCAAAACTACAATGAGATATCACCTCACACTTGTCAGAATGGCTAAAATCAACAATACAAGGAACAGCAGGTGTTGGCGAGGGTGTGGAGAAGGGGGAACCCTCTTGCACTGTTGATGCGAGTGCAAGCTGGTGCAGCCACTCTGGAAAACAGTAGGGAGGTACCTCAAAAAGTTAAAAATAGAACTGAACCTTATGATCCAGTAACTGCTCTACTGAGTATTTAATCCCCCCACCAAAAGCCCACAAAACCCACTAATTCAAAGGGATACATATACCTCTCTACATTGATAACAGCATTATCTACAATAGCCAAACTATGGGAGCAGCTCAGTGTCCTTCCATAGATGAATGGGTAAAGAAGAGGTGGTATATATACAACGGAATATTATTCAGTCATAAAAAAAGAATGAAATCTTGTTACTATGGAGAGAGATAAGGTGTATAACGGTTAGCGAAATCAGTCTGTCAGAGAAAGACAAATATCATATGATCTCATTCATATGTGGGATTTAGGAGATAAAACAAATGAGCAAAGGAAAACAAAACAAAAAAGACAGGGAGAGACAAAACAAGAAACAGACTCTTAACTATAGAGAACAATCTGATGGTTACCAGAGGGAAGCTGGATGATAGATGGGAGAAATAACTGATGGGGATTTTTTGTTAAAGATTGTATTATTTATTTATTCATGAGAGACAGACAGAGAGAGAGAGAGAGAGAGAGAGAGAGAGAGAGAGGCAGAGACACAGGCAGAGGGAGAAGCAGGCTCCATGCAGGGAGCCTGATGTGGGACTCGATCCCAGGACTCCAGGATCACGCTCTGAGCTGAAGGTGGCACTAAACCGCTGAGCCACCCGGGCTGCCCTATAGCTGATGGGGATTAAAGAGTGCATTTGTAATGATGAAAAAATAAAATAAATGAAAAACAACAACGAATAAGAACAAAAAAAAAACCCAGTTTTTGTTTTACTCTGATGTTTGTCAAAGTTTCTCCTATAAGCTACAGGTTAGAATTTGTGTTGTTAATGAAGAAAGTCTCAGAGCCTTATAGAAAAAGTACTCCCAAATATTGACCTTTCAAAGAATTAACTCTTGAGTAGAGGCATCTGAGTTGGAATCACATAGGCAGCTTTCAGACCATATCAGTAGACTAAGTCAGGATTTCCAGAACCCTTTTTAGTTGAGAAACAGGTGGCTTCATGAGACTATGAATTTAAGATATGGAATGGAGGAAGACTTAATTATATAAAACTGAATGAACTGATGAGAAAATTTTTATTGTGGTTGTTTGGAAGATTGCTGATGTTGTTTTAATGCACTATTTTCCATATATATAAGGAAGCCCTTTCTGTTCCTTCTTAGGCTCTAAGTCACCCAAGGCAATTTGGGTAGACTTTGTTTTTATAAACTGAAATGAAACATTTAAAAGTGATATCCAATTCCATAAATTCCATGAATTCGGAAATTCTGAGTCTCTTTTTATGGCAATGTAGTTATTTGCATAGGTTTATTAATAATATTGAATAATATTTAATCATCATTATCATCATCAATAGATTGTTTCTGACTAGGCTATTTTCTAACTCTATGATATAGAAGTTAACTTGTAAAACTGATAATAACACAAATGTCTCCAGTCTAGAGCTATGCAAATGACGTCTGATCATGGCAATGGAAGTAGATTTTGTTAGGTGGGGGATATAAATCTCTAAGTCAAATCTTTCTTTGTAAGAGTTGTAACATCTCAGTGGTTCTTTCATTAATTAATAAATTAAATAAAATCTTTGCCAATCATTTATTTTATGTTTGTATGAAGGTCATGATTTTATTGTCTTTAAAAAAATTGTCCTTTAACATTTTTATTGTCACTGTAGTGAAATTTTGGGAAAGAGTAGTGATGAATTTATGTATTTAATCCACATTTTTAAATGAAAGTTCTGTGCAGCAATTCAACTTTATAGGTACTTAAATTTATCAAACTTTCCCTTCACGTCTAAGGTTTATGTCATAGAAAGGTCTTTGCTATCCTAAGGTTAATTTAAAAAATAAAAAGAAAACCTCATGTATTTACTTCTAGAACCTTTACACTTTCACTTTTGAGCCTGTAAACTTTTTGATTTAGCTTATTTTCCAAAATTTGTCATTGATTGTTTCAGCACTATTTCACTTAAAAAAAAAAAAGATTTATTTATTTATTCATGAGAGATACAGAGAGAGAGGCAGAGACATAGAGGGGGAAGCAGGCTCCTCGCAGGGAGCCCAATGTGGAACTTGATCCTGGATCCTGGGATCATGCCCTGAGCCGAAGGCAGACGCTCAACCACTGAGCCAACCAGGCATCCCATCCAGCACCATTTCAATTCACTTCCCCACTAAGTTAAAAATTTAAAATTCCATTTTGTTATGGGAATGGGAAAATGTTCACATCCAATTTACATATTAACTTAGGAAGAATGGACATTTTTAAAATGTTGAGTTTTCCTATATAAGAACAGAGTAGGGGTTTCCATTAACCCAAATCTTATTTTATATTAAGATTGCATTTAAAGTTTTTGTCTATATATCTTTCATATTTCTTGTTAGTTACTTCTAAATATTTTGTCGGTCATTATTATAAATGGAATATCTTCTCCCTTTATATTTTCTAGTTGCTTTTTGTTTGCATATATAAAAGCAACTGACTTGGGCATTAATTTTGTGCTCAATTACTCTTTTTCATTCTTTTATTATCTGTAATAGTTTTTTACTTGATTTGCTTGTAATCCTGTATTTTCATTTATATAATCACATCATCTACAAATAATGATAATTTTCCTTCCTTGTTTCTAATTTCTACCCTTTTATTCCTTTTGGAATGTTGGCAATGGCTAATCCTTACAGAAGAATAGTAGTGGGTATCCATGTCCTATTCTTGACTTTAGTAGAAATGCCTTTTAAAAAACCATTTATTTATTCAAGAGAGACAGAGAGAAACGAAAGAAAGAGTGCCTGAGTGCGCACGCTCATGTGAATGGAGTAGGGGCAGAAGGAGAGAATTTTCAAGCAAAGTCTCCACTGAGAATGAGCCCCATAACCCAGGAGACCATGACCTGAGCCAAACTCAGGCACCAGGAATTGGATGCTTAACTGAGTGAGCCACCCAGGCACCCCAATACTGCTTTAAAAATATTTTATTTATTTATTTATTTATTTATTTATTTATTTATTTATTTATTTATTTAAGAGAGAGAGAGAGAGAAAATGAGCAGGGTGGGGGAGCAGAGGAAGAAGGACAGAGACAGGGAAAAAATCTCATGTAGACTCCATGCTGAGCATGGAGCCCCACTTGGGGCCAATCCCACAGCCCTGAGATCAAGACTTGAGCTGAAACCAAGAGTCCGATGCTTAACTGACTAAGCCACCCAGGTGCCCCTAGTAGAAATGCTCTTAATGTTTTATCAGTAACAGATTGGTTTTTAGTCCAATATACCTTAATAAGAAATCAACCACCCAAGTCTATTTTGCTATGATTTTATTTTTAAGTGAGTATCAGAAATGGTAGGAAACAATGAGATATATAACATAATATCATTTGCAAAAATTAAGAATATAGTGCCGAAAAGAATGTGTATCTTGCAAAAATACCTTAACATCAAACTCCTTAAAATGGTTGTTTATGAGGCTCCTGGCTGGCTCAGTGGTGGAACATACAATTCTTAGTCTTGGGGTTGTGAGTTTGAGCCCACACCTGGTGTAGAGATTACTTAAAAATAAAATATTTTTTTAAATGGTGGCTTATGGGGAAAAGAGAATGAGAATACAAAGATAGAAAAAAAATATACCCATACCAAAAACCTAACTCCACGAAACCTTAAAAGAAAAAAAGTACAAGGGCATTATTTGTATCAGTATTTCTATTTAGTATTTAATAAAATTTGTCTGTGAAATCATCTGGGCCTCATGTCTTTGTGAGGAAGGGTGATTCTTTGACAATTTCCTTAATTTCAACCGAGGTCACTGGTCTCTCTAGATCTCTATTCTGTGATCAGTTTTCACCTTTTATATTTTACCTGAAAATCTTCCATTTCTTGGAGAAATCATCATACTTTTATTTCCTCTATATCAGTAGCCATTTCCTCATTGTAATTTTAGTTTTGTATACTTAAAAATTAATTTTTCTTATATTAATTAGCTAGTGGTCCTGTATTTTATTTTTAAAGATCCAACACTTCATTTTTAAAGATTTGTTCTATTTCTCTATTTTCTTTTTTCTTCTCTCTTTTTTTTTTAGAGAGAGAGAGCGTGCGTGCATGCATGCATGTTGGGGGAGGCTGGGGTGAGGAGGGACAGAAGGAAAGGAAGAGAGAGAATCTTAAGCAGGCTCCATTCTCAGCACAGAGTCCAACTTGGGGCTCAGTCTCACAACCTAAGATCGTGACCTGAATTGATACCAAGAGTTGGACACTTAACTGACTGAGCCACCCAGGTGCCCCTATTTGTCTATTTTCAATGGCACCAATTTCTTGTTTTGCTTTATCAGGTCCTGTTTCCTATTATCTTTATACTTATTTTGCTATTCCTTTTCTAATAAATTATTAATTTATTTTTACTTTGTTGAATAATATTAATATACATATTAATTGCATTTTATATATTAATCTATTAATTATTTAAGGATATGACTATTTTCTCTAAGCCCTGTTTTAATCATAACCCTTAAGATTTTATATGTAGTATTATTTAAAAATATTTCTAATTGTAATATAATGATAGACTGACAACAAGTTGCAAAAATAGTACAGAGAGCACCTGAGTACCTATCTTCCAGATTCCGCCACTGCTGATATCTCCTATAACTATAGAGCATTATCAAAACCAGGAAATTGGTTGTCACAACAGATACAATTGACTACAAATCTTACTTGGATTTCACCATGTTTTGCATGCTCTCACTTTTTGTCTTTGTGTGCAGTTCTATGGTATTTAATCACAAGTATGGATTCATATAGCCACCGCCACGATCAAGATATGGAACTGTTCTGTCTCCACAAAAACACTCTCAGACTCTCCCTTTGTAGTCATATCTTTTTGTCCCTTCCTAACTCCTGGTAACCACTGATGTGTCCTCCATCTCCATAATTTTGTCATTTAGATAATGCCATATAAATGGAACCCTATAATATATGCAACTTTTGAGGTTGGCTTTATTCCCCTTTGTGTAATGCCCTAAGATCCATTCAATTATTTTAAGTATCAACAGATTGTTCCTTTTGTTGCTGACTAGCATTCCACTGTATGAATGTTTGTTTAACCCTTCAACTGTTGAAGGTCGTTGGAATTTTTTTAATAGTTTTTGGCTATTGGAAATGAAGCAGCTATGAGCATTCATGTACAGGTTTTTACACGAATATAAGGTTCTATTTCTCTGGAAAAAATACCCAGGAGTATGATTACTGGCTGTATGATAAATGTATGTTCAATTTTTTAAGAAACTGCCAGACTCTTTTCCAGAGTAGCTCTACCATTTTGGCTCATACATTTCCACCAAAAATGTATGAGTGATCTAGTAGCTCTCTGGATGGTTGCCAACTTGGTATTATTGGATTTTTAATTTTAGCCTTTCCAACAAGTTTATTAGCATGTTTTCTGAACATTGTGATTTAATTTCCATTTTCCCAGTGGCTAATGATCCTGAATATATTTTAATGTGTTTATTTGCCACTCTTATGTCTTCACTGGTGACATACTTGACATATTCAATCTTTCCTTCATTTTCTAACAGGACTGTTGCTTTCTTACTGTTGAGTGTAGAGACCCTTTGCTGGACACATAAATCATGTATGTTTTCTCCCATGTAGCCTTTTTATTATCATTATCTAACCATTTTGCTACTCCAGTTTCAATTTACTGTTTGATCTAAAAATATTTTTAAGAGGGGATCCCTGGGTGGTGCAGCGGTTTGGCGCCTGCCTTTGGCCCAGGGCATGATCCTGGAGACCCGGGATCAAATCCCACATCGAGCTCCCGGTGCATGGAGCCTGCTTCTCCCTCTGCCATGTCTCTGCCTCTCTCTCTCTCTCTGTGTGACTATCATAAATAAAAAAATAAAAAAAATAAAAAAATAAAAATATTTTTAAGAGAGTTAACATACCATAAAAAGAGTGGAATTTAATAATGACACAATGTCTGTCAGGAGAGGGGCCATCCAAGGCTGATAAGTAAGGTGACTTGCTTCGGTAGGGCCTTTAGCTGAGTCTTCAAAAATAGGTAGGGCTTGGGGGTAAATAATCTGTATTGATTGCAGCAACCTTGAGGATTATCAATTATGAGCTATAAAATAGAGTCCCAAAGTGCATTAGCAGAAATTTTCTGAAGACATATCCAGGCATTATCCTGATATCCTAGATTAGGTGTTGCAATGGCCACCTCATCTGAGGAGCAACATCCTCTCAGAGGTGGCCTCTTTGATGGGCCAAAGGTCTCTACATATTGCTGCGTGGCAGGAAGATTTCTTAACACTGTCTGGAGGGCTCCTTAGAAGGGCCATAAATGAAATCGTGGTCAAAGTTGGGCTGATAACCGCAATGTGTGAAGTTCAGAGCAGTAATTAACTTACTTGCACAGCCCAGTAACTCAGAGAACACAGGACAAAGTAAGGAGGAAAAGGAGAATGACATGTAACCAGGTCCTATCTGGCTGGAGAAAGTCTGATGGAGGCCATGCGGTCATCAATAAGAATGAGTCCTGGAATGTGCAACCTGATTTGACCCCTCACTTCCAACATCACAGCAGCACCAAACCAATCAAAATTGAGCAGAACTAGTTAGGAAAGAGTCAGTCAAAGAGGGCTTTTTGGAAGAGGGACTTAGAGACGTTCATAAGAATTTGCTAGAAAGGGAAGCACTAGGCATTTTTTTCTGTGAGAATGGGAAAACAATAGTGTAGTGCCAGAACTGTCACTGTTCACTTCAGGAGACCAACCAGGCCCAAACAGAAAGGTTGTGTCTGGGACTCAGGGAACAGACTTCGGGAGGGGGCCTTGGACACCAAAATGAGAAGGGCAGATGCCATAGGATAGGAATTAATTGCCCCCCACCCCGTGGGCTCAGGCAGTGCCCCGCACTCTCCTGTACCACTTGTCACAGTGTCTGAGATGTCCAGGATGGTCCAGGGCATACTTCTTCAGGATAAGGCATTGTTCCCTTCAGATTCTTCTTCTCCTTTTTTTTTTTTTTTTTAAGATTTTATTTATTCATGAGAAACACACACAGACACACACAGAGAGAGAGAGGCAGAGACACAGGCAGAGGGAGAAGCAGGCTCCATCCAGGGAGCCCAATGTGGGACTTGATCCCAGGTCTCCAGGATCAGGCCCTGGGCTGAATGCAGCGCTAAACCTTGAGCCACCTGGGCTGCCCAGATTCTTCTTTTAGAAGTAAACAGTCTAAAGATATTTCTTCCCTCTGGTATTCCTCGCACACCAAACACCAACCTCAAGTGCTTCAGCTAGCACTGCATCTCTTTGCCTGCTAGAAAACGTCCCCCTCTAACCTCTCCAAACATGCAGCTGGCTCACTCAACCCCCCTCTACAGGGGGTCTCTCTAGAGTCCTGCACCACGCACTGTTCTCAATATGCCAGCGCGCTCCTGTAGCACGGCGTCTGAGGCACTCATGTGGCCCCTGGGCCTGGTGTGACATTTCCTGCATGAATGGCTCAGGCATGGCCCTGGCCTTGCTCAGAAGATCAGTACACATTTATGCAGCAACAAAAGACAATAAGGGGACATCTTAACCCAGTCAGGCCATTTTGAAATGATTATCTGACACTGTCTCACCCATTATTTAATATCATTGGTAGCTTACCTTTATTTTAACTTAAAAAGACAAATTTATTCTCCCACTTTAGGCAGCCAAAGGTCCAAATTCCTAAGGTCCAAATTCCAGGTGTTTGTTCCTTCTGGGGGTTTGCACAGGAATTCACTCAGTGCCTGTCTCTTAGCTTCTAGTGGTTACTGGTGATCCCTGGCATTTTTTGGCTTGGAGGCACCTCAGTCCAATGTTTTGCTTCCATATTCTGACCACCTTCTTTTGTGTGTGCCCTTTTCTGTCTCCTCTGAGGCCAGTCTTGCTGGATTTTCCTCTTATCTTGATTCTACCTTAGTCACATCTCCATGGGACTTAAGTAATTATATTAGTAACAGAAGCACCATCTTCTTATATCTTCTAATTCCTGAACTCTCTAGGATAAAACAAAACAAAATGAAACAAAACAAAAACAACCTGAGGTTCATTAGCTATTCCCTCCCCATCTTCTAGCTCCTTGGCATCCAGACTCTGAAATGTTACTGTAGGGAAGGAAGGGTCGCAGTCTTGGGGCATCTCAAAAATCCAGGTGCCAATCTCAGTGCTTTCTCTTGGTCTTGAAAGGCCTTTAGAGAAGAAAGGAAGGCCTTGCCATGGGCTGATATGTCATTCTCATGGAGCACAGTAATCCTTCATGGGTCTCACTGAGACACTGTCACACAAAGGCCACCCTGATTATGTGTCTGAAAGTTCCTATATTGGTTCTTTATTGCTGTGTAACAAATTACTCCATAATTTAGTGGCCTTAAATAACATAAACATCTATTATCTCAGTTTCTATGGGTCAGGAGTTTGAGAATGGCTTAGCTTGACTGGAGGACCTGCTTTTAAAGGTGCCTTGCAGGCTGCTGGTGAGATGCCTCAGCTGATTTCCATGTGGGCCTCTCCACGGGGCTATTCAAATGTCCTTGTGACATGGTGGCTGGATTTTCTCAGATCAAGTAATCCAAGACAGAGACCAAGGAGGCAGTTGTTTGTAGCCTCAGAACTCACATACCATCACTTCTACCACCAGTCTACATTCGAGAGAAGGGAAATGAGGCTTTGGGAAGGAAGCATGTCAAAGAATTTGCCAAAGTATTTAAAAACCACCACAGCTCTCTTTTCCACTAGGTTTCCATCCTTTTTCTTCTCTGTTGTCATCTACTTGGTCTTACTACTCTGTTCCCTCATCCCCTCATCCTTACACTTGGAGTCCAAGATCTCTGCCACAGTGGGGTGTGTGTGTGTGTGTGTGTGTGTATGTGTCTGTGTGTGATACTACTTAGGGAAAACAAAGGACTAAATTGAAATAGCACATCAAAAAAATTACAATTCAATTTCCGAAAACCAGAAAAATCTACCTTATGCACACCCTCCCCTAATTATACTCTAACCAAAGCACCCCAAGTTTTGTGTATTCCTTCTGCACAAGTTACTTGGCTTCCGATTTTTTGATGTTAGGTTTTATCTTAATGACTTTAGGCTTCTCAAACACTTAGGCAACACTCAAAACCTAGTAGTGCTTCCTTAGGTCAAATTGAAAAGTGGACATAAACTGACATTCAAATGCAAACTACAGGAACTAAATTGGTTGATAACTAAAAAGCCCAATGTTGGGACTGACATCAGGTAGGGCTGGATCTTAACATTCAAGTGATGGAGCATCTCTTTATCTCTTGCCTCTGCTTTTTTCCATTTAAGTTTCATTTCAGTAAGACTCCCTCCACGTGATGGCTCTCAGCGGCTCCAGGCTCACATTCTATCCCTTTAGTATCCCCAAAGGACAGAGAACATCTCTTTCTCAGTAGCTTAAATGAAAACCCCAAGATCATGTACTTGTGCCAGGTCTAGTGACCCTGGGTTTGATTGGCCAGGCCTGTGTTGGATGCCAATCCTGGAACTGGCTGGGGCTAAGGGAGGTCAGAACTGTCTGAAGCACATGGACTGAGTGTTATTATCAGAAGAAAAGGGACCAGACTTGGAACAAGCAACTCAGCAGTGGTCTGCAATACTGTGGTAAAGACTGAAGGAGATAAAATATATAAACTACCTGGCATGTGATGGGAATTTTTTTTTTCCGATTCTTCTATTTTCCCCTCTCTCTGTATTTAATCATTAATCATTAAGTCTCATAGATTCTCCTTTAGCATTGCTGGTTGCAACTCCTCCTACTCCTCCAAACCACTGCCTTGCTATGGCCTCTCACTGCCACTCTCCTGGGCTAGGCTGGAGCACCATCCCACTGGCCCCTCTTCAACTCTTCCTGAGTACCAGAACCTGAATCTGGCTCTGGAAGATCCATCATCTCCACACACTTTCCAAAGTCCCCCTGGCTACAGAAAAGCATACGGACAGTTTGTGGCATAGAAAGCTGGCTGCAGGTGGGTGGTAGAGCTAGCTAGCTGGGGTGGAGTGGAGATGCGTGGTAGTCATGGCACTGGGCACCATTGTTCCCAAGGCAGCCCTGGAGACCACAGCATCCATGAAGCTGAGGGACACCAGATGGCCAGAGTGCACTAAGGATTCTTAGCTTCCACATTCAAGCAGCTCTATCCTCCATCTCCCCCAGAGGAGAAATGATGGCTTTTCATTCTTTGATCTAAAATAGAAAGTGTCTGGCTAACCTTGCCAGGGGGCTCTGCTAGATACCAGCTTTTTTTTTTTTTTTTAAGATTTTATTTATCTATTCATGAGAGACACAGAGAGGGAGGCAGAGACATAGGCAGAGGGAGAAGCAGGTTCCTTGCAGGGAACCCGACGCGGGACTCAATCCCCCAACCCAGGATCACACCCTGAGCCGAAGGCAGATGCTCAACCCCTGAGCCACCCTAGAGTCCCAATATCAGCTTTTCAAGGGTATTCATAGTTAAGCCCTATGGAGTTTGATTTTGTGCAACATTATTTGTTTAAACTTTTATATTTTTAAATTAGTTTTAAAACATCATGGAATATTCCAAACATCTACAGAAGCAGATAGGATAGTTGAATAAGGGGATCCCTGGGTGGCTCAGTGGTTTAGCGCCTGCCTTTGGCCCAGGGTGTGATCCTGGAGTCCTGGGATCAAGGCCCACATCAGGCTCCCTGCATGGAGTCTGCTTCTCCCTCTGTTTGTGTCTCTGCCTCTCTTTCTGTGTGTCATAAATAAATAAATAAATAAATAAATAAATAAATAAATACTTAAAAGGATAGTTGAATAAACTCCATATGCCCTCACCCAGCTTCAACATTTATCAGATCATAGCTAGTCTTATTTCGTCTCCATTCCTACTACACTTCCCCTCTTCAATTATCTTCAAATAAAACCCAGATATCATGCCTTTTTATCCATAAATATTTCAGTATGCTTCTTAAAAGATAAGAACTCTAAGAATATTTGACCATAATGCCATTATCACACCTAAAAGTTTAATAGTATTTCTGGTAATATCATCAAATGTTGTCAGGGTACAAATTTCCCTAATTATCTCATATACTTTTTTGTATGTTTTAGTTTATTTTGTTTTTACAATTTATTTATTTGAATTAGGATTCAAATGAAGGCTATGGAGTATAATTAGTTGATGTGTCTCCTGAGTCTCTTTTATTATTTATATACTGATTTGTTTTTAATTTTTAAAAAAGATTTATTTGAGAAAGAGAGGGAGAGACCACAAACAGGGGGAGGGGCAGAGGGAGAGGGACAAGCAGACTCCCTGCTGAGCAGGGAGCCCAATGCAGGGCTCAATCTCAAGACCTGGAGACCATGACCTAAGCTGAAAGTCAGACAGTTAACCGACTGAACCGCCCAGATACCCTTTATTTTTTATTTTATTTATCAGAGAGAGAGAGAGAGAGAGAGAGAGAGAAAGAGAATGAGTGAAAGGAGGGGCAGAGGGAGAAAATCCTCAAGCAGACTTTCTGCTGAGTGCAGAGTTCCATACAGGGCTCTATCTCATGACCCAAGAGATTACGACCAAGAGCAAGACACTTAACCCACTGAGGCATCCAGGCACCCCCTCCTGAGTCTCTTTTAGACTATAAATTCTCTTTCTGTATCTTTTTTCTTCCTTGCAGTTTCTTTGTTGAAGAAACCAGGTTGTTTGTCCTGCTGTGTGTGTGTGTGTGTGCTTAATATTTCATTCATTTATTTGATAGTGAGTGAGCACGCATAGAGGGGGAGGAAGAAGCAGACTCCCACCGAGTAGGAAGTCCAACATAGGGCTGAATCCCAGAACCCTGAGATCACAACCTGAGCCGAAGTCAGATGCTTAACTGACTGAGCCACTCAGGCACCCTGTCCTGTTATTTCTTACAGTCTAGGTTTTGCTGATTGAATCCCTCAAATGTCCTTTAATATGTCCCTCTGTCCCCTGCATTTCCTGTAAATATGTAGTTAGATCCAGAGACTTGACCAGATTCTATGTTGATCTTTTTATTTGTTGTTGTTAAAGATTTTATTTATTCATGAGAGACACACACAGAGAGAGAGGCAGAGACACAGGCAGAGGGAGAAGCGGGCTCCATGCACGGAGCCCAACATGGGACTCAACCCCAGGTCTCCAGGATCACGTCCTGGGCTGAAGGTGGCGCTAAACCGCTGAGCCACCTGGACTGCCCTATGTTGATCTTTTTTATGAGGCCACTTTATAGGTGCTTTGTGGAAGAATCACAGAGATCTTATTGCCTCTTATTTTGTGTCCACTGCCAGTTTACATAGCGACTGGACACTGGGAACCAGAGTCTGTCACTGGTGTCATCCCAAGCCAATTCCTCTATTGCCACTGTTTCAAAGATTGAATTCATATTATCCTTCTTCCCCACCTACTTCCTTTTCCGGATCTCCTTACTTCGGTGTGTGATTGAGGGGATCTTGGTCTCGCACCTAGAGCCCGCATGCAAGGTAGGCTGGCAAAGCTATTTCTTCCTTCTGTGAATACCTTAGAGAGATGGAATTTTTAATGATGGAATTCCCTAAATAGGAGAGATTTGTTCACAAGATGACAGACAGCCACAAATGTGACAAATATGCATAGGGGTATGTGTCCAAGACTGCTCAGACTGAGAGTTAAGTGTTAGGAGCTCAAACAGAACCTTGACTGGGAAGGGACCCATTGGGCCCAGACGTCACATCCATGAAGGGATTTTCAACTTTTGATGTTATTACCATATGAAGTTATATGTGAAGGTCACAGAGAGACAGTAAAGGGACAGAATGGAATTCATTCTCTACCTTTAAGCCTGTGCACCATGATTGGACCAGACTCTCTCAGGTATACATTCAGAACGAGCACCGCAAAATTATACTGTATTTTTATGTACTAACCTACTATGACCTGCAGTCATTTAAAATAAACCACAACTTTCACTGATTTCAATCTGGTATTCTTTTTTGGAAGCATCTTAAGAAGAAATGGCCAGGATCACCTTTAGGTGGCTCAGCATTCAAAATGGGGGGGGGGGGAGGGTTGTGGGCTGTGAAGGGAGGAGAGGAGGGCCCCAAACTTTGTGTCTGAAGGATTGGTAGGGTTTTGATTACTGCCGAGTGTATGGGGGATGTCATCATGGGGAAGTGTCCTTCCCAGAGTGAACCAACCCCTTTTCTCAAAGGGATGTTCATTCCTTTCCCTGTCCCCACTCCCCTTGAGACAAAAGCCCTTCCTGTGGCATGGGTGATTAGCAGGTCCCCACCCCCTATACTGACTCAATCCCGTGGGTCCCCAGCTCAGGGTGGGTTGCAGGGCTGGGGCTGTATCGGTGAAGCCCCTGGGAACTGAGATTAGGAAAGACTCAGCTCCGCAGGTGGGGGTGGGCTGGGGAACTGGTCCTCTCAGTGTTGGCATGGATGAGGGACATTTAGGGGAATGAAGCGGAGTTTAAACGCCCAGGCAGTGTTGAGCTGTTTAATTTGCACCTGAAAAGAACAATGGTGCTGTCCTAATTAATTGAGAGAGAGGTTATAAATGAGGGCTTCCAGAGAGGTCCTTGGGGCTCACCTTGTCAGGATTTTTTCCTGGGAGGGTTTTGGAGGCTGCCCAGAGAGTGACATTTCAGGGACCTTGGGGGATTTAGGGTCTGAGCTCCATCCTCCTGCCAGTCCTGGGATGGTAGGTCACATGTCTGTACATCACAAGCTCCAGGATCCCTGTTGGTACGGGGTGTGTGTGTGTGTGTGTGTGTGTGTGTGTGTGTGTGAGAGACAGAGAGACAGAGAGACAGAGAAGAACATCAGAGGGGCTCCTTGCTCTGCCCTAGCTGAGCCACCCTTCTTGAGTTGTGTTCACTGCTTCCCTGCACCCCCTGAACTTCACTCCCTTCTGTTCCTGTCACCCACACTGGTCAGCAACCAAGTCACGTTGACTCCACCCTTGAGGTGCTTCTCAGAACTCTTGTTTTGTTTTTTAACCCCACATATAAATTGGCTTGTTGTATGCCAGGGCCTGTTCAAATCTCTGTAAATAAAATATATACGGTAGTCCCCTTTATCCGTGGGGATACGTTCCAAGATCCCCAGGGGATGCCTGAAATTGTGGATAGTACCAAACCCTTTATATGCTATGTATTTTCTCCTATACAGACATGCCTACAATAAAGTTTAATCTATAAATTGGGCAGGAGAAGACATTAATAAATAATAGTAACTAATAATAAAGTAATGACTAATAACAATAACTAATAACTAATAATAACTAATAATAAAATAGAAAAATTATGACAATACTATAATAAAAGTAATGTGAATGTGGTCTCTCAAAACATTATATAATACGTACTCACCCTTCATGATGACGTGAAACGATAAAAAGCCTACGTGAGGAGATGTCCTGAGGTGATTGGTACAGGCACTGGAATGGAGCCTTAAGCTACTATTGACCTGCTGATTCCTCAGGAGGAAGAATCTTGTGCTTCTAGAAGATTCCAGAAGAAGGCTGGTAACTGAAAGCTGGGGGTAAGGAGGCTACTGTGTCTGTTCTAAACTGCTCGCAGGGATTAGATTCATTTAATCCTCCCAAAGAATTTGTGACGACCTGTTAGCCCCGATTTGCAGATGAGTAAACTGAGGCACAGAGAGGTTGTGCAACTTGCTTTAACCGCACAGAGCTGGGGAGTAGCACAGATGGAACTTGAACCCAGGCCACATGGCTCCAGAGTTGGGAGCTCAGCCACCTCACCCCACTGCCCCCCTCCTCCGGGAGGGCCTGCCTATTGCCCCGGGCTCAGCCTCAGCACTTCTGCCCGAGGGGCCACGCGGGGCCAGGCGAGCTTTTTGAAAACCTGAAGCTGGGCAGCCCGGGTGGCTCAGTGGTTTAGCGTCTGCCTTTGGCCCAGGGCATGATCCTGGGGTCCTGGGATCGAGTCCCACGTCAGGCTCCCTGCATAGGGCCTGCTTCTCCCTCTGCCTGTGTCTGTCTCTCAGTGTCTTTCACGAATAAATAAAATAAAATCTTTAAAAATATATTAAAAAAAGAAAACCTGAAGTTATGGCATGCCAACATGTTAAGAAGGTGGGATTAGTGCAGCGTGTATTTTGCAAAAGTGTAACCCTCCAGTTCGAAAAAATGTTAAAAAAAAAAAAAAAAAAAACAAAGAAAGAAAACAGCTTTACAAGTTGGCCCAGGGAAGAACAGCAAGACGTATTGGAGCGATTTGCAAGCTCAGTGGCACCAGGCGGGTTGGTAAAGAGCGACACTCCGTGCTTTGTCAGTCCCGTGGGCCTGTCGGGGCTGCTGTCACGCCGGGGAAATTGGGCGGGTCCAGTGCCAGCGCCCCTGGCAGGGGCATCGTTCCCCTCCCTGTAGCAAGGGCGAGCGAGGGGCAGGTGAGTGGCCGGGCTCCAGGTAGCCTTCCACAAAGGGAGCTTCGGACAGGAGGGGAGAGGTGCTAAAAGCCCACGCAGGAGGCCGAATAATCCCGCAATAATCCCACATACTGAACACGAAATGGGCAAAAGACATGAAGAGAAATCTCACAGAGGAAGACACAGACATGGCCAACAGGCACATGAGAAAATGCTCCTCATCACTTGCCATCAGGGAAATACAAATCCAAACCACAATGAGATACCACCTCACACCAGTGAGAATGGGGAAAATTAACAAGGCAGGAAACCACAAATGTTGGAGAGGATGCGGAGAAAAGGGAACCCTCTTACACTGTTGGTGGGAATGTGAACTGGTGCAGCCACTCTGGAAAACTGTGTGGAGGTTCCTCAAAGAGTTAAAAATAGACCTGCCCTACGACCCAGCAATTGCACTGTTGGGGATTTACCCCAAAGATTCAGATGCAATGAAACGTCGGGACACCTGCACCCCGAAGTTTCTAGCAGCAATGTCCACAATCGCCAAACTGTGGAAGGAGCCTCGGTGTCCATCGAAAGATGAATGGATAAAGAAGATGTGGTTTATGTATACAATGGAATATTCCTCAGCCATTAGAAACGACAAATACCCACCATTTGCTTCAACGTGGATGGAACTGGAGGGTATTATGCTGAGTGAAGTAAGTCAATCAGAGAAAGATAAACATGATATGGTCTCATTCATTTGGGGAATATAAAAAATAGTGAAAGGGAATAAAGGGGAAAGGAGAAAAAATGAGTAGGAAATATCAGAGAGGGAGACAGAACATGAGAGACTCCTAACTCTGGGAAATGAACTAGGGGTTGGAGAGGGGAGGTGGGAGGGGGGTGGGGGTGACTGGGTGACGGGCACTGAGGGGGCCACTTGATGAGATGAGCACTGGGTGTTATTCTGTATGTTGGCAAATTGAACACCAATAAAAAATAAATTTATTAAAAAAAAATCCCACATACCCGCCGCTGCCGATTTAGGAGCAAGGCCTGTGCAAACTACTGGAGACGGTGTGGGGGCCGCCAAAAGCTGCACAGACGCCAAAGGCCTGCTTCTGAGGTTCCAGGCCTACACACGGTAAGAACAACCCTCCCACTTCACATGAACTTCTCTGGGAAGATTAATCTCCCACCAAGTGAATTTTAAGTTAAAGGTCGCTGCCCCGTGCTCAGCTACAATGGGCAGTTTTCCTTCTTTTCTCTTCTTACCAAGGGCTCCCAGGTTAGTTCTGCTGAAAGGCTGGTGCCGCCAGGCCCCTGCTCAAGGACCTCAAGGGGCTCCCACCTCCCACTCGCTGGTGGCTAAAATAGGGCCTGGTGGTCAAGCTCCTCAGTCAGAATGGGGCTGTGTCTCCCCCTGGGACCAGAGATTCCCAAGGGTGGGCCGTGGCGCCTAGGTCACATGCACACTCACGCTACCAGGGCCACGCTGTGTGTCCCCACCAGAACCTAACTGTTGGGTGAGACCTTTGCGTATTGGGGGTGAGATCTGACGGAGGTCTTGATCCCTGAGGTGGGATGGGATGCGATGGGATGGGATGCGATGGGATGGGATGGGAGGGGAACTCTGGGATGTCCAGCAGCTATGATGCTAACTCAGTGTTTGGCACAGAATAAACCTTCATTAGACATTTGTGTAATGACTGAATGGCCTTTATAAGGTTCTTTGCTCTATTTCCAGGGCCAGAGACCAGCGTATAGGTGAAGAGGTCTCTAAAATCTTAGGCAATCCCGAGTTTTTCATTTCCCTGGCCTAGGGCAGGAAAGTGACCTGGATAATAAAAAAACATTAAATATTTCTTACATGTGTCTAAGGCAGGGTTCCTCAACTTTGTTACCATATCGTGCCGGACAATTCTTCCGTGCGGGAGCTGTCCTGTGCATTGTAGGATGTTTAGCAGTAGCCCTGGCCTGTAGATGCCAGGAGCCCCCACCCCCAACCAAGTTGTTAAGTCAAATGTCTCCAGACATTGCCAAATGCCCCGGGGCAGGGGCTGGATTACCCTCAGGTGAGAAACAATGGTCTGGGGTGGTGACTCTCAACTCGAGTTGGCATATTAGAATCACATGGGGAGCTTTAAAAACTACCGGTGCCAGGGTCCCACCTATTGACACTCTGATGTAACCGGTTCTGAGGCGTGTACCAGGCGTAGGGAATTCCGTTAAGCTCCGCAGGTGGTTCTAGTGCTCAGCCAGGTCTGAGAGCCACTGGTCTAGTGCTGGCAGTCTACAAGTTTGTTTGTTTTGTTAAAGATTTTATTTATTTATTCATGAGAGACCCGGGTGGGGGGGTGGAGAGAGAAAGAGAGAGAGAGAGAGAGAGAGAGAGAGAGTCAGAGATGCAGGCAGAGGGAGAAACAGGCTCCATGCAGGGAGCCTGACGTAGGACTCGATCCCAGGTCTCCAAGATCAGGCCCTGGGCCAAAGGCAGGCGCTAAACCGCTGAGCCACCCAGGCGTCCCAGTCTACAAGTTTTATGTGTCACCAAGCTTCACAACCCACCTAGGTGGGAGGTGAGGTAGATGGTTAGTGTGATTTTCTGATTTGTGAAGTGAGATCTAGAGATGTGAGCTGTTGGCCTGTGAGTAGTGGGGTTGGAGTTTGAACTCAGCTCCTCTGACTCCCACCTCGGTACGCTTTCCAAGGGGCAGGGCACAGACTAAGCAGAAATGACTTCGAAGAGGTCCTGGATGTAAGTCCTCTGTTTCCCAGTGGTCTTCCCTATCCTCGTCTTTCATCTCCTCACTCACCCTTCAGTTTTCCTGATTTTTTTTTTTTTTTTTTTTTTAGGATTTTATTTACTCATGAGAGACACAGAGAGAGGCAGAGACATAGGCAGAGGGAGAAGCAGGCTCCTTGCAGGGAGCCTGATGCAGGACTCGATCCCAGGACCCTGGGATCATAACCTGAGCCAAAGGCAGACACTTGACCACTGAACCACCCAGCTGCCCCTCCGTGTTCCTTTATGCAAAAGCATACTAGCAGTCATTTACACTTTAGTCTGAACAGGAGGCTGCTTTCCTTCCTCTAGAAGGATTTGCAAGTCATGCCTCTTCTATAATAGTGAAAATGAATGCTTTACATCAGCCCATAGATGAGGTGGGAACGGTTTTGGGGTGGTGAAGTACGTGCTCATGATGCCTCTGAAATCAAATCCAACTGGTAATTGCCCTTGATTAAGGTTCACTTCATTCTAGCTTTGGCTTATAATTCTATCCAGTTCCATCTCATTTACAAATAATTTTTAGAGCATCTCCTATGTGTACAATGCGGAGTTGGAGATCTCTGTTGGCCAGATCTCCTTGACTAGGCTTTAAGTTCCCAGGGTGGAGGGCATCTTCTGCTGCTTCTGTGGCACTCACCACATTTTGATCCCAAGTGGACATGTAACATGGTAGGTGCTTATTACATGTATGGTGAATGTGAAGTCACACATCCTGACCCCAAGCCTGTGCCCCTGAGGAAAGACTTTATGGGCTCAATGTCAGGACTAAATCTGCAGGTGTGCGGATGAATTTCTCCCCTGCCCAAGGGGTGGCATCAGGAGAAGCTGGCTTCGGAAGCCCCAGAGAAAAAGTGAGCACAGGCGGGTACTGAAGCTTCTTCAAAGCAGATGTCTTGAGGAGAAATCACTTTTATTGGGATGGCTTTGTTTTAAGGAAAAGAAAAGAGACAAAGCCAAGGGAGAGCCTCTGCTAACAGATGCTGGGGGGATGGCTGGACATTTTGGCCCCATGCTGCACAAAGAAGGGGATCCTGGCCTATGCGTCCATGCTGCTCATTCCTCGAGATCCAGGGGTGCTCAGGCTTCACTGTACCTTCTTGAATACTTGCTTGCAGACCACACCTTGCACTCTCATCTCCTGAAACGAAAGCAGATGCTTGTCACTGGCCAGAGCAAGGTCACACTTGGGGCTTGGTGTGCACAGGGCCAGGAGCTTTGAAAATACTCAGTGGCTGTTAATTTTTCTTTAAGAGTTGGGTTGAACTAGCCCGATTCCTTGGAAAGTCAGTTGAACCGGATCAGTGGAGATGGGGCTCTGCTATGCCCTGTAGGCAGAGTTGGCTGGGAAATAAATGCTGCTCCCCTCCTCCTACTATGCTCAAGGGGCCCAAAAGGCTTTATGAGCCCCGGGCCTGAGGCCAGGACAGAGTCTGTGCCCAGGCTGGGAAGAAATCAGGCCCAGACACACGTCTTGACTCCCAGACGACTCAGTAGGCTGTCACAGGCCAAAGCGGCAAGTTAGCACAGAGATTCCAAGCTTCAGCTGCATATTGGAGTACCTGGGGAGTTTGGAAAATGCCTGGGTCCCAGGCTAGACCAGTTATATCAGTGTCTCAGTGGGTGGAGCCCTGGAATTGCTATTATTGAAAGCTCCCAGGTAGTAGTAAAATGCAGCCCAGAAAGCCCAGGCCCTGCCTACAGGACAGCCCCTGCCGAGTTGCTGGGAGGAATGACGGCACAGGGTCACCACATCTTGGAAGTGTTGTCTGTTTGTTTTTAAAAGATTTTACTTACTTATTCATGAGAGACAGAGAGAGGGAGGTAGAGACATAGGCAGAGGGAGAAGCAGGCTCCCTTTAAGGAGCCCGATATAGGACTCGATCCCAGGAACCTGGGATCATGCCCTGAACTGAAGGCAGGCGCTCACCTGCTGAGCCACTCAGGCGTCCCTTGTTTTATTTTCTGAAGGAGGCAGGAAATCTGAATATTTATATGACATCCTAATTTTTAAATCGTTGCCTGAAGAAGTTTGGAGCTCACTGATGGCCAAATAAAAGAGGCCCGAAGTTTGGAGGTCCCCAGCTTGCAACCTCTGGCACAGCCACAGAGCCTCTGAGCTGAAAGAGCGGTGGAGATCACAGCATCTACCCTCATTGCTAGGCAGGTGAGGAAGAGAGGCCCCGGGAGAGGACTGGTTCCAGGTCAGGCACAGCCCAGGCCCTCCGCATCAGCGAAGCTATCTCTGAAAATCATGCCCTCAGGCCTCTTCTCAGCACGCACACATCCCAGAGCTCCCATGGACTCTGATCTTTGCAGAAGCGCCATGTGGTAGGGTGGCATTTTGTAGATGAGGCTGAGGAAAGGAAGGCACTTACTCAAAGGTACCTAGTGAGTCAGGAGTTGAATCCTGGACCAGGTTTTTTTTTTTCTCAGAAGGAAGGTAATCGGGAGTTCCAAGGGGGCAGGAGTGATGGGAGGTCTCCTTTCAGAGGACATGTGTTATTTTAGCCTCCAGGGGCTAAGCCCCTTACTCTAGATTTCTGTGTGCTTTTCCCAGGCAATGGATGGAGCAGAAGTGGCTTTGACCTGAGTTCCCAGGCTGGAGGCCCACACCTGACCTGAGAAGGGCTTCTCCTCACCTGACCTAGGGAGGTCTCAGAGAAGCTTAAAGGACTCTCCTTGATTCTAGCCTGCCACAGCTTGGCATGGTGACACAGACATCATTTGGGAGCAAGTTTCAGTTCTTCCAGTTTCTAGCTGTGTATCTGGGATGTGACCCTCCAGGTCCCCATCTGCAAAATAGGAACCCCAATAGTACCTGGCCCACTGGGTCACTAAGGGAATAGAAAGAGGCATGAAATGCAAAAGAGCTTAGCTCCACATCTGCTGCTTAGCAGATGCTCCTCCTCACTTCCTGACTGGACAACTGAGTCAGCCTAGATCTCGAAAACACTTTGTTCAGTTTTTAAAGTCACTCAAGCGTCTTTTCCAGGCCCCTGGAAGAGAAGCTTCCGAGCAGGCCCCGCCATAGGGCATTCTTCTAAGGCCTCAATAGCCACCAGAGCCTCCGGGCCCAGCTCTGCCCCCCCACCCTCCACCCCTTACCCCAGCAACCTACCAGGTGCAGCTCGTCACCCTCAATCCACTGGGTCCAGCCACGTCCCTCCTTTTCACCCTTCTGCACACACTCGAGCTTGTCCCCGTCCCAGCTCACGGTGGTCTGCCAAGCAAAAGAACATGGTGGTCAACCTTGAGCAAGCAGCCCCTGGGGGCTGGGCGAGGGGCAGCCCCAAGCTTGATCACCCAGGGGGCGCTCAAGTCAATTTTGTCGCAGAAAATCTGCAGCCTAACTCTGTCCACCATGTGCTGTTATTACGGTATGTGGATCAGCTGGTCTTATTGTCCCTGAGCACTCCGGGCCCTGCCCAGGTGCGGGATGCTGAAGGGAAGACAGCAGGAGGAGGGAAGCCATATAGGGCTCAGCCTATGCCCATGGGAGACTCCACAGTCTTGTTGGAGTGGCAAGGGCTCACTCGGAAAGACAGGGCTTGAGTATTGGAACTTAGAGGCAAGACAGTCCAGGAGCTCATGGTCTGGCTGGGACCTATGTGCGGTGCAGAGAGCATGTCCCATCTTTGCAGCTATCCACTTCTCCAAGGACAGCCCTTCCACGTGTGGCAGTTGCACATTATGAGCCCTGCCTCCCCACTGCAGCAGTTAGAACTTCCTTTGCCCCTGTTCACTGTGCGGCTCTAGGCAAGTCCAGCCCTTCTCTGGGCCCCAGTGTTCCCATCTGTCTTAGGAGGGGGCCAGAAGCCATGAACTCAGAGGCCTTGCCTTTATGGAGGGAAGGTTGTAGGATCCTTGTATCCCAGGGCATGTTCCAGACAGTCAGCAACAGCCTAATCAGTATTTAAGAGAGGAGGAGAAATCTGGGAAATGGGTATGGAGTGAGTGGGGCCAGTCCCTATAGGAGGATTGCCTGCCTCCTTCTCCCAAGCCCTCCTCTTCCTCCTGGGCTTGCAGATGACTGCTGCCCTCTGCTGTTGGATGAAGCCTGCACTGGAGCCGGCGCAGAGGCACCAGGTGGGGGCCAGCCGGGTGCAGGCATCAACATGACCTCTGGTCCTGGAGCCTGTTGCCTGAGGGAGATGGAGCACAGGGGGACTGGAGGCAGGGGCGTTCCTTTCTGGGGTCTAGAGATCACTCAGGGCTCAAGTCCAGCAGGAAGCCAGAGAGAAGGTCCCACCTCCAAATCAGAACATAATGAAGTTGATGATGAACATAATGAAAATGATGAAGGTGTGTCGCAGGTAAAGACCACTAATGACTCGAGCCACAAGGTGCCCATCCTCTGGGTGCCTTGTCCATGCCAGGCCTGTGAAGGGAAGTGGGGACTGAGAAATCAGATACTCCTCGGCTTCAAGGAGCTTGTCCGAACACTGGGCTTCCTCATCAATGGAACTCCTCCTTGTGTGTGTATCCAGAAGTCTACCCCGCACACCAAGGGCTCCAGACTCAGTCAGAGGCAAGAGAGGATTGCTGGCTCCCAGTTACAACGTACCCGCTTCTGTCTCTGCCAGACAGAGTCGAGTCAATGAGCACAGTCGTGCCCTCAGTGCTGGAGAGAATGCAAGAAACGCTCCAAGAGGAGCACGGCAATAAAAAGAAAACCTGTAATTTTGCTTCCTCAGAGATAATTACTCTAACATTTTGATGTATTTATGTCCAGTCTTTTGTTCCTTTACTAGGTATATATATGTTTCTAAAAAATTGGGATTACATCATTTATTTTTTTTTGTATCCTAGTTTCTTCATTTAATAGAAGCAATTTTCCACTTCAATAAATATTCTACATAAGCCTTATTTTAATGGTTACATAATATTCAGGAAAGGGCTACATTAATTTGTGGGGCCCAGCACAAAATGAAAACGAGGGGTTCCTCTAAAAAATGATTAGGAATTTTAAGATGGTGACAGCAGAGCATTAAACTATGTGAGGGGCCCTTCGTGCGTTGTGGCCTGTGTGACGGCACGGATTACAGGACCATGAAGCTAAGCCGGTCAGTATTTCATTGTATATACATACTATTATTTAGCTTATTCTGTATTCTTGGGCATCTAGGTTATTTATAGTTCTGTGCTATTATAAATAAGACTGCCTGGTGTATACAGTTTTGAACACATCATGTTCTTTTGGGGGGGGCAGTGGAGGAGCAGAGGGTGAAGGGAGTGGGGGGAGAGAGAGAGAGAGAGAGAGAGAGAGAGAGAGAGAGAGTCCTAAGCAGGCTCCATGTGCAATGTGGAGCCCCACACGGTGCTCGATCTCACAACCCTGAGATCATGACCTGAGCTGAAATCAAGAGTTGGATGCTTAACCAACTAAGCCACCAGGCACCCTGAACACATCATGTTCTTAGAATGAACTTACAGAGGAAGAGTTGTTGCATTGAAGAATACACCTATTTTTAAGGCTTTTGGTAAGTAGTGCCAACTTGATCCCCAGGAAGCTCACACCTGTTTACCCTTCAACACCACTGCCAGGGAATGAAGCATGAAAGAGACGTTCATTAATGGTAAAGCAGGCTTTGCTCCTCAACTAATACATTACCCTTTCCAGATCATTTGACATCTTTTAACGGGAACCATTTGGATATAAACAATAAATACCTCACCAAAAGACTGATGGACAGCAGAATTTCACCCATCCTGAGAGATGGAGGGATACAGGCAATGGCTGGAGGAATTTGTGGGTGTAGAGAACCCTTTTCTTAGAGTCCTACAATCAGGCCCCTTTAAGAGAAGGATCCCTGCTGTGGCAGCTTCCAAAAGAGGCACTTTCTTGACCTCAGGTTTCTGCTGACTCTGACCCTGGGTGAGCTGGACAGAACAGAGACTATTCCCATCTGCGCTGGATTCACAGGGGAGGCTGAGCTCAGAGATGAGAAGTGACTTTCTCAGGGTCACCCAGCTAACAAGGAAAGAATTTGGGTTGGAGCATGAACCTTGCATGACTGTGCCCCCGTGTTTCCCAGCCTTGGGCAGGGCACCCGGAGATATCTGCTGACGTCTTTGGGGCCTGCAGATACAAGTGGGCATTATGCCAAGATCCCGGGCAGCCCCCAGGAGAACACCTTTCAGCTCTGTCCAACCATTGTTGGCTTTGGGTGCTGGGAGCCAGAGACGGGTCCCAAAGAGATGGTCACCTTTGAAGGGCAGACAGAGAAGTCCCAAGTGGTCACAGCCCAGTGTGGCTGGCACCGGGATTAGGGGAAGCCTAAACATAAACCAGTTTTTTTTTTCTTTTCTTTTCTCTTTTTTTTTTTTTTTTCTTTTCTCTTTTTTTTTAAGTAGGAAGGCATTCCAAACACAGTGAGGAGGGACAAGCAGGCCAGTGCTATGAAAGCTGCCCTGGACTTGACGAGACGAAGGAACAAGGCCAAGGGGATAGCTGGGGCTACAATGTGAGGCTAAACACTGGACTGTGGCCTGGAGCACGTCTTCAATGCCAGCCAGTGCCGCCTGCAGCCTCACACAGCCTCACGGCGCTGATCTGCTGGGTGGAACCATCAGAGAGAGCACTCACCCTACGGACTCACCCTCTGGAAACTGCCAGGTTGTCCTCCGGGTTAAAGAGGGCTGGAAGCTCAGCCATCGTTTACACTGGGCTCCTGGTACCTGCCCCCTCTCACTGGACACCCTCCACCTGTATCAGGTTGACCCAGTACTGCCAGCAAAGAGCATGTTCCTTGGAGCCCACAGACCTGGGACCTCTGTCTCTAGCCATGAGGGATGACTCCGGGCAATGGGAGTCGTATCTCTAAGCTTCAGGGCCCTCATCTACAGAAGAGGGATTAATGTTAGGTATCTTGGCCAACTGTCCCACGGGTGGCTGCCAGTGGATCACACAGTCCCACCCTTGTCAGGCTCCTACCCCGATGACCCTGGCCTTGGCTGGGTGACTTGCTTGGGCCAACAGGAGATGATGCAAGCAGCACCTTTATGAGTGCTCATAGCCTGGGGGCTGGGTTTCTCAGAACCCTCCCTCTGGGAGCCCAGTTGCTGGCCTATTCTACTGGGGAGAAAGGACACAGGGAGAAGCCCTGGAGGGCCAGAGCAAGGTTACTGCAGGAAAACTGAGGCACCCCAGCTAAGCCTCCTGCTAAATGCAGTCACATGGAGCTGAAGAACTGCCCAATCAGCCCACAGAATCATGGGAATACATGGTTGCCTTTTTATTTTAAGTCATCAGGTTTGGGGTGGTCGGCTACATGGCCTTAGACAACACAAAGACCTACTTTACTAAGTTGTGCTGAGGATGAGGGAAAAAATACATACAATGCAGAGGGCTGGCATATGAGGCTCTCGGTCATAGTAATCAAGACATCCAGAGTTTAGACAGGGAGGGGATTTGCTTGTCCAAGCTGCACATGGTGGACATGGGTACAAACCATGGGGACGGGCAGGGCTGCCTCCGCCTCCCACCAGGAGCTCTGGGACTCCACCCCAGAAACGAAAACCAGACAATTTCAAGGACCAGGGGGTATCTGGCCACCTTACGTTCCTTTCCTGAGTAATCCTCCCCAAAGAGACCACGTGCAGGTCTGCAGAAAGGGCTGGAACCCAGGGCAGCAGGCGGTAGAGTGAAGCCGGTCTAACTTTTCTGTTACAAATAATCACTAACACTTTGGCCTTGTCAGCAGCTTTCCCAGAAAGACCAACAGATGAATGGAGACTGCTTTGCATCACTCTGACAAGGGACTGTCACTTCAAAGCCATTATCCAGCTCCCCTGACCACTTAGAAACCCCCACAGGCACTGCTGCATGGGGCCAGTGACCCAGAAACCCGGTTCCTGCAGGCAGTCTATGGAGCATGTCCTGGGGGGCCCGAGGCCCCCTTGCCCCATGCAGATGACCCGTCCTGGGGGCAACAGGCCACACCTGCTGAATAGACTCACCTCTTGGCAGTGACCGGGCACCATCTACAAATAGTGGGATTTAATCTGCTTCCCAGGGATCTGTGATCCCAGGATTTGTTAAAGCTCCCACATGCCCCAAACGCCCATTCCAATGAGCAGGGGGAGGATGGATCACCGACCCCACTACACTTGCGCACAAGGTCCAGGAAGCCCAGAGATGGCTGGGACTGAATCTTACTGTCTCTGTGCTTCCAGAGCCAGGCCAGAAGGGAGGTCTTGTGTCTGCAGAAGCCAGAGCCAGGACTGACCCAGGTCTGACTCCAAAGCCTGTGCTCTTTATTTTTTTAAACAATTTTATTCATTCATGAGAGGCACAGAGACAGAGAGAGAGAGAGAGAGAGAGACAGGTAGAGGGAGAAGCAGGCTCCAGGCAGGTAGCCTGATGTGGGATCAGATTCCGGGACTCCAGGATTACGCCCTGGGCTGAAGGCAGCGCTAAACTGCTGAGCCACCTGGGGATCCCTGCCTGTGCTCTTTAAATTCTGGTGGGGGTGAGGGGCTGGAAAACCAGACAGTGACCAGACACTTCCTGTACATGATGTGAATTGCTAGAAGATGCAAATTGGCCATTCCTCCTGGAGTTTAATTTTACAGTGTGCTTCACCCTTCGAGGGTTCCTGGGACAGTAAGAAGGTTCTCGGCCTCTGGTGCCTGGGTTAAATAAGTGAGCAGATGAGAAGGTCAGAGAAGGTAACAGAGAACCTGCCGAGCGCCAGGTACTTCTGTTTCACTTGACCTTCAAGCTTTAGAGCCAATAAAAATTAGATTTAGTATTAGACTTAGTTAGGTAACCAGCCTACGTCTCCTAGGGGTTATGGGCTGAGCATTGCTTGGATCCAGTTCCTTCTGGCGGAGAAGTCCACTCGCTGCCCATGAGACGAGGCCGGGTGAGTGACGTGCTCACTCCTCTCCTTCTGACCCACTCCTAGGAGGCTGGCAATTATCTAAAATCAGCACATTTGGGGGTTGTGGGGGGAAGCCAATTCTCTCTAAAAGCTGATTACAACTAAAAAAATAAGGCCTTAAAATGTGAGCGAGTAATTAGAGACATAAAGCTGTTAAAAGCAACTACTACAAACCAGTAAAGCCACAACAAGGCCTTTGTGGGCATGAAAGAATGCGACGCTAATGCCACGACGGAGCTAACAGCAAATGGTAACAATTCTTAGGACAAACAAAATGCTAAAATGTTAAGACTAATCTTGACACGTCATTTTTAAAATTCCTTTAAACATTCCAGGAAGTGCCCAGGATCAATTTTAAAACAAGAAGCCCTCAGAGAGCTCAAGTCCCTGTGAGGCCAAGGTTTTGGATAGGGAAGAGGTCACAGGGCTCACGTGGAACTGTGCTAGGGCAATCTAGGGACCCAGTACTGAGTGTCCTAATCTTGGGCCCTAAGGCTGGGCTGGATCCCAGCTGTGCCATGGAGCAGCTCAGCCCAGAGGGAAGGTAGATAGTTAAACTGGCATCGACTCCCCTGCGTTCTGTGTTGGGGTGTGAGGCGGGTACCCACCCCAGCCTGGAGGGGCAGGGAAAGCTTCCTGGTTGTCACCATCACCATCATCACCCTACCAACATGTGCTAAATACTCACCACGTGCTGGGCAGGGTATTAAACACAACCTGGGTCGTATCCTCCTGGAGCAGTTACACGTCTCCCATTTTACAGGTATGGAGACTGGGGCTTTCAGGTCACCCAGCCATATAGTAAGGGGATGAGGTGTGAGTCCAGAGTCCATGTTCTTGGCTACTGTGCTCTGCAGCTATCTGATCTAAGCTGACCCTTGAGTGAGCAGGATTCTCCATCACGGTTCTGCACAAGGCAACATGTGGTGATCGTGGGTTCGACACCTGCACACTAGCCTCGGGTGCTGGGAACAGAGGCAGGTGAGGCGAGGACGCTACTCTCAAAAGCACACAGGCTATTAGAGAAGAAAACAAGCCAGAATTCCAGCAGAATGGCAAGTGCTGGGTGGAGGCAGGTGACGTAGTTGTGGAAGGGGAAGGCCTCTCATCAGTCTCTACAATAGGGACAGAGGTCTGTCAGGGAAGGCTTCCTGGAGGAGGAAGGTAATGCTAGAAATAACACTGGAATTGACACCAGAAAACACCTTGAGAATGAGGTTAAGAAGCAGAAATTGGAGAAGAGGAATGAGGGAATCTCAGGCAGAGGGAACAGCCTGGACAAATGCAGGCAGGCCAGGGGCTGCGTGAGTGAGTGAGGCTTCTCAATGAGCTTTGCCCAGCAGGATCTCTCAGCATGACCCTCCCCGTGGAGCCTGACCCTGCACCTCTAACCCCAGAATTTACCGGGGAGATGACTCAGCCTCTCTTTTCCTGTACTTTACATCTTTGTGGCTCCAACCAGCCAGACCTGGTGCAAAGGACAATCCAGATGCTTGCTTATCTGGCAGGCAGGCTGGCCTGCTACTTGAGCCAGGCCAAGGAATCAGCTTATTATCAAGTCCCCCCTGGGGGAGGTGGAGTAGGGGGCTGGGGGGAAGAGGGTGATGAGGAGTAAGGGAGGAGCCATCCTACCGGAGACTGCTCAGAGGGGCTCCGCAGGGCAGAGTCCACCAAGGCCTCATCTCATCCACCAGTGCCTCTGGTTTCTACATTTTATCTTTCTTTTTTCTTCTTCTTCTACTTTTTATCTTTCAAGGCAAACAGAAACAAACAGCTCCCACAGGATAAGAGGCGCTAGCTCAGTAACTGAGGAGGAGTCGCCAGCAGGTCAGGATCTCCTGACTGAGAGCTCTTTGGGGTCTGGGATCCTTTTGTTCACTACAGGATACCAGCCGCCACCTTGGAATCGAGGACATGCATTTACCAGTTGTAGAACAAATGAACAAATGGCAGAAAACATTCTAGGGGTACTTTTAGAATTTTTTGGGCGATGAACACATTTTTTTTTTTTAGACAAAATATCCCAGGCAACGTAGCTATTTATTCTTCCACAAATTAGCCTTATAGAAATGGGTTAGCCACTGTGTGACACTGGCGAGGGCTTCTGGGTCCCGGAGCACTTAGTCATCACGCCCAGGGCCACACAAGCCAGGAAGAGTATGAGTCATGGTTTCAACCCACTTCTACCCAACTCTGAACCCACGGCCTGCCCACTGTTCCCACATGAGCATCTTGCTGCCACGGATGTTTTTCCTGCCAAACAGCGCCTGGCAGGTTGTGGGCCTGGGTCTGGCCCAGCTAGCGGACAGCATGCCTGCCTGAGCTGGGCTTTGGGGGGTGGTGGGACGGTGGCGATGACAGCCTTGGAAAGATGCAGGCCTGAGCCCCAATCAGTCCCTATTTCTTTCCAGCAGGGAGATCCTGCAATGCACCCCACCTCCTGAGCCTACATTTCTTCACCTGCAAAGTGGGGCTGATAAGTCTTGCAAGAGCCATCAGGATGAAATGAAATGAGGGGTGGCAAGGACCCATTTGAGCGCCGGACACATGAAACATTCCGTGAGCATAGTTCTCTGCTGCTGGCCTTGCCCAGCCTGTTCTCTTTGGCTGCAGAGAGGCACATGCCCTTGCAGGTGCACCTCCACCGACGTGACTCCACTAGCTCTTGTCTGGATAGTCAGGTGTCCTTCACACATGCCACCGTCTCCAGAACTCATCTTCTGGAGCGCATAGTTCACAAGATGAGAGAATTAATAGTAACAGCCCCTACCAGTGGAGTAGACGACCGAAGGCTTTCCTGCCTCTAATCCTCCCCACGAAGTAGTGAGTGTTTCTGACTTCATCATTATCCCCATTTCACAGACAAGTAGAGGTGCAGAGACTTGAAATAACCTGTGTAAGGCCATCCTGTCTGGAAGTGGCATAGCATAGATGGGACTCCAGAGACGGTGGTCTGGCTCCAGAGCCGAACCGGTTATGACTCAGCCCTGCTGCCCGGCCCTGCCTCAGAGGGAGCTGGACCTCGGACAGCCTCTACTGTGGAGGACAACGAGATGCAGAGCCGACCTGGCCCCTCTGCACCTGACAGTTCCGTCCCATGACACGGCACTGCTTCACCAGGGACACTGCATTTGAGATTTCAAAAGCCTCACAGAGAAATTAGCCCAGGGCTGTGACCCTTAACATAACAAGGATGCCACCTCTCCCGGTAACAATCTGAAGTCTGACTGCCAGGAACTAAATTCTGGTTCCACCAGCTAACCTGGTCTCAGACAAGCGAGGGCTTGTTCCACTTTTCATTTTCTTTATGTATCATATAGGAAGCATTCTGACATCTTCATTCTAGAATCGTGAAGATTAAAAGAATTCATGCATGGAAAGTGCCTAGAGCTCGTAGCACATGGGAAGTACCCCACAAACACTAGCTATGATTAAAGGGCGAATGGATCTGCAGGGAGATCATTCACCATTTATATTGCTTGAGGTTCTATTTTACTGAACACTCATTCGACAAATGCACTGGAGCCCTCTGTGCCTGGCACCGGATGGACAAGCAAAGTGTGGGCCCCATGGTCCCACATCTCAAATGCATGAACAAGCGTCGCAGGCGCCCCGGGAGCAATGACTGCAGAGAAGGGCAGTGGGATGAGGTGGGTTGGGGAATCAGGACAAGATTGGTGAGACAGTCAATCCTGGGCCGGTCTTCACCAATTCTCCCGGGGCAGAAAGCAAGGACTTGTCCCAGGGACGTGAGCAGAGAGATGCAAAGGGGGACTGCAAGCGCAGGCACCTATAAGCGGCGGGATGGGGCGAAGGTAAGGAGTGAGGCAGGGAAGGGAACTGGAGAGGCAGCAGCGGCCAAGTCCTGAAAACCTGAGCCCCTCTGGCCCTTGCCTGTAGGCGCTGGGGAGCCCCCGGGGGAGGGGGTTAGGCTAAGGAGTGACCTGATCAGATTCCTTTTTTTTTTTTAAAGATTTTATTTATTTATTTGACACAGAAAGAGAGAGCACAAGCAGGGAGAGCAGCAGAGGGAGAGGGAGAAGCAGGCTCCCTGCTGAGCAGGGAGCCCAATGTGGGGCTCGATCCCAGGACCCTGAGATCCTGACCTGAGCCCAAGGCAGATGCTCAACCGAGTGAGCCACCCAGGTGCCCCCAGATTCCCTTTTTAGGATGTGAAGGATGGGCAGGAATGTTGAGGATGGTGGAAGGGAGATCAATGTGAAGAAATAATTCATGGAGAGTGCTGAGCCTGGTGCATAGGAGGAAACATAAGAGGCGTTAATTATTATTGTTGTTATTATTGTTAGAGGCATGAGATGTTCAGAGCTGTGGGGGGGGGCGAGGGGAAAGAGAGGCTAAGCAGCAGAATTTGTGGAACTTGTTGAACTGGCTGCCCATAAACACTTTTCACTTATCTTCATAGTGATTATTTATGTGGGCTATGCGGTGGTCTGTGGAATTAAAAAGCCACAGTCACTCTAACCACCTGTGGTCAAGCAGCGCTTAGCAACACCAGCAGGAGGCAGCCAGCTCTGTGAACCACACAGAGTCAGGGGTCAGAGAGATGTGAAGCTGAATCCCAGGGCCATGGTTAACCAGCAGTGTGACCCTGGGCAGGACCCGGGGGTCCCTGTCTATCAAATAAGAGCGGCACCTCCTCCCCAGGATCATCGGCGGATTAAATAATATCTGTACAGTGCCAGGGCACAGCCTGCCGCACAGAAGCCCCCAGACGGTGGCTGGGCTTATAATAATGTGGGCTGGTGAGGATTATTACCACGCAGCTACAAACAAATACTTTTGTACAGATAGATGCAGCTTTTTTTTTTTTATCTTTTGAATGATTTTCCTGGAATATAATTACTTAAGTGGGAACTCTGAGTCAAAGAGGAAGACGATTTTTCTGACTCACTGCATACCATCAGACAGGATTTCTCCTCCCTCATTTTCTGAGTGCAGAGCCAGTTATGCTGTTAAGGCTGGTAAAGGTGGGTTTTGCAGCCTGGAGTCTCCTCCATCCCCTGCCCTCACACCTTTCATGTCCATCCTGTGTATATAGCTCTGCCCCAGAGTCTCCTCTGCTGTCCTTGGACCCTCAGGTCAGGAAAGAAAGAAGGGGGGAAGGGGACAAAGAAGGACAGACTCGTGAGTATCCCTGTGTTAAAGACAATTGGCACTCTCAGGTATCTGCTTATTAAACACCTAGAAAAGTCTTGGCATATTTAACCAGAATAAATGTGCTCTAATATTGGAATTTCAGGCAGGATGACAGAGACCCACAGTTCCTGTCTGGATGACAAGGGGTGGTGTGTATGTGTAGGTGTGTGCACATGTACACGTGCTTTAGCAATTCGTACAACAGAGATAGCCATAAAAATGCTTCCTTGGCGGGGGCACTTGGGTGGCTCAGTGGTTGAGCATCTGCCTTGGGCTCCGGTTGTGATCCTGGGGTCCTGGGACCAAGTCCCACATCGGGCTCCCCGCAGGGAGCCTGCTTCTCCCTCTGCCTTGTCTCTGTCTCTCATGAATAAATCAATAAAATCTATTAAAGAAAATCCTTCCCAGGGAGGAAGCTATTGTGAGTCAGGCATAGTGCCTATTGTCAGAGTTTTCAATCAATTCCAAGTCAAATATGAATGAATCCTCAAGCCCACGTGAAAGGTTAGCGATGGGACCTGAGTTGCTGGGGCTGGTTACCAGAGAAGCCTTCCATGGGGCAAAGGGACCCCAAAGTCAGTCATCAGCTTTCAGCCTCCAGATGCCTGGAGGGGAAGGCAAAGGGGGTTTCCTGCCCCCTCACCTCTTCTGTTCCGGGCCCTGTGACTGCTTCAACCAACAGAATACAGCAAAATATTGCTCTATGACTTCAGAAGCTAGGCAAATCACAACGTCCCCTCCCTTTGCCTTGTCCTCCTGGCCGTCGTTTGTGGGACCCGGCTACCATGATCCGAGGAAGCTCAAGCAGCCAGGAGACAGTTGGGGGGAGGGAAGGGCCATGGGGAAAGCAAATCCTCCAGCTGCCGGCTGGCAGGACATGCAGCAAGGCCCAGCCACCCGCTTTGGGCTCTGCCCAAATTGCAGATTCATGAACAAAAGGAACCACCGCTGTGGCTCGGAGTTTGGAAGCATTGCATTTTGGAGTGGTTTGTTAGACAGCAATAGAAAAATGAAATAAATTCACCACCACACTGAATTTTCACAATAATCCATCCCATCAGTACCACTACCCCTGGCTCCTTCTTACAGACGAGGGTGCCAGAAAGTGCCTTCGCTCAGGAAACACAGCTGGAAGGTAGATAGATTCAAGATTCAAATCCAGGTTCATCTCCAAGCCAAAGCTCCCAAGTGCTCCGTTGTAGCCCGCACTTGCCCACACACTATTGGTACCTGCTGCACACACTCGCGGAGGGCCATCCTGGGCCGCTGGAAGTTTGGCATCCCCAAGGAGACGCCATCCGCTGAGACTGGGCCGCATCTCTGCACTCTCATTCAGCCCCCAGAACCAGGCACCCAGAACCCCGGTACAGGCTTATCGCACAGAATCATGACCAGCACATCACAGCATCCTCAGCACGGGCCGGCCCACTTCCTCATTTTTCTTTCTTAGTAGTTATCAGAAGCCCGGTCTTGGAGCCAGCAGCAGCAGCAGCAGCTGGGAACTCGTAGAAAGACCCGTTCTTGGGTCCACTCCAGACCTTCTGAACCGGAAACTTCAGTGGGGGTGGGCAGCTCAAGTTTGAGAACTACTGCTCTATCTACTGATGTGGTTTTCAACCCAGGATCTGTGAACTCTGAAGGTCTGAGGATGTTTTTAGATGCAAGTGACAGAAAACCAGTTCAAATAGCTTAAGGCGAAAGGAAGGGAAGGCCCTGGCTGGCTCAAGTACATGGAGATTCTTGGAGATGTGCTAGTGTCAGGGGCTCCAGCAAACCCCCCAGCCCTGCAGTTTCTCTTTCTCTCTCATTTCTGCTCCTCTGCTGGCCTCATCTTATCTTTCCCTTCCTTCTGTTGGATTTCTCCAGGCAGCCATGGGAGTGGTGTGGAAGTTTACATCCTGCCAGCTTATGAACTTTAGAGGGACTAGAACACAGCTCTCTGCCAGGGAAGGGTGACATTAGGTCACATGTACAATCATGTGACAGGTTATGGGACACTGTTATCACCCTGGCTTAAGGTGCTCATCCCATGAGAGACAGCGTACCATGATTTGCAGCTCCCCCAGACCCCACAAGGAGAGTAGGGGCATAACTCGCAGCAGAACAGGCGGTGCTTCTTTGGGTGACTAGGGAGCAATGTTGGTCAGAAAAATACAAAGGGTGGTTAACTCCCCGAACTGCCACCCGGCCATCATAAGTGATTACTTTGGCCCCAGCCTAAGGCTTCTGGCCCCTTGTTGAGCACAGTGTTGGTTCCCAAGTGTGGTTTCCCAAGGCAACGTCCCCTGGACTATCTCTATGGTCCTCAGAATTTGCCTTGTGAGACAGAGAGCGCAGCAATCATAATGCCCATTTCGCAGATGTGAAGACAGAGGCAGTGGATCCAAACATTTAAGGTCACTGTCAGTTGGATAATGGAGGAGGATTCAAACCCAGACTCTCATACCAGCACTCCTCTCCATACCCTCAGGCCCTGCCAGTACTCTGGGCTCACCTCCAGGCTGCGCCAGGCTCAAAATAAGGAACCCGGGTGCTGGCCCTCTCCGCGGGAGACCTTGAAATAGAGAGCTTTAACAACAGACCAGTTAGAATCCTTCCTCTGCCACCACAGGCTGGGTGACCTGGAGCTACAAAGATTCTCCACCTCTCTGAGCCTCAGAGTCCCACCTGCCAAATGGGCACACTGATGCCTACAGAACAGCGTTTGTTGTGGAGACCCGAAGAGGAAAAGTGCTAAAATCATTTGGTGCAGGCATGGCCCTTGGTAAGGATTTAGTGCATGTTATTTTCCTTTGTTCCTGCCTAAACACAAAACCTAACAGGACAATATGATTCTTGAAAGCTACTTTGTGCACTTTATTTGGGTTGCTTTAATTCTCCTTTTTGTAATCCTCAAAAGCACGCTGCTGACGCCGATTCCGAAGGTCGGCGAACTTGAGCTAACACATGAAAGAGACTTCGTGTTTCCATTGTGGAAAGGACCCAGCCAAGGGCTGGGGGCCTGGTCCCGAGGCCCTCAGGAGGCTCCCGAGTCTGAGGGCATTCATAGCTCTGTGGCCCAGGGAGTTAATTTTCTGCCATCGGCATTGTGTTGTTTAAAATATGAACCAGAAAAAATCCATTAGTGAGTCAAGGACAGAATCAGAAAGCTGGCAAGAGTTTAAACCAAAGTGTTAACAGCAGTTTGGTGGATTTCATGCATCACCATATATAATTAGATGGATGGATGGATGGACGGATGGATGGATGGGTGGGCGGAAGGAAGGAAGTCAGGGTGGAAGGGAAGGAAACACATGGTTAAAAGAGAACGAATTCAGAAAATCTATAAACACTGACATGGAAAGATGCCTAAGAAGTAGCATTGAGTGAGAAGACAACGCACCAAGGAGTGGATTTCTTTCTCTCCTTTTTTTTTCTTTTTAAACTGATCAATAGATAGACAGCTTCTATATTCAAAGATTTCCGACAGATCCACAGAAACAGTAGCAGTGATAACCTCTGGGGAGTGGGAATGAGGCCAAGTGGGGGAAGGGGCCCTTTCCTTTGCAGTCCACTCTCTCCTGTGCTATTTGAATTCTTTTTTTCCTTTTACAATAAAAACAAAGAAAGCCACGGAGGGGCGGAGGGGAGGGCTGTGAGCGGAAGGGAGGCTCTGTGGAAGGGGTCACCCTGAGTTCACAGCTGGAGGAGAAGGAGAAGCCAGCAGCCCAAGGGTGGGGAGGAGGGGCCAGGCTCCCCAATGAACAAAGGCGCCCCCTCCAGGGAAAACCTGACCCAGTGTCCACGGGGTGGGATGACAAATGGCCCTTCTGCCACCATCACGTGGAGCCAGGCTCACGGCTGTGCTTCCTGACCCAGGGGGCTGTCTTCTGCAAAAGCTGCTCCTGCTGGGGAGAGCCGGGAACAAAGAGCTCGATCTTTCCTCCTTCCAAGGGGTTCCCTGGCCCAGGCGTGGGGGCTCTGGGAAGCCGAGGGGCAGCTTCCTCATTCACGCTCCCCCACCCTGCCAAAGCTACCCGCGCAGGACCTAATGCACCACACAGGTCTCAAAGCGGCCCGAGATTTCCTTTCCAAGGATAAAGGCGCGCAGGAGGCAGCCGGGAAAAGCTGCGCCCTGTGCGCACTTCCACCGAGATGACAGCCCAGGCTGCTTGCGGGGCACGTTGGACCTTCCTAGGACCTTCCTAGCACCGACGGGAAGCGTGAGCTGAGCAGTCCTGGCGCAGGCTCCGAGGGCTCTGGCCCTGGGCCTGGGAAGGGAGTGGAGAGCCACTCCCGGCCAGCACCACGCGGCCCTCTGCAGCGCTGTTCCCGCATCTCACTGTCTGCGGAGCCACGGGGACACCGGGGACACCGAGACGGCTCTGGCCTCCAGGGCAGTGGAACTCCAGCTTCAGCTGCACCAGAGCCAGGTGACCACCAGCCCCCACTCCTGGAGTTGCTGGTTCAGGAGGCCAGGGCTGCGCTGCAGAATTTGTGTC
This sequence comes from Vulpes vulpes, assembly GCF_048418805.1. Classification (NCBI taxonomy): domain Eukaryota; kingdom Metazoa; phylum Chordata; class Mammalia; order Carnivora; family Canidae; genus Vulpes; species Vulpes vulpes. Next base: position 86,299,304 of record NC_132790.1, read on the forward strand.
TCTACCTCGTTCTGCTGCCGCCACCGCATGTCTGCACCTGGGGAGCCGCGGCCCCAAGGAACCCCTAGTGCAAACAAAGACATCTGGCTGCTTGTTCCCATAGACAGAGGCAGGATCAGAGGTCTCCACACGAGCAAGCCCCTGGGTCCTTTGGGGAAGGATGGTCAGTGTGATCGTGCATCTCCTAGCGAGAGGTCCCTGCAGCCTCTCAGAGCCACATCGAGGCTCCCTACCGGGTCCTCATCGCTCCCATCTTCCCCAGCCACATCCTGCACTCCAGTCTTTGTGGACTGCACCTCTCTCACCTCCAAAACCCTCTCCCAATCAAGCCTTTTCTGACCCCCTGGCCCTTTGTGCATGTGGTTCCCTCCACCTAGAATATTCTTATCATTTCTCCACATATGCCCTGATTCTTACCTGTCTTTTAAGACCCCCCTCGTCCAGGTAACTTCACTGACCACTGCGTCCTCACGCCTCCACACTGTGCTCCTAACCCATTATGCTTCCATCACTGAAGAAAACAGCCTGAGGACGCATCAGTCTCCTCCACTGACCTGGGTGCTAGGGAGGCCTCGCTCCCTCTGTGTCCTCAGGCTGAACCCAGAGCCTGGGGGGAGGGTGTGTTGGGGGCGAGGAAGGTCTGAAATAGCATTTATCAACTGCTTTTCTCTTGGCCTTGGCCTTCCTCTTGTCCCCTTTCTGTTTGCCATGCTATTTCCTGTCTATCCTCCAAGCCACGACTCAGGCTACTTCCTGTAGGAACCTTCCCTGACCTCCCAGACCCAGGAGGAGGTCGTCCTCTGGCCATCCTGCCCCCACCCACACGCCATCACACCAGGACTGGCCTCCCCACCGCACTGAGCTCCGTGAGGTCAGGAATCTTGTGCGATTCATCTCAGTAACACTAACACGGGGGCTGCAAAGACAGAGTAAGCTTGTGGGACCATGAGACGCTTGTGAGACCAAGAAAGGAATTAACAAAACAGATGAATGACTGATCCCAGGTAAGAAATGAGACTGTTGTAATGTGCTGGGGAGGAAGCGTCAGAATGAAGCCGACCTGGTGCTGAGAACAGATTGTCCTCCTGGCCACTGCTCCCGGCTGGTGGGTACAGAGTGTGTAGAGCGGAAGAGGCAATGGTGGAAGTTATCTGTGGCAACCACCCCGCCCAGGCCCCCTGGGGGCCCTGGAGACCTCAGCCAACGCGGTCCCTTGCAGGCACCTCCCCTGCACTTGCAAGCCTCGGCTGGACAGTTGCTGTAATTCTATTATGCTCCACCCTCCCCTGGCCATGCTCTTCATTGTAGGCCTCCATCCAGTTGGCAGCCCCAAGAAGGGCTTCTCTGCAATGTGAAGGGCCACAGAGAGGCCAGGGCAGAGGGGCTGTCCACCCCCCACCCCCCCCACCCCCACGCACAGCAACAGCAAGGTAAGCCAATGCCATATACTTGAGAGAGGGCCACCCCCAGTCCTGTAGCAACAAAGGTGACCATGAGTCCTAGCCCAATCCCTTCTAGTTTGCTCAGCTGCTGGGCTCCCCGATCTGGTCACCTGGGTTGTCCTGATGTCCTAATGCCAGGCTGAGAAAAGAAGGTGGCCATGTGCTCCTTCCTTTGGGTCTGAAACCCCTCCTTTCACCCCTTCCCTTTTGTGTAGAAGTCACCTCCTCCAGAAGTCCTTCTCTGGGTACCTTCTTTTGTCACCACTGATCACACTCTGTTCTGTGTGTCTGTCTCCACCACAAAGGTTATGAGTTCCTGGCCATCAGGGATTGTGACATCCTGCCCCACGTCCCTGTGCCTAGCACCGTGATTAGCGTGTGAGGAAAGCAGTAGGTACGGTGCAGTGGTTCACACAGGGACTCTGGAGCTGCCAAAGTGCGAATCCTCCCTCTGCCGCTCACGCTCACTTAACTTCCCCAGCGCCTCACAACAGGAAATCCTGCCTTGGTTTTCTAATCTGTAAAATGGGGTTGAAAAAACAGTATTGTGAAGAGTGAGGGAGTTAAAATTAATTGGTAATGGTACTCGGTGCGTAGTGAGCACCTGATTGAGCACTAGTGAGTATGCCAAGGTGGTCAGTAAATGTTTCACATGTTACTGGATGAGGGAGGGAAAGCAAGACGGGAGATAATTAGCCAAGTAAGTACAAGCTAGCACATTCCAGAGGTTGCAGTGACCCAAAACAAACAGGGATGCCTGCCCTGCTCTGTGGGTACCCTAAGAGTGAGCCGGGGAGAAGGAGTGTTCTTAGAGTACAGTGCCCTGCAGCAGGCCCCGGGGCAGATCTTGGGCAGTGATCTGAAAGGCAGCCCCCAACCCCCACCCCAAAGCAGCGCTGTCTGCTGGTCTCCTTTCATACTGTGAGCCCGGCTGAGGATCAAGAGGCCTTGGGCCTTTTAAAGGCACAGTCTGACATGTTCCTACAAGGAAACTGGCCTCTCCAAAGACACTGCCTGCTGGCTACCCTGCCTTCTGCCGTCATTGCAAACAACAGACTCAGACACTAACTCCTACCTGCCGTCAGATGAATCGACAAGGGGGGTGAGGGGGGATGAGTAGTAGTTCAGGCCTGGGGCTTCTTATCCTCACACACTGACACCCCTATAGCCACTGTCCCAGCAAACCTCCCCATCTGGTTTCTGCCAAGGCAACCAGCAAGAGAGGGGCCTAGCAGAGAGCAGGAGAGTGGGCCTCAAAGTCCAAAGGCCTAGGGTTCAAATCCCATCTCTTGCAAGTCTCCTTTCCTTTTGGGGCCTTTGTCATTGTATACGATGGGGTCACGAATCTCTCCCTCACTGGGCTATGGCACAGTGTAGGGCACAAAGCAGACCTTTGGTAAATTGTCCCAGGGGGAGGGGAGAAAGAGGGAGAGCACCTCCTCAATAAGCAAGGCAGCTCCCTGGGGGTGAGCATACACGAGCTGTGGACCCAACACTGTGAAAGGGATTCCAGGAGCAACCTGACCTTCCAACGACCCGGGAATGTTGATGGAGACTTGGGCTGACCTTCCAGTTTGCTGTGTTAACGCTAATTGGGGTCTCGGGGTCGTCAGCTTCCCACCCTTGGGGCTAGGCTGTACTTCCCTCCCCTCCTGCACGAAGGCTTCCTCTAGCCTGGGCTCAGTGGCACTGACCCACCGAGTAGGGGTAGGCTGCAAAGTTCAAAGGCAGCTCAGTGGGCAGTGGAGGCCAGGACGGGGAAGGGGGCGGCCAGGAGCCAGATCTCAGTTTGGCGACGAGGTGGGACAGGTCAGAGGCTTCCGGGAGATCATAATGTCCCCTGCTTCCTAGGGTGGCTTCATGCTAGGTCACCGAGAAAGTTTTACACTTGAAAAGGGTTCCCTGTGTTTCTTTCCTTCCTCCACCAGGCCAAGGTACAGCCAGAGGAGAACGGAGCCAACAGATTGGGAGTCAACAGATCTGCGGGGGAGCTCCAGGCCAGCCCCTCCCCGCTGTGCTGTTCTGGGCTGGTTACTCATTGAAACCGTTTCCTCATCTGTAAAATGGGCATTCTCCTGCCTCCCTCAGGGGTGGTTGTGAGATTAGGTGAAGTCAAATGTATAAAGCACCTGACTCAGTCCCTGGACACCGCAGGGCCTCAGCAAACTGCAGCTTTCACAACCATTATATCCTGTTTGGACAGAGGAGTATGCTTGATGAGTCCCTGCTGTCACCTTTGTGGGTTGGCAGTGCAAAGATCCCTGGTCCCTAAGAATTTAAGGGCCCTCGCTCCCCTCCCAGATGAAGTAGCCCAGCCTTTCTGGTCAGGCGCCCTGGGCAGGAGGTGCCCTGGTGTATGCAAATCCTCACCATGCACTTGCGGTCATCTATGCCCGTCAGATCCTCCTCAAACTCCTTCCCAACCTGGAAGTCCATGATATAGTTCCTGAAAGTGCTCAGCGTGCGGATGATCATATGGTCGCCGTCCTGCACGATCTCTTTGTCCGGCTTCAGCAAGTTGGCAATTTTGCGTAAGGCCACATTGACATCTGCAGGGGGTGCCGGGGAAGAGAGGGGCAGAGAGTTGGCAGAAAAATCCAGAGAACGGTCCCTAAGGTAGTGGGGCCCCAGGAGCCAGCTCCTGGGGGGGGAGGACTTTTGGGGTTCCCTGCTCTGCTCCCTTAGCGCTGTCTTAGCCAGCAGCCAGGTCTGTGCCTTTCTCTTCTCTTTTCAAAGAGAAAAAGTCTTTCTTTCTTTTTCTTTCTTTCTTTCTTTCCTCTTTTCTTTTTCTTTCTTTCTCCTTCCTTCCTTCCTTTCCTCTTTCTTTTTGTCTTTCTCTTTCTTTTTACTTTCTTTCTTTTTCCTTCCTTCCTTTCTTCTTTCTTTCTTCCTTTCTTCTTTCTTTCTTTCTTTTTCCTTCCTTTCTTTCTTTTTCCTTCCTTTCTTCTTTCTTTCTTTCTTCTCCTTTCTTTCTCTCTCTCTTTCTTTCTTTCCTTCCTTCCTTTCTTCTTTCTTCTTTTCTCTTTCTTTTTCCTTCCTTCCTTTCCTCTTTCTTTTTTCTTTCTTTCTTTTTCCTTCCTTTCTTTTCTTTCTTTCTTTCTTTCTTTCTTTCTTTCTTTCTTTCTTTCTTTCTTTCTTTCTTTCTTTCCCCTTCCTTCCTTCCTTCCTTCCTTCCTTCCTTCCTTCCTTCCTTCCTTCCTTCCTTCCTTTCTCTTTTCTTTCTTCTCCTTCCTTCCCTCCTTCCCCCCTCCCCTCCTCCTTCTTTCTTTCTCTTCTCCTTGCAACAAAGTTTTCTGCCCTTTGAAGCAAAAAGCAAACTGAACCCAGCTCTGCTTAATGAAGTTCCCCCCGTCCCGAGCCACCTACGGGCTGCGGGCGCCGCCGCGCTCCCGTCCCCGTCCCCGGGGGCACCCAGCCCGCCACCCCGGGAGCCCAGGCGGCCGCGGCCCCGCACGGGGCGGAGGGAGGCCGGGGCGGGGGCCGGGGCCGGGGCCTCGGGAGGGCTCGGGGGGGGGGGGGTGGCGGGCACAGCTGCTTACCGAGCGCGCGCAGGTACTCCTCGAAATTCTCGTTGGCCAGCATCTTCCAGTACCCGGTGAAGTCGACCGGCATTTCGGGGGCTCGGGGGCGGGCGGGAGCGGCTGCGGGCTCCGCGGGCGAGCGGCTGGCGGCGCGGTCGGGGCGGGGGGCGGCCCGGAGTCGTGCGCCCTGGGGCGGGGGCTCGGCGGGCGGCGGCGGCTGGGTCCCGGCGCACAAAGCCCGCGGGAGGCGCCCTCGCAGCCGTCGCTCCGCCCCTTCGCGGGGCGGGGTGGGCCCCGGGATGGGGGGGCAGGTGCGTCCCGGGCCCGCGGGCTCCTACTTTCCGACCTCCAGGCCGCTTCCCGACGGGGGAAGGAGGGGGAAGAGGAGGAGGGGGGGGGGGAGGGGGAGCGGGGGGGGGGGAGGGGGGAAGGGGGAGGAGGGGGGAAGGGGGAGGAGGGGGGAAGGGGGAGGAGGGCCCCGACTCCCTGGGAGGAGGAGGAGGAGGAGGAGGAGGAGGAGGAGGGCCCCGACTCCCTGGGAGGAGGAGGAGGAGGAGGAGGAGGAGGAGGAGGAGGAGGAGGGCCCCGACTTCCTGGGAGGAGGAGGAGGAGGAGGAGGAGGAGGAGGAGGAGGAGGAGGAGGAGGAGGAGGAGGAGGAGGGCCCGACTCCCGGGCTCCTGCGAGATTCCTTCCAGCGCGCTTAGGGGGCAAGAGGCCGCCTCCTGCCGTCCGCCCAGGTGGTTAGGAAAGAGGCCACCTGCGGCCTTAGTCTGCAGCGGTCGGGGTCAGGAGGGCTGGGGGCTTGCGCGCAGGGCCAGGCAAGCGGGGACTTTCCACCCCCCCCCCCCCCCACCGCAAATAAAAGCAAGGTTGATGTCGTCTGAACAAAGTGTAAAACAAAACAACAAAAAAACAAAACAAAAAAAACCCCAAAGCCCTCTGGGTGGTTCTGATGCCCAGCGAGGTTTGGGATCTGCTTCGGCCAGCGCAGGCCCTAACCAACACCCCAGGCTTCCCTTTCTTCCCTTTCATCTAAATGGCACCGCAGTGCCCTGGGTTTTTCACTTGATGCATTCCGGGGACCTTTCTATTTCTGCACAGAGAAAATGTCATTGTTTCGCAGGGCCTTCCATTGTTTGACCTAGCTTGTCCGCCACTGATGGACATTTGTGTTGTTGGTTCCGGTCCTTTGCGGGTTAGAAACGGTTCCACGATGAAGATCTTTGATCACATTTCATTTCCCACCTGGTGGGCTTGTCAGAGTGCTTCAAAACCTCTCTGCCTTTGTCAGGAAGGAGATGACAGAATCATCTGGGTTGACTTTTTGACCCTCCATTAAAGACAAAATATCTCTTATAAATTGCCTTCTGCACAAATCAAAGCGTAGGTGACGGCAGGTGCATTCTCTTCCTCCCCTAGCACTGCCGTGGCTCCCGCCTCGCCCCCCAGCCTGGGGCTCCTGTTAGTCCTCACACTGCACCTGGCGGAGTTAGGGAAGGATGCATCTTCCTCAGGGTAGGGCAGCTCCATCCCAGCGAGAGCCTTGGATTTGAAGCCCCTCTTACCCAGCTTGCTCTACACCGGGCTTTCTCAACCAGGCACTGTTGCCATTTCCGGCCACATAATTCTCTGTTGGGGGTGGTCTTGGTGGAGGGCTGTCCTACGCACTGAAGGGTGTTTAGCAGCATTCCTGGCTTCTACGCACTAGATCCATGTTGGCACCTCCCACAAGGATGTCTCCAGACATTGCCAAATGTCTGGGAAGGAGATGCCAAATCACCCCTGGTTGAGAACCATTGCTCTAGACAGCTGTCCCCCTATCCGGCTGCTTTCCTCTCTCTTCCCACCTGGCTCTGGGATGCTCAGGCCATCTCTTGTTCTCACGGACCCTGGCTCTGTGTGCACATCTCAGTGGGACAGCCAGGGCAACCTATCGCAGTCCTGCCCAAACTGAAGGTGCCAGAGGAAACTCCTGTGGCTCAGTCAGGTGGATGATGAGTGGGGCCTGGCATGGATTGGGTTCTCTGTGGCGTCCACTTAGGGCTCCCCATCAGCTTGACTCACCAGAATAGAGAACCAGCCAGAGACTTAAACAGTGAACTGGCCATTTCTTGGTCACCCCCAAAAAGAGTCTAAACTCTTTTTCCTGCTCCCCTGAGTCATGCAGCTCAGCTAGCCGGATTTCTCACCCTCTTTCTTCTTTCTCTCTGTGCCGAGTCTCCTGCGATGGCTTATGCCAAGTGCCCAGCATACTGTCTGGCACACAGCAGGGGCCCAGTCAGTTCTGGCTCTCTGCCATGGCCTCAGTGGTCCCTTCATGCTCTGGGCAGAGAGGCATGCCCTCCTCACCTGTCCAGTCCTCCCCCATCCATCCCAAAGGTCCAACATCTGGCTTTTCCTCCCTCCTCTGGCCACATTTACTGCTCATCTGACCTCATTCTTCTGAGCTGGCTGGCTGGACACATGGCACTTAATTCAGCCTGGTTGTGCTACATATGTCCCCCTGTGGGTCAGTATGCTCCTGTCCTTCTGGGTCTCCTCCCCGGAGGGCTCTCCAAAGTGTGGCCCCTGCTGGCGGTGCTGTTCCAGCAGCTGGGCGCTGGTTGTGAGGGCAGGCTTTAGAGGCAGAGTGCTTGGTTTGAAGCTGAATGAATGTGTCACTGTCTAGCTGAGTGATCTTGGATAAGTGGCTTATCCCTTCTGTGCCTCAGCTCCCCCATCTGTAAAATGCGGACACCCTGATTTCCTATCTCTTAGGGAGGTAAGAAGCAAAGGAGACAATGCATAAAGAGGAGCATGACACAGAGTATGCTCCAGGCACATTGCTGTTTGATCCAGAGGAGCCTTACGAGTAAGGGGAAAGGCAAGGGAGAGAGGGTGCTGGCCTGTGCCCCTTTCTGGGGCCTTAAGGTCAATCCAAGGAATCGAGGTGAAAGTGCTCTGTGTCCCGGAATCATTGGGTATCATCATGGTTATCCTTCTCAGCCCTCTCCATCCTGCTTGATGTAATCCATTATTCAGTTAGTGGAGTTTCTTTTTGTCTGGGGTGCGATCACTTGGGATGTGTAAGGCAAAGAGAGTAAGGGAGAAGGGTGTATAAGGAAGAGAGGAGGGTCTCGGTGGAGTTGGCAATCAGTGAGGGCTTCCTGGAGGAAGTGAGGCTCCAGCTGGATCTTAACAACTGCCGGGATCTGAGAATTGAGGAGGAGTAGAAAGGAAGGCCAAGGGGGGGGGGGGGGGGGCACAACAGAGTGCTGAGGAAGGCTCTGTGAATGACCAAAAGGGAGAGGTGTAAGCACTCCACAACATCCTCACTGGGCTTGCTCCATTCCTCAGCCTTAGAGAAGAGCCTCGGAGACCCAGGAGCAATCGCAAAGAGCCACCCAGAGCACGGAGAGGAGGAAGCAGGCCAGTGGGGAGCCAGCCCGGGGCTGTGTGTCTGTAGTGCCACTGGTCAGCCCAGGGAGCACTCCTGGGTTGCAGGGACGGAGGACAGGAGAGAGCCAAGGGCCCCCAGGGTGGGTCCTGGGGGAGAGGAGAGCTCAGAGGAGCTAGGCAGGAGATGTGTGTTCCCTCTTGAGTGGATCAGTCTGCTCCAGGGGATAAATTACAGTGAGGGAGGGAGCCGTCTCCGCGAGAGGATTCATCGATTGCCCACGAGCCTTATGATCGCCTTGCGTGGTGGGCAGTATTGTCTCCGCGTCACCGAGAGGTCAGGCAGCTTGCCGGGTGTCCCCAGGTGCTCGGGGCGAAGGGGGTGGAACAGAAGGCCCTGGAGCAGACCCTGAGTCTCCGTCCGCCCCCGATGGTGCTCCCTGCAAGGTGCTGGGGCGCAGTGGGCCTCCAGCCCCATCCCACCCAGTGCAGGTCTCCCCCACCCAGACACTCGAGTCTCCTGGCAGGGGACAGGCGGCCACATACTCCACCCTCGTGCTTATAAAGAAAACCTTCCTCATCTGACATCACACCCCCTGCTTCTCTTCTAAAGGGCTCGTTTTATTTTGGTGACTTGTAAAAAAAATCTTCCCTTTTCCTGTGTTCAAATATGTCTCTGGAGTTATTTTACGGAGAACGACCCTGCTCCAGTCCCTGAGCTGTCACGGTGCCATCTGCGAGGTTAATGTCTGAAGGGATGAGAGTGGCCCAGCCAGGCTGCCTTCCCGTGTCGGCTGTGTTCAGGAGTGAGAGGGGTTGTCAAGAGGCCATGGGGCTGAGGGGCGCCGGGTCTCCTGGGGATGGTCTTCTTTGATGCGTTCATGAATATGCAGAAGTGCAAGTGACACACCGTGTCTACAGGCCACAGAATCCTACCCCACTTAGCCTGGGGATTTATTTCTGTCCAGAAATGGCTCTGCTCAGTGCCACCTTCCATTGACACATGACAATTGTTCCTACAGCTTGTGACACACGCTGCATGGGAACCCTTCCCTTCCCTTCCCTTCCCTTCCCCTCCCTTCCCTTCCCTTCCCTTCCCTTCCTTCTCTCTCTTTTTGCTTTCCTAGCTGTTTTATTATGGACAATTTTAAACGCACATAAACATAAAGAGAATTGTATATGGAACTCCTGTGGATTCACCACCATAATTCAACAATTATTAACCCACGGCTGATCTTATTTCATCTATATTCCCACCTGCCCCCCCCCCCCATTTCTAAATTATTTTGAAGCAAAGACCACATATGTCCATATCATTTCATCCGGAAACATTTCAAGAAGTATCTCTGAAGGACAGACTCATTAAAAACAATAACACAGGGGCACCTGGGTGGCTCAGGGTTGAGCTTCTGCCTTTGGCTCAGGGCATGGTCCTGGGGTCCTGGGATCGAGTCCCACATCAGGCTCCCTGCAGAGAGCCTGCTTCTCCCTCTGCCTGTGTCTCTGCCTCTCTCTCTGTCTCATGAATGAATAAATAAAATCTTAAAAAAAATAACACAACACTATTACCACAACTAAAAACCAATAATACAATTCCTTAATGTTATCAGATATCCAGAAAGTGTTCACTTATCTCATTTTTTTTTAGTTTGTTTGAATAAGGATCCAAATGAGTTTCATATGTTGCCATTGGTTGATACATATCTTTTATCTTATGATCTACCTTTTCATTTAAAAATATAAATATCAGGGTGCCTGGGTGGCTAAGTTGGTTGAGCATCCAACTAGATCTCAGCACAGATCTTGATCTCAGGGTCATGAGTTCAAGCCCCACATTGGGGCTCCACGAAGGGTGTGGAGCCTACTTTAAAAAAATTTAAAATGTAAATATAAATATATTATTTAGTCATACTTTGCCTTTCTTAGAAACATAGTAGCACACTATATGCTATTTTTTTAAGATTATATTTATTTTTTTATTTGACAGAGACAGAGACAGAAAAAGAAAACAGGGGAGGAGCAGAGGGAGAGGAACAAGCAGACCCCCACTGAGCACAGAGCCTTAATCCCACGACCCTGAGATCATGACCTGAGTGGAAAACAAGAGTAGGACACTTAACTGATTGAGCCACCCAGGTGCCCCTATCCTTGTCTCTTGTTATTGTTGTTGTTGTTGTTTTTTTTTTTTTAGATTTTATGTATTTATTAGATAGAGAGAAAGCACAAGAAGGGGGAGCAACAAGCAGAGGGAGAGGGAGAAGCAGAGGACCCCCCACTGAGCAGGAAGCCCAATGCAAGACTCCATCCCCAGATCTCTGGGATCATGACCTGAGCCAAAGGCAGATGCTTAACCAACTGAACCATCCAGGCGCTCCTAAACTTAAAATCACTTAAATCATAAACTTAAAATCACTCGCAGTAGTTCAGGAACTCCCTCCTTCCCTCCCATGGCATCGCGCTCCGCTTGGTTGTGCCATAGCTTACTGAAGCCATCCCCTCCTGCTCAGGGTTGTTTCCAGTCTTTTGCTGTAAGAAATAGCGCTGCAAGGAACAGGTTAAGCCTTTTCATATTTTCATGAGTGTCTCTCTGGGCTAGATTCCTAGAGGTGGGATTGCTCTGTCAAAAGATGAATACTTGAAGTACTCTCGCTCGGTGTTACCAGATTTCCTCCCTAGGATCGCACCGTTTCACCAGCACGGACCCCTGATAGTGTCTGTTTCCTCACTAGCAGGCTGTGCTTTCAAAAGCTTGGATTTTTGCTGGTTGGAAAAGGGTATCTCAGAGCAGTCTTGAGGAACTCGAGAAGTTGAGACTTAAACAGGACATTGATTTTGTGTTTTTACTTTGGATGATAACTCTATGTTTCTGGCCAGTATTAAATTTGAAAAAAATATGAACTGTATATACTTACAACTTTTCCCATTTCCCTGCCTTTTAAGGAAGTTGGTTTTCAGGGCTTTACTCTGGGCCTTCTTATGGAGCTAATTAGAGGTGCTGGGTGAAGGCGAGGGCTGGAGGCGGCCCCCACAGGCTGACTTAGCGGACTGAGAAGGAGCAGGCTGCTGGCCTTGGAAGAAGATGGGAGATGGAAGAGGGTGGGGGGCAGGTGGGGTGGTGAGGAGAGGGAGTCCTTGCAGAGTTGAGGGCTTTCAGAAGTCATCGTTATGACCATATATGCGCTTCGTGCTGATTATAGAACCCTGGGCAAGATATGACTCCACTGGGTCTTGGTTTTCAGAAGAAAATGAACTTTAGAGAGGTTTTGTGATTTGCTTGCGGTCCCATGGGTGGAGTGGCAGGGCAGGGAGCTGAATTCGTGTCTGGCTCTGTCTGACCTGAAGCCTAAGGTTAAGACCAGCTACTGTCCCCTGAATGAGGCAAAGATCTATGGGAGCTTTGGGGTGCTGGATCTGATAGATAAGCCAGCAGAAGAAAATCCCAGAGAGAAAATACGTCTCCTAAGTCATCATCAATATGGAAGCAGAACTTGAATCCCCATGTGAGATGAAAGCACAGGGCATATATTCTAAGCAGAAAAATCTATAAACAGTTAAAGATTAATGCACCCTGGTGAGGCTCCGGCCAGATTTAAAAAGAACAAATCTTGCTGAACCAATGTTTTTGTGTTCTTGGGGAAGAATTATACAGTGAAGGATGGAAGGGAGGCAGCTGGTCAAACACACACTGATTTCCAGGAAGCCCGTGACCCGGCCCTCGGAGGACCGCCCAGAGAGTGAATCCGGAGCAGGGCTGCGCTGACCTGTGGCAAGGGGGAGATGGCCTCAGAGGGAAGGATGGCAGGGGTGGGGTACGCCAAGCTCTCCCATCAGTTCAGGGCTGGCCTCAAGGCCTCAGTCTAGGACCTGTCTCCTTAGAAGCACTGGAGGGTGAATACGCTTTTTAGGCAGCTGGTGGCAGGTTTCTGTTTCCAAAAAGGGAAGAAACAGGCCAGGAGCTCATTGGCTTAGGGACAAAAACCCCATTCCAAATTGCATTTTAATAATCTTTGTGAAGACCCTCCTCTCTGTGGGCTTCCTTTGTGGTGGCCCTGGGTTTTAGAGTCGGACTGCTTTTGAATTCCAGGCCCACCACTTCCTGGCTGTGTGATCTTGGGCAAGCCACTTGATGTCTCTGAGCCAGCGCCTTATAGTGCAGTTTTGAGGATTCAGGAACACACAGCCTCAATAAATTCTAGTTTCTTCTCTTCTTGTCATCTGAGGCCTTTGTCACCATCTGGCCTCAATGTCTTTTCCCAGTGCCATCTGTACCCTGTCCCCTGCAGTCCAGTCATCCCATGTCGTCCTCCTGCCCTGGCACTAGCAGCTTCAACTCCCAAAGTCTCCCAGCCCACACTTATTCCCCAAGATCCCCTGGCCCAAGTATCCTCCCTCTTCCCTTCTCTTGGAGTCTAAGAACCATGGGTTCCCCCCGTCATGTTGTTTCATCCACATTGCCTCGGGAGGACAGAGCTCTTTCTCGTGTGCACACAGTTGGCATGCCTGCTTCGGCTCTCCCAGCGAGCCTGTCCGTGCTCCACGGTCAGAGACGGTGTCTTAAATTCCTTCCCTATTCCTCACCTGGTCATGGGCTGCACATCCAGGAGTGCGAGCCCAGTGGGTCCTCACCAGAAGAACTGGGGCAAGTGTCAGAGCTGCGTGTTTAGCAAATGCTTACTGAGCACCCGGCAGGTGCCCGGGACTGGGCTGGATGCTGAGGACACTGCCCTGAGCGAGGCACCGCCCGGAGGAGGGCAGGTGTAGGGGAGATGAGGGCACAGCAAGCAGAGGCTTGTACAGAGTGTGTCCCAGCCACTCTGGCAGTTGAGCACAGGGACCGAGTTTAGAAGGGGGGGGGTAGAGATTTGCCCGACCCAGCTGGTAGAGGACACTTGAAGAGGGAGTGACACTTGCAAAAGCAGGGAGGCGTAGGACAGGCTGGCATCTTCAGGGAAAGTGGGATGATCCAGTGTGGCAGGCGACAGCATGGCTGAGGGGGAGCCGTGGGGGTGGCGGGATGGCCTGGTCTGACACAGAGCAAGAAAATGTGGAGAAACAAGTAGGGCCAGGCTATGGGGAACCTTAGCTGCTATGTAGACTCTACCCTGTAGGAAATGGGGAGCCACTGATGAGTTGGTACAGGAGCGCCACCACAGAGGAGTAAAGGGGACATGGGCAGTCATGGTAATAGGCCCAGGAAGGAGCCTTTGTGTGAACCCACCTGCCTACCCCCAGCCTGGAGGTGCAGAGTGTGTGGGGCAGGTGCAGCGGGCAGAGTGACTCATTTTACCTGCCAGGACATTGCAAGAGCTGGACGGTGGCAAACACCATTGTCCTGGTGCCGTGCTACTGTGCTCCTGGGCCCCTATGAGACTAGGATGTGAAAACCATCTGCCCACCCATCCATAAATCCACCATCGGTCCAAAGAACCTGCTTTTCACCGCCCATCGAACATACCAGGAACGATGTTTGCTTGCACATTGCTGTGTCTCTCTATGGTAAGCGAGTTCCTAAAATTCATTATCACACATTATCTATAGAAATAAAGAGATGGATATTGCTTCGGTTTGTATAAAAAGTAGTGAAGGTGACTCCCTGCAAAGGAATAAGGAAATGAGAATTTCAGCAGCTCTAGGAGTCTCCTTCAAAAAAAAAAAAAATCAATTTACTTAAAAAAAAAAAATCTAGTGTCTACTGTCTGGTAACATCGATTAGAATACAAAGTACACATAGCATATGACCCAGCAATACCACTCCTGGGAACCTATCCCACAAAAGCACTGGTTTGTAAGGGTTTATGGATAAGGGTATTTCTTGCAAGACTGTTTGTAATAGAAAAAACTGGGGGAAAACTTTAGATAAGAACTTCGTAGGGATGCTCGGGTGGCTCAGTGGTTGAGTGTCTGCCTTTGGCTCAGGTCATGATCCTGGAGTCCTGGGATTAAGTCCTGCATCAGGCTCCCCGTGGGGAGCCTACCTATGTCTCTGTCTGTGTGTGTCTCTCATGAATAATTCAAATAAATAAAATCTTAAAAAAAAAGAACTTCCTAAAGTGCAACTTTGAGTATCATGTTCCACATATTATTAAGTATATACACCTGTAAACATGCCTCAAAAACACTGATTGATACAAAATTCAACAGGTGTGTTTACCGGGCTTCTCAGAGCTATTAAGATGCTTATTAGGGCATTCTTTTCTGAAATACTTCCTGAGCCAGGAGTTGTGCTCCGGACAAAGAATAATGATTAAGACAAATTCTTGCTTTCAGGGAACTTCAAGTCACCACCAAACTCGTCATTTCTAGAGTGATGAAATTCTCTTACAAGAGGAGGGCAGGGAGTTGGGGGTACAGGTACAGTGGACAAGTCTAATTTATTGGAAAAGGCGAGGTGAGGCAGGGAACTGAAGAAGAAATGGGAATGAGCTCAAAGGAGGATGCAGAGAGAGAGCACGCATGGGTTGGGGCGCATAGGGAAAATGCTGACAGAAGGAGAGGCGTGGTGTGGGACACTGAGCAAAGCAGGGCTGGAGCCACACGAGTGAGCTGTGGGGCGTGGGAGCTTGGGGGTGGTGGTCAGCCACCCCAGGAGGAGTCAGGTCTCTACTCCAAGGGCAAGCAAAGGAAGCTCAGATGTTTTAAAAAACGCCTTTATTGAATATAATTTAAATACCTCAGAATTTACTCATTTGACATGCATGGTTTGATGAGCTTTAGTAAATGTACAGAGTTGTGCAATCAGCACCGCAATCCAGTTTTAGAACATTCCTGTCACCCCCCCCCCCCCCCACAACCAGTTCCCCGTGCCCACCTGCAGTCACGCACTCCCACCTTCAGGCAACCGCTGGTCTGCTCCGTGCCTCTATCTATAGTTTTGCCTTTTCTAGAAATTTCATGTAAATGGAATCCTACAGTATGTTGTTTTATTGTCTGGCGTCTTTCGCTGAGCGTGTTTCTGAGAGTCATCTGTTTTGTTGCGGTATCTATCACTGGTTCCTTCTCTGAGTTGCTGAATAATTTTCCATTGCATGGATACAGTACATTTGTTTATCCGTTTACCAGTTGAAAACACCTGAATTCTCCCAGTTTGGGGCTGTAATAAATAATGCCGCTATAAATATTCACACACAAGTGAGTGGACAGACACATGTTCGCATCTCTTTTTGGACAGATTCTTAAGAATGGGATTTTCCTGACTGATTATAAGCATTCATGGAGGTGCAAAGCGATATCTCATTGTGGGTCTCTCAAGGCGATTGGTGCCAAGCATCTTCCTGTGCTCATTAGTCATTCGTGTATCTTCTCTGGCCAAGTGTCTTATTTTTGGGATTCCACATTTGGTGACTCTCTAGAGGGACTCACAGGGCTCAGGGGCAGTTATCCTCATGGCAGTGGGTCATTACAGTGAAAGAACACACGGCAGGACGAGCCCGGGGAAAAGACACTTTGGGGAGAGTCTGGGGGAGTCCAGGCGAAGGCTTCCAGTGTTTTCCTCCTGTGATGGGGGCCACACACAACACACTTTTTCCACCTGTGAAATACAGCAACAATGTGCAGTATTTCTGTCCAGGGAGGTCTGTTTGAGACTCTGAAACCAAGGGTTTTACTGTGGGCTAGTGTTGAAAGCCCTTTGCCTGCAAGACCAGCTATGGTTTCTGAAATTCTGCTCCTAGGGGAGCAGGTGTTCGCTCTAAGTCACACTGTTTGAACCAGCCTAGGCAGGTTGGGACAGCAGGACTCAGTCCTGTCAGGTAGACAAAACAGCCTTATCGGTTAGAATCATAGGCAGCGTTCCAAAAGCCAAATTCTCAGGTACCAGCCAAGGGCCACTCTCATGAGCAGGCCTTTCTAAGTAGCGGCATCAGCCCTCCTACACAGGGCTAGTTAACTCTTTGGATCCTTTTTTAATCGGACTTTTTGTCTTCTTATTTTTGAATTATTGGAGATGTTTACATACCCTGGACGCAAGTCGTTTATTAGATATACATTTTGTAAATGTGTTCTCCAAGTCTGTGACTTGTCTTCCATTTGCTTAATGGTGTCCGAGGAAGAAGTTTGGGCAGGGAGGTAGTATGCTCAGATTTATGTGTGATCACAAACCGTGCTGGTTTGCACGTGGAGAATGGATCACAGGGGCCAAGGGGAGGGGTTGGGGAGGCCCATTATGGTAGTCTGGCTAAGAGATGATGGTGGTCTGGGCTGCGGGGTGCCAGGAAGGATGGAGAGAGAGAGGCTGCATGTGAGGAATGCATGGAAAACAAGACTGGCAGGGCCTGGAAACACCCATTGTGGATTTCAGCAGAAGGAAAGCTGAGCTCTGCAAACTGGTCCACAGGACACCATATTCTTTTTGTTTTTAATAGTGAAACTCCCACTAATTTCAGTGTTCTGATAATTTGAGAAAAGTGGGATCAGATGAACACTAGGGTTCCTTCCGGTTTTCACAGGCTCTGGTGCCATGCACAAGACTTTCTGGGGTTATTTTAACAATTCTAAAATCCTCTGAGGAGTGCTCCTATGTGTATTATTATAGATTATTTTTTGGTCATACCTGTGTGTCTATAATGCTGAGCTTTGGTCCGAGAAAATCACTTCGTGAGTGAAACCGAATAGAGTTTGTGCATAGAGACCCTTGCCAAAAGTGAAGGCAGGAACACTGTTAGCAAAGGGAGTGTAAGGACGGGGATGAGGAAATTCGCGATTGTGTATTAACCCAATTACCAAACGTGCCTTGCCAATCTGGCGCACTATTGGTTTAAAATGGGATTTTGCATCATACTGTCCCAAGTGACACAGACACTATCACAAATGAAAAATCCTTTCCTCGGTCTGGGATGCAGAGCTCCTCTCATTTGGACGGCATCTGGTATCATGGGAGAACCTTTATTTAAGGCTAGAAATTCTATTTACCCAGGAGGCCAAAACACTGTTTTTCTGTTCTTGCAAAATAAACAAAACACCTTGGCACACTGGATGCAAAGAAGGCCTGAGGGAATGGAAAGGAATGTGAGATCAGGTATGCAGGGCAATGTCAATGCAATAAATCAGGAGCACAGCGGTGATACATGTTTTCCCTTCTGATACTAAAAAAAGAAGGCTACATGAATCAATGAGACAAAGTAAGAGTCCAGAAATTGAGAAAGATATATGTGTGTGTATGTCTGTGTGTGTGTGTGTGTGTGTATCTACCTACTTATTATACAGTAGGTTTTGTTGTGTTTTTTTATTTTAGAAGAAGGCAATGGTGGGAAATGGTGGGAGCCACATGGTACAGCCATGAAGCAGAGAGATGACGGCATCTCTTCCAGGCCTAGTTGGGCCTGGTGCCCTACACCTGTGGCAGGGCAGGACAGGGAGATGCTGGCGAGGCAGGATGCCTGCTGCGAGATGCCCATGCAGTGGGAGACCCCTTCCTTGAGGAGTTGATGATGAATCTAGCTCATCATGCTGCTCATTTTGCCCTCCTCTGCCTCAGGGCCTTTGCATCATTCTGCCTGAAAGGCCAGCTGCCTCCAGCCATCCCTAAGTCTCGTGAATTCATTTTTCAGGTCTCAAATCCATCCTCTCCTCCCTGCTCTCTCTGTATTCTGTCATCAGGGTGAGTCCCTGATGTTTTATGGAGTCTACGTTGTACGATTTTGAAGGCCACTTGTCAGAAAAAAATAAATAAAAATCATGAATGTGAAATTAGGTATCCACATGATTAGGGCCGCTCCAGGGTGTTGGAAAGGGTCTGGGCAAGTGAACCTGGGCCTCTGGCTGCAGGGCACAGAGCCCTCATCCCAGTCTGTAATCAGATGTTTAGTCCTGTGAATATTTGATTCTTCACCTTCCTACTGGACTGTAAGCTTCGCGAGGGGAGAGACTGTCTACTTTATGCATCATTAAACTCCTAGTATTGAGATACTAGGTACATGAGATGCGCATGATAAATGACTCGAATACATGAACGCTGAATCTGAATCGCAAAAATTATAATCACAAGACTTCTAGCTTCCATTCATCAGGTCTCCACTTACCAGGCTATGATGTCAGTGCTGAGGGTGCAGGGTGTGCTGGAAGTCTCAGCCTGTAAAAATATGGGAGAAAGCCACTCTGGGCATGTGGGAGTAAAGGAGACGGAAGCGGGGAGGGCCTCTGAGTCAAGGGAGTGGCTTCTAATTCCCACTGTAAATACCACTGTGTCCCCCAGAACAAATAGGACTTCGTGAATGGTGGGGACACCTCTCAAACTAGTCCCTTATGAGAGGCATTTTCTAAATCTGCCTGCTGATTTTTCCCTGTTGAGAAAGGCACAAACCCCTCCTTGCATATATTTCCCCACCCCTCTCCATATCCTTAAACCAGAGGGTCTCAGAGGGTCTTATTTTGTGCCCCAGGCGGCATTTAGCAAGGTCTAGGGGGCATTTTTGTTGTTACACTTAGAGGTGGTGGTGGGTATTCCCAGCATGGAAATGGAGAGAGGCTGGGATGCTGCTCAGCATCCTAACTGCACAGGGAAGCCCCTCACAGGAAAGGATGATCTGCCTGGAATGTCAATACCGCTTAAGTTGAGAAACTCTGTTTCAAACCCACAGGATCCCTCACTACCCCTTTTTCTGGACACTCTGGATGTTTGCCTTCTATACTCCATACAGAACAGTGGGGAAAATGCTGTTCAGAGGGTAAGGAGGAGTAAACGCGATGCAATCATACATTTCCATTGTGTATTCAGTCTCTCCTAGAAATAAAACTCATATATTTGTTGTAACAGGCACTGTTGTAGGCCAGTACATGGACTGGCTTGGGAATTTTATTAAAATGCAGATTCTGAGTCAGTAGGTCTGGGGTAGAGCCTGAGAGTCTGCATTTCTGTCCAGTTCCCAGGGGATGCAAACACTCCATCCCGTGACCGTGTTTGGGACAGCAAGGTTCTTGGCACTTAGGATATGTCAGCAAACAAAACAAAGACCCCCTGACCTTGGAGAATTGCCAGTATGGCCAGAAGTCAATTGGACCCGGAAAAAGCACGGACAGGCTGAAGGAGGGCACTAAGAGCCTCAGGGAATCAGAGCTAGAAGAGAATTTAGAGTATCTAGTCGAGCTGCCCCATTTCAGAGTTTGGGAAACCGAGGCGCATGGTAGGGAAGGGAGCTTGGTGAAAGTCACACAGCTTGCTGCGGACAAGGCTGTTTGGCTCCTATTCCCCTGCATTATCAAGGTTCTTAGAGACCCCTTGGGGTACAGAACTCAGGGTGAGCAATGGCCAGCAGCCCTAGAGGTTGCAGCGGCGGGGATCTAGGAACTCTCCCCCCTAATCGGAGGGCTCCACTAATTTAGACCCAGGAAATCCTGATGGTCTGCTTTATTCCTCTCTAGCACGACAAGCACACAAACACCGGAGTATGTTCGGGGAGGTATTAGAGTCCTCCTGACTGGCCCTTTGTTTTTCTGCGTGACTACAGAGCTATAGCAAGGATGAATCAGGGTAAAAGTCTGGAGAAGCAAATTCTGAGTGCATGCAGTTATTTGGTCAGCAAGTGTAAAGAGTAAACTCCAACAGAATTAGGCCAATTAAAACCTCTTCTTAAGCAGGCCGGGAATAACAAATCCTGAACACCTGTGGGCTCCTCTGCTCATCCTTTAGGGCCCACCTGAACAGAGCCATCGACCCACAGCTTCAGATTAGAGCCCTCTTTGCAAGGTGCTGAGAAGCACCTGCTTCCTCCACTGCTGGTACCCGGAAATAGAAACTTCTAAATTCATGTCAGTTCCATTGGAACAGTAGCAAATTTCATGGGGTAGCTAAAAAGAAGAGCAACAGCTGGTACATGGGGCATTAATAATATAACAAAGGAAGAAAAAAGAGAAACTTTTCATTAGTATTTTTTGATGTCAATTTATTATTTATCCCTTTGCCAATATTCAAACAGGCAGGCGGTCATAAAACATTCAAAAAAGATCCTCTAAAATAGTCAAGGCATCTGTTTTACCTCAGTTCCTTTTTTAG
This sequence comes from Vulpes vulpes, assembly GCF_048418805.1. Taxonomy (NCBI): domain Eukaryota; kingdom Metazoa; phylum Chordata; class Mammalia; order Carnivora; family Canidae; genus Vulpes; species Vulpes vulpes. The sequence continues at coordinate 86,319,629 of NC_132790.1, forward strand.
AAACCTGGAAATCAGGAGCCCTGGTATTTATATATTTAAAAAAAAGTCGTGTTAAGAATATCTGCTGTATCAAAAATATTGTTTGAGGGCCGCTCCTTAGAAGGATTTTAGTTTAAATTTTATCTACAGCCTAGGCAGACGGTGGTTCTTGAGGGAAGATTCAATGTAAATTGGCAAAGAGCTGCTTCCAAATTTTTGACTCCTCAATTAGTATTATTTTGCTGGAACAAGGCGTTGACAAAGCCCACTGTTTGGTAATTAGCATCCTGTCAAGGCTCTCCAATCAAGACCAGCATGCTGCATCTGGTCCTAGTTAAAAAGCACATGTGGGCAGTTCTGATCTGACCCTCAGGGGGCCTGTCTCGCGCAGAACTGCCTTCAGTGCGTGTGCCCAAGTCCCCGTTTATCGAATAAGGAGGCCTCTGCAGCGAGAGGTTCCGAGAGCTGTGGTCTAGTTCTGGTGACCTGTCATGCCATGTTAGCCTCTTTGGTAAAAGTCCATTCTTGAGGTGTAGGCACTTGCTTCTCCCAAAAGAAGGTATCTCTTCCTGGGACAGAAGACGCCTCTGAAATAAACGGATTGCCTAGATAAAAGGAAGGAAAAGTGGGAAAGAAAGGAAAGAAAGAAAAAGCCGAGACCCTAACTGCCCTTAGGAGGAGCTCCGTGGAGGAGGGGCTGGCTCTCCCCAGCTTGGCTTTCCTTCATTCCTCTGGGTGCTACTGCCTTTTCAGGAGCTGTCCCTGGTGTAGAGGTTGTGGTCCTTGATGTAGGCGATGACAGCATCTGGGAGCAGGTACTTCACGCTGTGCCCTTGGCTCAAGGCCTGCCGGACGTACGTGGAGCTGAGCTCATTCTGCACGGGCTCCCTGGCCAGGTGAATGTTGTGTCGGTACCTGTGCAGGATGGGCGAGCCCGAGATGTATTCCTTTGGGTTGTGACCTGTCCGGCTCACACACACTATGCCAAACTTCTCCACTATTTCCTGGACATGTGCGTCTTTCCAGAGGTTGGGGGTCTGGAAGGTCTTCAGGACATCTGCCCCGCAGAGGAGCTTCAGCTCAGGCCCAGCTGGAAAAACAAGGGTGGATCCCGACAAGGTTAGAGAAGGGTCACGGCCAGTAAAGACAGCATCATATTCTGTTTTAAAATTGCACAAGCTGCTTTTCTTGGAATGTACTGGGAGCTCCATGTCTGTGTGTTCATGACTGAAAGAGGAAGAAGCGTGCAAGTCAATCTGAAGGTGCTTCAGGGACATATACTGTTGTAAGTAATGATTTAATCAATAAATCTTTTGATATTGGCAAATATCAGGAAATACACAACAGCTTTCCTTTTACTCCCCTCTAGGGTTATATCAAGTGTGTCTGCGGTGGCTGGACCCCACGGCACGGCGGTCCAAAGACGGCTGTGAACCTTCTGATGGAAGGTGAGCTTGTGGAATCCCAGGTACTAACGAGCTGTGGGCCTCAGGCAAGTCACCACCTTTGTCAAAATCTATTTCAGCCCTAACACCTGGTACTTTTTATAAGTAAAAACTCATCATAAAGGTTCTTCGGATAATCAACAGCTAGTGACCTTTTCATCTGTTTTCAATATAGCAAAGCTCTAGAACAACTGATCAATGTGGCTAATCCTTTGGCATTTGTTCTAACAATGATGGTTGCAGTGATAAAAGGATGCCTAACGTTTGCTGGGTGCTCGCCGTGAGCACCATCGCTAAGCGCTTTATGGATTTAATCTCATTTGATCCTCAGAACAATTTCATGAGGGAGGCGTTACTCGTCTGCGGAGAGGGAAACGGGCCTGGAGAGGCTAGTGACCCACTTGAGGTCACCCGTCTAGGGGGAGGCAGGATTCAAACCCGCCAGCCAGCCTCGGGGTGGGGTATTTGTAACTGCTGAGCTCTGCTGCCTCCTGCTGGCGGGAACTGTATGTGCATCAGAACCCAGAGGCCCTTCCAGGATTTTCCTGGCACTGTTCAAGTTCATGGCCCTCTGAATGGGCTAATGTGGACAGGGGAAAACCAAAGGATCTCTGGTCCTTCTGGAAGGTGATTCCAGCTTCAGTAAGTGGCAAAGGCTGTGTTCCTAGAGTTCTGGCAGCTCTCAGCCACCGTGAAACCTCAGTGGGGAGGGTCTCTGGGGATACCTCCTGTTGGGGAGAGCGCTGATGTAAATGGTCAGTTGAGGCTCTTCTGTGCAACCTTGGAAGGAATCTGGATACGGGTCAGAGAGAGGAGTAAGCAAGGGAGCACCAGACCGGTTGTGGAATAGAAAGTGAGAAACTGGAGGGGCCACGGAGAGGTCTGAATTCCTGCTGCGGTTGGCCACAGGCTGCTGTGGGGCTGGAGCCAAGATCCATCCTTCTCTGGGCCTCAGTGTCCCCATCCATGAAACACTGGCCTTGTTTCCTAATTTTGAAGGAGCAGATAGAATTACAGAGCAGACTTTTCAAACACTCTAGCTGCAGAATATCGGTGTAATGAAAGGATACTCAAACATTTCACTGACACATGCATTCATGAATTCTCCAAGGTGAAGAACTAGGACTTTAAAACCAGGCACCTTAGATTCAAATCCTGGCTCTGCCATTCAACACCTGTGTGACCTCAACTTTAAAACAAGGAGACTAACAGTACTTATCTCATAGGATTATTTTTAGAATTGAATGAGCTTATAAAGTACTTAGAGTTCTTGGGACAGCATAAGTGTGATAGGTGTTAACTTCAGTCTATCCACCTACCTGCTTATCCACTAACCCGTTCATCGACACATCCACTCAACACTTAGGGAATATTTTTAAAGTCAATAAAACTAAGTTTAAAAATTGTTCAATAACTCACACTTCTCACTACTTTGGGCTGGTCCCATTGCTCACAACATCTGCAGATTTGGATTATTTTGCATCTGTGAGTTTCTACTCCAATTTCTTATTTATTCAACCATTGTAATATAGCAGGTGACCATCTTTTGACCTTTTAAACAAGTGGGTGATTTTTCATGTGCTCTTCTATGGGGGAGGTTAAATGATGGGCCTTTTGTAGGGCCTTTTTTAGGGCCTTTTGAGGCCTGGAGCACACCTTCCCCCCCCATTCCCACAGGTCAAGGAACAGAAGACAACCCCTTCTTATCTCAGTGGATTTTTGTGGGGGCAATTTCCACACACCGACTTTGATATTACACACAGTTTGATTTATTAACAGTGACAGGAATACAATTCACCCTGAGCTCTTGCCTTCAGGGGACAAGTGCCCACACCTTCCCATTCCCCAAATCAAAGGCATGTCTGTGGGGTAATCACTTCTTCTGGCAACAAGTGCCTTAGACTCGAAGTCTGGGCAGGCCTCAGAGGCCCTTACATATCTCTTTCCAATCCATTCACATCACTGCTACAGACTCTTCAGATTGAGTGACTGACTGTCCAGGTTCAAAGTCCGTAAGTCTGAGGTGTTGAATAAAGGCTGCCAATTTGATTCGTCCTAACCACGATGTAGTGACATAAATCAGATGTCTGTGGGCATTCTGGGGCAGTGTGCTTTCTTGGAACAGCCATGGGCTTTGAAAAGCAGACAAAGCAGAGATTTACGTGCAAAGTGAGAGATGTGCCACCAGTACCATTTTCTTAGGATGTCCAGGTGCCCTCTTTATATAGAGAATACCAGCCCTGAGGTCAGTCAGCCCTGGGTTCGGGTTTCAGATCTGCTGGAAGCCTGGGAGAGTTCTAGCAGATGGGTGGGTTTCCTGTGCTGTCAGATAGGGATGGCCTCCTGTGGAGGTTGTGGGAACTGTGTGACCGAGGGAAAGGGAATGCAGTGTGAATCTGGGGCCCAGTGCAGGGTATGGCCATGGCCGTGCAGACACACTTGGGAGTTGTGGGATTTCTGGGTAAGCAGGACAGCAGAGCCGAAGCTAGGTATCAAAGGGCGGCGCCCAAGTTAAGCAGACAAGGCCACCGCGGAACAATTGACATGAGATGGAATCAGAGTGGGGGGATGCTTGCTCTGGTTGTATGGAAAGGGAATTCTCTGAAGGAGGATGGGCCAAGGCCAGGGACCACCTGCACAAAAGACAGACACCATCCAGCTGTTAGAGGACCGACTGAGGCCTCAGCCATCCAAGGTGTCACACCCGAGCAGCCCAGGACTTGGCAGTCTGCGGCACGGGGTCAGCCTAAGGAGACCCACAAATCATGGGAGTGCTGGGCAAAGCCGGGCTCTGGCTGCCAGAAAGTGCTGAGCTCAGCCCGTAATCTGCAGTCCCACAGAAGAGCACACAATAAAACCCACAGCACACAAAATGGTCCTTCACAAATATGTCGCTAGTAACACATAAGCCACCTCATCGGAAGCCAGATTTATGCTGAGGGAATCCACCTTCCTTTGGTTAATTGTTCTAGTCCCCACCCCACCCCCATTACAAATGTGAATTCTGTGTCGCTTATAAAATATATGGATGATATGTACTTAAGGTAGAAAACAATTCTGCTTCTCATGAAAACTATCAATACTTTTGTGTATTTTTTGTTTTTTTCCATTGATTTAGACATGCAGATAGATGTGCAAGTATATTTGCATGTTTTTATATATATCTTGATTTTTCCCCACTTCATAAGCCTTTCTTATCCTGATTTTTTCATATCCTGATTTTTTCCCACTTACCTCATAAGTCTTTCTCCGAAAACCTTTTTGTCAATTGTTCATCCTATGTATACAGCATAATTTAAACATTCCCTTATAGCTAAACATGGAGGTTGCTTTTATTTTCTGCCATTATGAAAACTGCTCTGATGAACATCTTTCTACGTAAATCTTTGTCCCAATTTCTAATTATTTCCACAGTCCGATTCCTAGAAGGGGAATCTATCAAGCAAAGGACGTGAACATTTTTAAAGCTGCTGATATATTTTGGTAAACTGAAAAGCCCACTTTTCATTCAACATAAACATTCTTTTTTAACAGTTACTTTAGGGGAGAAGATGAGCAGGACTTACAGTCTGAATAGCAATAAAGGGGAGAAAGAACAAATTCCATAGGGCCAAGCAGAGTAGCGCCTAGAAAAGTAAATTTGAAAAGAATGTGGGTGCGTTTTGGTGTCGGGAGGGGGAGAGCCCATCTCCAATGAAAGCAGCCTGGTTTCACAGGGACGATGGGTCCAACCTGGGCCTAACAGGAGAGAGAGGTTTTTCAAAAGGGGAGTTAAAGGGAAGGGGTGGAGGAGCAGTCTTGAAAGACCTGAGACAGGATTCTGGAAGTATGTGCAGAGAGGTGGAGCAGGAGAGGCTGGAAGCTTCCGTGTGTCATCCTGCCCATGTCACTAGAGGGTCCCTGCCTGTCCCTGGAAGCTCTAGCATTCCACCGCAGCAAGGAATGTCAGGCACCCAGGCTGTGTCCTGCCTTTGTGCCTTGCTCAGCTGCCCTTCTGCCCGGAAAGGCCCCTAACCCCAGATAACCTACTGATCCCATGAGTCTTGGTACTAGTGTCTCCTCCTCCGGGCAGCTCCTCCAGTCCATGCCTGGACTCCCCACCATTCGCAGCCTGTCTCTAGCCTAAGGTCGGGGGTGAGGCGGGCTTTTTTTTTGTTTTCCACCTGAGTCCAGAGCTTGGCCTGGGGAGGTGCTCAGCCAGTGTCTCTTGACTCTGGTACGAGTAGTTGCTAAGCCAGAGAGGCTTCTGAAAGAAGGTGGAGGCTGACAATTAACACTGCCTGTGCTCCCACCTGGGGCTGGGGGTGGGCGTGGGGATGGAGAGAGGCAGACAGACCAGAGGAATACAATGAACGATGTAAAGCTGAGGACACGGGAGAAGCTGTAATCCTCCTTTCTTACACTCCTACTCTAGTAGGAGGTCTGGGGTGTGGCCTGAGAATTATTAGACCCCTCACAGGTGATTCTGCTGTGAGTGATCCTTTGACCAGCATTTGGGGACTGGGGCATGCAACCTTTAGAGGTTGGTGGCATTTTCTATTTCTTTTAGAAGAGCATTTCCCAGTCTGTGTTCCGGGGGTGGGGGGAAGGTGCAGGGTGGTGCCAGAATGTGTTGAAAAGGGTCCCATGACCAAAATGTGATAATGGTGACGAGCTAGTTCTCTTCCTTGTAGTTGCAATGCACGTGATCATAGTAAAGGCTCTGAAAAGTCCTGCAGGAAAGAAGCCAATTTAGGTTGGTTTAACTGTGACATTCCTGAGCCCTTCTGATCTGGAACTAGTGTCCCACCACCCATGGTTGGGAGACTGGACAGTAGGAAACCCCACAGATGGGTCTGCTGGGCACTCAGCCCAGCGGGGCCAGGGATTCCCTACTCACTTCACATCTGGCCCTTCCATCATCAGGTGCTTCTCTTTGTTTGCATGAGGGGCCTATGCATTTGACCCCTAGGACCAGGGCTGCCATTAGAGAGGGAGGATGCTTTGAAGTCACAACTGACAAGGTTCTATCAAATACCAGGAGTTGACAACTGGGTAGAGACCCAGGGTTACAAACTGATAGGACAATCCATATCTGAAATTCCCCTAAAAATAGGTTTCCTCTTCTGAGTAAGCCTTTGAGGAAGATGGGCACAAGTATCGTTCTCGCAGTTTAAGGGTTAGAGCAGCACATCTGTACTCAGAAAGGCTGAGGTTTTTAAAAGGACTCAGCACCACTCACCAGTTTATCCCCGTGTAGCCCTGACTGTAATCCTTGTCACAAGCACAAATCACAAGGGTAGGTAAACTCCTTTGGGGCAGAAAATCCTAAATCAGCATAATGATTTACAAGGGATGGTGGCCAAGGGTTTAATTTGACCTTTCAATCTGGGAAGGGTCACCACACCCAGGCGAGCCTCAGAATCCTTGGCCGTGCTTGGGAGTTGGTCCCGGGGAAGGAGGGTGGGGGGTAGATCCCTGACATCTCTCCTTCTCAGGGACAAGAGGGTCTGCACCCACCTGTCCGGGCTGTCGAGCCAGCCCTGCCATGGTCCGGGCCTTCCGTTTGGGGCAGAGATCTGAGCAGTTCACTGTGATGATGCCTGCATTGCAAACACACAGGCTCAGGGCATGTCCATCCCCCAAAGCCACCCAGGGGTCTCAGTGTTTAAGTCTCAGCCTGCTTTTGCCCCTTTTGGGTAGGTAGCTGGTTCCACACATGTTCGTGGAAGGCCTACTGGGTGCCATGCCTGTGCCAGGCGCTTGGGTGGGAAGCAGATGTGATTGGGTCCTGACCATCCACTGCCTTCTGCGAGCTTCAGTGAAAGGGGGGAAGTGAGCATATTTCTACTTTTTAAACACTGTTTTTCAATACCTCACTTAAAAGTTGGGTGGGGACTGAGGACACAGGCTATTAGAATCAGACTGGAGTTCAAAATAGACACTGTCATTTGTAAAGCCAGGATATAACAACGCCTGCCTTTTAGGCTTTTGTGGAGGTAAATGAGCTACTGTGCAGTATGCACTGGCACAGTGTTGGCCCACAGCTCACTCTTGTCATAAACTACCATTTCAGAACTGCACAAGGTGAGGACTAAGAATCTGGCTTAGAGTCACACGGCCTGGGCTGCATCCCAGCACCCCATGGGCCAGCTGAGTGACCCTGACCAACAGGTCTCCCTGTGCATGGTAACGAGGAATCTCTCGTGGGTGGTCATGAGGACTGAAGGAGTTACGCAGAGCGCACTGAGCAGTGTGCAGGACGGTCTCCTTTTGTGTTCGCATTTCAGATCTGATTGGACTTAACACCAGCTCAGCATGCCTGGCACCTTTAGCAACCAGCTTTAGCAACCAGCGTGCAAATCAAGACATAGCTGATCAAACACGTTGTATCAATGCAAGATTATATATATTTATGAGAGCTGTGTTTGGGAGGAGAAAGTGCCTGGTGGGAAAACAGGTGCTTTGAAGCCAGACTGGGGGGGGGGGGGGTCGAGTTTAGATTTTCTTGCTCCTATGACCTTGGATGAGTCCCTGACACTCTCAGAGCCTCAGTGACCTCATCTGTTTGTTGGTCATCATGGAAGTTAATGCTGACCGTCTCTCTGCGAAGCATCACCAGACCATGAGAGAGAAAGTGCTTCTAGCCTGCCAGACGCTGGCCTAGCAGCTCGGTGCTGATTATCACTAGGGGAAGGCACAGCATAAAGGTTGAGCTTTAGAATTAGACTGCTTGCTTGGAATTCTGCTTCCAACTAGTAGCTGTGGAATCTTGGTGGGTTCCCTAAGCAATCTGCCTCCAGTCTGTAGAATGGGGGGGGGGGGGGTTAATGCACCCACCCCTGTGAGCCGCACTGAGGATTCATGGAGAGGCTTAGCACTGGCCCATCTACAGAAAGTGCCCAATCAACACTGGCTGTTCGCCTGTGAATGCTGAGCCCATTTCATTCATTCTTATGTTCTTAATCCTCAGGAACTGCTTACCTAAAGTCAGGAATGATGGAAGGAGTGGACAAATAAATATGTTTAATTCTGGTCCAAGGTCCTTCCTGATGATCTCGGAGACTCAGTTGAGTCTTCTTAGGGCCTAGCTGGACTCTGTGTCTCTGTTATTGTCTGTGTTGGTTTTGGTAAGCTTCAAGTCTGAGGATTCACTCCTGAGTTGGTCTGGAATCGCCCATCAGACTGAAGTAGGCATGAGTCTCACCTCTACTTTCTAACGGTAGGATGTTACTGTGGATGTTACTGATCCTTTAAGAGCCTTCACTTCCCCATCTGTAAAGTGGGACTAAATTCACCTACTTTTCAGAGTTGTTGAGGTGACTAGATATTACCTACCTGAAAAAGCTTGCCACACAATAGTGATCAGTAAAGGTGGTGGTGACTGTCATCTTATTTTACTTACCTTGAAGCTCCTAGTTCAAGTTGACCCTACCTTGAATATGATCTCTGAACTCCGATGTATGAATAATTATTTTCCTCACAGACCTCTACTCTGCCTGTGTGGGCAGTGGCCATGGCTTCCTCTTGTTGCCTGAGTGGTGCTCTGGGGCACCGGGCCCTGGGCCTGAGGGCTGACCCTGGGACCTCATTCTCTGTGTCCTCTGCAGCCCCACAGGTCTCCATGGATGCCCGATTAGAGAGTCATTGTGGCAGGAACAAAGTCAGTCCCATTGTGTCCCCACCCATAGATCACTGGTTTGAAGATCACCATAAGCATAGCTTCAGAGTCAGATTGGCCTCCACCACTAGCTTGTTTTGTGACTGTGATTAACTTAGCCTCTCTGAACCTGTTTCTTCATCTATAAAACGAGGATAGCACAAGATCATGCTTGCAAAGGGGCACCAGAGATGACAGTAGTGATGGTGATGATGATGGACCACATCAAATGGCATTGTGACTAAGGACCTCCCCCTACAACATGGGGAGAAGGTGAGCAAAAGAAGTTATCAAATGTCCTAAAAGCTTGAAAGCTGGCCTAGATTAAAAAAAAAAATCAGAGCAAAAATAAGCCCAATAAGGAGAAAAAAGAATCCTCAATGAACCCTGTGAACTTCCCTCATAGTGACGTCACTATGTAAATTCACAGTCGATTCTATCAGGAAGATACTAAATGGAGCAAAAGGTGATTTCTACTATGCTTCTAAAATCACCTAACTTTATAATGACCAGATTTTCAATCTTTAAAAAAAAACTGTTTTTAGTAATTGTAGGAAAACATGAGCAATCAAATTTCCTAATTATGCACACTCTAAATATTGGGAAAAAATGTAATCAGCTATCTGATAAAAACTGTGTTGTCTATTTATATCAGTTAATTTTCAACCCTGGCTGTACAAAATATATCATTTGGAGACCTAAAAAATACTCCTGCCTAGACCCCACCAAAAAATATTAATCTCTGAGGGCCTGGGTTGGGGGGGAGGGGTTGGGGCAGGGGGATGAGCATTTTAAAAAAGCTTCCCAGGTGATTCCTACAGCTAAGGTCCACTAGTTTGGATGGATCTTGGTAGTGATCATAAACCTGATTAACCTACTTCGTGACTGAGGCTGTGGCCTCAATCCTGGCCACACATTAGAATCACCAGGGGGCCCTTAAAAATTCCAATACCCCACCCCAGACTGATGACATCCTGGTCTCTGGGACAACTCCCGGGGTTTGGTACTTTTGAAAGCTCCCTAGGTGATTCAGTGTGCAGCCAGGGCTGAAGAGCACTGGACTAAAGAACAGAGTAAAAAAAAAAAAGAAAAAGAATATGTTCCATAAAATCTTAGCTCATACCTGCATTTTGCAGCAGAAGGAGCGACAATATTATGTAGTTCTGTGGTCAGTTGCTATTTATCCAGGAATGGCTTATCTGTGTTGAGGATAAATTACGGGCCAGTGTTAGGGATGCAGGGAAGGTAGCTAACATTATTAAGCACCTACCATAAACTAGGTATTTTGCCCACATCATCCCATTTAATTCACACAGTACCCCAGAGAAGTAGGCAGTGTCATCCCCGTCTTATTAGGTGAGGAACTGAGGCTCAGAGAGGCTAACTCACTTCTATCAAGTCACTGAGCTAGTAAACTAGTCTCCAAAATCTGGGCCCTCAGCCATACTTCCCTTCACAGGGTGGAGGAGGGAAGCGTCTCTGTGACTACATGTTAAAGCTAAATGATTTGCTGGATTATCTACTCTTTTTTTTTTTTGTATTCCCCTCTGCTATCCTCCAGAGATGAGAGCTGGCTATACTGCTTGTTCTTTTTTTCTTTTTTTAATTTTTTTAATTAAAAAAATTTTTTTATACTGCTTGTTCTGAAGGGATGATCTAGGTATAAATTTATGCTTTATGTTAAAAAAAAAAAAAAGAGCATATATCCTAACAATTATTTCATATTTGCTCTTCGTTTAATTTGGCAGTAGGTTCTGAAGCAGCACTGAATTGCTGAATGGTTCTAGCTGGTTCTTTCCCAAGAAAAAGGCAAAGTATCAGAACCAGGATATGTAACTAAATGTTTATCTTGACTAAAAGTTTTCAACCAAGTGACTCTGAAGCAGAGTAAAAAATGAAGACCTAAATAGATTTATGGTGAACAGGCCTGCCAATTACTTGACCCTGTCCCTTGTGCTTCCTATTTCCTGACAATCTTAGTGCTTCCAAATAGATAAAAGACACACCCTCTGTTTGCAATCCCTTCCAGCAGAGACGGCTGTCACTAGTGACAGGCAGGCCCACCTCCCTGTCCCCCTTGATAGCCAGGCTGGGTGGGGCTTCCTGCTTCTCCAGCAAACTCCCAGGACCAGCTCTCAGACACACGTCAGACACACATCAGTGACCAGTGACCCGCTATCCCAACATCCAGTGCTCCCAGGGCTTTGAAACAGCAATTTACCTATGCTGGATGCTAAAAACAGTTCCAAAAGGAAAAAAAAATATATCCTGAGCAACTTTCTAGATTTATAGCCTTTTTTCCTATTTCACATAAAAGTTTAGATTTACAGAACCCAGGATTTGTACAATTAGAAAAGATGGCTTATTATGTAGATGCAGGTTTCAAACTAGTCAATGATGTGTCCCACTTACTGAACAGTCTTCCGGGACATCTGGGTCAGGAAAGTTCTTTACATAAAACAAAACAAAAAAACCCTCATTAGGTTTTATTGTCCCCATTTTGCAAGTGAGAAATATGTCTCAGAGATCATAAGTGTCTAGCCTCACAGCTACTAGGTGGCATCACTGGAGCCCTCTGAAACAAGATTGGGTGTTTCCAGAAAGTGCATCCTGCAGGGCAGTCAGTGGGTTGTGATTTTTATACTCAGGACCTCTTTGAGAGTGTGTCTGTTCGTCACTCTCCCTCTGAGAGGAAGCACTTCTGGGATTTTGGCTGAGAAAGCCTGGCTGAAGCCCTACTTAATACCTGGTCCCTACTTCCACCCACTGGGCTCTGCAGATGTGTCCCACAGCCGCTGGTCATCACACAAGCATGTCCACTATTACCTCAGCACCTTCACTGTCTCCATCCACTGCACCTGCTCACTCTCCCAGGGGTCCACCCGGACCCAGTCGGACGTCTGCAGGGCCAGCCGGGCCATGGCCACCCGGTGGTGGGCAGCCACGAGGTCTTTCTTCCTGTAGTTGTCGTTGACAGGGGAGATGATACCGCCGATCACCTGGTACAGTCCTAGGCAAGGGAGAGCAGTGGTGTGGTATGTGCCGACACTGACTGCCTGGTTGCCTGAATCCAGGCAGGCGCAGAACTCTCTGTGCCTCATCCTGAGTGGGAGCAGACCGGGCATTCTCTCCTGGTAGGCCAGCTCCCTCAGGGGCCGCATGCTTCTCCAGCTTTCTACAGCACACAGTCATACCTTGGGGAGCAAGGCTGTGAGGATGTGGCCAGACAAGACTCCTAGATAGCAGTGTGGACAGTTAGGGTAAGAATATGCTGGAGGAACATCATGACGTCCTCCTGCATAGGACTTAACAGAGGCACTACCTCCTCTAATCAGGTCTGGGATGATAGTTAGATGCAGTTTCTTAGCCCCAACAGGCGGTCTTGTGAATCAAAGATGAAGAGATGGGGTGAGCATGGACCAGGTAGGACCAGGTAGGTGGGAGGTGGGAAGGAGATGGGAAGTGGTGGCTCTAGGAGGCATGGGAAGGCCTACTTTGGGAAAGACGTGTGTTGTGTAGGTAAGTGATGCTGTATGGCTCAGGGACTGGAGAATGGAAAGCTTTAATTTTGGAGCTAGGGCGACATTGTGGAAGCCACAGAGAACCAGGAAAGAGTAGAACAGGACTCCAAGAGCCTTGGGTGGGGGCTCCAGCTTCATCATTCTCTAGTCCACCCGAGGCAATTACCAACCTATCTGGAAAAATAAAATACTTAATCATTTGCACTTCAGTTTTCCTGAATGTGAAATGGGATCATACATGCTGGGCGGGACCTTGTGCTAAGGAGACCTATTAGGGAATCCTTATATAGTAAGATGATATTTTAAGTATATGATATATTTTTTAAAATTATAAAATATGCACATAAAAGAACACAAAACACATATGGCCTGACAGTTATAAAGTATATCCTGCTTTCATCATCACCTAGATTAAGATATAAGCACTTCTGGCACACCAGATGTTCCCTACCACAGGTCCCACTCTGACGGAAGTTAATCACTCTTCTTACTTTTATAAAATTAATTCTTTCCTTTATAGCTTTACCATGTATTTATGTAGCCTTAAAAAAACACAGATTCATTTACCTTCTGAAACTTTTATAAATGGAATCATACTGAATATTTTTGTTTAGCCTTTTTCACTTTATGTAAATAAAATTCATGTAATCCAACCAGTTTTATTGCTGCATAGCCTTCCATTGCAAGATTATATACTAAATAATTGAATTCTTTTACTGTTGACAGACTTGGTTTGAGTCTGGCTTTGGACAATTAAAAACAGTGCCTCTACGGACACTTTTCCACAAGTCTCCCTGTGCACACAGGCATGCATTTCTTAGGACACACACCTAAGAGTGGATCTGCTAGGTCGTAGGGTAGGTGTGATTGCATCTTTACTAGATAATGCCGGACAGTTTTCCAAAGTGGTTGTAGCTATTTACCCTCCAACCAGGGATGTATGAGAGTTTCGTTTGCCCCATGCCATGCCATACAAGGTTATGGTCAGGATCTCCCAATTTGATACATATGTAGTTATATCTCATTGTTTTAAAGTTCATTTTCCTGCTTACTAATGAGGCTGAGCATTTGTTTATTCATATATATTATTAAACATTCAAGCTTAAATTTTTTTTGAAGCGCCTGTTCAAATCTTTTGCCCATATTTTGTGTTGTCTGCTTTTTTATCATTGATCTGTAGAGTTCTTTATATATTCCAAATACTATAGCCTTTTGTTATGTGAATCATAAATACCCTCTTGTTTTATGGCTTGTCTTATTGTTCTTTTTTATGGAATCCTTTGAAAATGAAAAAAAACGAAAGTTCTTAATTTTAATGTAGTTGGGTTGGGTTATTAGTTTTTTCCTTTATTGCTAGGGCATTTTGTATTATGAAGACATTTTCCTATATTATCTCATAAAAGGTTTATAGTTTTGTTTTTTCACGTTTGGGTCTTTGTGCACAATGTGAATCCTATTAAGTTATTTTTCATTTGGATAGTCAATTATTCCAGCAATGTTTACCAAGAAGACCCCATCCACCCTGCTGGTGCACTACCACCTGTGTCGATCATCCAGTTTTCATCTGTGCAAGGGCCTGCTTCTCTACTCTCCTGTTCCATTGTCCTATTTGCCTGTCCTTGTGCGTTGCTTTATATAGCTTTATTACACATCTTGATATCTGGTTAAGCAAATCCTCCCACCTGTCTTGGCAATTCTTGACTTTTTGTATTTTCCGTATAAATTTTACAACAAGCTTGTCAGATTCCACAAATGAAACACTACCCCTTGCCCCTGCCCTACCCCGAGAAATTTCAATAGGAATTGAACTGAATTTGTAATTCAATTTAGGGAGGACTCATGTCTTTACAATTTTTAGCCTTCTAATCCACAAGCATGGTATATCTTTCCACTTGTTTAGATTTCCTTAAATATACTTAGATAAAGCTTTACAGTTTTTCTTGTAGAGGACTTAAACATCTTTTGTAAGATTTATTCCTAGACACTTGATTTTTTGGATGCCACTATAAATGGCCTTTAAAAAATCTTTTTTATGGGGCACCTGGGTGATTCAGTGTTTGAGGGTCTGCCTTTGGCTCAGGTTGTGATCCGGGGTCCTGGGATAGTCCCACATCGGGCTCCCCATGGGGAGCCTGCTTTCTCCCTCTGCCTATGTCTCTGCCTCTCTATGTCTCTCATGAATGAATAAATAACAGCTTAAAAAGTTTTTTTTATTCTATTTGTTGCCAATATATAGAAATATGGTTTAAGCATCTTGGATGCATACATATATCTAGTAACCTTGCTAAGCCCTCTTATTCTAATTGTTTATCTGTATAGTCTTTTGAATCTTCTGTTCAAAATGTACTATCTGAAAATACTGACAAAATGTGCCACATTTCCAATCCCTGGCTTTTGTTTTCTTTCTTTTTTAAAAAATATTTTATTTATTTATTCATGAGAGACAGAGAGAGGCAGAGACATAGGCAGAGGGAGAAGCAGGCTCCATGCAGGGAGCCCAATGTGGGACTCGATCCAGGGACTCCAGGATCACGACCTGAGCCGAAGGCAAACACGCAACCACTGAGCCACCCAGGCATCCCTAGCTTTTGTTTTTCTCACTACACCACTGAAGACCTCTCGCATGATGCCAGATAGAGGTGGGGTTAGCAGGCCTCTTTGCCTTATTGCCACTATCAGAGGAAAAGCTTTTGAGTTTCAGAATTGCATACGATATCCTTTTTCAGTTGTAGCAAAGACCATGCCATGTGTTTATTAAAACTCTTTCTCTCCCTCTTTCTGGGCACATAGGAAGCTAATATATCTGTTCTTGAAATTAGGTTGGGTTTATGTGATCTCACTGAGCTGTAAGTCAATGGGATGTGGGTGGAAGTGATGTATACGCCATCTAAACTTGGCCATAAAAACTCTGCTGACCCTCCAACTCTTTTATAGTGAATCTGAAAGCTATAATTAAGGAAGCAAAGCCATGGGTGGGGCTTACTAGGATTCCTGAGACACAGCTGGGCAGGGCATTGCCCTGTAGCTCTTCAGGATATACATGGGATTTATCTGATGAGAGAGAAAAGTTCTTTAATATGCTAAGCTCTTGAAATTGGGGGATTTATTATGGTAGACTAACCTGGTCTATCCTGACAAATATGTTACTTTAAGAGACATTCCCAGCTATTTCCAGTTTAGGAGCTTTTGCCATAAATGAATTTTATCAAATGTTTTCTCTGCAACTCTTGAAACGATGGTGTGATTTTTGTGTTATTTTTGACTACTTGCCAGTCAACGCCCCTGATTAATCATTTGTAGGGGGGTAGGGGTGCTCCCTCAGGTGTAAAACAGATATGCCCTCCTCCAGAGAGGCTTCATGTTTGTGTTTCCCAGGTCCCTGGAGTTATTAAAAGTCACGGATGAGGGAACCCTGGGTGGCGCAGTGGTTTGGCGCCTGCCTTTGGTCCAGGGCGCGATCCTGGAGACCCGGGATCGAGTCCCACGTCGGGCTCCCGGTGCATGGAGCCTGCTTCTCCCTCTGGCTGTGTCTCTGCTTCTCTCTCTCTCTCTCTGACTATCATAAATAAATAAAGAAAAAAATATTAAAAAAAAAAAGATTAAAAAAAAAAAGTCACGGATGACCTTAAATGAGGTTGTCGACTTAAGCTTCTTTTTGACTAATTCAGGCAAGGGGCTGCAAATCTGAGCAAAGGCTGATGTGCGGCCATTTCTTCCTATTGATAATTTATCCTTGCCTTTTTCTTCTTAAGCTTGACTTAGCACTAAGGCTTCTCTGCAGTCCACTAGGATTAGGGGAAGAAGGGGGTAAAATCTATACCCTGAGAGTGTAGCTCCTTGGGAGGTCCAGCTTAAGATAGGGGAAGTTACCCACCAGGCCCCTCAGCCTGGGAATGCTCTAGCCTTTGTTTTTCTGTATATATATATTTTTTATTGGAGTTTGATTTGCCAACATATAGTATAACACCCAGTGCTCATCCCATCAAGTGCCCCCTCAGTGCCTGTCACTCAGTCCCCCCAACCCCTGCCCACCTCCCCTTCCACTACCCCTTTGTTTGTTTCCCAGAGTTAGGAGTCTCTCCTGTTTTGTCACCCTCTCTGATTTTTCTCACTCATTTTCTTTCCTTTCCCCTATGATCCCTTTCACTATTTTTTATATTCCCCGTATGAGTGAAACCATGTGATGACTGTCCTTCTCCGATTGTTGGAGAGGATGGGAGAAAGGGGAGCCCTCTTGTACTGTTGGTGGGAATGTGAACTGGTGCAGCCACTCCGGAAAACTGTGTGGAGGTTCCTCAAAGAGTTAAAAATAGACCTGCCCTACGACCCAGCAATTGCACTGCTGGGGATTTACCCCAAAGACATAGATGCAGTGAAAGACCACGACACCTGCTCCCCAACGTTTATAGGCTCTAGCCATTGAATTCTTTCTTTCTTTGCTTGTATGGCCACTGATTCAAAGCTTAAGTGAGCAGTACTGGCAGGTGCCCACAGGGCATCAGGGGCTCTGACGGTCTAATAGCCTGCTTACTTCCCTCCCTGGTTGGTTGTAGGGGTTTGTCTCTCAGCTGGTCTGAGACATCCCCACCTTTTGGCTTTAACAGTGAGGTTTAAAAATGTTCTCACCATTTGTTTTTGTTTTAGTGGGAGAGTTGATCCAAAGAAGGCAGCCTGACACCCCCCCCACCACCACTCCCACACTTGCGGGTAAGCTGAGAGTTCTCTGATGCTTTTTTTTCCAGCCCTGGTGAACCTGGTTGCCCTGGGCCCCTCCTTCCTGGAGGCTGAGCCATCCACTGTACCAGGGGGATGAGAATAAGGAAAGATGTTCATCTTTTGACTTCCAGAACTGGCTCCTAAAACTCATTTCAGAGGAACGCTGTTGAAGGTTAAACCTTTCGTTTGTAAGAATCAGGGTTTGTTGAGAAAGATTTAAGTTTTAAAAGTTAGCCCTGAAAAATATCAAGAATCAGAGTCTGGGGAGTCAGAGCACACAGTTTTACTAAAATCCACAGAGTGGTAAGGACAGAATATGAAGATGAAAGGAAAAGTCCCTTCTGGACCAAAGGTGGGGTCGGGGGAGGAATGAGCAGTAGGCATAGGGAAGAACCTGGTAGAAAAGGTTAGTGGTGGCCAAGAGTTTAGACCCAAGTCGAGACCTGCTCCCTACAGCCTCTTACCCTTCAGAGACCAAACCTTGTGTGTGTTGGGTGGGGGATGGCATAGTTAAGAGGCTTAGTGAGTTCTGGAAACTGCAGAGCAGGTGGGCTGGTATTTTGCTTCCCACTTGTAATTCGGGGGGGGGGGGATCCATTGTGCTCCGTGTCAGTACGGCAGTACAGCATCAACTCAGTAGAAATGGCAGCGTGACATGTTCGGGCAGAGAGGGCTTCAGGAAACATCCCCTCCCCTGCCTTCAGGGGGAGTGGCAGACATGCAAAAAAAAATGCCCAAAGCTCTTTGAGAGGAGGAGCACGAGAGGCTGAGGGTGGACAGTCAGCTGGGCTACTTTGGGGGGGGGGGCGAGGTGGCTGGCAGGGGATACAGGGTGTACAGTGCAAAGCCAAGGACAGTGGTGGTGTTAGAACCAGGGAGAGCCCAGGCATGGGCCCAGACAGGCGCGGTGATGCCATAGTCAGGAGAGGCTGGGGAGACTTCTCTAGTGGAGGCAGAGAGGATAGAGGCCAGTGCCCAAGATCCAGGGCACGTCTCTCAGCTGGAGGGCATTCAGGGCCAGATGCCCCTTTTCAGATGCCAGGATGACAGACCACCTATGATGCTTAATTCACTTTTGCGGACATAGGCAGTAAAAGATTAATTTGATTAAAAATTGACCTGTAACAAGTTTAAGATCAGGAGACAGTTACCTTGAAGTGGCAACCTTTTTGTTTGTTTGTTTGTTTTTTAGCATTCATGGAAATGGTGGCTTAAGAGCAAGGTTAGTGTTCTAGAAAGCAAAGTAAGTTCTATTTTTGTATATCTGAGTCCTAGATCATGCATGGAATATGATCTTGTTCCCCCCACTTTAGAAAAAGTAGAGGCTAACTTCTGTAGAGTGCCCACTTTCTTGGGCAATTTACGTATGTTTAACTTTCACATTAATCTCTGGCTGGCACCAGGCGGCCCTCCAGGCAGCTCTGTCAGGCATCTTGGATACTCAGGTGTCGCCTTAGATGGTTTAGCTCCTCTTCACAGGGCAGGTGGTATAAGGAGAAATCAGTGCTTTGTTGTAGCACCCAGGAGAGGAGAGTCAATAAAAATAACAATCTGGGCTAAAACTCCTTGCCCTCCAAATGGTCATGAGCTCAAGCCTCTTCACTTTCCCACAGTCCCTGTGTCTCCTCTCACAGGACCCCCTTCTCCCTACGTAGACACAGGTACTTCCATGGTGGCCTCACTGCTGCCCAGACACACCTCCACTATAGCATTTGTAAAGATCCGTTCGTCTTTCCCATGAGCCAGATAGCTCTCCAAGGATGTGAGCCTGACTTTTAATGCTGGGTAACCTGACCAGCACATCTCTTAGGATGAAGCTATCCTGTCCTTACTTTGGGGTTACCATAGTGATATATGGCTGTGAGTTGAACATGGTGGATAGAATACCTTATTTATCTCCACCTCTGTTCTAATACAATGGCAACGAAGGAATACAATACATATGAAATCACAAGGGCAAAAAGAGTGGGAAAAGAGACAACGATGGATGGGAAAGGTCAACACAATTTTGGAAGCTAGAGAGACAATGCACAATGGTGACCGAGCAAGCGGAGTGTGCAGGCAGCAAAGGAGGGGAGAGGCAAGGTGCCTTGCATGGCAGCAGCGCTGAGTACCTCTGGAACTGGAGAAGGGGGTGCCAGAGGGCCTGAACACAGGAGGACCAGTTCAGAGTTTGCCTAAAGCACCCTTAGATCCTACCTATTCCCCCATCCTGGCAGAGGCTGGATGTCTGCTTTCTGCTGAGGTTGGACCGGAGAGACTCTTGCCTCCTGGAGACTAGCACAGGTGAGAGGAGGGAAAAGTACCATCCTTTAGATAGAAGGATAGATTTTGACTTCCAGAGTAGACAAAGAAGACACCTATCACCTAAATGTGATCCTCACATTTAGGGGTCTTGGAACCAGGTCCTGAGCATATGGCCATGAGGTCCGCCAGCTTCACCCACCTACTCAAAGCTTCCAGCCAGCATTTAGGGCCTGATCTGTGAATATGAGCAGATAGCCTAAGAAGAGACAAATTTTAGAAAGGTGCTAACCATGAAAGAGAGCCCCAAACCACCACCAGGATATACTGCACAAAGGCAGTCGATGCAGAGAGCAAAAGGAAATTTCAAAAATCTCCAAATCCTATTGTCAGGAGGATAGATAAGCCCATCCGTGAAACATGAATGGGATGCTTTAAAAGGGGCAATCAGAAAACAGGAAGAAACTTTTAGAAATTGAAAAATATAAAAAAAAAATATCCATCCACTCATTCAACAGTATTTACCAACTGCCCGTTCCATGCCGGGTACTAACTATGCTAGGTGCTGGGGACATACAACGATGACAAAGCAGACCGAGTTCCGTCCTCGTGGACATAACATTCTGGTGGATGACAGCAGCAATAAAGTAAGTTTGTGGAAGAATCAGAAGGTCAATTTGAGGCAATTATGTGCCAATAAGACAAAACTGGAGGACTGACCCAGGAGGTCCAACAGCTAAGTATTACAGAAATTCTTGGAAGAGAAAAGGAGGAGGAAAACATCACAGAAATAATGTTTTCCCAGACTAGAAGGGCTTAAGTTTTCAGAACTGAATATCCTCTGACAGCTCAGCACTTTGAAGGAAAGAGAGTGCACACCCTGACAAACCATCAGAAACCTTCAGACCATCAGGTTTAAAGAAAAGATTCCAAAGGTTTCTGGGGTGGTGGGGTGGGGGTGGGGGGGACCAGAGGTCCAACACACAGGACTGGGATGCAGAATAGAACTGGAATTCTCAACAGCAATTCTGGGATCCGGAAGACAGTGGAGCAAAGCCTTCACATTGTCAAAGAAAAATTATTTCCAACCTAGAATTCTGTATTCAGCCAAACAACTGAACAATTAGAACAGGGATCAGCAAACTTTATCTATTAAAAGAGAGACAGCAAATAGTTTAGGCTTTGTGAGTCACCTACAGTCTTTGTCAAGTATCAACCCCCTCCCTGTCCCTCCCCTCCCTTTTTAAGATTTTATTTATTCATGAGAGACAGAGAGGGGCAGAGACATAGGCAGAGGGAGAAGCAGGCTCCACGCAGGAAGCCCGTGCGAGACTCGATCCCGGGACTCCAGAATCATGCCCTGGGCTGAAGGCAGGCGCTAAACCGCTGAGCCACCCAGGATCTCCCGCACACCCCAACACCCTTTTTTTAAACAATTCTTTTAAAATGTAAAAAAACCCCAAACAAAACAAAACCAAAAACCCACTGTTAGCTCACAGAAAGAAGGAAAACAAACTGTGGACAAGAGTTGGCCCATGGGCTGTAGTTTACTCATCTCTGAACTGGAGGGTGGAGTAAAGTTGTGTTCATGTATGCAAGGTCTCAGAAAATGTATCTCCCATCGATCCTTTCTCAGAAAGATGCTGGAGGATGCATTCCACCAGAATAGGAGTAAACCAAAAAAAGAAGGCACAGGATCTGAGAAATCCAAGATCCTTCCACACCAGGGGAGGCGAAGGGAATCCCCAGGGAAACAGGGCAGGGAAATCCCAAATCCCAGAGGACAGCCCTGTAGGAGCACAGCGAGCTCACCGTCCAGACAGGGGCCAGAGGACCCCAGGAAGGGTGTGAGCAGAAACAAAATGCGACAGATTACGTGACGAGTCTCTGTATACACTAAGATGAGTGCTGAAGATCTTTTGGAAAATTTGGAACTGAACTAGTGATAGGTAATAAGGAACATAAGGAAACAAATGAGGCAATTATTAACTCTAGGAAGAACCAAAGTTTATTCGAGATGTGCTGCAATCATAGTGTATACTATGTGGCTTAATTAATGACATTTACACAGACATAAATGTCAACAATATTACTTTAGCCTAGAGTTGTAAGCCAGTCAATTTGGGAGCATGTGGTGGAGAGGAAGTGTGAGTGTGAGGGTAGAGGTGTGAGAGAGCTAAATCTTCCTCTTTCACAATTGGAAGGCAACAGATAATATCTAAATCTGAAAAATTGAGAAACACAGTGTAAGCTTATTATTATAAAACTAGGGAGACACATACTAGAGAAAACTGCTGAAAAAAGTCAAATATGACTGCTTTGGGAATTAAGAATCGGGTAGGGAGAGATGGCACAAAGTTACCATAAGCCTCACAGCAACTTAACTTCTACCATATACATGTTTTATAAACATAGAAAATAAGTTTAAAATGAATGCGCTTTCTAGAAATATTTCAGTATACTGAAAAGTTTACAGAACAAAACACATCCAAGAAATCACTATTGTTTATACTTTGGTTAACTGTCTTTTTCTTTTATGTTTTTCTTCATATAATGTAAATTCCACTTTGGTATCTTCTTTATTTAGATTATATCATAAGCATTCTTGTTGGCCATTAGCACTCTTGAAAATATCACTCTTAATGGCTATATAATAATGGAGATACATAATGTACTTGAGTTGATATATTGTGAGCATCTTTGTACATCTTAGTTGCAATTTTTAGATGCATTAAGATAATTAGAAAAATGAGTGGCTTGAACATTTTTTAATTTTTTTTGCTACATCTTGCTAAACTGCTTTTTGGAAATTCTAAACAAGGGGAGAGCACCACCAGCATGGTAGGAGAATCCATTTTACTGCATACTGGCTAGTGCTGGGATTAATGAGTACATTTAGAAACATCTTTGCCAATCTGCAGGAACTTTTTGTGGTTTAAAATTTGCATTTAAGGGACACCTGGATAGCTCCGTGGTTGAGCATCTCTGCCTTAGGCTCAGGGTGTGATCCCTGCCGCCTGGGATCCCATGTTGGGCTCTCTACAGGGAGCCTGTTTCTCCCTCTGCCTATGTCTCTGCCTCTCTGTCTCTCATAAATAAATAAAATCTTTAAAAATAAAATTTGCATTTAAGATTATTTCTGTGATTTTTATTACTTATTAGACATTTGTATTTCTCTGGTTGTGAACCACTTGTTCAAACTCATTGTCTTTTTATTATGTGTATGAACTCTTTTTTAACAAGTATAAGAAATGTTTTCCTGTTGGGTCTGCTGGCACCGCAGAGAGGATTCTCTTCCACATTCTAGACCCCTCCCCCAACTCTAGTCTGGCTGCTGGGAATTCGTTTTGGGTCTTCACCCAACTAACACTCCCCACATCTTCGTGAAATAAAGCCTCAATTGGTCCTCTCAGGGATGCTTCTCTCATTTCTCTGACTGGTGTTGTGCCTCTGCCCTACTTGCTTGTATCAATTCTTTATCTCCTTTTGTAATTTTCATATCCTTATCTTTTTCTTGAGTTCTAGAAAAATCCCTTGGACTGGTGTGTGTGTGTGTGTGTGTGTGTGTGTGTGTGTGTTTTCCTTAAGATTTTATTTATTTATTTTGAGAGTGAAAGAGAAACAGGCTCCCCGCTGAGTAGGGAGCCTGATACAGAGCTTGATTCCAGGATGCTTGGATCATGACCTGAGTTGAAGGCAGACACTTCACAGACTGAGCCACGTAGGTGCCCAACCTTGAGCTGGTGTTCTAATTCTCTATTTAGTTGCCAGAAATCACCTCCCTGCTGCCTTAGCTCCACTAAGCATTAATTTGGCAATAATGTTTTTCATCCCAAATGTCCTTCATTGTCCTCAGACTGCTGCTTTTCCCCCATAGACTGCTCTTCTACTATGATCACATTTTTCTCTGGAGTCTCATTGAGAACCAGAAATTAATTAATTTTATCTTTCTAAGTCCCTTGGCCAGAATCTGAATGCTAGGACCATCTTTGGAAGGGCAGTTCCTTTTCATATGACCTGTTACTTTTCTCTGACTAGTTCACTGCCTCCAGAAAGGTGTATCTGTCCCTTATGGGCTGCTGGGCAGTCCTGTTGGAGTCTGGGTAGGTTCCTGATTAATTATTATATTCACAGCAAAAGGATAAGGGCAACATTTAGGTTTACTGTGATTTTTCTTTGCATCTCAGAAATACACTTGCTTGTGTAGTAGAAGGGGCTATAGATCAAAGGAAATATCCATCGATGGGAAATCTCCCCCCAACCCCACCAAGGTTTATTTTTAGTATCTTAAGAATAGTAAATATATAACGTAGGAAATCAAAGGGACTTTTTCCTTAAATACTTAAGGGAAAAAATATTTGAGGGACTGTTCTATTTCCTTTTTGAAATACCGTGTCTCCCCCACCACTGATTTCCTCTTACTATATATTATCTTTTTACATACTTTGTGTTCCACTGTGCTGTAGAAAGTCAGTATCACCCTTCTGTAATCACTTTTTTAAAAATTATATTTTAATGTCTCATAAAGCTTTCTGAGCACTTGGTTAGCCTTCTAGGTGAACCTTGGGATACTTTTCTCAAGTTAAATAAAGAAAAATAGCCATGGGTATTTTTGCCGGAAAGCCCATCAATAACTGACCATTCCCCTGAGAAGCTGCTCGTATTTGCATTTAGTTAAATCTCTCAGCAGAGGGGCAGAGCGCTCCCTCAGTGCCCTTCACGTTTCTAGTTCATGTTAGTCCTGGGGACAGGTGTCCTTGACAGTTTCTCTGGGGGATAATTTTTTCCTTATGTTTTATATAATATATGGGTCATATGTATTTTTATATATGTTATATATGTATTATATGTATGTCATGACATTGTATTGCAACAGTTATGTAGCAAACTCTTTTGGTTTATTTTTAATCTGGACTATCTTACTAAATGTATTTGTTCTGCTTGGCTTTCAAAGGCTTCCCCTGGATTTTCTAGGGATCCAGTAATACCACTTGCAAATAATGAAAACTGAGTCTCCTATCTGTAAGTCTATTTATTTTTTTGACTGATGCCATTAGAAACTAATGGTGGTGACCAGGCATTCTTTTCTATTTCCTTGCTTCTGTGGGAATGCTTCTGAAGTGTTATGCCATTATATGTCATGCTAGATAAGTATCCTTATAGTTCTAATTTACTAAGAGCTTAAAAAAAAATCCCTAAGTAGGTGTTGGATTTTATTGAATGACTTTTAAGTGTGTATTGAGATGATGATTTAGGTTCCATAAAAATATATTGTCTTAGTAATGCGATATATTAATAGATATCTTTATGGTATATTGTCCTTGAATACCTGGGATAAATGCTACCTGGTCATGTTGAATTATTCTTTTATTAGCAATTTGATAACCTACTACTTTATATGGGTATTTTGCATCCCAGATTATACTGTTAAACACCAGCTGTAATGCCACAATATCCTTATCCAATTTTCTTTGTTCTAGAAAATGGCTATGGTAGATTGAATTATGGGTCCTAATTCCTCACTCTGTCATTTGAGTATTACACACACCCCTGCCACAGCCTCACAAAGGATGTACTTCCCCACCCCTTGACTTTGGGCTTGGCCGTGAGACTCCCTTTGGCTAATAGCAAAATAGCAAACTAGCATATGTGAGATGAACAAAAACTCAAAACTTGCTTGCTGGGTGTGACTTGCAATCCCGTGCCTGTGCCATCTCCAGGAGAAGGTTATGTGAGGTAGTCACTACTCACTATTTTCCTAGACCCAGAGTTACTTAAATTAACCAGTGAGAATTTGATAACATATACAGTTTATGGCACTTAGCTGGTGCTCAGCAATTGTCACCCCCTCCACCCCCTTGCCTGGTGCATCAGCAGAGGAGGGAATTGCAGTGGGTCATGTTCTCCTACTATGGCCACTACATTACCTCCTGGCATGCATGCTCTTCCAGGGCCCAACCACTTCTCCATTGAAAGTCTGTGTCCTTCCCCCTTGGACCTGGGTGAGCACTGGTGAATGTTGAACCCAGAAGCAGAAGTGATACTATGTCATTGCTGAGGCAAGGTCATAAAGATGCCATGCACACTTGACGGGATGAGCACTGGGTGTTATGCTATATGTTGGCAAATTGAACTGCAATAAAAAAAAGATGTCATGCACGTCCACCTTAAGATCTGGGGACACTCGGTTTGGGGACCCAGCTGCCAGGCTGTGAAAGCCCAAGCTAGCCCATGCAGAGACCTCCACAATGAAGCTGTGAAGCCACCTGTACATGCCATGGTCAACATCCCTGCCGATACCTGGCATCAATGGCCAGATGTGTGGGTAAACAAGTCTCCGGATGACTCCTGGCCCCAGCTGTCTAGTCGCTCCTGGTCTTTGAGGTCTTCTCAGCTGAGTCCCCAAATACTATGGGGCAGAGACGGGTCATTCGCACTGTGCTTGTGTCCAAATTCCTGACCTACTAAATCTGTGAGTGTAATACAATGGTCAATTGACATCACTTGAGTTTGGGGTGGCTTGTTATGTAGTAATAATAACTGGGAACAGGAATGGAGATTCAGAAAAATTGTATCATTTTCCTGTGGTTATACTACCAGCAAATGGCAGGACTGGGATCCGAATCAGGTCTGCCTATACTTTTTGTGTTGCATTGAACCGGTGACTGACACTGAGGTTCAGAGATCCCTAAGCCAGCCAGAACTAAGGAGGGCACCACTCGGTAGCTCCACCTCTGTGTGTATGTGGCCCCAAACTAGATCACTCTGGGGGTATGACAGAGATTTCCACCCCCTCTAGAGCTGACCATGCCCCCCAGCAAGACTGGGCTTCCATAAAATGTTACTGCTTCTTAAAATGCTAGCAGCCTCACAAACCGCAAAGCAAGACTTAATAGCATTCCAAAGTGTAAAGAAAGACCTCATTATTAGCACAAAGAACGTTTTGGCACATTTATCAGCATTTTATTAAGAATTACCATATGTACTTAAAACTAGTCCAAACAACTGAGAGAAGCGTTAGGTGACGGTTTGGCTGGCTCCTACTGCACCCCTACCCCCTGGCATGCTCCGCCCCTGCTCAGAGAAACCCAGCGTCCCTGTGTGCGCAGGCACGGTCCAACCCTTACCCACTTGGTGGACCCTTCTGGCCCTTTTCTTCTTTCTTTGGTTGTGCTGGCTGAAAAGCACCTTGGGAAACAGGGCCTTTGGAAGGCAAAGGACTCTTAAGACATATCAGGAGCAAGTGTTGCAAGTGCTGCAAGGACCCAGGTAAACAAGGAAAAGGAAGCCAGAGTGATGATAAGCAGGTTGAGGGAAGAAAAAAAAAAAAAAGACCAAGATCTCAACCAAATGGCTCTGCAAGCTTTTACGAAGAGCTTCTTGTGATTAAACTTGGCCTCCAAAGTAAGTCTGGGAAACATGATTTGGAAAACATGAGGCTGTTGAGGCTTTAAGGCCATTTTGGCACACTCCTGTTTATTCTCTTCATCACGTTCTGCTTTGTGGTTGTCCGCTCCTTTAGCCAGATGGCTCCTAGTGCTCATGGTCCAGATGAACTTGAGACGGCCTGTTTCTTGCTCTGCTCTGCGTGCTGCTGGCCAGAAGCACCCCTCACGTTCAGAGGCCACTAAATGTCTGGATCAAGGAAGCTTGGGGCGGCGGGGGTAGGGGGGGTACAGATCCAGGAATTTGGGGCATCCCAAGCAGAGCTGCGGTCCTCTGGCAGCGCAGTGGGTGCCACGGAAGTGAGACCACCCTCCCTCCCCCTTCAGTGCCTGTGGACTAAGCGGCTCTGTCTGCCCTCGTGTCCCTCACAGCTTTCTTTCAACCAGCATGCTCTTCCTGCACACTACAAAGCCCCCTCTGGTTTCCAGAATCCTTCAATGCCTGAGCTTGTCAGTGTGAGGTTTCTCTTTCTTTCGGTTCCAAAGGTCGTGCTTTCTTTGTGTGCGACTTCTTAAAAACTTGGCGAGGTAAACAACAAAGCAGCAATATTTCATAGGGTTTAAACTTCCTTTCTGGTCCTGGAGAGCAAGGCCATTTTGATTTCCTCTCTCCTGCTCCATTTATTCTCTACAACTGGTTTTCCTGAGTCTCAGGCGCTTGGTCCATTTTCTGGGAGTGCTGACAAAGCCTCTGAAGGGGTGGCTGGCTCCTTGGGGTCCCAGGTGCTTTCAGGGTATCAGAACCTCTTTCTTATGCGTGCTTCTGTTTTCTAACATTTAACTCCTGGCTAAGTCTCTCTGCCTGGTGAACAGAATGAGTCTCCTTTCAGACTAGGTAGATTTTAAAAAAGATCTTGCCAGAACTCCCAAATGCTAGAGTCTCGAGGCTCCTCAGAAACTCATTACTTTCTCTTTGGGGGCCTTAGATCTAGCAGTAACTGTATATAGGAAAGGAGGCGGTGGGGGGGGTGGTGCAGGTTGTAATCAGGCACTTCTGGCTTGATGTGTAGTCTGCTGAAGGAGTCATGGGAAAGCAGCCCACAACACTGCGGTGGGCAGCCTCTATACATGGCATCTCTGGATGTGCAAAGCAGCCTCATTTCCCACTGATGAGTTACTGCTCCTGGGCAATATGCCACAACTGTGCTCTTAAGACAGGTTTTGTAGTGGCGGGAGCTTCAGGGCGGGTAGGCAGAGGCATACCTCAAGACTCAGTGCTCAAGACTCCTCCGTTCTGCTGCTTAAGAGCTGTGTTAGCTGGGGCAAATTACTTAACCTCTCTGTTTTCAGTCTCTTTACCTGAGTCCAATGAGCTAACATAGGAGACAAAGCCCAGTTCAGAGCAAACGCTGGTTGTTTGGAGGGCACATCAGAAATATCCATTGAACCTGAATTTTCCCTACCTATCCCTTGTTTTTACCACAAACACCATATCTCTTAAAATAAGAGAGGGCCCCACGCATTTATTTAGCTGGCAGCTTGGCATGCACTTTAAGCTAGGTAGTGTATCAGCATGATAAACTCTGAAATGAATACTGTGCGAGCCCTGTCCTCATGGGGGGGGGGGTTCAGTCCTGGGGGAGACCGTCACCACAGGTGGTCAGTGGAGGGCAGAGGTGCACAAGGAGCCCATAAGAGGCTCTAAACAGGTGGAGATTTTTTTTGGAAGAGACCCCTAAACTGAGTTATATATGATGCAGAAGGTATATATGGTAACCTAAGAAAGGAAAAGCCTTAGGGGATCCCTGGGTGGCTCAGCGGTTTAGCGCCTGCTTTCGGCCAGGGTGTGATCCTGGAGTCCCGGGATCGAGTCCCACGTTGGGCTCCCTCCATGGAGCCTGCTTCTCCCTCTGCCTGTGTCTCTGCCTCTCCCTCTCCCTCTCTCTCTCTTTCTCTCTCTCTCTCATGAATAAATAAAATCTTAAAAAAAAAAAAAAAGGCAAAGCCTTATTAATCAAATCCATTCTTTCTACTCTAACTATATTGAATAGAGACTTTTAAAAAAAGTCTTCAGAACAACCGAAGCTTGATGACTCCTTGATTCTGCACTAATATCCTTGCCCATTTCTTGATACGTTTTCAATTTACCTTCATGGTAATTTACACTCAAGGAAACTGTCCAAGATCTGCTAAGGGATTCAATAAAATAGGTCACGGAGTTAAATGCTGTGGTGAAACACAGGGTTTAATTTTATGGATAAAATATAAATTGCTTGGCTGCCTTTTTGCATTATTCGTGTTAAGACTAAGGATCACTCAGTGAATGGGAATGGATCACTGTAAGAGTGAGAAAGCCATTTTCCTAATTCTAGAAGCATACCTGGTGGGGTTGTGGACTCTGCTCTTGAGGTTAACAGTCGCTGCATTAGGGAAGAGACCTTGAGTAGCCTGCTAGCCCACCTCTACCAGCTGCTACAGGAACAAGGAGCCTGAAGCTGGAATTGTTCCTAAGACTGACAGTGGGGGGAAGAGGAGGAAGACAGCATGTTAACACCAGCCTTTTTCCTGATTATTTCTTGAAGTGAGTCTGCACTGATTGATGTCATTGTTAAAAATGCATATTCTGGGCTGCGCCTGGACCTGCTCTCGGGCAGGAAGGTTGGGAACTTAGATTCTTCCCAAGCATCCCGGGCGGTTGTGAGATGCCCATGGAGATCTGTGGGGCAGCACTGACTGTAGAGGAAACACTCCCTTTCAGTTACACAGGATCTTTTATTAGCCCACCACTGGCCTCTGAAGAGAAGAAGGACCACTTTGCTGTAAGGGCCAAATGACCTATGTTATGAGTATGGAATAAAAGGATAAAGTCAATTGCATCCCAATGAAAAATATTTAGTGACAAAAAGAAGGATTGGGTTTCCTAGGTTGTAAATGTTTTATAGAACTTAATACAGTTTCATTTCTGAGGCTGGTTTCTAATAATACTCTTAATTTACCCGGTTAATGTACTCATCGGTCAATTCTGATTATGTAAATTGTAGATGATCATCTTCCATTTGCCATGTAAGGCATAATTTAGAGTTGCAGAACCAACCAAAAGCTAACCATTCTTACCAAGCACTAAAAAATTAGTCCCTCTGGGGGAACATTTTTCCTAAAAGTTTTATTTTTCTTTCCATTCCAAACATTGTTTCGATTAGTGGTTCTCTAGCCGTTCTGTGTAATGATTTATAGGCATCTACCAGCAACCCTCAACCCTCAACCCCCAAAAGAGTTCGGTCATCAAATAAGCTTTGAAAATACCAAAGTAGACTAAGTGAAACAGGCCTGATTGCAGACTGCAGATCCCCTGAGAGCCTCTAACATGGGGATGTGCATAGTTAACTCCCCAAGAAAGGGTACAGAAATCTCAGGGTTTACCAAGCTCATTTAGGTTTCATGCAACAATCTGCTGGATGAGTGTGGAGAGGACCACACCTTGTGAGATACTCCGTTAACTCCACTGGCAAGTTATTATCACGGGGATTAGGCTATTTAGATGAACTGTTCATAAGCCCCAGGCCTAGGAAGTGTTCTACAGCTGGAGGTATATATATTAGATCACTTTGTGGGGGAGCTTCCTCAAATACAGACCTTGCCACCTTGACATTAGGTCTAAGCACTGATGTAAATTATGGAATCACAACCTTGATCATCACTACCACTGCTATCATCATTAGATCATGATTAGCATTTTTGACTAATGCTACAATCCCTACCACTACCACCACTTTGGTAGTGTCACCACCATCATACTAGGACCATGATCTGTCCCATCACCACCAGCACCACACTGTGAGCAATTAACACCACTGCCATTATTGTGCCATGATCTACAACCACCACCACCACTAGTGCAACCAGTTAACACCACTGCAGCCACTCAAACTGCTTCAGAGCAGCCACTACCACCGCACTCGAGGAGATAAACAACAGTGTTATTATTTCAGGTTGCACTCAAAGGTTGGAATGCTTGATATAATTGCACATATTCATGAGTTACTGTGGCATCTCAGTAATCATCAAGTGGAACCAGACATGGTGTCACAGCAGGATCTAGAGTGTAAACAGGATCTTCAATCCAAGATAGGGGTACCTCAATTACCTCTGTGACAGGAGTAAAACATGTCACATACACCGGCCACATCAGCTTATCTGATGGGAACATTCAGCCCCAACCTGATTTCAGAAATGTGGAAGCTGGACTTTTAGCTAGTTTAGGAACAGTGCTAGCCTGTTCCTCTGTGGCGACCACAGAGGGACTTTAAAACCAGCACAAAATGAGCCTTGTTACTGCTTGAGGACCCAGTCTGGTGGGTGGCGGTGGGCAGGAGGGGTCACAGCAGAAAAAAAACTTAATTACATAAACTGTAACATATGGTTAAGTTACTTTAAAGTGGTATTTTGGGGATCCTTGGGTGGCTCAGCAGTTTGGCGCCTACCTTTGGCCCAGGGTGCGATTCTGGAGTCCCGGGATCGAGTCCTATGTCGGGCTCCCTGCATGGAGCCTGCTTTTCCCTCCTCCTGTGTCTCTGCCTCTCTCTATCATAAATAAATAAATAAATAAATCTTAAAAAAATAAAAGTGGTATTTTATGTATGTACTGTTGTATAGATTATACACATATGAATGTGTAATACTGATGATGATGGTGGATGGCATGTATCGAGTGCTAACAAAGTGTTGGGAACTGTGCTAAAGGCTTTACACGTATTATCTCTTTAATTCTCAGGACTCCTGTATGAAAGAAGTGTGACTGTTAGTCGCATTTTCCTGATGAACAAACTGTGAAATAGAGGAGTTAAGGAACTGGCCCAAGGTCATAAAGTGAATTAACTGTAGCACTGTGGTATGAACCTAGGTAGTCTGGTCCAGGTCCCATGATCTTAATCAAAATCAAACACTGTTTACACCCTGCTTGCACATCGTCTGCACACATATGCAGTATAATAACTTCAGCTGTTTACACGTCAGCCTGCATGGAGTGATTTAAGGGATGTTCAAGGACGTTGCTGATTACATGTGATTTGTCTCATGTGCTAATTTTTTTTTAAAGATTTTATTTATGAGAGACCCAGAGAGCGTGGCAGAGACATAGGCAGAAGGCTTCATGCAGGGAACCCAATGTCGGATTTGATCCCAGGACTCTGGGATCACACCCTGGGCCAAAGGCAGACACTCAACCACTGAGCCACCCAGGCATCCCTCATGTGCTAATTTTTTTTTTTTTTTAAAGATTTTATTTATTCATGAGAGAGACAGAGAGGCAGAGACATAGGCAGAGGGGGAGGAGCAGGCTCCATGCAGGGAGCCCGATGTGGGACTCGATCCCAGTACTCCAGGATCACGCCCTGGGCTGAAGGCAGGTGCCCAACTAGTAAGCCACCCAGGCGTCCCAATATGCAAGTAGATCCTTCAGATGGTTTTTTTTTTTTTTAAGATTTTATTTATTCATGAGACACACAGGAGAGGGAGAGGGAGGGGGGGGGCAGAGACACAGGCAGAGGGAGAAGCAGGCTCCATGCAGGGAACCTGATGAGGGATTCGATCCCAGGTCTCCAGGATCACGCCCTGGGCTGAAGGCAGGCACTAAACCGCTGAGCCACCCAGGGATTCCCCCATGTGCTAATTTTTAAGAAGAGATTTAAGTAAACTGAATTACACACAGTAGAAAGAGACACAAAAGATCAAGTGCAAAGCAATTTGGTGTAAAATATGGTGATGAGGACTACTCTCTAGGCAAAGTTCACATAATAAGTATGCAATGAGCAGCCCGTGTGCAGGGCATTAGGCAAGGCAATGCCATGGCTCCTGCCCCTTAGTCCATAGCTTCTCATGTATGTTGAAGTCCCAAGTGGACCTCAGGAGAAGATATCCTAGGTTCAAACAACTTAAGTTTCCAAGCACTTCACAGACAGCAAGAGCACTAGGGGAGATTGGGCATGATTCTGAGGGTGGTGCAAAGGATGCCTGCCAGGGCATCTGTCTTCTTTCCTCCCCACCCTAGCTCATTCCCTAGACATACCCATTTTAGAAATGATTGCTTTGCAAACGTACCTATTGTTAACTTTTCAAAATATATAAATATATGCACGCTTCTCTGGATAATTCTACACAATACAGACATGCAGTTTTTTTGTTTTACAAAAAGAGATGGATTCCCTCAGATAGCATTAAGCTGTACCCCACTCCCAGTGTCCACAGTGGGGCCAGAACCATAGTCGGTGATGTTCTGACTCCTATATTGGGTGGGAAAGGTTGCTGGGCTGGATATGAAAGTGCTCCCAGCTCTAAAATCCCATCATTGTCACCATCATCATACTCGTCATCTGTTGCTTAGTAAGTGCCAAGGATGTGCCAGGCTCAGGTTTATAGGGTTTAGATCCTCCTAACAGTCTCAAAAGGCAGAACATGAGAGACTCCTAACTCTGAGAAACGAACTAGGGGTGGTGGAAGGGGATGTGGGTGGGGAGTGGGGGTGACTGGGTGACGGGCACTGAGGGGGGCACTTGATGGGATGAGCACTGGGTGTTATTCTATATGTTGGTAAATTGAACACAATAAAAAATAAATTTATATATATTATTAAAAAAGGCAGCTACCATCACTCCCCTGAAGTTGTTTTGCTGGCCTGGGCAACAACATCACATGGGATGGAAATGGCAGTGCTGGGATGGAAGCATTGTTTATTTGTCTGGCTTTGAAGTTTTGCTTGTTTATGTGCTCTGTGCTTGTTTTAACTACACCAAGTACCTCTTAGATTAAGATTCTTGGTGTCAAAATTGGGGGTGGGTAGAAATAATGCTACCTCAGGGGCATGTTTTGAGGCTTAAATAACAGAATGCATGTAAAAACGTTTTGTAAAATGTAAGGAGCCATTCACATGTAATAATATTACTGTTATTTAGGTTTTGTGTGATAAAATTAAACCTAACAAATCCGTTTCGCTATTTAGATAATGATCTCAATATAACTTCCTTTGTAGTTTGACCTATTTTCACTTTTTATTTTGAAATAATTTTAGACTCAACAGAGTTACAAAAGTAACTTATGTACTTAGCAAGGACAGTACAAGGAGTTTTGATATACTTCACTCAGCTTCTAATGTGAACGTCTCATATGACCACAGCACATGTAAGGAAGTTAACATTAATTCTCCTCACGAATCTACAGACCATGGTCATATTGCCCCTGGATGACCTTTTCCTGGTCTAGAGTCCAGTCCAGGATCCCACACTGTATGTAACTGTCCTGTATCTTTATACTCCTCGACCTGGGGACAGTTCCTCCGTCTTTCATGACCTGGACACTTGAGAAAACTACTGGCCAGTTGTTTTGTGAAACATCCCTTGGTTTGTTTATCTGAGACTTTCTCTCCATGAGATGGAATTTATGCTTGTCAGCAAGAATACCTCAGAGACGATGTTGTCCTACTTCCCAATGCAGGTCTGGGGTGCCAGCCATCGCTTTGTCTTGATTCTGGTGACATTAACTTTGATACTCGACACCTCAATCGAGGTGTCTGTCAGTGTTCTCTACTGTTAAGGTACTATCTTCCCCTGTGTATCTGTAAATAATAAGCCTCTTATGGGAAAATACTTCGAGAGTATGCCAATATCCTGTTTCTCATCATCCTTTTGCCCACCATCCTTTAGCATACATTGATGATGCTGGTGTGCAACAACCGTTACTGTGATGTTTGCCAAGTGGTGATTTTTTATTTCCAACATTCCTTCCCCAGCATTAATTAGAATTCTACTCTAAGGAAGAACTGTCCTTTCTCCTGTGTTCATTCATTTATTCATTCAATCATTTATTCAATGGACTCATGGATATTTATTTTATTCTATGGGGTGTAATCCATTATCATCTATATTGTTTCTCAAATTATCCCAGATTTGCCCAATGGAAAGCTTCTTTAAATTGGCTCTGGTGTCTTTTTGACATGATCCCATCATTTATTAAACAATTCCTTGCTCTCTGGCACCGTAGGATATTCAGGCTCATCTTGTTTGTTCTCTGCCCCAGCTTGGGAATCCGACATTTCTCCAAAAAACCTTGGCTTTTTTTTTTTTTTTAATTGAAGAATGGCATTTAGAAACCAAGAGGGCTAGTTGTGCTCAACGCTACTGGGGTTTTGTGGTTTCTAGGCATCTCTTAGAAGACAGAACTAGGAAATTATATGTTAGACATTATAATCATAGATCACATAATTATGTAACGCACACGTCCACACACCCCTCTGTGTTTCCTTCCATAACAATCTCTCCGTGTATACCTTAAGAACCCTGAGTTCATACTGACCGTTCCAATCCAACACCACAGGGTTCATTCCAGACTCCCTTCCTTTCCTTACTGTAACTTCTTTCTTCAACAGTGAGAAACCTGGCTCTACCATCCACAGGAATTTACACATATGCTTGCTCCCAGGGTTTACGTGAAGCCGCTTCAAAACTGCTCACCTTTAGCCCTGTGGAAAATAAGTGTTCTAACTAGAGAACAGTACTAATGTGTACTTCCTAGCTTCTACCCTCTTCCCATCCTCCCAGTCTTTCCACTCTTTTCCTATCCACCTTGCTGGAACCAATCTCATTAGTTTACAAAATCTATTCTTAAATGATTTTGTCTTCCTACCATTTATTTTCCCTATAATTATCAGTAACTCATAAATCTCCCCAAGGCCTAACTCTTTGCTCGACAACCTTGTCTTCAAAAATGTTTATACAGACGTATTTTTTCAATTTGTTTTAATTAATGCCCTTTGTACTGTTGGGAGTTTCCCTTAACTGTTTTATCTGATGTTGGCCTGGGTTTTCTGTATGTTCTTTGCATGAGTTCTCTTTATGATCTGCTTAGAAAGAAGGCAAATGATCCTGTCTCTGAATAATCTTTGCTTCCTGTTTGGAAGACAAAGATAGTGGCAGGTCCTGGCATATTAGCCCAGGAGCTGACTCCTGAGGGTGTTGAAGGTTAGGCCTGACTGGTTGGCATAGCAGCAGCAGGAGGCAGAGACAATAGGGTTTGCTACAGAGATGGGGGTGTCCCCGTGGTGAGATGGTAAGAGTGCTGCCTTTGCATTCTAAGTCCTTTACTTGCTGGGATGTCTTATATGCAAAATGTGTTACTTCACCAGGCCTCAGGCTTCTGTATCCTTTAAATGGGAATATTAAGACTTAGTCACAGCAATGTTTTGAGGATGATGTGACTCTATTTGAATCCCCAAACTACTGTCCACTGAAGGACAGTCCTTCCTCACCTCCCCACCCCATCCTTTTATTAATGTGTATGTTATTTCAATTCTTTTTGTACATTTTTAATTAAAATTTTTATTTTGAGATAATAGATTAGATTTTTTTTTCAAAGATTCATTTATTTATTAGAGAGAGAGAAAGAGTGCAAAGCAAGCAGGAAGTGTAGGGAGAGGGAGAGAGACCCTCAAGTAAATTCTGTGCTCAGCTCGGAGCCTGATGTGGGGCTCGATCTCATAACCCTGAGATCATGACCTGAGCAGAAACCAAGAGTTGGACGCTTAACTGACTGCGCCACCCAGGTGCCCCAAGGTAACTGTAGATTTATATGTAGTTTAAGGAATAGTACAGAGTGATCCCATCTGCCCTTCATCCAGTTTCCTGCAGTGGTTAACATCTTGCACTCTTATATTACAGTATCAACCAGGACATTGCAATTGAGAGAATGCAACCATCTTACTCACATTTCACCAACTTTACAGGCATTCATTTGAACATGTGTATTTAGCTCCATGAAATTCCATCACACCTGCAGCTGCATTTCTCCACCACCACCACAGTTGAGCTACATGATAGTTTCTCGGTTGTCCCTTTATAACCACATCCTTTTCTGCCTTCTCAAGCCCACCCCTACCCCCTGGCAACCACTAATATATCCTCATTTGTATAATTTAGTCATTTCAAGAATGTTGTGTAAATGGAGTCCTATAATCTGTAAACTTTTAGGGGACTAGCTTTTCATTTCAGCATTACTCCCTGGAGATTCATCAAAGTTGTTGTGTGTATATGGTTTCTTTTTATTACTGAGTAATATTCTCTGGTACGGATGTGTCACAGTTTAACTATTCACTCCTTGAAGGACATCTGGATTTTTTTTCCCAGTGCTTTGCTATTATAAATGAAGCTGTAGTGAACACTTGTGTACAGGTTTTTGTGTGGAAAATAAGTCTTCCTTTTTCTGGGATAAAGTGCAATTGTTGGGTAGTTGCATGTTTAGTTGCATGGTAGTTGCATGTTTAGTTTTCTAAAAATCACCTGTTTTCTAGAGTGGCTATGCCATTTTGCATTCCCACCAGCAATCATGAGTGGTCCAATTTCTCTGCATCTTTTCTAGCATTCAGTGCCATTATTTTTCTTTTAGCCATTGTAATGGGTGTGCAGTAATACCTTATTTTGTGGCATTAAAGTTGCAATCTCTAAAGGTTTTAAAGAAGACCTTTTCATGTGCTTATCCACCATCTGAATAACCTCTTCAGTGAAATATCTCTTTGATGTCTTGTGCCCATTTCCTGACTGGACTGTTTGCATTTTTATTGTTACGTTCTGAGAGTTCTTTATATAGTTTAGATAGTAGTTCTCTGTTAGATGTGTGCTTTGCAACTTCAACTCTTTGAGTAATAGGATGGAGTCACACTTAAGCCAAAAATTAAACAAAAGCCACTGATTTGTTTTCATTTTGTATCTGGTTGGGGGAAGAGGATGGAAAGATGCGAAGAGGCATCTTATAGTTTATGAAGACATGAGTAATGGTTCCCATTGTTCACAGCATTCTGTACATGCGCAGTAGTAAGACAGAATGGAAACCAGAAAAATGTCTGAGGGCCTTGATACAAAGCACATTTACTGCTGAAAGGCTGTTCACCCCTAACCTGGCCCAGCCGAATCTGTGGGAGAGCGCCTACTTATGGAAACTGGCCCTTCTCGGATCTGTCTTATGTAAGCCACATCTCCAGGCAGACATGTAAAGGGAAAGAAAATGCTGATTTGTTACTAAATCAGAAAAGTACCTCCTTTTGAAAGACTCTGGAATGTAACACTTGTGTGGCCTGAAGCCCTTGAAGCCTCACATGAGAAAGAAAAAATTATCTTGGCTCAAAACAATTGCCAAAGTAATTCCACATTCTTAAATCTATCTCCTCCAGAAAAATCTTTTAAATTAGAAATGTGAAAATAAACAGTTTTTCAGGCCAGGCTGGAGAATTGCCCATGAATATATATTAAAATCACTCTATTTGATTAATAAACGTCTGTGTGAGCCCAAGATTAAAGCAACATGCTGAGCTTATATAATATTTACTCCTGCTCTCATGGTATCTCCTAAAGCCCAGAAGACCTAAAACTGGAGCTGTCACTGCCTTAAATAGAATTATTAAAGCTTAATTTCCCCCCTTATCTCAGATTGTACTGTACCACCTTATCATGATGCATTTAATTCTCTCTATATTCACTGTGTAATAGAGAATCAAAATTAAAGTCACAGGGGTAGCAAAAGTGATGTGCACCGCACTGGACACTGATCAGATATTTTTATTTAACACAGAAAGCTGCTGGTGTAAGTGATATTGCAATAAATATGCTTCAATTTAAAATGCAAGTCGCTGAGAGGAAAACCTGGGAGCCATAAAATACTCTTCCCCTCCTCAAGGTTGTCCAAAGGGAAAAAAAAGGACAAGGCTTTCAACTGGGTTGTTATCTTTACGATGCAATTTAATCTGGGATGCCACAAACATGTGGGGCAGGATCGTTAGGAAATAACATCATAAAGTATCAAGAAAGGGCTAAAGAAAACAGGGGAAACTGTTTTGTGGTTTTCTCACCCCATGCATAGATATGAGAATATTATGTGAACCTGTCGGGCTGTGGCCACAGGAACTGCTGTAAGCCAGCCCTAGGTTGAGGCCTGCTCACAATGCAAGGAGGGAGACCAAATATGCCCTGGAATGTGTCATGCAAGCCAGATGCTGGATGGACATCTCGCATTGAAGCCTTATAAGAAATAACCTTGCAAAGTTAGGAGATGTTATTCTCCTGTTGCAGTTGAGGACACACAGGTTGGAGGGGCGAAATAAGCTGCTCAAGGTCATGCACTAGTGAGTGGGTTTGCTACCAAGGCTGACTCCAGAGCCGGTGCTCTCTCTCTGATCTTATGGTCACAGGGAAGGTAGCAATGAATGCCCCATCTATGGCTCACTGCTCTGCAGTGCTTTCTCTTGTGGGTTGTGGCATCCCAGAGAAAGGAAAAATAGAGATGAGAATTCCAGCACCCAGAACCAGACCAAGGCCAAGTGTGGCTGGGTAGCAGGCTGGTAGCCAGGCACAGGCACGGCCTCCTGGATCCTGCCTAGGCTTGGGCAGAGACACGTTTCTGCTACACGTGCCTAGAAAAGTAGTGTTCTTCCTTCTGGAGGCATCTGTTTAGTCAGTTATAGGAGAAGCACAAAGGGTAAACTCTGGGCTATAGTTTGGAACCTTAATTCAAATCAAAGCAAAATCAGGGAACAGAGCCTAAAACTGTTTCTGAGCGCTCTGAAAAAGAGATGTCTGCTCAGACTCAGCAAGAGTTCACTGAGAAGAAGTCATTTCCCTACTGGATAGTTTCCAGATGAGCAGGAAAGAAACAGTCGATGAGGGAGGAACCTTATCCAGGCACCTGACAAGGCCTCACAACGAGGTGAGAAGTGCACCCTGGGCCAGCTTGCTGCCAGGAGGCGTACAGGGGCTGTGCACCTGTGCCCAAGGCCCAGTCCTGCGGGCGAAGGAGGCCTGAACTCCGTCAGCAGTGCTGGCACCGGATGGTGGTCTGAGCCACCTGAGGCTCTCTGGGAAGCCCCGTGCCAAGGCTCCCTCCGTGGCTGAGACTTCACCTACTAGACATCTGCTGGCCACCTGGTTAAGACTCCGAATGAGTCCCTCCACTTTAAAGTCCACATTCCTTCCCTGGCATTTCAGATCCCCGAGGTCAAGCCCCAGCCACTTCCCCACTTCCAGCGGGGCCACGCAGACTTTCTGCTCTCACCAAATCTGAGTTTGAGGCCTCACAAAAGCCTGCTGTCGCATCTCCGCAGCACGAGGAGGAGAGAGCACTAGCCTCCGGGTCTGAGGCCCGGGTTCAGGTTCCGGCTCCCCAGGTAGTAGCTGTGGCACTGACAACCTCTCCAGGCCTCGGTCTCCCTGTCTCTACAGGGAGGGATAACACCACCCCCTGGCCACGGAACAGCCCCTGCGTTCCAGTTCTTGTGCTTGCACACCTCCTTTCATCACGACACACAACACTGTTGTTATTGTGCTCCAGATCATTCCTTCTCAACTCAACTTCCCCGATCGTCCCATCGGATTCACGAGGTCTCAGGAGTGGGACTCAGAGTACCTTCATCTTTGTAAAATCTGTCCTCGGAGGTTTGCATATTATACGGCTCTTCTTTACCTCGCTGCCCTGACTCAGCTGCCCCCCCCCCCCCGCCGACTCTTCCACTCTGCTCTCCGTAATGGCACATTCGCCAGCATCTCCTTCACCAAGGGTTTGTGCCCCACTCTGCCCCGCCTCCCGCACCTGCTTAGCTTCTGTCTACCAATCCGTGAAACCAGTCGTGTTGGCACACTGTGATCCTCTCCACCTACAATCTGGCCATTACTGGGATGCAATTTCCAAGTCCACACAGGCAGCCCAACACATTGATTCTCGGTCCCCTCATTAGCAAAATGCTCTCCTCTGTGCCCTGACGCCACTCATGGATTCCTTTATGCACTGGATCCTGTTCCCCCTGCTACAGGCACTAATCCATTCCTTCAGCTGTTGGCAGCCAACCATTCTATCCTGCCTGATAAAACTGTGCATCCACCTTGCTAGGGTCTCTAGTCACTCTTGATCCTGCCCTGCCCACCCCCTCTCCCTCTGTTCTTCACTTTTGATCACCTGGGAGATTCCAGGTCAGTCCTTTCAAGGATGCACATGGCAATATCCAAAGCCCCATGCCCCTGCATACTTCCATTACATTCAGCTAGCAGATTCCTTCCCTTGCCGAACACAGCTACCTTCTTTCTCTGTGGCTGCCGCAGAGCGACCAGAACTGCTGGGAAAAACCATCCCTGGGGCCTCTTGCAGTGCTGACTCCACATGCACTAGCCACACACCCTGCACGAAGGTGAAGTTCTGGCCCAAGTGGTCTCCTAGTGCACACCCACCAGCTTCCCTCCTCAAGCCTCTGAACTCCTGGCAATTGTCACTTCCAGCTGAGGACCATGCCACATGTCTTAGAAGGCAAGAGAGGCCACACGGAGGAGTATCCCCACCCTCCACCTTTGTCCTGCCCGTTTGATGCCGTTACAAGAGCAGCAGCCTAGAGCCAATCCATCCACTTGGGCTTGGACTTTTAGTCCTTCCTTACCCCATAGAAATACCATCACAGAGACTGAAAATCAGTCAACTGCAGCCTGAATCTGCTCATGGCGGGCATGTCTTGCTTGGTTCATAGAATCTAAACATTTTTTATATTTAGTGAGCCAATATTTAATATATTAGAGCTTTGTTTAAAAAAATTAATTTTGGTGTAATTTCAGGCTTAAGGAAAAATAGCAAGAATATTACAAAGAATTTTCATATATACTTCACCCAGATTCCCCAATGGCAATATTTATCACAAGCACTTTATCCTCTCTCTCTCTGGCCACATACACATTTTTTTTTTTTTTTTTTTTCTGAACCAGATGAATAAATTACAGACATGATGTCCCTGTGTTCCCAAATACTTTTTTTAGCATGTTCTCTCTCTCTCTATATATATTTATAATATTATAAATCTTTATAATATAATTTATTATATTATTTATTTATAATATTATAAATCTTTATAAATATTTTATTTATTCATGAGAGACACAGAGGGAGAGACAGAGGTAGAGACATAGGCAGAGGGAGAAGCAGGCTCCATGCAGGGAGCCCAACCCCATGTGAGACTCAATCCCTGGTCTCCAGGATCACGCCCTGGGCCGAAGGCGGTGCTAAACCGCTGAGCCACCCAGGCTGCCCACCATGTTTCCTTTAAACAAAAACATTATTTTGCATAACTACTATAAAATAATCAAACTAAGAGGTTAACACTGGTACAGTACTGTTCACTAACTTATAGATCCAATTCGCTTTCCACCAAATTTCCATTGAGGTCTCTTATAGTAATAATCCATGATCAGTAGACTGCATTCAGGGGTCATTCCTCTTTAGCTCTTTCTTCATCTAGAATAGCTCTATAGTCTGCTCTTCATGACACTGACATTTTATACAGGCCAACTGTTTCGTGGACTGTCTCTTGCCTTAGCTTTATCTGACGTTTCCTCAGGAAAAGATTCAGCATGTGCGTTCCTGGTGGGCAGGACGCAGTGGCGATAGTATGACCTTCTCCATACATTAGGTCAGGTAACACCTGTGTCTTTACCTCCCATCCTGTGGATGTCAGTTTTGATCATTTGGTTAAGGTGGTGTCTGCTGGGTTTCTCTGCTGCAAAGTTGGGATCTTCTCCTTTATGATTAATAAGTCTATTATCGGGAGTTATTTTCTGAGCGTATAAATATCTTATTTCAACCCACTAGTGTTAGAACCCATTAAGGATTCTTCAGTCAGTTATTATGTGGTTGCCAAATGGTGGTTTTCTAGCTCTATCGTTCCTTCTACATTTATTAGTTGGCTTTCAACTGTAAGGAAGAGCTATCTTGTTAATCTCTTTATCTGTTTGTTCGTTTAACTAACTTAGTTGATTTATATCAGTTTAGATTAATAGACTGTTACTTTATTTAATGAGTTATAATCCTTATTTATTTTTGTGCTAAATTGTCCTAGATTTTATCAGTGGTAAGTCCTTCAAACCAGCTCCTCTGTGCTTCTGCTATGTCCCCATATGTGAACACTTCCTTA
Organism: Vulpes vulpes; assembly: GCF_048418805.1. Classification (NCBI taxonomy): domain Eukaryota; kingdom Metazoa; phylum Chordata; class Mammalia; order Carnivora; family Canidae; genus Vulpes; species Vulpes vulpes. The sequence goes on from NC_132790.1 coordinate 86,362,531, forward strand.
TTTTTTGGCTCTGCAAGATAATCCAAGTTCATCTTATACTTACTTTCCTTGCCCTGGCCCCAGAATCAACCATTTTTCCCCAAAGAACCCTTTTTGATACAGAATGGTATTTAGAAGCCAATATTAGAATGCTAGATTACTATTGCTACTGAGGTATAATTGTTTCTAGACCCTTTCAGCAGACAGGGATAAGATAAAATGTATGTGTGTCTGCATTCATACTGACAGACACGTCTGTCTGTCCAACTCTCTTTTCTATCTATGAACTCCTCACACTCATATCTTCAATTTCAATCTCACATCACTAGGGTATTTCTATGTTCCCTCTGTCTATATTTGGAGACAAGTGACACAATCTCTCCTTTGTCTTGCAACAGTGAGAAGCCTGGTTTTGATTTTCCCCAAGGTATTTATCACTTAGTGCTAATATACAAAGAAAGTAGTTTCAGAATTGCTAGTCCAAGACTCTGGGAAAAAGAAACCTATTTACTAGAGTTGAATATTCGTTTACTTGTGAATACTTAGTTTCCCATATTTTGCAATCACAAGCAATGCAGCAACCACTAATCTTTCACACATGAACATACATATTTGCAGTTTCCCTTATGAGTTCAGAAGGAATGGCTACTCCTCCCTTTGGACGTAGCACACATGCTCCCCCTGGGCCGCTAGTCTGCTTGTTCTCTCTGATTTTAACTATAAATAATCCCTTCTTGTTCTTGTACACTTAAACCCCACTTCACCTGGAGCTGGCCATTCCTGCAAGGACTTTGTCTACCAGCATCTCCAGTTTTTTTTCTTATTCTCTCCAATCTGGCTGTCAATGCTACTGTTTTGTAGAGCATTCTCACAGAGAACTGATCCACACTACTAAACCTCAAAGATGTGCTTTTTCACTCTTCATCTAACACGACGACCTCTTAGCAGCATTAAGTGCTGAGACCCCTCGTCCTCACTGCCCTCTGTGATAGAAAACGCTCTGGTTCCTTCCCACTTCTCAGTCTTCTCGGGGTCCCTTGCAAGCTCATCCTCCTCCATGGGGTTGTAAAATGCTGCCATCCCTTGGGGCTTCCCTCCCTCTGTAATTCCCTCCCTCTCTTTGGTCTCTGCTTGTTTTATCTACAAGTGGCTTGCGAATGCCCATCTCCAGGCCTGGCTCTGACTCTAATCACCACCCTCCCACAGATGTTCTTTCACCCAACGTGTCTGAAGCTGAACTTGTCCCTGTCCAAGTCTGGTCCCCATCCAGGACTCTCTCTCAGTGAGTGGCACACTCTCCCTATCAGATCCAATCCATTGTCAGGTCAGCTTGACCTTCTAGGCACCTTCCACATCTGTCACCTTCTCTTTATGGCCTTCGTGTCACCCTCTTATCAAAAGTAGTTTCAGCTGCCACTTAACTGGCTTCCCTCCATCTACTCCTTGGTGTGCGTTTTGGAGGGAAGGTAAGGGAAGGAGGGAAATGCAGATCTTCTCACAGCGCTTAGGATGAAAAACACATTCCTTAACAATGACCTGCAAGGCCATCCTGGCCTGCCCCTTCTCCTCTCCCCTTGTGTCGTCTCCCACAACATTCCCCTTTGCTCCCTGCTTTGCAATCATCACAACCTGTTCTGTCCTTGGTAACCGTGTTCTCTTCTACCTCAGGGTCTTTGCACGTGCATCTTTCTAGGCCAAGAACGCCCTGTATCCTCTGATCCCCGGACAACCTCACTTTTAACCTAAAAAGTGCCTCATTATTCTCTCTAGCTCAGCCCTTACATTTCTAGAAGCACTTTTCCTGGATTCTGATGATGTTGAATTGCTCACGGTTCACAATGAAAGCATCAGAGCTTCCCCTCAGTCATCTGTGTAATTTTATGTCTGTGGGATTTGATTAATGTCTGCCTCCCTGTTATGGACTGAATGTTTGTGACTCCCCTCCCCAGTTCATGTGTTGAGACCAGAACTCCTGATATGATGGTATTAGGAGGCAGAGGTGACCAGAGTTAGATATGGTCATGGGGGTGGGAGCTCTCACGAATGGGATTAGTGCTCTTCTAGGAGTCAGAGGAGAGCTTGCTTCCTCTCTCTGCTGCCTACCCTATGCAGGTACAGTGAGAAGTCAGCAGTCTGCAACCTGGAAGAGGCTCTCACCAGAACCTGACCCTGATGGCATCCCGATCTCAGACTTCCAGCTTTTAAAACTATAGATATAAATGTATTTGGTTTGCTTGCAAACCACCCCCTCTATGACGTTTTTGCTTATAGCAGTCTGAATGACTAAGGCACTCCCTGCCGGAGCACAGGGACTGCTTCTGCTCCCATGCTGTCTCTGCATCTAGCACAGTTCCCAGCATGGACTGGGGCTTGATGAGAAATGTGTGGAATGAAGGAGGCAGCATGGTGTGGTAGTTACAGGCACAGACTGTGGGGCAGAGTGGCTCTATTGCTTACTGGCTGCGTGACCTTGGGCAAGTGACACAATCTCTCTGAGCCTCGGCTTCCTCATCTGTAAAACAGGGAGAGTAACAGTACCCACCTTGCAAGGTTGTAATGAAGGTTAAATGAGCTCATGTGATGCACCTGCTACCTGGCAAATAGTAAAGAAGATACACGTTTATTAAATGCATAAGGCAAACAGGTGAATGTTTGCTAAATGAATAAGTATTAAACTGAAAGAGACTGATTTGAAAAGAGATATACAAGTGACTGCTGTTGAAATACAGGCCAATGGCCAAATCATATTGCCTAGAAATAGACCTTCGAAGTAACAGAAAACAGGCTTTAAATTTAATTCATCCTCCATTAGTAAATTTGTGACTACATGTTGGGAAAACAACAACTAACAATTGGGAATACGTCCAACATCTCAAAATAAATGCAGGCTCGAATTCTTAATATATTCAATGAATGCTGTAGGTATGGCTTATGCTGTTGACTAGTCATATGTTGTGCTGAATCGCTTCTGTCAAAAATCAGCAAACTGGGAATAAAAATCCCAAATGAACTTTTTAAAACCACCCACACCCACCACACAAATTCATCCATCAAGCCTTTGAGAACCTTCTCTATGACAGCCCCTTGCGGCATGCAGTAGTACAGAGCAGAAAGAGTCTGTAACAGGGACCGCACTATAATGTCTGCATACCCACCGGCCTCACGCATTCCTGCTAGCCTGTCTTATTCCTGAACATTCTCTTAAGTGAAGGAGTGTGGGGAAAAAGAAATCCAGTTCAATATTTTCTCCTCTGAGCTCGTATGACTGTCTGTGTACTCACACTGAAAATCTACAGAGCTAAGTTTCATCTCATGTACAAGTTTTTCATTGGAAAGCAGTGTGTTATCACAGGACCAAGGACAGTTAAAAGTGTTGATATATTGGCCTCTGTCGGTTTGAGAGGTTTTGTGGTTTTGGGAGAAAGGGGAAGGAGGAAGCAAAGGAAGGACAGTTGCGGTTTGAGGTGGGATGTTTGTGAAAGGGGAAAGAGCTCCAAGCAGAAAGCCCTTAGAGGTGCTGCGGTGAAGTAGGGAGACCCTGTTCATTCCTCCGTAAAAGTACTCAACAAATGCTTCAGCTGGTTTAATTCAATTTATATGCACGCAGTATCAAATTACAATTGTGAGTTGTCTTGGTGAAAATACACCAACAAAAGGGAGATTTGGTTTTCTTCGTGAAAAAAGGCATCAGCTGGGGGGCCGGATTTTCATCCAGCTTTAATTGTGAGCTGATTCTGATGAGCAGAAAAGGCACTGCTCAAATATCTTGTCCCTGGAGAGATGACAGGGGACAGGTTATGGCTTGCTGCATAGATGTGCTGGCTTTTGGGGGCTGCTGCCAGTGACTGGAGCTGTGGGGAGGAGGAGATGATGCCTAACCAAAACAGAGAAAGGAAATTCACACCACATACCCCTCTTGGCGGCAAGAGAATTCCTTTCCCCATCACCTGGCTCTTCCCTACATTATCAGCCTCATCTCCCTGCCATGTGCTAGGATGCGATTCTTTTCCATCTCTGTTTCTTCCTCCACCCATAATGCCTCCTAAACTGTACCTGGTTGTCTTTCACATTCTTCATGCCTTGGATGTCACCTCCCCCAGGAAGCTCTCCCTACTTGCCAGGTGGGAAACACCCCTCCTTTGTACCCAGTACCAAAGTCGTCTGCTACTATGTGTCTCTTACTGTCCAAGGGAGGCAGACAGTCAAATCCAACAGAAGTGAAACTCCCCAGGTGACCTATGCTACTCATGCATTCCTGTTGGGCAGGGGATGCAATTTAATCAACTCTATTTCCAGTAACAGTGCCTGGCCTGGAGAAGATGCAGTAAGTATCTGTGGGATGTTGAAAGGTGTCAACCCAATGTATTAAAATTCAAACACACAAGCAGGGGAATCCATTCTGGACCAAGTACTTTGCATAGAAGAATAACTGAGAATAAAGGCAAGAAAGTGCTTGAGGTCATTCATGACCAAGGGCCTTCCACTTACTAACATCCCAAATTGATAGGAATCATATATAATATAAATATATAATGTCTCCATGATTGATTATCCATGCATTCTGTGGTTACCATGACTTCTGGAGATCAGGAACACTCTGACACCTTGCCTGGGCCATGCCAGAGCCTTCCCCTGCAGCAAAAAGAGCATCTGCAATTATATCAAGGGATTCTTATGTCCCCCAAACAGTACAGATGTAGTTAGCTGTCTGTGAAGTGGCATATCCTCCAATGCAGGGTACATATTCTATCCTGATAGACCTCACAGCAAAGACAACGCCATGAAGCCAGGGGCAGTTCTGATGAGTCAAGGTTGGCAGGAAAAGCCACTTAGTGGTTAAGAGCCAAGCAGATGTTTATATCAAGTAGAGGGTATATATCCTAAAAAGAATATTATTCCACACAGTGTTTTAAGATTTATAGGGAAATAAATTTCTTCTTTCTCCCAAATAGAAATGTTCTTTTTTCTCCCCCACACACTTGCTATAGGATAAATTTTGTGAAGTGGAATTGCAGACCAAGAGTATATACTTTCTCAGAGATAAGGACACTTTGTATTTTAACACAACGGCAATTATTGACCTTAAAAATTAATAATTCTTTAATACATTTATTCAGTTGGTTGGTCTTCAGATTTTTCCCAACTCTTGCATGAATATCATTTTATAGTTGATTTGAATCAGGATTCAAATAAAGTCCATACATGGTATTGTTTTATGTGTGTCTTAAATCTCTTAAATGATACAGTTTCCAATTCTTTCTTTCTCGCTGTTTGTAAAGAAATTGGGTATGTCCTATAGAATGTAACACATTTTTTATATAACTGAAGCAACCTTGTGGAATCTTTTGTGTGTTTGTTTTTTCAAGGTATAATTGGCATACAATAAACCAAACATATTAAAAGGGTATAATTAATACGTTTTGACATGTATATACCCAGGGAACCAACACCACAATCAAGATAACAAAACATGGCATCAGCCCTCCACTGTTTTCTTGTTCCGTTTTTGTAATCCATCTCTCCCACCCCATGTTAGTCCTCCAGCCTCAGATATTAATCTGTTTGCTGTCACCGTAGATTAGCTTGTGACTTCTAGAATTTTATATATACGCAATACATAGAGTATATACTCTCTTTTGGTCTGGCTTCTTTCACTCAGCATAATTACTTTGAGATTCATCTGTGGTTTTGGTTCATTCTTTTTTGTTGCTGAGTACTATTCCACTGTGTGGATAAACCACCATCTGTTTATTCACATGTTGATGGAATCTTGGATTGTCTGCAGTTTGGGGCTATCATAATTAAAGCTGCTTTGAACATTTGTGCATGAGCATATGCTTTAATTTCTCTTGGGTAAATACCTAGGAATGGAACAGCTGAATCATATGGTAGGTAAATATTTAACTTGTAAGAAATTGTCAAGCTGTTTTCCATAGCCGTTGCATATTCAGGTTCCTACCAGTAGTGTCTGAGACGTCCAAATGCTCCACATCTTTGGCCATAGTTCTAGGTTGGTCTTTTCAAGTTTAGACATTCTAACATGGGTGCCATGGTAGCTCACTGTGGTCTTATTCTACACTTCCTTTATTCAGCTGAGCATCCCTCCATGTGCTTATTTGCCATCCCTGTATCTTCTTTGGTGAAGAGTCTGTTCAGATATTTTGCCCAATTTCTTACTGTGTTTTCTTTTAATTACTGAATTAAGAGGTCCTTATGTATTGTGGACACGTCTTTTATCAGATACAGGCTTTGAAAAATCTTTTCTCCCAATCTTTGGCTTGTTTTTTCATTCTCATAGTGTTTTTTGAAGAACAGAAGCTTTTAATTTTAATGAAGTCTAATTTGTCCATTTTTCCCCTATTTTGGATTATGCTTTTGGTGGTGTTTTATCTGAGAATTCTTAACATAAGGCCATAAGATTTTCTCCTATGTTTTCTTCTAGAAATTTTATAGTTTTAGGCTTTACATTAAAGTTTACGGTACAATTTGAGTTAGTTTTTGCATACAGTGTGTGCTATGATTTGAAGTGCCTTCCCCTCTTATTTTTGCATATTATCGATATCCAGTTTCAGCACCATTTTTTGAAAAGACTACTCTTTCTCTTCTGCATTGCCTTTGCATTTTATTTCTTTTTCCTGCCTTATTGTTTGGGCTAAAACCTCCAGTACAGTGTTGAACAGAAGTGGCAAGAATAGAGATCCTTATTCTTATTCCTGTTCTTAAGGGTAAAACATTTAGCCTTCACCACTAAGATGTTAACTGTGGGTTTTTCACAGATACTTTTCTTTATTGGGTTGAGGAAATTCTTTTCTATTCCTAATATGCTGCTTTGTATTTTCTTTTTTTTTTTTTTTTTTAAATACCAGGGGTTGATGTTGGCTTTCGACAATTGTCTTTACAGAGATAATCATATATACATATATATCTTTAGTTAAAGCAATGAATTACATGAACTGATTTTTAGGTGTTAAACTAAGTACACATCTTTGGGACAACCAAAAGATGGGGTTGGTACTGATATATTATCCCGTATATGTATTGTTAGATTTTTTGGGGAAATATTTTGTTTACGATTTTGATCTCTGTTCATGAGGGATGTTAGCACATAGATTTCTTTTCTTGTAATGTCTTTGCTTGGTTTTGATATCAGGATTGTGCTAGACTCACAGGTGGAATTGTAAAATAGTCTCTCCTCTGATTTTCTAGAAGAGATTGTATACAACTCTTATTATTTCATCCTTAAATGTTTGGTAGAATTCATCAATGAATTTATTAATTTATGTAGATATGGTGGGGAACAGTTTTAAAAAATTGTGGTAAAATGATAAAATATGCATAACAAAATTTGCCATCTTAACCATTTTTAACAGTTTGGTGATATTAAATACATTCATAATGTTGTACAACCAGCATCACTATCCATCTCCATAGCTCTTTTCATTTTGTAAACCTGAAACTCTATATCCATTAAATAATACTTCCTCATTTCCTCCTCCTCCATTCCCTTGCAACTACCATTCTACTTTTAATCTCTATGAATTAGACTATTAAGTAGCCCTATAAATGTAATAATACAGAATTTTCTTTTTTCTGATTGGCTTATCTCTCTTAGTATGTAATGTCCTCAGGATTCATCCAAGTTACAGCAGATTACAGAATTTCCTTTCTTTTGAGGGCCAAATAATAGTCTATTATATGTATATACCACATTTTGCTTATCTATTCATCCATCAATGGACACAACTTGGGTTGCTTCCACAGTTAGCTATTGTGAATAATGCTGCTATGAACAAGGGTGTACAGATGTCTCTTTGAGACTCTGCTTTCAATTATTTTGGGCATATAACCAGAAGTGGAATTGCTGGATCATATGGAAATTCTATTTTAACTTTTTCAGGAACTACCATACTGTTTTCCACAGTGGCAATACCATTTTACATTTCCAACAATAATGTATAAGGGTTCCAATCTCTTCACATCCTCACCAACAGCTGTTTTCTGGTGTTTTTTTGTTTTTTGTTTTAATGGTACCATCTTAATGGATGTGAGGTAGAATCTTATTATAGTTTCGATTTGTATTTCCCTAATGATTAGTGATGTTGAGCATCTTTTCATGTGCTTCTTTGCCATTTGTTCATCTTTTTTTGAGAAATATCTATTCAAGTCTTTGTCCATTTTTAATTCATTTATTTTCTATTGTTAAGTTTTAATAGTTCTTGATTTTTCTGGATGTTAATTTCTTATTAGGTACATAATTTGCAAATATTTTCCCTTATTCTATGGATTACCTTTTTGCTGTCTTTTGATGCACAAAATTTTAAAATTTTGTGCATCAAAACAAAGTCCAACTGGTCTAGTTTTTCCTCGGTTACTTGTGCCTTTGTTGTCATATCCAAGAAAACACTAACAAATCCAATCCTGTGAAGCTTTAATCCTATGTTTTCTTCTAGGAGTTTTATTCTTTTTCTTATATTTAGGTCTTTGATCCATTTTGAATTAATTTTTGTATTTGGCGTTAGGCAAGAATCCAACTTCATTCTTTTGCATGTGGATGTCTAGTTTTCCCAATACTGTTTGTTGAAATGACTGTCCTTTCACTATGGCATGATCTTGGTACTATCATTAAAAATCATTGATCATATATGCAAGGGTTCATTTCTGGGCTCTTTATTTTACTCTGTTGATTTATATATGTCTGTATTTATGCCAGGACCACCCTGCTTTATTGTAGTATTGTAGTTAAATTTGAAATCAGTAAGTATAAGCCCTCCAGTTTTGTTCTTAAAGATTGTTTTGGTTATTTGGGGTTTCTTAAGATTTTGTAAGACTTTTAGGGTCTTTTTATTTCTGCAAAACATCCCAGTAGGATTGTGGTAGGGCCTACATTGAATCTGTAGACCTCTTTGTAGCATTGACTTTTTAATAGCAAGTTAAAAATCTTAACCTAAGTTATTTTTAACAATAACTTTTTTGAATCCATGACCATGGGATATGTTTCCATTTATTTATAATTTCTTTCAGCAATTGGTTTATAGTTTTCTTTGTCCAAGTTTTCACTTTCTTAAGATAATTCCAAAGCATCTTAATCTTTTTGATGCTATTAAATGGAACTGTTTTTGTAATTTAATTTTCAGATTGTTCATTGTTACTGTATAGATGTAACTGAGTTCTGTGTTGACTTTGTATCCTGCTATATTGCTGAATTCATTAATAGTTGTGTGTGTGTGATTTTTAGGGTTTTTTACATATAAGAGCATATTATTTGCAAACAGAGATCATTTTACCTTTTCCTTTTCAATTTGGATGCATTTTCTTTTTCTTGCCTAATTGGTCTGGCTATAACTTCTAGTACCTTGTGGGCAGCCTGGGTGGCTCAGAGGTTTAGTGCTGCCTTCAACCCAAGGTGTGATCCTGGAAACCCGGGATTGAGTCCCACATCGGGCTCCCTGCATGGAGCCTGCTTCTCTCTCTGCCTCTCTCTCTCTCTTTCTGTGTGTGTGTCTCTCAAGAATAAATAAATAAGGTAAAAAAAAACTTCTAGTACCTTGCTGTAGGAGACATATGTAGAAAAAATGTTGTTATTGTTATGGCCAATGCCAGAGAAATTACTGCCTTTGCTCTCTTCTAGGATTTTATGGTTTCAGTTTTCCCATTTAGGTCTTTAATCCATTTTGAATTTATTTTTGTGTATGGTTTAAGACAGTGGTCTGGTTTCATTCTTTTGCATGTAGCTGTCCAGTTGTCTTAACATTATTTGTTGAAAACTTTTTCCTATTGCATATTTTTGCCTCCTCTGTCAAAGATTAATTGACCATATCACTGTGGATTTATTTCTTGGTGCTCTGTACTGACATGTGTCTGTTTTTGTGCCAGTACCATACTATTTTGATTACTACAGCTTTGGTAATAGATCTTAAAATCTGGGATTTGGATACCTTCAGTTTTGTTCTTCTTTTTCAAAATAGCCTTGGCTGTTCTGGGTCTTCTGTAGTTTCACACAAATTTTAGGATTGTTTGTTCTAGTTCTGTGTAAAATGTTGTTGGTATTTTCATAGGGATTGCATTAAATTTGTAGATTGCTTTGGGTAATATGAACATTATGACAATATTTGTTTTCCCAACCCTGAACATGGAATATCTTTCCATTTGTTTGTGTCATCTTTAATTTCTTTTGTCAATGTTTTAGAGTTTTCAGAGTACAGGTCTTTCACCTCCTTGGTTAAGTTTATTCCTAGGTATTTTATTATTTTGGGGGCAACTACAAATAGGATTGTTTCTTAATATCTCTTTCTATTGCTTCATTATTGGTGTATAGAAATGCAACAGATTTCTATATATTGATCTTGTAACCTGCAAACTTACTGAATTCCTTTATCAGTTCTAGTAGCTTTTTTGAGGAGCCTTTAAGATTTTCTATATATAATAATCATGTCATCTGCCATAGTGAAAGTTTGGATGTCTTTTATTTCTTTTTGTTGTCTGATTGCTGTGGCTAGATCTTACAGCACTATGCTGAATAAAAGTGGTGACAATGGACATTCCTGTCTGGTTCTTGATCTTAGGGGAAAAGCTCTCAGTTTTTTCACCATTGAGTATGATGTTAACTATAGGTTTTTCACATATAGCCTTTATTATGTTGAAGTATGTTCCCTCTAAACCTTCTTTGTTGAGGATTTTTATTTCAAATGGATATTCTGCAGCCAGTGAAATGATATGGTTTTTATTCTTTCTCTTATTGATGTGATGTATCACACTGATTTGTGAATATTCAAACAGTCTTGCATCTCAGGAATAAATTCCATTTAATCACAGCAAATGATATTTTAAAAATGTATTGTTGAATTTGGTTTGCCAATATTTTGTGGAGGATTTTTGCCTCTATGCTCATCAGAGATACTGACCTATAATTTTCTTTTTTGGTAGTATCTTTATCTGGTTTTGGGATCAGGGTAACGCTGGCCTCATAGAATGAATTTGGAAGCTTTTCTTCCTCTTCCATTTTTTTTTAGAATACTTTGAGAAGAATAGTTATCAACTCTTCTTCAAATGTTTGGTGGAATTCAACTGTGAAGCCATCTGTCCTGGACTTTGTTGGAGATTTTTGATTACTGATTAAATTTCATTGCTGGTAATTGGTCTGTGCAAATTTTCTATTTCTTTCTGGTTCAGTTTTTGGGAAGTTATGTTTCTAGGAATTTATCCATTTCTTCTAGGTTGTCTAATTTGTTTGCATATAATATTTCATAATATTCTCTATGTGGTGTTATTTTTCCTCTTTCATTTCTGATTTTGCTTGAGTTGTTTGTTTTTTGAGTCTGGCTAGAGGTTTATCAATCTTGTTGATTTGTTGAAAGAACCATCTCATGGTTTCCTTGATTTGTTCTGTGTTTTTGTTTTCCCCCTATTTTACTTATTTCTATTCTAATCTATATTGTTTCCTTCCTTCTACTGATTTTTGGGCTTTTCTTGTTTGTTTTTCTAGCCGTTTTAGGTGTTAAGGTTAGGTTATTTGACATTTTGCTTGCTTCTTGTTTGGTATCTTTCTTGCTTCTTGAGGTAGGCCTGTATTGCTATAATCTTCTATTAGAACAGGTTTTGCTGCATCTCAAGATTTTGGACCATTGTGTTTTCATTTGTCTTCATGTATGTTTTGATTTCCTCTTTCATTTCTTGGTTGACCCATTCATATTTTAGAAGCAGGTTATTCAACCTCCATATATTTGTGTTTTTTCCAGATTTTTCCTTGTGGTTGATTTATAGTTTCATAGTGTTGTGGTCAGAAAAGATGCTTGTATGTTTTCAATCTTTTTGAATTTGTTGAGGCTTGTTTTGTGGCCTACTATGTGATCTACTCTGCAGAACGTTCCATGTGCACTTAAAAAGAATCTGTATTCTGCTTTAGGATGGAATACTCTAAATCTTTTAGATCCATCTGGTCCAATGTATCATTCACAGCCACTATTTCATTGCTGATTTTCTTTATTTCATTGCTCTTTATTATTATATAATGTACTTTTTTAAAAAAGATTTTTTTTTATTTACGAGAGACACAAAAAGAGAGGCAGAGACATAGGCAGAGGGAGAAGCAGGCTCCCAGTGGGGAGCTTGATATAGGACTCGATCCCAGGACTCTGGGATCACACCCTGAGCCAAAGGTAGATGCTGAAACCACTGGGCCACCCAGGCATCCCTATAATGTCCTCTTTCTCTTGTAACTGTTTTTGTTTTAAAGTCTATCTTGTTTGATATTAATATAACCACCCCTGCTATCTTTTGGTTATTATTTGCATGGAGTATCTTTTTCCAACCTGTCATTTTCATCTGTTTTTGTCTTTAGATCTAAAGTGTCTCTTGGGGATCCCTGGGTGGCGCAGCGGTTTAGCACCTGCCTTTGGCCCAGGGCGCGATCCTGGAGACCCGGGATTGAATCCCACGTCGGGCTCCCGGTGCATGGAGCCTGCTTCTCCCTCTGCCTGTGTCTCTGCCTCTCTCTTTCTCTCTCTGTGACTATCATAAATAAATAAAAGTTAAAAAAAATAAAGTGTCTCTTGTACATAGCATATAATTGGATCATGTATTTTTTTTCCATCAGCCGATCTCTGTTATTAGAGAATTTAATCCATTTATAGTTAAGGTAATTCTTGATAGGGAGAAATTTCTCCTCCTTGTTTCTTATATGCCTTATAGTTCCTCCCCACCTTATTTCTTTCATTACTGTCTTCTCTTGTGTTTAGTTGGTTTTTTTGTAGTGGAATGTTTAAATTCCTTCTCATTTACTTTTATGTGTATTCTATATTTTCTTTATGGTTACCATGGGTATTACATTTAACACCCAAAAGTTAAAACACTTTGAGTTTACATGAGTGTAACTTCAATGGCATACAAAATCTCTGCTCCTTTAAACCTCTGTCCCCACCCACCTTTTGGTTGCTGATGTCACAAGATAACATCTTCATACATTGCTCAAAAACATAAACTTATAATTCTTTTAAAAGATTTTATATATATATTTGAGAGAGAAGTGAGCACAAGCAGGGGGATGGGCAGAAGAGGAAGCAGACTCCCTGCTCAGCAGGGAGCCTGATTCAGGGCCTGATCCCAGGACTTGAGCAGATGCTTAAACCCACTGAGCCACTCAGGCACTCCTCTTATAATTCTTTTATAATGCATTAGTCTCTTAAATTATGTAAAAAAAAAAAAAAAGATTTGGAATTACAAACCAAAGTTACAACAACACTAGCTTTTAGATGAATAGATTTTTTTCCTTTGAACTTACAAATTTAATCTCTTAAAATGTGTAGGAACCAAAAAGTGCAATTACAGACCACGGTTACAATAATACTAGATTTTATCATTTCTAATGCATTTACCTTTACTGAGATCTTCATTTCTCCATACAGATTCAAGTTACTGTCTAGTTTCCTTTCATTTCACCTTCCAGAACTCCCTGAGCATTTTGTGCAAGGTAGGTCTAGTGGTAACAAACTTCTTCACGGTTTTTGTTTATCTGGCTATGTCTTAATTTCTCCCTCACTTTTTTCCTGGATTATGATAAAAATTTAATGATTTATAAAGCATTTGGCAAAGAGCAAACTGTGGGGCAGCCCAGGTGGCTCAGCAGTTTAGTGCCACTTTCAGCCCAAGGCGTGATCCTGGAGACCCGGGATCGAGTCCCACGGCGGGCTCCCTGCATGGAGTCTGCTTCTCCCTCTGCCTATGTCTCTGCCTCTCTGTGTGTCTCTCATGAATAAATAAATAAAAATATTTTTTTTAAAAAAAGAGCAAACTGCTCTACAAGTGTGCTGACAATGTTTATCACAACGTATCAAAAATGAAGAGCTTCACTTATTTGTTCAAGTTTGTTAGGACCATGTGCTTAGACAGTTAAGTTAATCTCTCTTTTTTTGACAATAGCCTCTCATAAATGTCTTTTACAAATAGCAATGCATTCATATGGGGTGTGTGATATAAAATTAAGAAGTTGGTTGTATTTTCCACACAAATACTCGTTGAAAAGTATCAATGTTTCAAGTGAGAGTTCTAAGGGACCTAAATTTTTAAAAAATCATGTTAAGTTTACTAAGTAGAGAAAATTTTCAGTATTTTACTAACCATTCATCTCATTCTGTATTTTTTCATGGTTAACAAACTGATTCAAATGATTTAAGTTATCCCACCGTTTAAAGAGGAAAGTCTCCACGATAATTTGAAACCATGGAGTTATCTTAATTTCACCACTGGCTGCCTTTATCAGAAGTTCTTTTAACTCTTCTTTGACACACAGAAATAGCTCTTAACCTCATTGGGCTCTGGATTCAAAATGATATTCTTCCTCACAAACAAAATGAATCAATTTCTTGTCCCCCGGTCCGCGCCCCACCCCCCATACCATCTGATTGAGCCTTGTAGTGAATTTGTGTTAGGTAATTAATTTCTTCTGGAGGAACCTCTTTCATGGGGATTCCTAATTCAGCCTTTAAATGTCTCTCTGCTGCTCTTCTTACTCCAACTGCATCATTTTCTTCTAGCTCTCCTGTATTACTTAATGGATGACTACATCAAGTATTGGTAAAACAACCTGGAAAGATAATTTTAGCATCTGAGCATCTAGTCTGTGTTGTAGCATGAGCTCATTTTCAGCATTGAATGAGATCCTAAAAGCTCAATGCAATAATCCTTTTATTCAGGTGACAATTCTTTTGATCTCAGCCCCAACTGTATTGTCCTTTTCATCAGTAAGGATAACACACATCTCAGCCAGGAGTTGAACCTGCTGCTTATAGAGGTTGCCAGTGTCTATCTCAGGCATTGTTATGACCCATCTGATCTGTCCCACAATACTTAGCCCTCTCCCTCACTTTTGACAGACAGTTTTGCCAGATATGGAATTCTTGGTTGATAGTTTTGTTTTGTTTTGTTTTTCTTTTAGCACTCTGAATATATCAGTCCACTGCCTTCAGCCTCCACAGTTTCTGATGAGAAATCTGATGAAAATCTTTTTGAGAATCCCCTTTATGTGATGATTTGCTCATTGCTCTCAAGATGCTCGTGTTTATCCTTTAGAAGTCTGATTATAATGTCTCAGTGGGCATCTCTTTGATTTCTTCTTACTTGGCATTCATTGAGCTTTTTGGATGTTTATATTCACATCTTTCAGCAAATTTGAAAAGTTTTCAGCCATTATTTCTTCAAATATTCTCTCTACTCCTATATTCCTCTTCATCTGGACTCCCACAATGTCTATGTTGGTGTATTTGATGGGGTACCACTGGTTTCTTATGCTCTGTTCAGTCTTCTTTAATCTTGTTTCTTTCCTTTCATCAGACTTGATAATTTCCATTATTCTGTCTTTATATTTGCTGATTCTTTGTTTTGCCTGCTCAAATCTGTCTTTGAATCTTTCTAGTGAATTTGTAATTTCAGTTATTGTAATTTTCAGCTCCAGTTTCTCTTTTTAGTCCCTTTTAGGTTTTCTCTTTGTTGATATTTCCATTTTGTTCACACAGGGTTTCTTGACTTTCTCTGTATCTTCTTTGAATATCTTTAAGACAGTTGCTTTATCTGCCCACAGGTATCTTTCACAGACAGTGTCTGTTGATTGGTCTTTTTCCTTTGAGTGGACCTACTTTCCTGTTTCTTTGTATGTCTTTTAACTTTTTTGTAGAAAACTGAACATTTGAATCTAATGATGTGGTAGCTCTGAAAATCAGATTATCTTCCTTCTCCAGGGTGTGTTTTTTGTTATTGTTTATTATTTTATTTTTAAATTGTTTTAAGTTGTGCCTGTGCTGAGGATCAGCCTGAGGTATACACTTAAGGTCTCTCAGTCTTTCCCTGGACATGTGTGGCCAATTTCTAATTCTTTTCCCTGTACATGCATTTTAAAAAATAATGTTTGGCTCCTAAAAGGGAAAAAGGAAAATGTGGGGAGAGGGAGAAGGCATTGGCCCTTTCAATCCCCTGGAAATCTCTTTAACCAGAGGGGCAGAGGCTTGCAACAATTCCTGGGGGCTGGGGGAAATGCAACAAGAGATCAGAGCACAGATCCCTGATATTTGGGGGACAGGGTCCTTTTTGCCCCCCTTGGCTCCCATAGGCTGTGTGCAGGCTGCATCAGGAACATGTGCATAGCTGCTTGCTATGTGTGTGTGGTGGGGAGGATGGGGAGCTGTTACTGTCCTGAGCACTGAAAATTGATTGAAGTTAGCTGTAATTTACCTGTCCAAATCCTCCCCTAGAAGTTTGCAAGCCTTTAACAGACTCCAGAGTTCTAAAATAGTTACATCAGATTTTGCCAGTGCAATTGCTGTTTAGGTGGGGAGATGGATTGCTGGTGTTTCCTAGTCCACAATTTTCCCAGAATCCTCTGTGGGATAGTTTTTAAACTACAAATGAAATTTCTTTAATTGATATAGAGCTATTTAGGTTATTTTTACTTCTTCTTTTTTTTTTTTTAATCTATTCTTGGGATGCCTGTGTGGCTCAGCAGTTGAGTGTCTGCCTTTGGCTCAGGACATGATCCCAGAGTCCCAGTATCGAGCCCCACATTAGGTTTCCTGCATGGAGCCTGCTCCTCTCTCTGCCTGTGTGTGTCTCTCTCTCTCTCTGTGTCTTTCATAAATAAATAAGTAAAATCTTTTTAAAAAATTAATTCTTGAATGAGCTTTGACAGTGTGTATTTCAAGGGATATGTCTATTCTAATTAAGTAGTCAAATTTATAGGCATAAAGTTATTTATAATTTTCCTGTCTCTTTTTCATATCAGTAGACTCTATAGTTGTGTCACCTCTCTCATTCCTGATTATGGTAGTTTGTGTCTTTCTTTTTTTCTTCCTTGATAGTCTGTCTAGAGGGGTCTCAATGTTATTGATATTCTCAAAGAGTATTGGTTTATTAATTTTCTTTAATGTTTCTGTTTTCTATGTCACTGATGTCTGCTCTAATCTTGTTTCCTTTCTTATGCTTGTTTTGTAGCTGCTCCTCTATTCCTAAATTCTTAAAGTAGGAGGTGAAGTCATTGATTCCCCCCCTAATATGGTGTTTAGTGCTATAAAATTCCCCTAAGTACTGCTTTAGTGACACCCCAAAATTTTTGATATATTGTTTTCATCTCCATTCAGTTCAAAATATTTTCTAGTTTCCATTTGCATTTCTTTTTGTGACTCATGGGTTTTTAGAAGTGTATTAGTTCATTTTCATATTTGGGGATCTTCCAGAGGTCTGTGAGTGATTTATCATTTAATTCTATTGTGTTTCCAGAATGCACTTTGTAGCATTTCAATCCTTTTACCTTTATTGAGATTTCTTTTATGGCCCAGAAAATGGTCTATCTTGGTAAATATTCTCTGTGTTCTTGAAAGAAACATGTGTTCTGATGATGCCTGGTTGAGTGTTTTTTAAATGTCAACTAGGTCCAATGGGTTAATAGTGTTGTTCAGATTTTTTACATCCTTCATTATTTTCTGTGTACTTATTCTATCAATTAGTGAGAACTGAAGTATCTGACTGTAATTGCAGATTTATCTATTTTTCTTATTGATCTATTAATAATCATAAACCTTAAAATATTTATTTCCTCTTAAAATACTGGCCTGGCCTTTTTTAAACTATGAAGTGACTTTCTTTATCCCAGGTAATATTCTTTCCTCTGAAATCTCCTTTCCGATATTACTATAGCCATTTCAACTTTCTTTTAATGAGTGTTAGCATGGAGTAGTTTTCCATTCTTTTATTTTGAACCTATTTGTGTCTTTATATTTACTGTTTTTCTTGTAGGCATCATATAATTGTACTTGAGTGTTGCTTATTTCATCCAATCGGACAGTGTCTGCCCTATAGTAGGAATAGTTAGGCTACAATTGACCTTTAGGGGTGCCAAGCCCTCATGCAGTTGAAAAACCACAAATAACATTTGACTCCCTCACACTTAACTACTAATAGCCTACTGCTGACAAGAAGCCTTAACGATAACATAAGTAATCATTAACACATATGTTGTAGGAATTATATATCATATTCTTACAACAAAGCTAGAGAAAAAAAATGTTATGAAGAAAATCATAAGAGAAAATACATTCCCAGAATTGTACTGTATTCATTGAAAAAAATCTGTACAAGTGAACCTGCATAGTTCAAATCTGTGTTGTTCAAGGATCAACTGTACTTATATATTATGTGATTATTGATATGGTTAGATTTAAGTCTGTCATTTTGTTATTTGCTTTCTTAGTATACTCTATTTTATCTCCTTTGTATGCTTATTAGCTTTATCTTTTTTTCTTAGTGGTTGTATTAGGGTTTATAATATATATATATTATATATATATAAAGAGGTGTGTGTGTGTGTATATATATATATAATCTTTCTCTATACATACATGTTATAAATCACTTTATGTATCTTTAACTTGTCACAATCTACTTTTAGGTGATAGTATACCATTTCACATATAAGACTCTGGAATAGTCATCTTCCATTTTTCCCTGGAAGAATGGAATCATACCATATTTTGTCTTATATATATTTTATGTCTGTCTTATATCTTTGTCATATATTTTACTTTGACATTTTACAAACCCCACAACATATTCCTATTATTTTTGTTTAAATAATTATCTTTTAAAGAAGTTTAAATAATTAGAGAAAAACATACGTAATTGCCCATGTGGTTATCAGTACCCTGGATTCCTTTGTGTAGATCCATATTTCCATTTGGTATCATTTCCTTCTTACTAAAGGATTTTAGCATTTCAGTAGTGAAAATCTGATGGTGAAATCTTTCAGTTTGTTAAAGCTAAAAAGTTTTTTTCCTTTGCTTCTGAAAGATGTATATTCGCTAGATACAGAATCCTAGGTTGACAGTTTTTTTTCTTTCAGTACTTTAAAGATGTTCCACTAAATTCCCTTTTGCTGAATTCAGTAATGGGAAATGTACTGTCCTCTAAGATTTTTTATTATTGGTTTTGAGAAATTTTGTTATCATATACCTCAGTATTGTTTTCTTCATGTTTCTTATGTTTAGAATTTGTTGAGCTACTTGATAAAATCTGTTTTCATCAAATCTGGAAATTTTTCAGTTATTTTCTGTTTTTCCTTCTACGATTACAATTCCAATTATGTCAAGATTCTTTAAAGTTATGTGACATCTTATTTATATTCTTTTTTTTTTTAATTCCATTTTTTCCCCTCAGTGTTTCATTTTAGGTCATTTCTACTGTTCTAATTTTAAGTCTACTAACCTTTTCTTCTGCAATACCTAATCTGTTAATCCTTTCCAGTATATTTTTTATCCCATGTATTGTAGTTTTCATCTCTTAATATTTGTTTTGAACCCTTTTTATATTTTCCAGGTCTCTACTTTTTGAGCATATGGCACATAATTATAGTAACTGTTTTAATGCCATCTACTAATTCTAACATCTGTGTGAGTTCTGTTTCAGTTTCAATTGATTGATTTTTCTCCTCATTATGGGTATGAGTACAGACTTTAAATTTTTTGTCACAGAACACCAAATTGCCCTCCAAAAATGTTTTATCATTTATCCTATCACTACCAATGGATGAGTGTCTGTTTCCCTTCCTATCCTGCCAGTACCAAATTTTGTCAGTCTTTAATCTTTGCCAATCACACAGACTAAAGCTATTTGCTACTACAACAGATATTTATTGAGCAATGACTATAAGCCTACTGATAGATGGCAGCAATTCTGTGGTGACCAAGCAACCACTGTAGCTGTCCTCATGGTGCTTTATAACTTTGTGGTGTTTACCATGTTTTTATTTGTTTTTTCATTGATTATCAGTGACACTGAGCATCTTTTCCCAAGTTTGTTGGTCTTTTCTATTTCTTTCCTGGTATAGTGCTACTAACGTTCACTGGATTGTTTGGATGTTTTTATTCCTTTGTAAGAGTTACATATTTACTAAGGATAGATACCCACATTCACTTTTTTTTTTTTTTTTGAGAGACAGCATGTGCACAAGTTGGGGAAGGAGCAGAAGTAGAGAGAGAGATAGAGAATCTCAACCAGACTCCCTGCTGAATGCAAAGTCCGATGTGGAGCTCGATCAACCCATGAGGACATGACCTGAGCTACAACAAGAGTCAGATGCTTAACCAACTTTCATCTTTTGAATAAAAAAACTTCTGGAACTGGAGGGTATTATGCTGAGTGAAATGAGTCAATCGGAGATGGACAAACATTATATGTTCTCATTCATTTGGGGAATATAAATAATAGTGAAAGGGAATAGAAGGGAAGGGAGAAGAAATGGGTAGGAAATATCAGAAAGGGAGACAACATAAAGACTCCTAACTCTGGGAAACGAACTAGGGGTGGTGGAAGGGGCGGGGGGTGGGGGTGAATGGGTGACGGGCACTGAGGGGGGCACTTGATGGGATGAGTACTGGGTGTTATTCTGTATGTTGGCAAATTGAACACCAATAAAAAAATAAATTTAATATTTAAAAAAAACCTTCTGTGGTACAAAGACATTTCCTTTAAAATAAACTAACATTGTACATAATTTCTTTGAAGAAATGATCTGCATGTTGCTCAAATACTTCTTTTTCTACATTAAAAATAAATAGGAATGGATTCTGGTTTAACAACAATGCCCTTAAAGGCAAATATTTTTGAATATAAAATACATATATGAACACATAAAGTATACATAAATATATAAATAGTTTCATATATATCTGACATGACCATATAAAGGACTTACATCCTTTAGAAATAATTATGCAGATTCCAAATGCCGTTTTACTCTCTGAATAATGAAATGGAAAGTCAAAGACATGAAACATTTCTAGATTAAATATTCCCAGCTGATTAAATATTTCTGGCCAAGCCATCTCATCTGGATTGGAAATGCCCTATATGCAAGATTGTTAATTTGTAATTGTCTAAGATCTATTCAAAGGGGAAAATGTCAAAATTCCCATTACACTGTGTTTGCTTACCCACTGAAGAACAGTAAGGGCTCTCATAAACATGAACAAGAGGAGCAAGGCACATGCTACCTATTCATCTGGCTGTGTACGTAACTGCTTCCTGGGAGCATTAGAATGAATGCCTAGAGATGAGTTTCTGTAAAGTGCCCAGTGTCTTTTTAGCCTTCATAGGCAACATGAGGTGGCAGGGGATGGTGGACCCTGGGAAATGTTTGGCTTTCTGGCTAGGAATATGACTTGTACACAGGTCACAGGGCTGAGGGGTGTTGTTAGCTCTCTGAATGTGATGGAGGAATGTATGCCACCAGTTATTCTGTGAATTCATAAACTAAGCAGTTTTAATCGTAGTGATGATAACAACAGCCAGCAGAACCCCAAGGGGCCCAATCCATCAGTTTGTCCATTGGCCCTGGCACCCCCAACTGACCTGTTTGGTGTAGGTGGTCTCGGGCCACCTCAAACAAGCGCAGGTGCATGTTGGTGATGGGATTGAAGGAGCCACAGGCCAGGAGAACCACTGGGATTCGGCTCTTCATCTTGTCGGGCACATCCACGCCCACGGTAGTGGCCACCCTGCCTTCCTGGGGACAGAAACTCAGGTCAGAGTTGGCACCAGACCACCATCCAGATCAGTGTCCCTAAAGCATACAGAGGCTATTCTCATTTCTCACTTATAAGGTGACTGAAGGGGCAGTAATAACAATAACATTTATGGAGGATTTACCTGTGTTCAACACTATGTCACAGTATCTCCCTTGTTTCACTGAATCCTTTCAACAACCCTGAGTGATCATCACCTATCCAGCCCAGGGACCCGTAGAAGCTGCAGGACTGGAACCAGACACCTGACTGCAGAGACTGTTCTTCCTGTAACTTCTATACCCTCCCTGGGCTCTGATGGGTCACCTTGGAATCAAAAGGAAGTATGGAAGACTCCCATACATCATCTCTGATAGTCCAAGTGAAACTTACTAGGTCCCAGAGTAGACCGGCACTTTTATTTTTATTTATTTTTAAAGATTTTACCTATTGTCCTTTATCTAGGGCAGAAGCATTTTGAGGGTCTGGTCCACCCTCTTGTCTCCTCACCCTGGCCCTGAAATCCCCTGTGTGATTAAAGGGAAGCAGAAAACAGCACACTCCAGGGCACACTGGCAGACATGGCTCTCCTGCCTCTGAGATGCTGCCTCCTGGAGTGAGAAGCTCCACTGGAGAGTTAGGCCCTTTTCTGACTCCTAGTTTTACCTCTTACTAGCTGTGTGATGTAGGGCAAATCAGTCCCTCTGTGAGCTGCAGTCCCCTCACATGCAAGGTGAGGATAATATTATTTCCCCTTACATGGTAGTTGTGAGGATAAATGAGCTATGTATGGGAAGTGTGGTGTAGAAGAAGCGTTTAGTAGATTACTGTGGCTGTGGTGATGATCATGCCCATAATGAAATGGGTGCTGCAGCTGCTGACCATGACAAGCGAGGAGGGGGAGAGAGGAGGTGGCCCCTGGTGATCCTCATCACCTGGTATTCACCTGCAGTCCCCTCCCCTTGAGTGTGGGCTGGGCCTAGTAACTAAATAGAATACAGGAAAAGAGCGGACTTTTACTTTGGAGAGGTTACAGAAAGCTCTCTGGCTTCCCTCCTTCTTTCCTGCTTGCTCACCCTGATGAAGCCAGCTATCTTGTGAGTTGCCTCACAGGGAGACCCACGGGGCAAGGAACTAAAGGAGACCTCTGGTGCCAAGAGCCTGTGAGGAATTAAATCCTGCTAACAAGCACATTAGTGAATGTGCAAGTGGGTCATTCCCCAATCAAATGTTCAGATGAGGCTGCAGGCCTGTGAGCATCTTCATCACAGCCTTTTGAGAGACTAAGCCTAACCCACAGAAACTATGAGATAATAAATGTGTAATATTTTAACCTGCTAAATTTTGGGTTAATTTGTTAAGTGGCAAGGGGGTAACTAATATGTTGGCCAACAGGGAAAACACATTCACTTTCTTCCTTTCATTCTAGCTATGGTGTCTTTGGCTGTAATTCTGTGTTGCAGGGGTAAATGTGGAGAGTTCTCGTTCACTGGAACCTGAACTCTTTTTATCTAAGGAAACTGTTTTAATCTGGCCTTTGTTGTCTGCTTCTCCAAATCCAATGCAGCTGCCTACTTTTAGACTCTTTGTCATGCAAGAAACAAATATCCTCTATTTGTTTAAGCCACTGAAGTTAGGCTTCTGGGACTTTTAGCCAAATGCTACAAAGGCTGGGACTTACATCCAACCACTGCCGGCCTCAAACTTTATACTCTAGCAACAGTGAAGTACTTGTCAGTGGTTTCTTTGTAAGCTCCTCATGGCTTCTTGCTTCAAGCCTTTGTACATGTTATTTCACTTTCCTCCAACTAGAATATCCCCAGCACACCCCAATCTGTTAAGATTCAACTCGGGTAATCACATTATTTGTGACTTCAATCACTATTTTTTGACTGCCTGCTAGGTGCCTGTATCAGTTAGGGATGCATTTGGCTACAAGTCCCAGAAGCCTAAAACTTCAGTGGCTTGAACAAACAGAGGTTATTTGTTTCTCGCATGACAAGAAGTCTAAGTAGGCAGCTGCTATTAGGTCACTGGCTCAACAAGGACCTGCAATTCTCTCAGCTTTTCCCTCATGGTCACAAGATTGCTGCTGTAGCTGCAGCCATCATGAAAATGTATAAGGCAAGAAGGAGCAAAGAGCTCCACTAGACTGGTTGTCCCTCTTAATCCAAAACAGAAGGGCTTTTTCAGAACCACCCTGTAGATTTTGCTTCTTATTCGCCACAACTAGATCACACATGGCCCCTCTTGCTGCCAGAGAGGCAGGAAAAGCAAGCTTTACAGGCTCTCCCGTGGGAAGCAGCAAGGAAAAGGGAATTGGAAATAGGATTAGCTCATGTACAGGGTCTGCCACAGAGTTGGGGATACATGGAGACATGGAGCTGACTGTGTACAAGGCTGCCGAGGTGGCTTTCTGACAGCTAGCTCAGGTCAGCTGATCTATGTCCTACCCTCAGTAAATCATATAGCACATTCTATTGAAAAAATTGCTCTTGTTTCTTTCCTACCCACCAGACAACAAGCTCATTGAGAACAGGAGTGGTGTTTCCTTCATCTCTAGATCCCAGCTTCAAGCACAGTGCCTGGCCCAGACGAGGGCTCAGTGAAGACTATAAAGGGTACTGGCTAGCTGCAGAGGGGACCTGTGTCCTGGTAGGGGAAAGGCCTAATGCACCCTCCTAATATAGAGAAGTTGTTCTGGATGTATTCTGAGGTAGATCATATAGATAAAAAAACCTCTCAACCTAGGGGGCATGTGGTTTCTTCAAGCTTCCTTTAAGGCAGCAGGAACACCCCCTACTGCGTGAAAAGAAAGCGGTCTGCAAGCTACTGCTGCTAGCTTCTTCCCAGGGAGGTTGGATGGTTTAATGAGATATTATTTGCAGAGTATGCTTAGCTATTCACAAGAGCAGCCTTGTGATGAGTGTATCTGAAGAGGCTGGCTGTTGTTCACAACTATTATGAAGCCTTTCAAAGTTCTATTTCATTTTGACAAAATATAATTTTGTAGAGCCATTAAAACATGTAACTGCAGCATCTTAGGTAACCTGGGGTTTTGATTCGTTTTTCAAAAGTTCCCAGAAACTGTAAATTAGATCATTTGTTTGAATGGTGGCATCAACAGCAATGAATTGTGATGTTGGGAAGAAGTGACATTTAATAGGTGTCTGCCTTTTCTTTCCTTGCCAGCAGCCCACCGAGCCACACTGCTCCAGAGTGGCTTAGCTTGACAACCGCAGCCGCGGCGGGAGGAGGCAGTGAGAGCTTGTTTCCAGGCTCAGGAATGAAATCGGGGTTCCTGCCTCACTTGTATACTCTTGCCTCAACTAAACACCCTCTCAAACCCAAACGCAGAGAGATACAGTGTCAGCCTTAGAATGGACTAACTCCAGAGGCCATCAGGAGAATAAACCAGGCTCTGATTTGAGTGCAGGTCTCTCTCATCAGACACGAGGACAGATGCACGCGAGTGACTCATCTGCCCTGCCATCTAGCACTATCTAGTGAGACAAAGCAAGTGTGGGAGACTTTTGCTATCAGGAAAGGCTTCTCATCAATAAGCATTTAACTGGGGGGCGCGGGGGGCAGGGGTAGTGGCCCACAGAGTGAGTAATAATTGCTGCTGAAGGACTTAACAAGTTGAGAAGGAGGCATACATGGCCTTCTCGGAATTTATCATTAAACCAGAGGCAAGGCCCAATGCACTGGGCCTTCCACAGATCGAAACTGACCTTTCTGGCTTCCAAGAGGCACTTGAGACCCCTTGCCAACACTCCACTTCCGCTGCACACCGAAGTCAAACAAGACATTCCTGCCCTGGGGTGCCTTCGTCAGTCAGGATCCCATCGGCAGGGATACACCGACTTCCTGCCCGCTGGCACCAAGGACATCCATCCATCCCTCTGCTCTGGAGAGCTGGAAGCCACCAGCTGCTGCTTTGACAGGGAGAGGCTTTGCTGGTGTGATTAAATTCGGGATCTTGAAAGAGGGAGGTTTGCCTGGATTATCCAGGTGGGTCCAGTTTTATCATGAGGGTAAATAAGGAGGAGGAAGGGTGGGTCAGATATAGAAAGATGGAAGGGCTAAAGTGACAATCAGAAAGGAAGGTTCTATGCTGCTGACTTTGAAAGAGGAAGGGGCTGTGCACCAAGCAGTGCAAGTGGCCTCCAGAAGCTGGAATTGGCAAGGGAACAGATTCTCCCCCAGAGCTTCAGAGGGAATGCAGCCCCTTCTGACACCTTGCTTTCAGACTTCTGCTTCTAGAACTGTAAGAAAATAAAACCGTGTTGCTTTAAACTAGCAATTAATGGCAACTTGTTGTAGCAGCCATAGGAAACGAATACACTCACCTATGTGGGGGCAGGCTCTCTCCAGTGACCTCAAGCCAGGGGCAAGGAAAGTGAAGAACTGAGCCAGCGATGAGGGTACTGAAGGGGGCATCGGGCAGAGGGACCAGCATGGCAAAGGCCCAGAAACCACCACTAGGGTGGGTGATGAACTAAAAAAGCACAGCCACGCGGTGTGGGTGACTCAGGATCCAGGCTGCAGAGGGTGTAAGGATCCTGCAGGCCCCTAGGGGGTCTCCTGAGACTTGATTTTATTCCTCGGGCAATGAGAAACCTCTGAAGATTGTAAACGAGGGTGTGTCTTACTCCTATTTCTGTTTCAGAAACAGCTCTCAGGTCCTCCCTGGAGAGTGCGTCCGGGAAGCCCCGGGGTGGCTACTTCCAGGACCCCTGTGCCTGGGGAAGGGCAGGCATTTCCGCAGCCCCCCCGCCCCCAGGACGGCCTTTCCTGCTGCCTACATTTCACTCCAATCACCCAGCAACGTGATGATGCCAGCCGATGCCCTGCATGCACCAAATTCTAACTAAGTGTGCACCCTTCGGCCCATTTGTCACAGGCCATCGCTGAGACACAGAAAGGAAAGGCGAGCCAGGAAGGTTAAGTGCCGTCGCTGCAGATGCAATGTGCTAATGCTCACGGCTTGGGAGCCAGTCAATTTACCTTTCCCTGCGGTGAGCGCCTCTAACAGGACCCGGCCCGGGAAAGTGGCTGCAAACATCCCTGTTTATTATAGACATAAAGCAGATGGCTCCAGGCAGAATGGAAATGGATTCCACAAACATCTTTCATTACACAGACCTCTTGACCGGACTCCTCATCTTAAAGAAAACAAGAGATGCGGTTTGTATTTCTGGGGTTGACGAGCACATTTTTCAGGACCTAGGGAAATCATTTCCATCTGCACGGGCCTGTCAACTTCTCCAGGGCAATCAACCTTCGCGCGAACTCTGGGCACTTTTTCTTTTCAACTTTGTTGGATTCACCCGCCGTTGCTATGGGCACACGGTGCTGCGAGGAACAAAAGCAAAGCAGCCTTCTCTGTCCCTGCAAGGATCCTCCGCCAGCCACCTCTCCGCGGAAACAAACATGCCAATTAAGCACTCGTCCTAATTATGAGACTCCCAGGAAAGCAAGCAGCCTGGCTCTTCGGCTTTGAGGACTTTCAAAAGATCTGAAGGAGCACGAGGAACGGAATGAGGTCTCTTGCAACCCCACACTCAGGAGTTGGGGTGAATTCCGATTGCTGCACGAAGGTGGAAGGGAGCCACAGCTACTGGGTTTACCGAGTGAAAGGCTAGGCGTGGTGCTAAACTTTACACACCTCGGTGCTGGTCCTTTAAACAGGCTTAGAAGGAAAGGGTCCAGGCCTGCGTTCTGGTCAAGAGCCTAATCAACGTCTCTGAGCCTCAGCGAGCCATGCACAAGACAGAGGTAAGTCGCCTACCTCCTAGGTCAGTCGTGGGGGTTACCGGAGTTGCCCCACTGAGCACAGTACTTGGCCCATAGGGGGTTCTCCAGAAATTTTAGCTCCTCTTTCCTTTCATTATGTTTAAAGCAGAACTCACCATCCCCACCTCCACCTCCACCTGCTTGTTCACTGTTTCTGCAGTCACCCGTGATCACACCTGGCAGCCTTGGGAACCACGTCAGCACCCACCTGCCTATAAGGCATCTCTTCCAGACCAGCCTGGCCTGGGAGCTGTTCCCACAGCAGAACGCTCCCGAGGAGGCCACCCACACACACTTCTGCTTCGTCTTCCACCTAGCTCCAACTGTAACAACTCAGCTCTGAGCATCACTTGTCCCTGGAGTTAAGATTCGATCGTGAGAAATGGGTAGTTTAGTGTCATGCCGGTAGAAATAACATCTGATGATGAGTAAATATGCTCCAGGTCACATTGAAGGAACAGAAAAGGTAAGAGAGGGAACAGAAGATGAGAAGTGCCTGGCATCTCCTATGAGAAGTGCGAAGTAGCAGATAAATAAAATCACAACCCACCAGTGTCTTCGAGGCACAGGGCTAAATCAAACCTGGCCTCTATGCTCAAGAAGGTTATAGTCTGGCAGGAAGAACAAACCACGAGGACCCCAGGTGGAACAGAGTCTGCTGGCAATCTCCCAATATCCATTTCTGCCTTTTTCTCTTTAGTAACAGTCTCTGTCTTTAGCTGGCAGGTTACCGCATTCCCCAGTCTCTGCAGTAGGGTAAGGCCATCCATGTGCCTAAGGTCTGGCCAAAGATCTGGGAACAGAAATGCCGTGTGATACTTCCAGAACCCTCTTGAAATGGGAAAGGCTTGTGCTTCTCTTCTGCAGTCCTGCTGTCTAGAATGTGAAGGCTGGAGCATGGTAGCTATACTGGACCAACTCCGAGTTTGGCAGAGCATAAGCCAAGAGAAAGCCGGGACCTTAAGGACCAGGAAGCTACCATACCAGCCCCAAGCTGCCTACCCTCAGGGTTCTCTATCCTGGGGGAGAAATAATCTTCTAAGTCACCATCATTTTCTATTTTTCAGTTATATGCAGCTAAACCTAATTCTAACTGATAGACTGATACTTAATGAATGTTTATTGAACTAGTGTATAAAGAAATGAAAAAGTGTGTCAACTTTTAGAAGTTTCTACTGCCCCAGTTAAACCTGTTTTATATGCAGAAACTCAAATGGGTATTGGTTGAAAGGGAAAATACACCTAAGGAAAAAATCTGCCATAACTTAATTTTTTTATATGAATTTTTCATGGGAAAAATCCTTACTCAGGACTCTAGAAGGCTGAAATGTGCAGCAGTGAATCTGAGCTTTTCTGTAGATCACAAAAACCAGGCTCCTCTGTCCTATCTCCTTCCCCCCCCAAAACAGATTCATTATGGTGTGCTGTTGCACTCTGCTTTGAGTGGGCATTTGCCATATGGCTTGGCAGTTTAATGGTTTTCTGATACTTGACAAAAATGAAGCACAATCATTTTGCAAGGAGTTTGTGTTCCTAGATGGGCCTTTTCCAAATAACAGCTGTGCCTCAAAATTGAGTTACTCAAATTGCAATTTGTGGACACAATACTCAAACATTTACAAGTGAGCAAAACCTCAAATCACTTGGGCTATTTCCAGGCTTCAGAGTTTATGAAGTTTTTAGCAATGTTATGAGTGTGCAGCTGTCAACAAACTCAAGCCAAAGTCTCCCAACCACCAGACTCCGAGAGATGTCCTACTTAGCAGCAGGACATGTGCCGCCGACCACAAACCCTCTGGAGAGAAAGAACACGAGGGAAGGAAGCTGCATCCTAAAGCCCGCAGATCAAATCCCTATGCCTTTCTCTCTACTCCCTGCCATGCTGTACAGATGACACCAAATCTACAGCTCTAGCCCTGACCTTGCTTATGGGCCCCGACAGGTCCAGGGATGTCCACCTGGCATTGGCTTGAAAACAAGGCACACAAATTTGGATTGAAAGCCGTCCAACAAGACTTCCTGAGTGCCCTTGAGTTTATCAGTCTGGAGAGTCCAGATGAGGTACACTGACAATCCCCAAATCACAGGGGCTTAAAACAATAAAGGTTTGTTTCCTACTCCTATTTACGTGAACATCCCATGCTGGTTGGGGCTCTGTTCTCTTTCTCCCTCAGTCCAGGACTCAAGCTGATGGAGTAGCCACTACTTGGAATATGGTCAGTTTGTAGCAGAGGGAAATAAAAGGGACCCAGAATGTTCTTCACCAGCAACTATATTGTATAGCTGGCTCGAACTGGCACATGTCACTTCTAACAACCTCACCCAACTTCAGTGAGTTAGAAAATATAGTCCAACTCTAGCTCTCCACCTTCAGGACACAGAAATATCTGGAGAATAGCCTTGTGCCTACTCCAGTGAATTAATCAACTACTCTGAGCTTCAGTGACCCATCTGGAAAATGGAGATAATTACACACACCTCCTCAGATTGTTACAAAGGTTAATCAGTTGACCCACGCGGAGCACTTAGAACAGTGGCTGGCAGAGGAGAAAGTTCTCTGGAAATACCTGCTCCTTTCCTTGCCCTCAAAACAGAAATCTCAATCTCCCACACCTGCTTCCAGCTGCCCCAACCCTTTGTCTGAAGAAGATTCCACTATTTTTCTAGTCACTTTCAATCAAAACATGCCAATTAGCTATGACGTCTCTTCTTCATGTCCCCCGCAATACAGTGAACCTCCAAGTATGACCAATATTCCCCACATGAAGTCTTCACTTTCCATCACTGAGACTCACCCTACTACCAGATTTTATTATCATCTTGTATAAGTTAGGATTTTTAAAAATTGCAAACAAGAGAAATGAACTCTGGTCATCCTAATTCCCTGTCCCACCAAAGGCAAAGCAGTAAAGGAGCATGAAATCATCAGAAAGCCACGAGGCCATCACATAGAGTAAAGGAAGAGCTGAACATGAGATCTCAAGGTGGACAAGGGACAGGGTAGTGCCACAGCTCAGTCTGGTCACAGTCCTATGGTACAAACATGGTCAGTGGGGCTCATCACACCAGTGTACAATGTTGTTCCGGGAGAGGGGCCGCTGATGTGGGCTGGACAGGCCCTAACCTACATCCCCCCGCCCCACTGATAGCTTCCACACCTGGTGAGAGAAATCTCTGGAATCATCTTCCCCCACCACTTTCGCCCCAATCTAACCCTTTCTCAATATGCTAAACAGATTAGTCCTAAAGTTTGGGTTAAGTCACTGTGATAAACTACTGAGTGTCTACCATGCACCAAACACTGTATAAAACCTGGGCCTTGGGGCACCTGGGTGGCTCAGTCGGTTAAGCATCTGCCTTTGGCTCAGGTCATGACCCCAGGGTCCTGAGTTTGAGCCCCGTGTTGGGTTCCCCACTCTGCAGGGAGCCTGCTTCTCCCTCTCCCTCCTTCTCGCTGCTTCTCCTTCTCCCTCTCCCACAGGCTCTCTCTGCTTGTATGCTCATTCTCTGTCAAATAAATAAAATCTAAAAAACAAAAAAACAAACCAGGACCTTGATTCCAAGCCAGTGATAAAATCTCCAGTAATTTGTTCTCCACTGGCATTTATTTGCTCAACCACATCCTTCATCTGGCATTAGAACATTGGAGATTTTAGCCCCCTTGACCTCTCCTAATTGCTTCCTGATCACCCTTTCTATTCCCTACACATGCTCCTTGTCCTCCCCAAGTTGAGACCACCTGCTGTTTTCTGATGGGTCTTCTGAGCTTCCTCTAGTAGCCCACCTAGAAGTCACTGTTCCATCCTCTGACCTCTTTTTTTTTTTAAGATTTGATTTATTTATGCATGAAAGACACAGAGAGAGGCAGAGACATAGGCAGAGGGAGAAGCAGGCTCCCTACAGGGAGCCCAATGCGGGACTCAATCCCAGGATCTCGGGATCATGCCCTGAGCTGAAGGTGGACGCTCAACCTCTGAGCCACCCAGATGTCCCCATCCTCTGACCTCTTAAAGGTGACACTCTGTCTATATTATTGAGTCCCTACTCTTTTCTTGCCTAACAGATTATAAATCCCTGAGGGCAGGGATCCCATGGGGTGTAACACAGAGTGGAACGGAAATACGGAATATTCACCTTAGTCTCTGGGGAACAAGGTAAAAATGAAAAGTAGATCAAAAAGAGAGCCAGAGAGCACTGGTCACCCCTGGCATGGTCTAGGCCGAAGCACCTCCAATCTTGCTTCCAATACCTAACACTTCCTGGCTTTTCCTATTTGCTTTACCTGATGCAGATTTGTCTTCTTATCTGGAGCATCAGCTCTCTTCTGGACTTGAATTGTGCTCTCACCCCATAAATTGTGTCTGCTGCCTTGGCTGGGCTCCAGGCAGGATCCTGATTTGCACCTTAGAGGCAGCATTTGATTCCTCTGTCCATTCCCTGCCTCTGCCGCTGCCAAAGCCAGGGTTCACGTCCAGGGCCCTGCTCCAGTCAGCAGTGGGCAATGAGCCACAGTTAGTGTTGGAAAAGCAGTCCCACAACCTCTACAGACCTCGGAGATTCCCTGTATGGCAGAAAAATGCAGAGCTGTCCATAATGATGGCAGGGGATGGCACCATGGCCCTTCTTGTGCTCAAAGAACAAAACTGGCAGCCATCTGGGCTCTTCTTTCTCCCTTGCCTTGACAGCCTGTCAGTTCCACCTTTGCACTATCTTTATTATCCATCCCTCTCTCAAACTCCACAATCCCTGCCTTGGATTGGGACTCATTATTTCTCAGTTGGACCTGACTGAACTCCTAACCTGTCCCCAGTGTCACCTCCTCTGCCCATCTCTGCTCAGTTGCCCAATGGATCTTTTAACTGCATATATGGTTCCTGCTTCCCCTGGCACCTAGCTGCATTGTGGGCAATGAAACTCAGTGTGGCATGCATGCGCCTTATAGTCTGCCTATGACCTGTTTCATCAGCCTCATCACTTACCTTCCAGCTCCCTCCCTGGGTCTGCTCCATCTAACTGCTTTCCATTCCATCCTAAGTACCCTTGAATGGAATTTTAGGGCCAGCCTTAAATTCAAATTAAAAAAAAAAAAAAACTCTAACAAACAAGGCAACTTTGTTTAGCTTGCTTGCTCCTTCACTAAAAAAGAAAATAAGCTGCTACTGCCATCAAGTTCCTCAAGGCAACAGGAGGTGACAAGAAGATCCCAAAACGCGTGGAAAGGTAGGAAGCTGTCCAGGCTCTCCACGAAGGCAGAACAGACCAGTGGAGGCCCAGTGAGCCACAGCAGGGGACAAACAGGCAGGAGGCTTGCTGCTCAAGAACACGTGTTCACTTGGGAATTTCACTGGGCACAACACAACCACGTCCAGAGCGATCCTTTCCCATTTCATGTAATAGAATTTCCTCCAGAAACGATAAGCCAAGCAGCTCATCTTCCCTTCTTTATTGAGCTATAAGCAGACTGCCAGAGTCATGAGCAGATAACTGCAAATCTGGGCAGTGATCTATGAAATCAGAACAGACCTGGGTTTAGGGATGTGATTAATTAAAATTTTTAACCAAGTTCATCCCACATATATTTAATGTTACGCATAAGTGCTTTTGTGTTGGTTGGAAATTAGGCCCAAAGAGTGGGCAGTGCACCGAAATACCGCAGTCCCCGGGACTCTTAAACAGACAAACCTTATTTTGTTTCTTCTTTCAGTTACTGCTTCAGAATCCACTAGCAGGACTATCAGATCATTCCCTGCCCGTGTCCCCACTAAAGCCCATGCATTGCACATGACAATATGTGCAAACAGTGAAGGGCGTGGGGCACTTCATCTAGCCTTGAACTGAGGTTGCCTGTGCTTGCAGTTGGGGGACCTCTGCAATGGAAAAGCCTTGGCACTTATAAGCGCTGCAACCTTGAACAAGCCCCCTTCAGTTTTCTATAGAATGAGGCTAACCCAAGCTCATCCACAGAGGCCGTGAAGATGAACTAAAGAGACACATTAGGACTACATCTCCTACGCTGCTTTCACAGGAGGGTGAAACTTTTCCATCGCAGAGTTAGGGAACAGGATTCGTATGTGCCAACCCTGCGTAAAGACACCAATGTCCATGGCAAATTCTTGAGTTCCTGCAGGAACGGGACAAGTGAAGCTGCTATTTGAGGGCATCCACCCCTGCACAGTCAAAAATCACGGATTTCTGGCCAACCCTGGCCTGGGTTGGGGCAGTTGAAGCAGCCCACCGGGTCTTACAAACACTCCAGCTGACCTGCATCAGGCCCCCTCCCACAAAGTCAGGACTTGTTGATTTACTTTACTATGTATGAATTTAAAAACCAGCAAAGGCATTAATATGCTTCTAAGATTTCTGAAGAAGTAATGTATTTATCTGGTACACACTTTGGCTGATGTCTCTTATAGGCTCCTGTGATCCATGAGGGTGCATGTCACAGCATGGGGCTGGAGCAGAGAGCCTGCCCAGAGGTCCAAACAAAGAGGGTCCTGGCCCCAGGGGAATGGGCGGATTCCCA
Source organism: Vulpes vulpes (assembly GCF_048418805.1). NCBI lineage: Eukaryota > Metazoa > Chordata > Mammalia > Carnivora > Canidae > Vulpes > Vulpes vulpes. Next base: position 86,396,368 of record NC_132790.1, read on the forward strand.
GGGCCTCAAGGTCACGGGCAGAGCTAGAATCTAATCAGGCCAGAAGAACTGAAGAGTACTAGATGCCCAGAGGTGGGGGTGAAGCCAGATGCAGACATCTGGGGGTATCAACTCTAAAATTAAGACAGTGAAGCTTCATCCACAGGCTTTTAGCTCATGTGAATTCTCTTACACGTGCTGGCCTCACTAAATCAGTAAAATAATAACTTAAGTGTAAAATAAAATATAGCCAAAATGAAATGATTTAAGCTCACTGTCTTCCATGAGCAGATGTTCCAGAGGGAGTGTGATGTGGCAAAGAATCTGCTGGTCCTTCCTGCAGTGCGGCAACTCCCCTTTCTCCTTGCTAAGAAACCTGATTTTGGGGACACTTGGGTGGCTCAGTCCATTAAGCCTTGGACTCTTGATTTTTGCTCAGGTCATGATCTCAAGGTGTTGAAATCAAGCCCCACATGGGGCTCCATGCTCAGCAGGGAGTCTGCTTCTCTCCCTTTCTGCCTCTTCCCCCACTCACACACACACATTCTCTCTAAAATAAGTAAATCTTGACCAAAATATAAAACCAAAAAAAAAACAAAAAACAAAAACAAAAAAAGAAAACCCCACCAAACCTTGATTTCATTCAGCTTCAGAGACAAGGGGCACAGATCCAGATAGAAACCATAGCATCACAGCCACCGAGGCAGGCCACTTCCTTTGCCCCTGACTGGTCAGCACGATTATGTGACCCAGTCCTGACCAATAAGATCCAAGAGGCAGTGCCTGGAGGCCCATGGGAACGATTTTGAAAACGCCATAAACGCAGTCCTTTTTCTGCCCTTTCCTGGCCTGGACGCTGTGGTGTCGAGATGTGACACCTGGGCCTGCCACAGCCCTCCTGTGACCATGAAGGGAAGGCCTAGAGAACTGCCGCAGGGAAGGACAACCCAGAGACTTGGTCTCATTAAGTCGCTGCAATAACCTAGTACAGGCTCTCTCTAGACTTTATTATGTGAACTGCTAAAATATCTTTATTGCCATAGCTACTGCTGGCCATTTATTCAACTGCTTGTGTCCTCAAGCATCTAAACAGAACATCTCAGGAGGCTTTAGTTCTTGCTTCCCCTCACAGCGTGAGCACTTTCATGTGATTCCAGTGTATGAAGACAGGTACTTCTACATCCCATGGCCTCTAAGGTCAAGGCGGCTGCTTCACCTGGGTTGCCACTGATGAGACACTGCATCTGTGTTGGAAGATATCCGCTCTGTGGGACCTTGGGAGGGATGGCATGTTGAACTCCAATGTGGAGCTATACTGGGAACCTTCCAGGGACCGTTTTCAACAAACACAATTTTTGGTTGACACTGTGACCTCAGAACCTTGCCTCAGGGGAAGCTGCCTCCTGAGCCTCTTAACATACCCCTCTCAACTGCATTCACTGTTCCCATGGCACCAAATGCAGGGACCTTTCTGAGGGTAGCTCTGTATCTCGTGGGACTTTTAACACCCTCAATGGCTCCTGAGGGGGACTGCCTTTGGTGTAGCCTCCTCACTCCTCTCCACAGGTGGAGACAGCTGTGCCTTCCTAGTTTCAGTGCTGGCTGCTTGCCTACAGTGCCTAAGGTGTCTGTGGTCCAACACAGCCTGCTGACTTGAGGAAGCCTGAACACACCCACACGCCCTCTCTGTTTTGTTCCTACTGGTCTCTGCCCTGTCTACCCATTTCTACCTATTAGACTTTGCTCCTCCAGCACTTAGCACACATTAGGCCAACCGCATAAGGTCTCCTTAACTTGATAATGACAAAAAATAACCCAACTAAAAAATGGGCAAAGGACTTGAATAGACATTTCTCCCCAGAAGACACACAAATGACCAATAAGCACATGAAAAGATCAACATCACTAATCACTAGGGAAATGCAAATCAAAACTACTATGAGATACCACCTCACATACATTATGATGACTATTATAAAAAAAATAGAAAATAAGTGTTGTCAGAAATTGGAACCTTTGTGCACTGCTTGTGAACAGTGGAATACAAACTGGTGAAGCCCCTGTGGAAAACAGCATGGAGGTTCCTTCAAAGATTAAAAACGGAACTACTCTATGGTCCAGCAATCCCACTTCTGAGCATATACCCAAAAGAACTAAAAGCAGCCACATGAACAGATACTTGTACATTCATGTTCATAGCAGCAATTACTCATAGTAGCCAAAAGGTGTAAGCAACCCAACTGTCCACAGATGGATAAACAAAATGCTTATATATATCATACATATTTTTGACACACACACACACACACAATTCACATACAATGGCATATTATTCAGTCTTTAAAAGGGAAAAATCTGGGACACCTGAGTGACTCAGTGGTTGAGCATCTGCCTTCAGCTCAGGTCATGATCCTGGGGTCCTGGGATAGAGTCCCAAATCAGGCTCCCCAGAGCGAGCCTGCTTCTCCCTCTGCCTATGTCTCTGCCTCTCTCTGTGTATCTCTCATGAATAAATAAAATCTTTTAAAAAATAAAAGGAAAAAATCTGACATAAGTTACAACATGAGGACATTATGCTCCATTAAATAACTCAGTTGCAAAAAAAGATAACTACCGTATAATTCCGTATATATTTGACTACCACCTGGAGTAGTCAAATTCATAGAGACGGTATAATGGTGGTTGCCAGGGGATGGAGGGAGGAGGGAATGGGGAGTTGTGTAGTGGGCATAGTTTCAGTTTTGCAACATGAAAGAGTTTTGGAAATGGCTGCACAACAGTATGAATGTACTTAACACTACTGAAGTGTACACTTAAAAGTTGTAAAGATGGTAAATTCTTTGTTATATTACTTTACCACAGCTGTAAGTTTAAAATAAAGGTCTCCTTTGTTCAGCCTTCTCTGATAGCAGGCTCTGATTGCACTACATTGTTTATCCATCTGCCCTGATGCCCTCTTTTCTGTTCTTTCAGGATTGTTTTGAGACCTACCCAGTTGCTAAACCAGAAGAACCACAGAGAAAAGAGCCAGAGCCTTGACTGAACTGCTCCTAAAGCCTATATTTCCTAAGGCATTTCAATTACATGAACCAATAAATCCCCTAACATTAAGCTAGTTTGAGTTGGTGCCTGTGACTTGCAACCAAAATCAACTTAATTGAGATTATACTTGATTTGAAATATCAGAACACTAAGGATTAAAAAAAGACCCTCAAGATTTCTAGGGAATAAACAAAAGAAAGTTCATAGACAAAAGCTGAAAATAAGACTGGCATTTAACCCCTCATTTGCAACAGTAGATGCAAAAGACAACTTGCGATGCTTGCATACTTCTGAGAAAAGAGGACTTTGAATCTACCTAGAATTCTCTATCTGGCTAGATAATTAAGTATGGGGATAGAAGAAACATATTTTTATATATGAATGGACTCAAAGTTTAGCTCTCAGGTACTTTTACTTGGGTAGTTCTTTGATGGTATGTTCCAGCAAAACAAGGAAGGAAAACAAAGTGGAACACAAGCATCCAAACTAGGAGGATGGTGAAGCTAGGATGAGAGTTGTATAGGCTAGAGAGCACTGGGCAGGACAACAAAGCATGGGGCTCTAAGAAAAAAAGAGAGGAGAGGCCAGAGAGGCTGAATTAGCTGAATTTTTAAAAAGCCATGTGCACTTATTATTTTGATTATAAAAGTTACCAGGGTCTATTCTTTTGGGAAGTAGAACATCCCTATATTTCCTTTACCCCTGGCAGCCTGGGTCAGTGGTGGCATTTTGGTGTTTTGAAACTCCCCTCACTGACTTAGAAAGTGACAAAAATCAACCATTTTTTTTCACTTCTTTCAATTGATGTGTTATTTTTTAAACTCTAGCCATTCACATTCAAGATTCTTTCTGAAAAAAAAAAAAGAAAAAAAAAGATTCTTTCTGAGAAGATGGACTGGCTTGGCAGACACATTACCTCTTCTGTTTCTGGTGGGGAAGGTCCACCTATGCCCCACCCTCTGTCTGAACATCTCCCCATGCTCATTCTTCCCGGCCACTCCTGTCTGCTCCGGACCTCTGTGCAGGGATGTGTGTGCTCTACCTGCCTGCCTGCACTCTCAAATCGCTGTCCTAATGTCTCTATAATATATTAACAGGTGGTGGCCAAAGGGAGTTCTGCTGAAATAGGCAGTAGTTTGGGCCTTTTTGGACAAAATCCTAGAATGCACACGATAATGCTGAGCAATGCAGTTTAATTTATGAGCATGCAGGTCTGCTGTGAAATTGGGAAATGGAAGTATGAGACATTAGCATTCACATGGCAAGGGCAGGGCCAAGTCCAAAACGGTAATACACCTTTCACAGGGAGGACTGGAGAGTTTGAAAGAGCAGCCATACTGTCAGTTAAATGGGGTGACTGGGTGGCAGGCACTGAGGGGGGCACTTGGCAGGATGAGCACTAGTTGTTATGCTATATGTTGGCAAATTGAACTCCAATAAAAAAAATAAAATAAAATAAATGTGTGCTAATGAACCTCATCCTTGTATTTTAATGCCACCAACCACCTGAGAGGAATGTGCTCCTGCAGGCTGTATGCCCTTAATATTGTCCAACACCCTCCATTGTTTTTCACAACAGTAGAACACTCATATGCACCTTGTCTGGGCGGATTTAATTTAATTTAATTTAAAGATTTTATTTATTTGAGAGAGACTGTGTGTGTGTGTGTGTGTGTGTGTGTGTGAGAGAGAGAGAGAGAGAGAGAGAGATCACAAGTTGGGGGGGGGAGGTAGAGGGAGAAGCAGACTCCCCACTGAGCAGGGAACCTGATGCAAGACTCAATCCCAGGACCCTGGGATCATGACTTGAGCCGAAGGCAGATGCTTAATTGTCTGAGCCACCCAGGCGCCCTATTTTATTTTTTTAAGATTTTATTTATTTGAGAGAGTGAGCGAGCAAGCGAGGGAGCACAAGCAGGGGGAGCAGCACAGGGAGAGGGGAGAAGCTCAGCAGGGAGTCCGACGTGAGGCTCGATCCCAGGACCCTGAGACTATGACCTAAGCCGAAGGCAGATGCTTAACCCACTGAGACACCCAGATGCCCCTGAGCAGATTTAAAAGATGAATTTCATGGTCTGGATATGGTTCGATCTACAGGGGGGAAGGGAGAACAGATGGCTTCTCAACTTCCTTCTAGCTAGGGCATGCAAACTATTATACAGAGAAATATTTCCAAATTAAAACAGAAAGACAGGCACATTTGTAATTTAACTCAGAGCAGTTGTACATGCGGTTCGTGTCATGTATTCTCCAGTTAAAGGAGCTCATCAGTCAAGAGATTTTGTCTGACCTTGACCTTCTAGCCTTTTTCAGTGCACAGAATAAAATAATATTGATTTCTGCCTTCCTTATGAATGAAAAGACATGATTCTAAAGAATCTAAAGGAAATACCAAGTGTACTCCAGCAGTTAAGTATGTTGGAAAACAGGTTGGAAATCCCACTGCAATTGGCTGAATAATGTCACCCAAAGATATCTCCTCCTAATCCCTGGATCCTGTGGATATTGCCTCATTTGGGAAAGGGTCTTTGCAGATGTTTGACTAAGGCTTGTGAGATGGAGAGATTATCCTGGATTGTCTAGAGGGCCCTGAATGCAAGCATATGGATCCTTCTGAGGGAGGAAAAGGGAGATTATGAACACATACAGAGAAGGCCACGTGAAGATGGAACAGAGGGATTTGGAGACGCTGCCCTTGAAAACTGGAGTGATGCACAGGCCCAGGAGTATGAGCAGCCATCAGAAGCTGGAAGAGGCAAAGAACAGATCGCTCTGAATAGGTCCCCTGTGAAGGGAATGCAGTCCTGCTGGCACCTTGATTTGGGCCTTTAAACTGATTTCTGATTTTGGTCTCCAGAACTGTGAAAGAATATATTGCTGCTGTTTTAAGCCACCACATTGGTGATAATTTGTTACAGTAGACCTAGAAAATTAAACGCACTCACAGAGGGGCTAGATGGGAGAGTTTCAGTCTTTACAAATCCATCCCAAACACTTGATGGTTCTTTCAATGGCATTTGGCAGAACTGAACTTCCTATCTCCAGCAAGCAGGGCAAGAGACTGCTGGAACTCAGAACTCAGGTCCCCCCTGAAGCATGCGTTAGGAAAAGTGGTAGCCTTGCTTCTGCGTCCTTGGGGACAGTTCTAGGCAACATCCCTTCCCGAAGCAGGGTGCTAAGGACATGAAGAAAACATGTCTAGTTCTTAAAGCAAAAATATGAATGGGGAAGTATGAAGAGGGTACCAAGGATTTAAGAGATTTCCTATAAATTAGCCTCAGAGCTCAGAGAGGGCTGTGCTGGTGTGTATATGTCAGGGGAACACATCTTTAAACAAATGCATTGTAATTATTAATAAACATGGCCAGATGCCTGCAAGCATATGTTACAAGGCTGTTCTCTGAGGGTTTATCTGTAATAGTGAAAAATTAGAGACCCAAATGTCTACCAACAGGAGAATGGTTAAGTCTCCAATGATACTATGCAGCAATTAAAGAATAACATAATTCTACATATACTGACATTAGAGGTTATGAATGAGTAAATGTTACATAAGAAAAAAGGGCAAGTTGCAGACAGTATTATGGTGTTCTCATTTTGGTTAAACAAAGCTATCTATGTTGCTGTAATACACAGAAATCTATAATACAATGTATAATACATAATTTACAATTATATGTAAATATATAATTATATGTACATAATTATATATTTATATATTTTTATAATATATTTATATATGATAAAAGCCCCTCTGTACATGTGTACATCCCCGGGATGGTTACACTGCAAATAGAAGGTTATCACCTCTGAGAAAGGGGAGGGTTGTTGCAGGGACAGCAGGAGGAATGGCCAGACTAGGCCTTCTTTAATGAATGAGCTTTCTCTCTAAGCGTGTACTCCCTTTGTAGGTATTTTTTAAAAAGATTTTATTTATTTATTCATGAGAGACACAGAGAGAGAAGCAGAGACACAGACAGAGGGAGAAGCAGGCTCCTGGCAGGGAGCCTGTTGTGGGACTCGATCCCTGGACACTGGGATCACACCCTGAGCCTAAGGCAGATGCTCCACCACTGAGCCACCCAGGCGTCCCTCCCTTTGTAGTTTTAAGAAAGAAAAAGTGGACTCCGAGAACCTTGCCAGTGTCCGGTAAACAGCGAAGGCTCTGAGGAACCGCATGCCCTAGGAGCGGTGTGCTGCAGGCGGTCTTCAGACATTGGCTGGGGCTTCTGGAGGCTGCCTGGAAGCCAGCTAATGTTGCAGGGCCAGAGGCAAAAACCTTTTATACCAGGCGCCCTAGTGGGGCTTCCATGTTTTTTATTTAAAGCAAACAAGAAAGGCACAGTAAGTAGACCAAAGTCCCCAGCAAGGGTGTCTTTTGTCTCTTCCACAGGAGTAGGGCCAGGCCACTGTTCACCAACTCAGTGGTTTACACCAAAGCCAAGGGAAATCTGTCCTTTGAACACTTTCTCTGTGAAATTCTGCATGAGGCTGTTTCTAAAGGTTTTCACGTCTCCTGGAATGGTAGTTTTCTCACCAGGCGAGCACACAATCCCTGTGCTTGCTACTGAGCACAGCTCTCCTCGTGCTGGTGAGCCGCCCAGCAAGATGGGAGGCCCTAGGCCTTGAAAAAGGACCCTCTGAGCCTCCCCCATCAGAGTACACCCCAGACTACACCCAGCCACGTTCCATCACATATGAAGGCAGAGCTAGCTCTTGGATCAAGAGAGTCTCCCAGGTACCTGTTTACTGGAAATGTTGTTTTGGATTCATGTACCATCAGGCTGATAGACTGTGCACCAAAATGGCATTGCTACAGTTAGGGAAAATATACACGGGTCTCACACTATTCAAATCAGGGGTACTGAAGAGATGAATGGGAGTGGTCTCTGAACCCCAAAGCAAAGATGAAGTTTCCAGATAAGAAATGACAAGCACAATTCTCTTTCAGATAAAAGCAGGGGCGTGGGTCACTTCTATCTCAAACACATGCTATGGGACCCTGAAGGAAACAGGTCTCTGCAAAGACTTGTTAAGGGATGGCTCTTAAGTGAAATTACTGCTTTTGGCAGAATGAAAGGAATTAAGCCTCTTTCTCCCCCACGTAACATGAAGTGCTTATTTTTCAAGGTATGCTTCTCCAAGATTTGCTGCAAATCTTTAAAAGTCATGACATTTTGTGATTCCTTATTACAAATTTCAAGAAAGACTTTCATCTCCTGTATTTTAAAGAAACTGTCGCAAAAACGAAGATTGGAAGCTGGATTTTTCCTTAAGCAGAGGGAATGCCATATCTAGACAGCCTATGCTTAATCAAAATATTGCATCCTGTTGGTTTTGTGTTTCCATGTGCAGAGGGTTAACATCTGGTCAACTCCCCCCTCCCCCCATTTTATAAATGAGGAAACAGAGGACCAGAGAGGTGAAGTCACTTATTCAAAGTCACACAGGAAGATAATAACAGAGCTAGAATTGGGAGCTTGGGCTGAGACTTCTATCACACTGTGACACTGCCTTGTAAACCAAGCTCTTTGGTTATGGAGATATTTAAGCTTGTCCAAGGAATGCATTGTGACACATAAGCTGCATCACTAGGCCTAATGAGACTGGCACCATGGGACAAGTGCAGAGGATGTGGGAGATAATAAATTCAGAGAAATAAGGTTGGAAGGAACCTGGAGCCACTCTCTTACTCCATTTCCCTTCCTAGAGGCAGAAGTCACTGACATCATTCCAGGAGAGAAGTATCTTATTTCTAAAAGCCTTCAGGGAAGATTTCATAATTTCGACTTACAAAAAGGAATATCTGATTTCCTCTCAATAGCAGGATCCAAGAAGTAACTATATAAAACCACTGCATAGGCTCTTACACAAAAAACATAAAATGCTCCTCACCCCAATGCCTCAGAAGTGATTATTTAAAATCACCCTCCAGAGGCAACTGGATGGCAGAGCTGGTTAAGCATCTCTTGGTTTCAGCTCAGGTCAAGATCTCAGGGTCATGAGACTGAGCCCCAAGTCAGGCTCCGCAGTTAGCACAGAGTCTGCTTAAGACTCTCCCTCTCCTGCTCCTCCTCCCTGCTCTCTCTTTCTAAAATAAATAAAATCCTTTAAAAAAAATAAAAAATAAAAATAAAATCACCTTCCAATTTAGTCCTACTTAAACATTTCTATTGTAAAACAAAACAAAACAAAAAAAAAACATTTCTATTGTGACAAGAAAACATTTTGGAAAATAGGAAGAGCATAGGGATACCATGAAACCCAACATATGATTTTTGTAGGAATTTGTAAGAACATTGGAGACTCACTCAGGCCTGGTTGCATGAAGAACTTTGACAGAAATGATAATATATAGAGGCCAGCAGAGCAGAGAACATTTTTAACATGAAAGTGTCTGAGTTAGAAACCATGTAACGGTTTGACTGTATGACTGGCACCTCTAAGCTTTGTAAAAAGTCCCATTTTTTTTGCAAAGCAGTTTTTACAGCAAGCCTTAGATCAAGAAAGTACATTTCTAAGTAATGTGAAGGGGAAAAAAATAAAAACAAAATAGATTAAAAACTCTATCAATAATTCCACACATATTCCTGCCAAATGATCCAAAAGCCAGAGGTTATTCTGAGAGGAGGAAGTCTGCCTAACATCCGTGATATTAAGAGAGGGAAAGCTAATAACGTGTGGCACTTCATCTGAAGACAAACCTGCTGACCCATTGCCAGTGGCTTTGGACTGCTTTTTGATGAGTGATGATGGGATTCTGGGCTCCTGAGAATCAAGGGGTGCACTTCCAAGGCAGCTGCTGGAGATAAGGTGGCCCAAGTCTGTGGCTCAGAGCAGGCTGTCTGTGCAGGGACCTGGCAGGTCTGCAGACAGTGACCACCAGCCTCAGGGTCTCAGGCTCTGGGCAATGGTGCAAAATGCCCTTCCTTAACCCCTCTCCTGGTCCCCACGAAACCATCCCCCTAATGGCCTATTATATCTTCTCATAGCCATGCCTCAGTGCTCCTGTTCCAGGCATTTCTCATCTGCTGTTCCAAAGCAATTGTTTCTCTGAATAACCCCCAGCCCCAACCCTCCCTGGTATTCAGGAATTATCCACCCAGTGACTGATGGGCTAGAGGCCACATCTTCTGTTCCTCACAGAACAGAGGAACAGAGCCCTCTGCAGCCCGATCTGGACCTGGATATGGAAGCCAATCCTGGATCTGTGTCCAGCCCTCACCTTCCACCCAGCTCCAGGTCAGAGGGAGAAAGGTCAAGGGACTCAGCTAGAGCCCTGAAAGCTCAGGCTGGAAGCAATGCTGGGAGGAACCTGGAGAAGATGGGCACCATGGGCTCTGCCCCCACCAGCTAGTGCCCAGCCCCGGTGTGGGGCCATGGGAAATTCAGTAGCATCTCAGCTCAGAGGCAGACCATGGCTACTAGAAGAACACCTGAGCCAACAGCCATAACCCAGTGAAGTATGGGTACTCACAGAATGCAAGGGAACTAAAAAAAAAAAAAAAAGAAGAAGAAGAATGCAAGGGAACCCAGGAGTGAGGCTCAATGGCTCTGAGTACAGGAGCCAAGGAAAGCACTTGAGCAGAACAATATCATTACTAAACATTTATGGCAGCATGGATGCTCTTGCTTTATACATATTCTTTTTTTTAAAAAAAGATTTTATTTATTCATGAGAGACACACAGAGAGAGAGGCAGAGACATAGGCGCTGGGAGAAGCAGGCTCCATGCAGGGAGCCTGATGTGGGACTCGATCCTGGAACTCCAGGATCATGCCCTGAGCCAAAGGCAGATGCTCAACTGCTGAGCCACCCAGGTGTCCTGACATATTATTTCATTTTGATGCTGTTATTCCCATTTTGCAGATTAGGAGGAGGCTGGGGCTAGAAAAATGAACTAATTTTAATTTGTTCAAGGTTACATAGCAAGGAGGAGTGAGCTAGAATTTTACCCCACACCACAGGTTCTCAACCTGTCTTGCCTGGGAGTGCACCAGGTGACATCACTTCTCATTTCTGCAAGTGACTGGGAGCACATGCTTAAGCGAATGGCACAGCTCGCATTCCCAGGTCCCCAACAGCACAAGGTTTAAGTGGGACTGCAAACTTCTCAAAACCAAATTAAATTCCCTTTAATATTGAAAGCAAAAGCGAACAGATGCCCAGCAGTCCCTTTTCCTAGGAGAGGGGATCGAGATCCAATAAATTGCCAACCCTTCCCACCCTTGAGAGAGGGTGAGAACCACTGTGGAACCAAATGCAGCTCTGCCTCTCCAACTGCAAACAGCTTTGGCTCCAGCTCTAAAAGTCCACAGCAAATGCCATGAAAGAAAAATCTGAGCTTGATGTGCTTAACCAGTGAGAGATGCACATTCACTCAAGAGAGGAGTAAAAAGAATTCAAAGTAGAAAATGACTTTCATGATAAGCAGTTTTCCCCTATTTTATTGAAACAATGGAAATATTAAAGGAATGGACACTAACAGGAGGAAGAAATGCCACATGTGCCATGTAAGGAATCACTGTTTTATAAATGTCACCATATTAGTGTTTTTATAGCATTTCCTATGTCTATTCCATTTAATAAAAATACTTACGCTTGGATTAAAAGGTTCCTAAGAGGTGATCCTGTAAATGAGACTTAGGGACGGCTGAAAAAAAAATGTTACAAAAAACCTCACACCTTCCAATGAGTCATGGAATAATGCAAAAGGTAAGTGATATGGTTAAAAACCTCATTTAAAAAAAAAGAAGCTTGTTTAATTCAAAAATAATAGAAAACCATAAAATGCCCAGAAAATATAAAATGTTCATTGGAGTTGAAGCCATTATTTTCTGAGCAATCAAATGGATCATTTATCAGCAGGTTCTCGGATCCCGTTTTCCTTAATCAGAATCCTGCGTGCAATAAAGGCAGGCGGCACTTGCGACCCCAAAACCCTTTCTCCTTCTGTATCCGCACCCCTGAGAGAATCCTCTTTTCAGCCTGACCTCTCCCTCTACTCCCTTCCGCGCCTCTACTTCCTAAGGTGAGTTTCTGGCCTCTGTCTGGGGCCTGGCACCCCGGTACCCCTGTTCACCACCTCCTGAAACTCAGCCTGCCATGATGCACTGTTTCTCCACAAAAGTGGCTCCTCACCCCATGTTTTCAACCCAGTCAGTGTCACCAGAGGTGGAAGCACTTCCTGAATAGGATCTTCCTCCTCTATGCCTGAGACCAACATCCTTCTTCTAAGTACCCAGGAGGGGCTTAATAAATGTTTGCTGAATAAATCCAGGCATCTGGCCAGGAGCCACTTGCTTCCTTCCTTCCCTGGACCTCTTCTCTCTACCTGGAATGCTCCCATCCATATCGTCTCCTCCAATTCTCCATAAATGAACAGCACCATTGTCCAGTTGGTTGTGTGGTAGTGAGTCTGGCCCTGTTTAGGAGAGGACGCCCTAAAACTCATGTAGCACTGAATCCTATACACTCCACTTCCTCGCTCTTTCTCTGACCTCCCTTCTCATACTCTCTGTAATGCAGGACCCTGGCCTTCCTCCCACCTATGGGGCCACGTCCTCACAGAGGTGTCCTGCTCCCCACTCCCTGGTGTAGCCTGGTCTGGCTGCCCGTTGCAACTCGTCCCTCCCTGGCTCCCCTCTGTCCTCTGGCTTTCTGTCAAGGCAGAAAGGTGGCCGCATAAGCTTTTGCTCCTAGGACTGAGTCTTCGGCCCTAACCCAGCAGTCACCTGGCCCCCAGGTGCCGCAGAAGCTCTCTTGCCCAACCCTGGCTGGCTGGTAGAGCGGAAACCAATGGTCAAAGCAGGGAGTCAATCAAAAAAGGTCTAGGCAAACTTTTGCTTTAAATTAAACCTATGCAGGTAAGTGATTTGATGCAGGACCTACGCTTTGTTTTTGGAGCAGGGACCGGCGCTTCACAAACCCTATCGGGTGGTGACAATTCCCCATTCCAGGTCTTTTAGGTGGAGAGGGTACCTGAAGGTGTACAGGAAGACCACGAGGATGGAATCGGTCTTGACTTTCAGACTCCCCTGCCTCTGCCACCACCAATCTTGAGTCCAGTTCTTTCCTCAACACCCCACAGGATGCAGGGGTGGGGGGGTGGGGCACTGTCACCTTTTCAAGTCTCTTCAAGCACCCATTCCTCAAGAAACCCCACTCTTCCCTTTTATACTCACAATCCATTGGTGTTTGTAATATTTAATGTTTAATAAAGTTAGGTGTACTTACTAAGTACAATGGGCTCAGACACATTCGAGAAGCAACACGGCTGACCGGTCGGCAGAGCACGGACTCCCGGGCCTGTGGGGCTGGGCCATGCGGACAGCTGAGCGCATGTGGGCAGTGTACACACCTGCCACCCCCACCGGATTACGGACTCCAGGCCCAGAGAGCCCGGCCCAGCTCCCTGTGTTTATGACCTCAGTCTAGCACAGGACCGGAGCATAATCTGGCCTTGGGAAACGCTGGCTGAATGGAGAAATGAGGCCCCTCACACATCAGCCCTTCCCCAGCTCCAGAGACTCTTCTAGCAAATCCCAGCTGCCAGATATTTCCCCTCCCTACTCGGACTCACTCACCGCCCATCACATAGTCAGCCGTGTGGCCTAACTCAGACCCAGATGCAGGGGACCAGGGGCACTCTCCAGTCCAGCCTCACGGTTCTCAGGTCAGGGAGATGGAGACAAGCTAAGAGATCTGGCCAGGGGCATGTGTGACCAGCACTTCTCCCCCCACCTCCCAGTTTGGGCTCCTTTCCTCTCTTGTTCCTGGGTCCCAGGGGCTGGCAAAGCACATGGCACACGCAGAGTCCCATGATGGCATAGCCCAGCCAAGGATGGCTCTGGAACATCCCCACTCTGCCTCAGTGGCTTATAGGTGAGACCCTTAGGGTGGCAATCACACCTGCCCCTTCTTCCTCCTGGCTTGGGGCATGCGAGATACCTGATTAGCTTCAGCAAGTTAACGTGCAGATAAGAATTAAGTCAACTTCAAACCACGGGCCTAATTTAAATGTAAACCTTGCACTCCTACTGACCCAGGAGTCTGGAACTGACTCAGAATAAGTGCGGTGATGAGAAAGCCCCCCGCTGGCCGACGTGCCCACTCACTAGGCAGAGAGCCGGACTCCGGCTTACAGAGCCACGGCATAAACGGACATAAACTTGCTTCCTGGGCTCACAGACATTTCATTAAAAAGACTGACCTCTTTTTCATGCTGAAAGCATTTGTGTGGCCTTCAATCCTTGCGATTCCAACACAGAAATAAGATGCAAAGCAGTGAACGCACTGCTGTCCTGATTGTGGTACCGAGGCATGCAGAATATAAGACAGAAGAGAAACCATGAGGTCTCTCAGGCCAGTTTTGCTTTTGACTTGAAAACTGGGCAGGCCCACCTCCTGATCTGCCCCTTCGTTTATCACCAAAATGAACATGGACAGAGAGGATCCAAACATTCCCACTGGCTGTGCAATGCACTGTGGGATTTATTTTACCCATGACTATGTGATAACTGTGTGTTTTTTTAAAAAAAGATTTTATTTATTTATTCATGAGAAACACAGAGAATGGCAGAGACACAGGCAGAGCGAGAAGCAGGGTCCATGCAGGGAGCCCAATGTGGGACTCGATCCCAGATCCCAGGATCATGACCTAAGCCGAAGGCAGACGCTCAAACCGCTGAGCCACCCAGGTGTCCAAGAACTGTGCTTTTTAAAGACAAATTTGAAAACTATTCTGGGGCACCTGGGTGGCTCTGTCAGTTAAGGGTCTGCCTTTGACTCAGGTCATGATCCCAAGGTCCTGGGATCGAGCCTTCTCCATCTCCCTCTGTCTGCTGTTCCCTCTGCTTTTGCTTATGCTTTATCAAATAAATAAATAGAATCTTAAAAAAAAAAAAACTGTTCCAAACTCCACTGCCATTAATAATCCCTTCCTTCTGTAAACATCAGTCAGCACCTGCTATATGTCTGAGAGTATGCCAGGAACCAAGGAGACAGCAGGATAAGCTACCCACTGCCTATAGGATTCACCTATTTTTGGTAAGGAGGTGGATGGGTTGACCAACGTTCATAACCCAACGTGGTAAGAACTGGCATAGATAAAAAGAGAGGGAGCCTGTGTGCACAGAGGAGTATCTCCCACCCAGCCAGGCTGGGGGAAGGATGCAAAAGGAATATGAAAGTGTTCCAGGAAGAGGCAATAGGTGTTTTGGGTTTTGAAAGATGAACAGGAGGTTAGGCAGGTACATCAGCTGGGAAGAGATAACAGCATCTGCAAAGCCTCACTCAGCCTGTGGGAGGCCATGGGTGTGTGTGTGTGTGTATGGGCTGCAAGAAGGTCAAAAGAGTAGCCAAGATGGACGGAGGGAGGGTATGACAAGGTTCACCACCGCCAGGTTGCCAAGGGCCTTGTATTTTATATTGACAAGATCAAACCTGATCCTGATGGTGATGGCTGGGGAGCCCCAACATGATTTTACACAGGGGAGTGATCAATCCACAAACGATCACCTAAGGGTCCCCTGAACAGCTGAGCAGCATCCAGGGACGTCTTCCTTTATTTGCTGCTCTTGAGGCAACAGAACTTAAAAGCCTCATTAGCAGGCAGGTCTCCCAACAAACAACTAAGCCTCTTTGCCTTCCATAATGCCCTCTTTGAGGCCACAGCTACTTTCAACTGCATTCTAATTTCAAGAAGTGATAAACATATGCTCATGTTTCCATTTACAAGTTTTTGATTATCAGCCTGGCATTGTAGCTGCAAATTACCCATTTTCTATTATAATTATTTTTACTTCTCTGGATGAAGAAGGAAAAGAAGCACTTTTAAATTACTGAAGTGCCTGAGCCACAGAGGGAGGGAAGAATTAAGCACTGCTGCAGCTTTTGCCAATGGCAATATAATAGCAAGAGTTTGAAAAATGGAACGCAAGCTGGTGGGCTGTGTCAGACCAGACCTTCTGGAGAGGTACATTTGCTCACCATGAGCAGTTTACCTAAAACTGGGCCCAGACTGCAGCAAACTAGGGGAGAGCTCAGCTGGGGCAGACCTGCTGCCCCAAGGGCTCTCCACAATGATTTCTTGAAGACTGCATGCTTTAGGTGACAGGCACAGCCCCTGTACTCTCGGGCACAAACACTTGCTTTTTCTGCTTCTAGGAGGAATTTTTAAAAGATGGGATTGTCACTAGTCAGATGCATTCAAGTGACTGTGGCCATACTATGACTGGAATTCACAAGGATGCAGCCACAGTCACTGGCATCGCTGACCCCTCTCCCAAACCAGATGCAGCACAGAGCTTTGTCCGGCTGTCTTTGTGTTCCAGCCTGGGCTGGCTGGGACGGGGATGAGGAAGCATCTTGGCAATGGGTGGGAGGCAATGAATTCAGGTCACTAACTGAGGTGAAGAGGATGCTAGCACGCAAAGTTGCATGCCTACTGGCAGCTTAATGTCCCATTTAATTGGCATGTAACATTAATTGACAGAGTAGCATGTAAATGAGAACGCGACCAGTGGCTTTGTAGCTTGGAAGGTGCTGTTGGTGACTTTGTTTTAAAAGCATAGCTTGGATGAGCTAAAAAGTTTTAATATTGCAATGACTTGCTCATCAAGAAACCGTGCCAATCCCTGGGTGGCTCAGTGGTTGAGCATCTGCCTTTAGCTCAGATTGTGATCCCGGGGTCCTGGGATCAAGTCCTGCATCAGGCTCCCCACGGGGAGCCTGCTTCTCCCTCTGCCTATGTCTCTGTCTCTCATGAAAAATGAATAAAATCTTAAAAAAAAAAAAGAAAAAGAAAAACCATGCCAATCATCCAAATTCCTAACATCTTCCATGAGCAACTGTGCTCAGTCCTGGGGATGAGAGTATGGACAATGCCTGCTCTCAAGGCACTCACTCTAGTGGGGGGTCAGGCATGGGAAAAAACCAACAAGTAGATACTTAAATGTTCAGAAGGCCATTTGTGGTCAAAGCAAAAACTCTTATCATTGTAGCTGTGGAAGTTCTAAATATTGCGCTCTCTTCACATTTTAAATCCTCATAGATGACAATAATAAATAACTATCACAGTAAATCAATAACAGTAACAATGAAAATAGCTAAAAGTTACTGTTTGAGGCATTTTTTATGCACTAGGCACTTTTTAGGTCTACTAACTCCTATTTTCGCAGCACATCTACTGTGCCTGTTACTACACTGCCTTTTGTGTGTCTTTAATCTTCGCCAACACTGTACAGAGAAGTATTACCATTTTGTTTCTGATGAGGACACTGAAACCTGGGGCTCTGAGGCTCAGGGATTGGCCAAAGATGTGAGGCTGGAAGAAGCAGAGCAAGGACAAGCTCCTGTCTGATCACAAAGTCCAGGTCATCTCACTCCCCACTGCCTTTGAAGGCTCAGAAGCCAAGAGGGGCTCAGACTGCCCTTCCATGCAAGCCCCAGGCTCTTTGGTATTCAAGATGGGCTCATTCACTTTTGCAGGAAACAATAGATGTAATCAGCATATTAACCATCCTTTAGACATCAATCATAAATTCTTCCCTCAAGAGTAAGTAAATTGCTCTCCTCCTTTCTGTGTCTCTCAAGATCCTTGCATGAGTAGGGAAAGGTAAGAGCAGATTAGCGTGCAGGTGCTCTTCCCTCCACAGCAAAGGCAAGGGGGCTTCCACTCAAGCAGGGGTGCATCACAAGGGTGCGTGTGTGTGCGCCATGAGGAGTGGGCTGTCGCTGCTGGGGGTGGGGTGGGTAGCAGGGGTGTTATACAGGAGCATATGCTACAGAGGATCTGTGGGCGCTTCTGTGGTGGGGAGTCTGCCGTGGAGGTGGGTCTCTGGTGTGTCTCAGGGGGAGGTGTGCTGTGGACGTGGGGAGGGTCAAGGGCAGGTGATAGAGATGTACTACATGGTGTGTGGTGGAAATCATGTTGGTGGGGGGGATGTTTCAGGGGGGTGATGCTGTGGGGGTATATCATGAGATGGGCCATGAGAGTATACTGTGAGGTGTGACCTGGGGGTAGTGTTGGGATTGTGCTGTGGGATTACAGCGTGGGGGCGAGGGGCTGTGGAGCTGTGTCACAGGTGAGCTGTGCTGTATCATGGGGGTGTGCTGAGGGTATGGAGGGCCCAGCAGGTCCCTGGTCGTTGCTGGGGGCCCCCCTAGAGAACCCACTACCAGGCCTGAGAAGGCTGCCCTTGCCTCTGCCCCTGCCTGATTCCCATGATGGTAAGCTCATGCCCCAGCGTCCCAATTTTCCCTCAGCCACATCTGGGCTCAGGATATCCAGTGAGATACTGGGGCATTAACAGGAGCCCAGGAAGCCCCTTCTCTTCCTCACTCACTCCTACCAACCTTTGGTGGCAGGGTCCAGCTGGTGTTTGCAGGTCACATCTCCACAGCCTCTGCACGGCCCCTCCCCCCAGGGCTCACAGTCAAGGCAATGCTCCTGAGGACCCTCCAGGCCACAGCACGGGTGAAGGAAGGAAAGGCCCTCTGCTTTCACCTCTTATCTGGGCCCAGCACAGGGGAGCCACACTGCTTTCCTAATCCAGCAGCCTCTCTTAAGGACCCCAGTCCTTCCCTCCTGGTTCCCCCTCTGGTCCTCCAGCCTGTCTTCCACAGGAGCCTCCTTGGCAAGACCCACCAGAGTGGCAATTGTTAGAAAGCTCAGGCATGTGGGTGGAAGGCTTGTTTATTGTTCTGAAGGTATATGCCCATTTCCCCCCAGTCTTTAATGTGAAAGCTTTTCATGCATGCTGCAAAGTTGAGAGAATTTTAAAATGAACACCTGGATATCCCCCACCTAGAGTCTACCATTAATGTCTTATGATGCTTGCTTTGCCACGTGTCTACCCCTCTATCCATTCGTCAATCCACCTTAATTTTTTGATGCCTTTCAAAGTAAGATGCAGACAGCAGTGCACGGCTCCCTAAATGCTCTGGCATGCATATGATTAACTGGAGTTCATTAATTTGCTCAGTGTTCTTTTTTTCTTTTTGAACATACAATCAAATAAATGCACACATCCTGAAGGTCACCATTCAACAAATTTTGACACGTGCACGCACTCACATAACTTCAAGCCTTAGGAAGATACAGAACAT
Organism: Vulpes vulpes; assembly: GCF_048418805.1. Lineage (NCBI taxonomy): Eukaryota > Metazoa > Chordata > Mammalia > Carnivora > Canidae > Vulpes > Vulpes vulpes. Next base: position 86,415,499 of record NC_132790.1, read on the forward strand.
CCCATCACCTTAGAAAACCCTCCTCTCCTGTCCCTTCGCACTCAATCTCCCTGTCCCCCTTCCCCTAAGCAACTCCAATTCTGAATTTTTCCACCATAGGTGAGTTTTGCTCATCTATGTGTTAGAACTCTAAATATAAATGGGATCATACAGTGTCTAGTCTCGGCTGGTTTTGGCTCAGCATAATGTCTGAGATTCACCCAAGTGGCTGTGTGCAATAGTAGTTTGTTTCTTTTCTTTGCTGAGCAGTATTCCATTCCTGGGCTACACCATGGTTTATGGATTCTTCTAGGTAAAGATGATCTCCTAGTTGAAATGACTCTGTTGTGCAGTCACATTTGTATTCTTGTGGCCAGAAGATCAGGTGTATTCAGAGTAGCAAAACCCTACCTGACCTAAGAGAGGGTGAAGGACAGAAATAATACATTCCATCACCCTTGTGAAAAATGTAAAAAGTACAGTTCCAGAACAGAGACTCCCAAAGTGTGATGGGATGTAAGAGGAGTGCAGGCAAGAACTTGTTATGTGTTTACAGGCATGTCCCTTACCCAGCCTGTGAAACTAGTTTTCCCATAGGAAGGCGACATATAGTTTGCTTTTTAAATGAATGAATTTACATGACAAAACTTCATTTAAATCAGTATTAAATATACAAGGAGTTAAGATATGGACAAAATCATGACCCTTGTATACAGATTCCTGAGGTGTAGGGTACAGTCCGGAGAGCAGGATACAGTCGATCCTGGATGCACATTAAAATCACCTGAAACTTTTAAAAACACTCATGCATAGGTCCCACCTCCAGAGCCTCTCATATAATTGGCCAAGGTGTACACGAGCATCGGTAGGTTTAAGAAGCTCCGCAGTCAATGCTCACACGCAGCTGGGATGGAAAGAATGGTCTGGAAAGCTGCCGTTCTCCAAGTGCGGTCCCTGGGCTGGCAGTATCAGCATCACTCAGGTACCTATTGGACATGCAAAGTCTTTGACCCCACTCCAGACCTCCTGAATCATTAACTGGAGCTGGGGTCCAGCAACCTGGTTCTTCGCAAGTCCTCCAGGTTGGTGTGATACAGTTCAAGTTTGAGAACTACAGGTCAATGGGCAGGTGGGACAAACCCTAAAAGCAGCCCTCACCTAGCTCCCGAGACCGACGTCTATGCTGTCATGGTACCAGTGCAGCCAAGGTTAGCCAGCTCTGCTAGACTTAGCTCCCAGGAAGCCCTTCTCTTCCCTGAGACAGATAGGGTGGGGTGGGCGGAGGCCAGGTGGTAAGCAGCTGTTGACCAATTACCAAGGGGATGACATCCTGGCGCCCACCGTGTCTTAACCTCAATTAATCCACAAGCCAGTTAATCAGCCCCCAGAAACTCCAGTGTTGACTATAATTTTATTTTCACCATGATTTTTGATTATCACTGACCTCCTTCCACTCCATTACCCTTGTTAATTGAGAATTGACTATGCAGTTAAAATGAATGTTTCCTCCACTAACAGAGCTGTACCAGATTCACCTTAAAGTCCCTTGCAGCTCAAAAAATGTGATGAGTCCACGGATATATTGATCTGATACAATTCATTTCACCAAGAATTTATGAAATTACCACTCAGAGGTCACCTATTATGTGTTCATATGTCCAAAGGCTTACAGGAAAGAAATCGAGTTTTAGTTGAAGAATAACACTGTATTTAGAGAGCGAGAGCAGTGCTTGGCCAAGACTGCTCAGTAGGTTAGTAGCAAGACTGCTAACCAGTAGGTTAGCAGTGAGGTCTGTACTAAAAGATGCCCAACACAGTTCCACAGATTTGGCAAAGTCCTTGGAAACATAAACATTGAGAAGATAAGGTGAGAACAGACACTCCGGGGGCTGCTCCTCTTCACCGGCTGGCTGTTTTGATAAGGAAAAAATAAAAAGAAAGAGGAGGCTAACAGGAGATCAGGAACCTGATTATCTACTCCAACGTTAAGTTTGAAAAATGAACTTTCATGTAGAACCCAAAAGATTACAGAATTTGCCAAGGAAAATGTGCTAGGGAAGGTGCAGCGACAATGGAATTCCTAGTAAGTAGCATGTACCATGAGAACATGCTTGACAAAACACCACAGTCCTTTTCTGTAGGATAACACAGCGAAGGGATAACGCCACTATGAAGGAAAAAATCACCCTGCCTGTGGAAGGACAGTCACACACTGCGGGGAGTCCTTCAGTGAGCACGCATTAAAGAGGCCTCGGCCAGCTGTCTCTTAGTTACTTGACTCAGCACTGACTATAAACAGCTCGACCAAAGCAACTGCACAACTGGGAGGGTCAGAACCAGGTCCTATATAGGACTTCCTCTCCAAGCTGGCTCCTCCTCCAAGGACTGTCCCCACCAGGCCCTGTCACGCCTGTCTACCTCTGCCCCCAAGCTTGTCCCTACCACTGTGGGTCATTTATCTGTGGGTCTCCAGAGTGCAGAGCTGTGTCTAATTTAGCTTGAGACTGAGTACATCCTAAGGGCTCTGTGAATGATTTTTACGAAAAAACAAAACAAAACAAAAAAACTTTTTTTTTTTTTTTATACAAAATTACCACATACAGAGAAGTAGATGTAACAGCATAATGAACTGCGACACAGAGGTCTCCAAATGGTCATTAACACATTTCCATGTTTACTTCATCTTTTTTCCCCTGGAAGCATATTAAAGCACATTATAAAAACCATGACATTTCACCTCTAAATGCTTCAAAAATAAAGGACGCCTTCTAAAAATAGGAGAGTTTCTTATTTATCCGTAATATGATCACTCCTGATAAAATTAACAGTAATTAAAAATCTGCTCAATATCATCTAACAGCAGTCTGAAGGTCAGTATATGCCTTCTGAAGAAAGTAAAGGTGGACGCGGTTGCGGTAACCCTGAGGGACCCACCACAGGGCCCAGGAAGCAAACATGTGCCACCTCTGTCCACCCGGGCGCTCCACCATTCCCAGGGGTGCAGGAGGGCGTGGAAGGCATTCCCTCGAGGGGAGCCTCCTTCCAGAGACCCTAGGGACCTTGTTCCCACAGGCCACCACATCCAAACACAGCACTCCTATGCTCTGTCCAGTCAGCCCGTGGGTGGGTCATCTCTCTTCTACTCAGTGACCAGTTGTGCATAAGAAGCTGGAGCTGGAGTCAAATGAACCTAGCTTGTAGTCCCAGCTCTGTCACTGACAGGCTATCTGACCTTGAGCAAGTGGCCTGACCTCTGTTTGCTCCTCTGTAATATGGGAAATAAGGAAATAAGGCCACTTCAGAGGGCTGCCGTGAAGACTGAAGGAGACCGTGGCCCAGGCCCTGTCAGGGAGCACACAGCATACTGCCCAGGCTATAACGAGCTCATCCAAGTTTAGATGCTGACACTGTGGCAGTAATTGTCTTTAAGGACGGGGATCCCTGGGTGGCTCAGGCGTTTAGTACCTGCCTTTGGCCCAGGGTGTGATCCTGGAGTCCCGGAATCAAGTCCCACATCAAGCTCCCTGCATGGAGCCTGCTTCTCCCTCTGCCTATGTCTCTGCCTCTCTCTCTCTCTCTCTGTGTTTCTCATGAATAAATAAATAAAATCTTTAAAAAAATAAAATATTTAAAAAAAGTATCTTTAAGGCCATAGGGCAACCAAAGGCATTAGAGTGAGCCAGTGTTGGGCCAAGAGAGAGGCCTCATCCTACCACATCTCTGAGGCTGGTCTCTACCAAATGGAAGAGGTCGTAGGGTCAGGGTCAGCCCTTTCCTAGCTCCTGCTCCCTCAGTGTAGGATGGCACTGCCAGATGGAGTGCTGAAGAACTGGAGGAAGGCCTGTGGACTACAAGAGTAGAAAGGTTCTCTGTCAGGGGGCCTCTGGTCACCTACCTGGGCCAGCTGGTGTCTCCTACTGACCTCCTAATAGCCCTGAACGTCACCTCAGAGGCACCAACCTTGGCTCTTCAGAGTTACCAGCCATTGGCTACTCCGCCTTTACTCCGTATTAATGATCACCACTGCCCAGCACCAGCACCACCACCAGCACCACCACTGTCCACTACCAACACGACTGTTTAGCAAGCATCCACTATGTTCTGGGAGCTCTGCTGGGTCATTTTCAAACCTTATCTCCCTGCCTCAATGCTGCCATTTTTTGAGGCAGGTGTGACTATCTGCCTTTATAGATGTAGTAGCTTTCTGTTGCTGCTGTAACAAATTACCCCCAAACATAGTGGCTTAACACAACACACATTTTATTATTTTACAGTGCTAGAGGTCAAAAGCCCAAAGAGTCTCGCTCATTAAGATGAGGGTGTCAGCAGGCGTGCACTCCTTTCTGGAGCGCCGGGGGAGAATCTGCTGCTTGCCTTTTCCAGCTGTCAGGGGCTGTCACATTCCTTAGCTCATGCCCTCTTCCCTCTGGCAAGCCAGTCATGGCTGACCCAGTCCTTCTCACACTGCACAAATCTGACTGACTCTCCTGTCTTCTGCTTTCACTTACAAGAATGTTTGTGACCACATCGACCCATCTGGACAACCCAAGATAAGTGTAAGATCAGCTGATTAGCAACCTTAATTTCATCTGCAACCCAAATTCCCCATGCCATGTAACCTACCTAACATACTCACAGGTTCCAGAAATTTCTGGAAGGCCATTATTGTGTCTATCCTCACAGGTGAGGAGACTGAAGCTCAGAGAGATAATGGGGCTTACTCAACGTCACACAGCTAGTAAGGAATATCAGACTCAGGAGTGAGATTATGTGGACTCCAATCTAGCTCCACTCTCACTACTTTGCTGTGTGACCTTGGACAAGTCACTTAACTCCTCTGGCCTGTTTCCTCATCTATAAAATGAAAAGTCTATCTAAATGCTAAGATTTCAGGATGCCTGGGTGGCTCAGTGGTTGAGTGTCTGCCTTTGGCTCAGGGCGTGATCCCAGAGTCCCGGGATCGAGTCCCACATCAGGCTACTTACATGGAGCCTGCTTCTCCCTCTGCCTGTGTCTGTGTCTGCCTCTCTCTCTCTCTCTCTCTCTCTCTCTCTCATGAATAAATAAAACCTTTAAAAAAATAAAAAATAAAAATAAATAAATGCTAAGATTTCTTCCAGCAGAGGATCTGGGCCTTCCCTTCACAATACATATGGATCATAAAGTTAAGGACCCCATGACACCCTCACCTGGTCTGTCCGCACTGACAAAGACTCAAGTACTGACCATGAGAGGAAGAGATATTGACTTGGTCACGGATGGACATCCTTCTGTCTTCTGGCTGGAATTTTCTAAGGTTTTTGTCCTGGGAACCATGGAGACATGGACTTAAGGGCACCCACTGACTTATACCAAACCCCCCTTCCTAGCAACCAGGGAAGCCTTTAGTCAACTACTGTGTTTTCCTACCAATTCCCAGCTTAGAGGGGAATAAAGATTAAGGTTTCTTTGTACAATGGAAAGAAAAACAGTAGGGAAATCAAATAGCAAACATACAGGGACATACAGGAATATTTGTTGAGAGTTCCCAAACCAAGGCAGAAAAAAAACACTCTTGGGCAGCCTGGGTGGCTCAGTGGTTTAGCGCCACCTTTAGTCCAGGGCATGATCCTGGAGACCCAGGATCAAGTTCCACATCAGGCTCCCTGCGTGGAGCCTGCTTCTCCCTCTGCCTATGTCTCTGCCTCTCTCTCTCTCTCTGTGTCTTTCTGTGTCTCTCATGAGTAAAATAAAAAAAAGAAAAAAGTTCTTTTTTGGTTTTTTAGAGATTTTTTTATTTATTTGAGAGAAAGTATGGGCGCGTGTGCAAGAGAAGGGGAGAGAGGCAGAGAAAGAGAGAGAGAGAGAGAATCTCATGCAGACTCTCTGCTGAGCTTGGAGCCCAATGCAGGGCTGAATCTCAGGACCCTGAGATCATGACTTGAGCCAAAATCAAGAGTCAGACACTCAACCTACTAAGCCACCCAGGCACCCTGCTCCTCTTGTTTTTGTTTTCCTAAAGATTTATTTATTTATTTATTTGAGATAGAGTGAGAGTAAGAGGGAGCACAAGCAAGGGGAGAGGCAGAGGGAGAGGGAGAAGTAGGCTCCCCGCTGAGTGAGTGAGATGCCCAAGGAGGACCTTGATTCCAGGCCCCTGCATCATGACCTGAGCTAAAGGCAGACCCCTCACCGACTGAGCCACCCAGGCACCCCCAGAGAGCTTTCTTTAAAGCAATAAGCACAACTGTTATTTTCATTTGTGACGAAATTAGAGGACGGGGAACACAGGGCAGTCAGAAACCTCTCCCTCCTTCCCCCCTCCTCAGTACAGGCCTCCTCTGTATGTTGTGGACACAGAGCTCCTTGAGCTACAATGCCACAGTGTGCAACCTCTGGGTGGTCGTGGGTCCAATGTGAGGAGGCAGGGGAAATGCCAGGATGGGATGGGAGGTGAGGTATATGGGAAGAGGATGCTCATAATTAACTACAGCTCTCAAGGAAGGCTTCCAGTGTATTCTCTCCCATGAAAGACGGCACATAAATGCTATTCACTGCAGTAGTGTCTGCAACAGTCTGGTGCCACCCGTAGAGAACTAATTAAGTAAACTAAGGTAAAGGCACACAATAGAATACTCTGCATCTGAGTGAAAGTGTGAGAGGGAGGGAGAGGGAGGGAGGGAGGGAGGGAAGGAGAGAGAACAAGAGAACCCTTTATGTACTGATAAGGAAATTTCTCCCAGATATATTGTTAATCAAAAAAAAAAAAAAAAGAAAGAAAGAAAGAAAAAAAAAAGCACAGAACAGAAATATAAAAATACCTATAAACTGAAAAAAATGTAAAGAAACATAACAGTGGTTGTCTATGAGGAGGCAGGCGTAGGGGATGAGAAAGAACATTTTCACAGTATACATTTATACTTATTTCTTCTTAACTTTCCAATCAGGTAAACATGTCACCGATTCAAGAAAAATAAAAAGAGAGATTTAAAACAAAACAGAAAGCTGTGGCCTTCCAGGTAGTTCTCAAAGGAGCAGTCAGACATATGTGGGGACTATGACAGGATGTATTTTCCAGCACAGCCACAATGTGACCTGCCTTCCATTAAGAGGTTGGTCTATGTTCCATCCCCCTGAAGCTGGGCAGGATGGTAAATAGGGCAAAAGTGACACCAGGAGACTTCTCAGGTTGGTCCCCTAGGATATCTATTCTTAGAATCCAGCTGCCATGCTGTGAGGAACGCAGGCTGCATGATGACGCATTCCAGCCAACAGCCTGGCCCAGGTCCCGGCCACCAGGCCTTGAGATAGCTCCGCCCCCACCCCCACCCCACTACCATCTAACTGCCACTGAATGAGACATCCAGAGTGAGACCAGCCCAGCTGAATCCAGTCAACCCCTGGAACTGTGAGAGATGCTAATTAAATTCCTGTTTTCTTTTATGCCCCTGAACTTTGAGGAATAGCTCTTGGGTTTGTGCCTTTGTCTTACACTTCATTTTCTAAGCTGGAAGTCTTCGGACAAACTTACAACAGTTTACCTGTGACCCCAAGGAGGTAGCAGAAACAACCTGAGAGGGGCAAGTATTTGGCCTGTGAAAACAGGAATCACCTAGAAAAAGTGAAAGATGCTGACTCTGGATGCCTATGGGAACCACAAGAGGCACCATTCAGCAGGCTGCCAGATACAAAGGTCTGGGCAGAGAGGGGGCATATGGAGATGGGGCTGCAGGAGGCACCTATGTAAAGGTGATGGATGAAATCATCCAGGTGGAGTGTATGGACATGTCAAGAGAAGGCCAAAGAGAGAACCCTGGGGCTCAAAAATGCCAGCAGAGAAAAGGCAGCAGGGAGAGAAATCGAAGAAGAAACAATCGTGCAGGAAGGAGGAAAATCCAAGAGAGAAGAGTTCAAGAGCTGAGCATGGTCAGAGTTATCAAATGTTGTACAGAAGATACATACAGGGAAAGCCCAGAAGACTTGGCAATGTGGAGGTCACTGGTAACCTACCACAGAGCAGCCCTCCTGAAGTGGGAGGGGAAAAACATTAAACCTGCAATGCATTCCCATTAATACAAATCGCTTCAACCGAACTTTATGCAACCAATCAGCAAATAATTTAGGGCTTCCTGTTTTATTTTCTGAGAAACACTGGAGGAAAAAAGAAGAAGAAAGGAAAAACATCAAATGCTCAGGGTAGGAGAAAAGAGGGAGACAAACGTTGGCAAACTGAATAACCACCACCTGCGGGGCAGAGACACAAGTAAAAAGGCACAGGGTGATCAACTGCCTCTTGCATTCATCCTTGTTTTGTTTTTGAGAGAGACTATGAAAGATTCCTTTGTTGGCCGTTCACAGCAATGGCAAGGATGAGCAAAAAAGTGAGCAAGAGCATGGAGACTAAAAAAAAAAAAAAAAAAAAAAAAAAAAAAGAGCATGGAGACTGCACAGGCTTCACCCAGTGACCCAGTACTGACGAAGTGCCGTGGCTGCAAGGAGCGCCCTGCAGAGGACGCAGGAGGATGCACTGAGTCATGTCTGCCATCCACACAGGACGCAGGAACAGGGCATGAGCACCAGATGCTCACCAGCTCATCCTTTGCAGAATGCATGTTGAACCATAGCTGAACAGAAAATGGCCACATTTCTCTAAAACACTGGGATCTTGACTCTTTTCTCTACACATTCTAAAAAGCCTATAACTCAGAGCAAAGGGTTTAGCCACTAAACTCTACTGAGCCTGCGACATGAACAATCTTAAATATCTTGGAATAAGGCCTTCATTTGTAGTGACAAATATGCCAAGAGAGTTAGTAATAATAAGTACATGAAAAATGTTTCTAGAATCTGCATTATGCCCCAAAATTTCTGCCACTATTCCTCCTCCATGCATAGAAACAAACAAACCAAGCATATAAAATGGATGGAGACCCACAAAACTTAGAGTGAATTAAGTGGAAATGTCAACATAACCATTTTGTAGGCCTCAGTTGTGAGTAGATATCTTGATGAAGAGCTTACTAAATCTTTAATTGGAGGTGGAGTATTTCTACATAAATGCAATGACTACAAAACATCTGTCATAGTGCCTAAAGCCATAACTACAGAAATTCTCTCCCACCCTATGGTATTAGTGTCAGTATGGTGAATCCAGTATTAATATTAAAACACGGCACTGGAGATAGAATCATAGGTTGACAAACGAGTTTAAATGTGGTCTCCCAATGAGTTTTTCTTTTAAGATCATCTTCACGTAGTACTTGAGAAATAAGAGAAAAAAAAAAGTCAAGGTACAACAGAGGTGGAAATATTACCATGATAAAGATCAATCTTATTACACACTCAGGCAGGCCCTCTTCTAAACTGTGGAGTCTCAAAAAAATAAAAATAAAAAAATAAACTGTGGAGTCTCAAACTGTACAGCTGTGAACACTAGCATTCCACTAGTGTTAAATATTAATAAGCTATCCCAGTTCACAGGGATAAATATGGTAATGGTTTTCTTATTTAAAGATTTCTTCCCACAATTTTTCATAAACTTCTGGGGTTGGTTACCATTTAACACAGTCTTCAATTTAGTATAAAAGGGTCTCTGATTCGGCACAGAATTACGAATCTGGTTATTTTCAGCTTAGAACATTGATAATGTTCATGGTGCTTAGGGAAGAATGTCACAGCAGACCCTGTCAGTGCTGTGCCCTGAGCATTCAGGCCTGTCTTTTGTTTTGTTGTTGTTGTTTTAAGATTTTACTTATTTGAGAGAGAGTGTTGCATGGGAGCATGAGCAGAGGAGAGGGGCAGAGGGACAAGTAGACTCCCTGCTGAGTGGGGAGCCTGATGTCAGGACACTGAGATCATGAGCTGAGCTGAAGTCAGATGCTTAACTGACTGAGCCACCCAGAAGCCCCTCAGACCTCACTGTTTTAAGGCAAGCCAGCTTGACTTCCACGTGCTAGCATCTGCATCCCTTTGCTCTGATGCTTCACCTGGCAAATGGAAACTTCCAGAAGCCCCAGAGAATTAACTCCACGTAAGGAGCAATACTCACCCAATGATGGACTGCAGTAGTGCTTATATATTCAGCCCCCACACCCCAGGACAGGCTAACTCTGGGACGGGTGTTCTACAACGGCTGCCAGAGATTCCTAGCAGATTCAAACTCCAATGGTCCACACCAGTGACCTGCTCAGCAATGTGCTCGCCTGGCTCATTTCCCTATTTTCTGCTAGTGCTTCATGGGATTTCCTCCCAAATCAATCACCAGACTCAAAGTCTTGTCTCAAATAACGACGCATGTTATGATGTGCCAATCTATAGCCGACTGAATGAGTTTGAGAACTGCTGCTTTAGGACATACCACTGGCCCTTGCCAGTGCCAGGCAGAGAGGATACATGGGTTTAGGGCCAACTAAGGGGGAGTTGGTATTAAGAAAACAAAACCTAGTCCCAGAGGTACTGGAGTACCAGTGCCTGAGCAGGACAGGAAGCCAGAATGACGCAGGGCTGCCCCAGATAACTGCTGACCTAAGAACTACATGTGTGTTGAGGGCAGAGGTTGCTGAAACTTTGCCAACAAAGCCCTCGAAGACTCTAAACCCAAATCTCCTATCCCCATCCCACCAGTGAGGAGCAAGAATGATGGAAGCTAGCAGAAGGACACGAAGCTACACGTCAGGGAGGAGCAGCAGCCTTCTTCACCATAAAAACCCCTGAGAATCTGAATCTACAAGCCAGAGTGAGCACATCTGCAGGCCACTTAGCTAGTGGATCCAGAGTAGTCCTTTGCCCAGAGACATGGAGGCAGGGAGCCAACACTGACTTTAGAAATTATTGATTGAAAGATTTAATCAAGAGAAGGCCATAAATGCAGTGCCCTTAAAACTGCAAACATAAAGGTCATTATTTAACTTGGCTTGTTTTAGGATTTTTTTTTTTTAAGATTTTACTTATTTATTCATGAGAGACACAGAATGAGAGAGAGAGAGGCAGAGACACAGGCAGAGGGAGAAGCAGGCTCCATGCAGGGAGCCCGACGCAGGACTTGATCCCGGGTCTCCAGGATCACGCCCTGGGCTGAAGGTGGCGCTAAACCACTGAGCCACCCTGGCTGCCCTTAGGATTTTATTTATTTATTTATTTATTTATTTTTAAGAAGAGTCAAAATACAATATAGAAAGTTTGAAATGTGAAAAAAAGTTATCCCTAGTTCCTTGGTTCTAGAGCAATCCTTGGTTGCTCTGAGGTATCCTTGCAGACTGTTTTCCTGAATGTGTACTGATCTTTATAGTTTTAAGTACTACATAATATTCCATCAATCTGTAGTTTGACTATACTCTCCCATGCTCTGTATTCAGGTCACTTCTAAGTTTTTACCATTATAAATAATGATGCATCTTTACACAGTGGCTTTTTTCACTTCTCAAATTATTTTCTTAAGACAGAATCCCAGAAGCCCACCGTTTGGTAGTATTTCGGGGACCCCTGAAACAGGCAGCCTTCCTCCTTGTATCATCTGCAGTCCTCCGATTGCTCATAAAATACAAAGTGGGTAAAACACTGGCATCCTTCTTTTCTCTCTCTCTCTCTCTCTCTCACACACACACACACACACACACACAGGAAGACAAGGTTGACCGACAGCATTGTAAAAATTACATAGGAGGAGACCAGATGGGAGAAATGAAAAGCAAAGCAGTCTTTCATACTAAGCATAGGGTCCGTGCAATAAACACTCATTTCTGATCTTTCAAATGAACATTTGAAAGTGGAGCGTAATTTCAAGTTAGACTCCTACACACTAATTCACGTAACAGGCATTTTGCCCTAATAATCACCTGCTCACAGAGAGACTCCTGGCCTTTTAAAGCCTGCTCTTTACCTGGCCTGGTGCGATTCCCTTCCTGACACTGTCACTCACTCTCTCCCACGGGCAGCTCACCAGGCCCAAGTGTGGGTGAGCTCCATCACTTGTTTTCATCATCCTTTTCCCTCCTCACTTACAACGCTTTTCAGCGAGCAGACTGGCTGATAGCCGAGCTGCTGATGGCTGCGGTTAGGATGCAATTAGGCTGAACTGCGTTGGTCAGCCTTGGTCAGCCTTGCTCCGCACTCCCTTTTCTGTCAAACACTGTGACGAGGTGGGAAGGACCAGCATCAAGGCACTAAACCCTTAGCGTCTGCCTTCAATAATTGTTAGCTGTGCTTCTGCAAGTCAGTTCCGATGCTCCTCCCTGGGCTGTGTCCTGCCTTGACAGTTCACTTCCATAGAAGGAAGCAAGGGAGGGGGACGGATGGAAGGTGGAAAGGCAGGAAGACTGGCTCTAATTTAAAACCATCTTAGGAGCTCTAAAAAGTTATGGGTTGACTGATAGACACATTTACTTCCCAGAACCTTTTTTCGTAAACACCTACCACTTAACGCACACTTCCAAAGGGGAATAAATACCGTCACTGTGTGTCAGCCTCATGGGAGGGAGATTTCCAGAGCTGCTTCTTTCCTCCACGGCTCAGGGCCACGCGATTACAGCCCCGTTAAAGCTGCACCCTGAGAACACAGCAGTCACACCCACCAAGACTGGCCTTCTCAATTTGCGCACAGCAATGCTACTTTGCTCCCTTTGCTTCGGGGAAGATGGTAGCTCATCTCTTGTAATAAGGTCCACATCTGAGACTGGTGGGGATCCAAGATCTATTTTGTCGTCAGCTCTGGCCAGACAAAATAACTCTCTAATAATATTCAGTCATGAAGACAGAATGGTTCCTGGGGCTGTTTGGATCATGTCTTATTAATAACACGAAAACCTGCCTTTTGGTGTTATTTTCTCCTTGTTCTCATTGGAACTGAATGGGCGTGAAGGCAGGCATGGTGTCTCTCTGGAGGACTGCTGGTTCTTCATGAAAGATGGTGCTGGGGCACCCAGCTCTGCAGGGGTAGTCCGCCCTCCTGGACAACAGCGGTCAGCTTTACACTGTCCTCTCGGTGGCAGGTCACTAGCTCCAACGTGATGGAATCTATGCTGGAACCTCACTGAGCCTGTGCACCCAGGGATATCAGAGAAAGTGAAAACAGGCTTTCCCACAGATCCTGTCACTCAGAAGGCAGAGAGCTCCAGGGGCCACCCCCCAGATTTACCCTCAGGCGAGCCCGATGCCTGTTTGCCACCACTACCCAGTAGATGTGTGAGGCTAGGGACTGCAGCATCCAATGAGATAACATCCAAGGAGAGGCTCTGTTAACTCCAAAGGGTTAAGTAAATTGAACATTAGCATTCTTCTGCCATTTTGAGGCTGAAGCTAAAGCATGATTACTTTTTAAAGTACACACCAGAATTTAGAGAAAAATGCCATCCACCAGTCTTCAAAGGCATATAAATGAATGAGTATAAATAAGCCTCCAACCAACATTTATGGACATGCTTTATGCTGATACTGACCAGATTTCTGTACCTGTCCCACCTCTTCACATTCTTCTAGCACGCCAGCTTCTCCTTCCTGACAGTGAATCCAGGTTATAACACGACGTCATGTGTTTATGTGCTTAATTCTACCTTTCTTAATAACCTATCTTGTGATGTCTATGGGCCCCTGGAGGGTTGAGACTGTGTCACTTTGACTCAGCATTGTAATCCCCAGGACCCTGCCTAAAGGAAGGGAGGGAGAGTGGGAGGGAGGACAAGGAGCCAGGCGCAGAGCTGGTTACCAGGAACACTTGGTGCAACAGCTATGGAAGTGCTCACAGCCCAGCAAAAAGCAAGTCCAGGTCAGCTGGAGAAGGGCATGCACAGCAGGGGTGCCCACTGCGACTGTGGGAAGGAAGGGCCAATTCAGAAAAGCTTCCCTTGCAATAGGCTGTGTCTCTACAGCTGTTCCAAGGACTCCGGCTTTAGGGGCAGTTCTGGTCAGGGAGGCATGGCGATGCAGATCAGACCTACACTGGAGAGGAGGCCAGACCCAGAGATGCCACTCCCAGGGAGAAAGAACAGATAGTTCTCACTTCCAGAAGTCGCGGCCACCCTCATCCAAGGCACTTTCATCCAAAAACCCATCACGGAGAACCTTAGATTTCCCCAGATTCATACTAACAACCGAACGAATGCCTTTCTATTCCTATTTCCTGGACTGAGGCTATGGGTCTGTGGGCATGTGAGAGAGACAACGATGAGGGAGCCATAAGTCCACTGTGCTTGGTTAAACACCACCATGCAGAAGTGCGCGGCTAAAACAGTGGGGTAGGAGCTGCCATCCCGAGGCCTGCCCTGCAAAATGGGATCCGTCTGTCCTCACCAGGGAACTATGATAAACGAGCAAAGACAGACACTGGTCAGGACAATCCACTTTATTTAAGAGGTTCGACAGCTGAAAGTGGTTTTACATAGAGGCATGGAAGATTTATCTAGATGATAAAATACCTGAACTTGAAAGGCACATAAATTATCAATTTGCAGGGTTTTTTTCCTTTTAAGATTTCACATAGTCAAATGCTTTAAGTAATGAATGAAATGCACATAAAGTTGATTTCATTTCACAAGAGTTGTCTGGCTAGTGTCTGCAGAGAGTCTTTGCTTCTAGATGGGGTTGAGCTCCAAATCAAAGCCACCCATCTGTGTCTGTGGCCTTCTGTTTCCATATCTCGGAGGAGATCGTTTGTAGGACTGATAAATATGATAATAATAACAGCAACTGTAACGGCCTGAGCACTCTCCATACGGGGGTCTGCACACTAGGACAGCACTTCATATTACAAGCATCCCATAATACTCCTAACAGCCCCGGGAGTTCATACAATGGAGAGAGGACTTCAACTACTTCCCTTTGGGCCTCAAGCTCCCTAATTAGTTCTTTCCAGCTCATCTCTTAACTAGGCAAGAGACCCTGCAGGAAAGCATCCCTGATGGGAACTGAAACTACCCCCTCAAGCCATCCGGACTGCCCTGAGCCAGTATGACCCCATGACGCACCCCTCGACACTGATCACCCCTCGACACTGATCGACCTGACCTTTACTGCCCACCTGCCTGTACCCACTGACCTTTGTCCCACATTTTCCTTATATAAACCTGGGAGTGTTTTTGACACTTTGGCAACAATCTTTAAGATGTTAGTCTGCTGTCTCCTGAGTGTTGGCCTCACTGAAGTAAATTCCTTGTTTCATTACCAATGGTCCCTCTGCCTTGGGACTTTGTCCACAGTGAGAAGCTGGAAGCTGGATCCCCCCCTCCCTTCCCAAGTCAGGTACTCGTGCATCTTTGCACCCCAGCTACACAATGATTCCCATTTTCCAGATGATGCAAAAGCTGAGCTTTAGAGAGTTTCTACGATGCACGTGAGGTCACACAAGCAATTTTATCAGACTCTAAAGCTGCAGTGTTCACCACAACACGGCAACATACATGAAAATACTTGGCCATGAGCAAGTACTTGAAAACACTAGCTCTTTTGCCTATCTTCACACTCCTTTCTTATAATCAGCACACTTTTAACACCCAGAAGCTTGCCTCTCGGGTTTAGGTTCATCCATTCACCACTCATTCTGGGCCCAGTACCCCTCTGCAAGCAGGATTTACAGGGTGGCGTTCTCCAGCTCTAAGACCAGTCTCAGGCCATTACCACACCCCTACGAAGGTCGAGGGCAGTATGACGCAGGGGCAGACCCTCACAGGGGACCCACACTGAGCTGTGGGGTAGAGATACAAACTGAACAAGACAATTTTAGATCTTTTTCACCCTGGTCCCCACCTCCTCCCATATATATCCCTTAGCTTTTGCCCTGTTTCTCTGGCCAGAGACCTCAAACTCCGGGCCTTCTGACAGTGTGGCTCCCCATAGGCCTTTTATCATGCAGAACATTCCTTTCTCCTCTGGGCCGAAGCTTTCCGGTAAAAGCAAGGCCACAGATAACCCACCCTCCTCAGCTAATCGCCCTGCACAGACCCTCAGAGCCACCTCCTCACCCCCACCCCCCACAGTCCTCCTGCCCTGTTTCACCAATTTTGGCCCAAAATAAGGAATAAGAACAATAGTATCTCAGTACCAACTTCCTACGTGTTAGGCACTGCTTGATGTATTTTAGGTACACTAATTCATTAAATCCCATAATCATCCTCTGACCTAGGCTCTATTATTATTCCTATATATTATTCCTATATTCATTTAGGGGAAGAGGGAGGGAGTTAATATTTCTTTAGGGCCAACTGTACACCAAGCACTGTTAAGCTTGCACAATCCGAGGATAGGTGACCTGCCCAGGGTCTGTCACAGAGATTTGAAGTAAGAAATAAGAATCTGGACCCAGGTCTGCAACTGCCTGGCCTATGGTTCCCCTTCCCTTCTCCATGGCTGGCGCTGCTATGGTCTGCAAGGGGAAACAGAGTGGCTGCACAAAGACACCCTTCTGTTAACACCTGTCCTCTGTTTTTATTACCACTACCCCAAAACTGTGCCAGACTCCTCTGTCAACTGTGTTCCCCCACTGTCTGGGCCTCCCAGCCAGTTTTCATGGAGCAAATCCTAAAGTCTACAGCAACTGTGTAAACAGAGCCTAAGAAATCTGGGATCCTTCAAGCCAATAAAATACACGAAGAGGTGGACACGAAGAAGGGACACTTCCCTGAAGTGTCCAACCCCTCCTAAATCCCTGGAGTTTCAAGATCTGAGGGGTTACTGCCTCTGGGGAGTTGTTTGGCCAGCTGTAGGGGGTGATACCACCAATGAAAATGAGCAAGCAACTGATGGTTGGAACATGAGCCTTATGTTCTGGGGGCTCGTGGAACTGGCAATAACAGATGAGGCTCTCTGGGAAATGGGTACCTGGCCGGAAGCAGAGGGGCACTCCCAGCAAGGCCAGTGGGACGGAAGCCCTCCACCAGGCTCCCAGAGTACTGAGCCCACAAGCTGAAACTCAGTTTATTTCCCCTGGCCCATCCTCCAGGAGCTCCAGGAGGGCAGGCCCATGGCAGATTTCTCTGAACTCTCAGAGCCAGTAGAAAGTGATTACTAGTTAAATGCTTCCAGAATAAAGAGCCAAAGCGGGCATCATTTCAGGGAACAGAACAGGCTGTTTTGAGGGATTCTACTCAGACAAGAGAAGTAGACTCCAGGAGAGGGGAAGGGAGTCTGCTCAGAGGCAGGCACACACCTGAGTCCACGTCAACATCCTTCTCCATCCAGAAACGTTTTCACCTGTACTTCCCTTACTCACCCAGGGCACACCCCCTAAATCCTGTAAATTCAACACCTCAATCTTCTATGAATAGGCACCTCAATCTTCCTCCCCCTTTTGCAGGGCAGGAAGTTGAGGAACTGGCTTCCTCCTAGCTCTCTGCAGGCAGGCCCCACAGACCCTCCTTTCCTCAAACAAGCCACACTGTCTCCTAACAAAATGTGTTTACTCTGTGGTTCTGCACCCTGGACCTGCTGGACTCCCGCTGAAGTCTGCGCTCCAGCATCCTGCAGAGGTAGAGACCGCGGTGAGAGGCTGTCCGGCACCCTGCGCTATCTACCCAGCTCTCAGCGCAGTTCTAACCGCTTACACTGTGTGTGTAGATTATCTACCGGCTGTAGGTCTTTCCACTAGACTGGTGGGCTGCCCCGCCGAGGGCACCACGCCCGGACGCCCAGCACTTGGCCCGGTGGCGGGCACGCGGGGGCACACGAGGAGGACCTGTTGGCCACGTCCTTGCAAGTGCAGGCAGCCAGAGCGGGGAAGGTGGGATCCGAACTCGTGTCTGCCTGCCTGGGGTCAGAGCCAAAGGAGCAGTGTGCGCTAGGCTGACCTGCCCCGGGGCGTCCAGGCGTCCACCTGCCCCGGAGCGCTGCCCGGCTCCGCACCCCGCCGCCACCTGTCGCCCCTGCGCCCAGGTGTGGGCCGGCGCCCGCGGGGGCCAAGGCGGGCTGGGGCTTACCTGCGCGTGGCGGGGCTCCGCAGAGGCTCTCTGTGAGCCCTGGGGGACTGCCAAGGACTGGGGTACCGGCCGCGCCGAACCCCGGCTTCCGGAGGGCAGCGTGAGACTGCGCCTGCTCCCGACGCAGCGCGGAGGCCCCGCCGCCCCGGGACCGGCCTGCCCCGCCCCCGCGCGCGCGGAGAGGGGGGCGGGCCTAAGGCGAACCTGACCCCGCGCTCCCGGGGCGCCCCGCCGTGGGCGGAGCCAGAGGAAATCAGCCCTGCGCCCCGCCCCCTTGGGGGCGGTCCCTAAGGAGACTGGGCCCGACGCCCCGCCCCTCTCGGGGGGCGGTCCCTAAGGAAACCAGCCTGAGCCCCGCCCCCTTGGGGGCGGTCCCTAGGAGACTGGGCCCTACGCCCCGCCCCTCTCCGGGGCGGTCCCTAAGGAAACCAGCCTGAGCCCCGCCCCCTTGAGGGCGGTCCCTAAGGAGACTGGGTCCTACGCCCCGCCCCTCTCGGGGGCGGTCCCTAAGGAAACCAGCCCTGTGCCCCGCCCCTTGGGGCGGTCTTCAAGGAAACCAGCCTGAGCCCCGCCCCCTTGAGGGCGGTCCCTAAGGAGACCGGGCCCTACGCCCCGCCCCTCTCCGGGGCGGTCCCTAAGGAAACCAGCCCTGAGCCCCTCCTCTTCGCTCCCAGCCCCGCCCGCCCTCCCCTTCCCGGCTCTCCCCCGGGGACCCTTTTGTGTTGTGGGGCCTCTAAGCTTTTTAATTTTCCTGCTTTGTATTCCGTTTTATTTCTTCTTTCTATGTCCCTGTTCTTAAAAGATCGAATTAAAAGATAGAGCAAAGCAATGCATGAACACTCTTTACAAAATAAAGTTATCTAAATGTTCTTATAATGAAGGCAACAGGCCCTTCTCCCTTGCTCCCCACACACAGTCTTTTATATCAGTTCCTCCGTTTAGCTCTTCTGGTGGTCACCCCCTTGTCGCTAAAAAAAAATAAGCTTACATAGCGATTTCTTGATTTATCTATTGACTTTCTGCCATGTTAGATGAGGATTTACTTTCTTACTGTGCCCCTGCTTCCCTTCTCCTGACAAATTTACACCTCTATTCTTAAGTCTTGGCCTGGTGAGCTCTGAGACCTCGAGGCAGGAGGAGAGGAGGTTTTCTGGACCTACAGCCAATACAGTTGTGGGGGCAGGGAGAAGGGAAAGCTATTTTAGAAAGGCCTGCAGAATTAAGGCTTGCAAATGAACATTTATTTGGAAGGAGCAAAATCCTGAGACCTTGGAAACTCAGGGCTCTATCCCCTGAGACCTTCTTCGATAATTTACTTCCTGAATTTGCTTCCCCAGTGTGGTGGGTCTTCTGCCCATGCAGAATCTTCCATAAAAAGCCCAACCTTCTCAGGGGTTATGAGGTGAAGGTCAAGATTCATCAGTTTCTGGCAATAGGATTTCTTAATGGAGTGAACTAGAGAGTGCAAAAAAGACAGACGTCAAGGATGATGTCAAGGTTTTGTGATTGCTGCACAGCTTTTCCTAGCATCAGTGACAAGTTCTTAACCTTAGTAGGAAGAGTGTTTTATAAGCTGGCTCTGTGCCCCTCCCTGCCCCAGATCCTGGCAGTGCTCACATGAGGTTGGCTGGACCTGTTCACTGTCCTCACTCTAGGAGGGCTCATACTTATCCCTCTTGTAGCAGTGCACACAGTTAGCCCCCAAGTAAATGCCCAGGTGGAGGGGCTTGGTTCCCCCTCCTCACTTAAATGGAAGAAACAGTGTCCCCACCCTCCCTGACACCACTTCTCACTTCAGAGTTCAGCGTTCCCCTTCCTCTGCTCTTTCTTCTCTTCTGCTCACTCCCCTCTTTCCCTTATCTAGTTCCTGATGGTAGAGGACTTGGGAGTAACTCCAAATGAGGGCGTGAAATGTGGCTCTACACGGTGACCTTGGGCAAAGTCACTTTTCCAATTCAAGCCTGTTTTGTTCTCTGACATTGGAGGTAAGAATCTCTACAGCATTCAGTTTTAGGGGAGGATTAAGTGGCATAATACCCATGTGTACAGGATTTTGTTCATTTTTTAAAACTTTGTTTTTCTAACTCACAAATTTTAAATATTAAGTTAAACTTATCGCATATGAAAATTAATTGCTCTTCTCTTTTTATTGCTTCTGGATTTTGTGTCATACTTAGAAATGCCGTTCCCACTCTAAGACTTTTTTTTTTCTTAAGCTATCATTTGTTTATTTGACAGAAAGAGGGAGGAACAGCACAAGCAGGGAGAGTGGCAGGCAGAGGAAAAGGGAGAAGCAGACTCCCCCACTGACCAGAGAGCCCAATGGGGGGCTCCATCTTGGGACTCTGGGATCATGACCTGAGCTGAAGGCAGATGCTTAACTGACCGAGCCACCCAGACACCCCTCTATTCTAAGATTTTTTTTCAAAAATTCAAGTAAAATTACCATTGGATATCCTCTTCTTCATAACTCAGTTTGTCTTCCAGCAGAGTGGGAGGCTCATGAGAAAGGCTACGGACTAAGAATCTGTGTGTAGCATGTTGGTACCATAGGTTGGACTTAAATGAAGAGCTAAATCGGGGCGCCTGGCTGGCTCAGTCAGTGGGGTATGTGACTCCTGATCTTGGGGTCTTAAATTTGAGCCCTATGTTGGGTGTAGAGATTACTTAAAAAAAAAAAAAAAAAAAAACAAGGGGTAAGTCATGCTGAGTCTTGACCCTGGACAGAAAGAGCAAGAGGGACACTGGACAGTGCAAGGGACTCCTCTTTCCCTGGGGTAGGTAAGAAGTCTGTCTCGTAGACAGGAAATAGTGGCTCCTAGTGGTGGGAGGTAAGAACCTCACACAATAACCTCCCTTACCGTAACCTAAGTGGAGAAGGAGCAGTAGATGAGAAATCCATTCTGGAGAAACAACTAATATTTTAGAAGGGGGAATACATATCTGGATGAGAGTCGTGTCCTTTGGTTGGGGACATGAATGACAACTGCATTATGGGTTTAATGGAGATAAAACTTTTGGTAAGTTTCATTTCTCCCGAATCCTATCACCATGATGGTTCAGGATGGAAGAGGATTTCACATAGGGGGTATCTCAGTTTGGGTTCTTTGGAAGCAGATCCTGAGACAAGGATTCAAGTATGAGTAGTTTATTTGGAAGGTAGGGGAACACCAGTGAAAGAATGGAGAAGGATGAAGAATGGAGGGAAGAAAAGGCAATCCAGTAAAGGATGCATTGTTAAGCCAGCTACTAGATGGGAGCTTAATTCTGTAGGAAGACTCTGGACATTGTAAAGAGCATGCCACAGAATTATTCTATCCAAGAAAAGACTCTAGATGGGAGGTCTAACGGGAAAAAACTGCACGGACAGATCAGCTCATTTTTGAACATTTTTCAAATTATTTCCAAGCATAAAAATATGGTCAGCCAGTGAGATCAAGCTGCAACACTACATTTTCTTCCTCTCACCTAACAATGGTGTTCGGGCAAAGTTTCAGTAGGAGAATTTTGGGCAGTGATCAATGTGCAGATGGCTGAGAGTCAGTGTCTCAGGCCTAGAAATGTGTCCTGAGGATATTCTGGAAAACCTGCTCTCAGACAGATCGTGATAGGACTTCAGCTGGGTCACCCTCTGCATTTGGATGAGCCAATAATCTTGACTTCTGAACTGTCTCACAAGAAATGGCATACTTTGGCTGAGTAAAACTAACACGTAAAAAAAAAAGGCTAGTGGACTTTTAAAATGTCCAATGAGGGCAAACTTTTCAATCACTGTAAGTACTTCAGAAGATGGATGTTTTCTCACAAGCAGAGAACAGATAATGCCAATGCCAAGTCTGTCTTATATGGCCTTTCAGACAGGCTTCCATGAGAAAGCTGTCATTTAGTCAACCCTGGCTTCATTAGCCATACTTGCTATTGGACTAAAATGATCCTTTTAAAACATGAAACAGTTCCCCTGGCTCAAAAGCCCTCAGTGGCTTTTGCCACAATTAGGGTCAAATCCCAAGTGCTCCTCATTGGCCTCCAAGGCCCTCGTGAGATCTGCCTTGACAAGATCTTCTTGACATTGTCTCCTGACCTGTCACCCTGACCCCTGGGTGTTCCTCACCTCTAGTCTCCTTGGCTTTGCTGTTGTCCCTTGAACACATTGGGTCTGCAGTAACCCCAGAGTTACTGTACTCCTGTTCTCACTGATTAAAATACTACCTCCCTAAATTCTTAAGGGAATTTGCTGAATTCATCAGCTCTCTAATAGACCACTATCTCACTATCTAACAAACAAAAAACTCCCATACTGTCCCATTCATAGCACTTATTATCTGTCACCGAAATAAGTTTTTGTTTATTATGTGTGTGATAAATAAGTATAAGACAGTGAGACAGTTCAGTCCAAAAAGGGCTGACTCCTTATATATTTTGTTCCCTGATATATCCCCACACTTAGAGCAAACAGTGCCTGATGCCTAGTAGGTACTTAATAAATATTTGTTAAATGAATCAATCAATTGAATTGAGTGAACAAAAAATATTTAAAAAATCAATTAAATATATAGTTAAAAAATACTCCAGACTGTGGACTTTCAACTAACCCAGATTGGATTCCTCTCAGAGAATTGTTGGAGCAGAGTGAGAAAAAATAAAATGAAGTGGTTGAGATGCATTATATAATCAGATTCATAATTACAGATGAGTTTTGGACTGAGTACCTTTGCTACTTTGTCTTTGACCCCATGTCTGTGTTAAATATTTAAGAAAAGGTTAGTTTAAAGGCTACATACTCGTTTAAAAGTAGTAAGAAGAAAAAAGAAGAAAGGTTCCCCTAGTCATTTTAATGATTCAGAATGGGGCTCTGTGGCTTCTGTTGGCATTTGAGGGCCCAAGATGGTAACTGCTTACCTGAAAATAGAGATCTTGATCAAATATTTAAGATTTCACTTATTTTTATTTTCTGCATATTTTTTTATTCCTGTGTCCCAATTCTTTTTACCCATTCTGCAGCTGCACAATTCACACACTAAAGCTAATAGAAATGTTTCATGGATTATTAAATGCGGCTAAGCAATGAGCTTTTGCTAGAACATAAGGCCAAACTGGGGCCACTTTGCCGTTCTAACAAACTAATTTTTCCTTGAAGGTGCAGACTATGAATTTACAGAGGCCTCCCCCCTGTAGTCCAAAGTTTCTTAAGGCAGATGCTTGTCTGCTACAAAGACATGTTGAAGTGGGAAACAAAGACTCCCTAAAAACAGGTTTTACAAGTGGTGCGGTTAGGCAGTCTTAGAATCGAGAACAATTGAAGTCATAGAATTAATAAGTGGACCATTGAAATTATGGCAAGATGACACTAAATGGTACCTGTTTTAGCTAATGAAAACATTGCGCCCTGGTGTCACCAGCGGTGGAGTGGGCTTTGGTTAATGTCTACCTAGGCTTAATTGCCTAAAAATGTCCCAGTACCAGCACCCCAATGCTACAAATTATCTCTCCTAGTGGAGCTTTTACATTTTACCACTGTAGCTAAAACTCTAATTCAGGCTTTGATGTCTGTCTGGGCCCACTTGGTACAAAGAAGGCCTCTGAAGGAGGTCAAAGTCATGTAGTACATTGTTCCCGATGAAAAGCACTTTAGGAATAAGCCATCATTTTTCGATGAGGAGAGAGTATCCAAAGAGGTGAGGTGATTTTTCTCAAGATCACACACAGCTAGTCAGAGATGGGGTTGGAGTATCAGTTAGGACTTTTTGTTGTTGTTATAAGCAACAGAAACAGTCTCTGCTGAGTAGAAGAGCTTATTGGGAGGATTGGCCCTTCAGAACGTACAGGAAAGTTGGGGACCCAGGCTCGTAGAAAGTGGTGGGAGGAAAGCAGTTCTGAGAAGCTTGAAAGCGAAAACCCTAGGAATTATCTCTTCGCAGCAACTGCTGGTCTAGTCAAGAATGCCACTGCAGGGATAGGGGACTAAATCCTGGCCACTTCAAGCATGGGGCAGAGTCCTGGGAGAGACCATCTGATTGGCCAAGGTGAGAACATACTCCTCTGGCTGTCCTGGGGGAGGTGTCTGCAAACCCCTTTGACTTTGGATATTGAGAGGAGGTGCCTGACTTTGCGCTCTCACTAAGACTCTCATAGTGGAGAAAGGCAGATCCCCCAAAAGAACCCTGAAGTTGCTGTTAGAGGAATTCAGGGATGCCGGAAGCCAGGATGCAATGCAACCCTGATTTAGTTTAGAGTGGTAGACTCCTGTGTGGCTAGAGGTGGCCATGAAAAGCAAACAGAAGTCAGCTTGGGATTACAGGAAGGTTTTGCTCTGCAAACACAGGAGCTCCTCATCCCTTCTCTCTTTCCTTCTTCTCTCTTGGAATGTAGATATGAGCCTGGAGGCCAAGCAGCCATCTTGAGTCTACGAGGTGACCAGCATGAATTCCAAAGTCCCTTGCTAAGGATGGTTAGGTGGACACCTAGAAGGAATCTGATAGGTTAGGTGGACACATAGAAGGAATCTGATATGCTAAGTATACCAGCTCTGAACTGCCTACCTGTAGACTTCTTATTTGTAAGAAAATTAAAAACTGGGGCATCTGGGTGGCTCAGTTAAGCAGCTGCCTTTGGCTCAGATTGTGATCCAAGGGTCTTGGGATAGAGCCCCTTGTTGCATTGGGCTCCCTGCTCAGTGAGGAGTCTGCTCCCTGCCCTTCTCTGCCTCTCCATCTACTTGTGCATTCTCTCTCTCTCTCTCTCTCTCTCTCAAATGAATAAATAAAATCTTTAAAAAGAAAGAAAATTAAAAACCAGACCACTATACTTTGGTATCAGTAATGTGCAGACTTGTATAGTCTGATAATACAAATTGGTCCTAGAACTGTGGTCTTTTGGTTCCCTATGCAGCACCATTCCTATTTTGCTTATAAGGACAGGATTCCTGCCTTCAAGGAGCTTAGGACTGAAGTGAGGCTAAAATAATATTCTCAAGCAAGTAAAGAGCAAGAACCTGTGATGCATAATACATTCTGAAGAGTAAGAAACAGTTAACAATGGTAATGACAGTTTTCAGGCCAGCCCTTCTGCCCAGGCCCTTGCTCCATCCTCCACGCTCCATCCCTGAGCTCTGACTGGTTTGCCATTCTCTTCTGCATCTTTACCTTTGCCTCTCCTCTGCTCTTTCTCTTAGCTTATAAGGAGACTCAAGTCTTTCCCAGCATCAATGACCTCTCTAACAGCCAATCTCTTGCCTTCTCTACTTATCCAAACTTTTCAGAGGAGGGATCTGTCCACACCTTCTCTCTTCACATTTAATCCTCAGCCCAGAGCATCTAGTTACTGTCCCTACCTCCACACTGAAACGGCTCTACAGATTGACTCCTATGGGTAGATCTTTGTCCTTATTCAACTGGCCCTGTGTGCTTCCTTTGATAACACTGGCCACTGCCTTTGCAGACCTCCTCCTCCCTGGGCTCTGAGGCCTTCCATTCTCCTGATTTTCTTCTTACCTCTTGGAGTGTGCACACTGTCTTGCAGGACCTACTAATCAAGGCATCAGAGCACACCCTAGCTAATGGGAGGACCCTGTACCTACCTCTTTCTAGAAACTGAATCATGAGCAGAGAAACTCACACTAAAAATGGTGGCATTCTTCCATTTCCATGGTGGTGCCCTCATGGAATTGTTGAAGAGCTCCTGGCACCCTGGGTCTCAGAGCTGCCTGGTTTCTGTCCATTCTTGACCTGGTTCTTTAGCTCCTCCGTGGCCTACCCACAAACCTTTTCTTTTGTGTTAGCCAGAGTGAGTTTCTGTTGCTGGTGCCCACAGAGGCCTAAGTGATACCTTGGCCTATGCTCAGATCTTTAAATTCACTTATGCAGAGCAGATCATGGGCCTGGTTTCTACCTGTGTCCTCAGGGAGCTCACTCTTCTAGGCTCAAATCCAATATCCTTCCTCCTCCATGCAGCATTTTCCTGATCCACATCCTTCCAGTCAAGCCATGTTGTTCTTTCTACTTTACTGAGCAAGGCCTTGACCTCCAATGGCCCCTTGGGGCCTGGAACACTCAATGGCCCTTCATAGTCTAACTCCAATACTCAAAGTCACAGTAGCTTGTCCAGGGCCAGTCTGCCCAGCTGGGCTATGTCCTGGCCTTCCTCACTAACCTAGTGTCTCCTAAATGGTCCTGACTCCTCTCTGGTGAGAGCTTTACAGATAATAGGACTCCTTATGATGTAGCCAGCTCTTAACCTGGGTTTCTCATTTGAGAAGGAACTGGCAAGAAACACTCAGGCTGCAGAGCTCCTAGCCTGAAAAGAGCTTGTTCATTTTCTCCTCACTTTCACATTCTTCCCGCCCTTCCATGTCTATTTGGTTTTCCATGAAACAGACACTGAGATGGAGTTAAAAGTGCAAAAAGTTTACAGGGGAGGGACACTGATGAAAGAGAAGGGACTGGACCAGGCAGCCCGGAGAACATGATAAAGACCTGACAGTCTTCGCAGGCTCAAGCAGCTCTGGAGCTCAGATTGCCCACTGGAGGAGTTCTGTGTTGGGTAGAAATGGCCAGGCATTGGGTGGGGTCTGCCCTGAGAAAAGCTCTACCTTGGCTTGAAAAGTGGAGCAGATCCTGAAGAAGCGAAAAGCCAAAGGCTTCCAGGAAGCCATGCCTCTGCTGCTAGGGAAGCAAGTCTGGGCCTGCCACACCTTCTACCCCAACCAGTATTTGTCTACGGGAGCTCATGGAGTGGCCTAGGTCCCCACACAACTCATGGCTCTATGCCAAAGTTTTTGGCAAAGTGGGGCAGAGTAAGTTAGGACTCTATCTGTAGCAAGTGAGAGGTTTTGTCCATATCCCAGACCCTGAAATAACAGCTAGAACTAAAACCTTACCATTGAGTTCTCATTCCCTAGTATCAAAAGCTCAGCTGTGATACTTGGCTCTGTGTCTTTCCCTCCCCTGCTGGGCCCTGCCCTGTGCCCTTGCCCATACCTCCTCTTATGCTATGCAGGCTGTTAATATCTGAACAGTGCTGTGCTCGGAGGTCTCACTGGCTGAACGAGTGAAGGAATGAATGAAATACAGAATGAGTGAAGAACAGAATGATGGCCCAGATGAAAGGATGCAAGAATGATGAAAAGGCCCGAGAAAAGAGCAAATTGAGTAAAGCTACTTCAGCATCAGAACTACCAATTGAGTCACTTAGGGATGAGGTGATCACGTCCAGCCCCCAGGGATTCTTTGAAAAAAAATCACTTGACTATTTCATCCAGTGGCAGAGGAAGTGTCTCTGCTCTCTCTTGCCTATTCCCCAGCGATGACTGCTATTCTTTTTACTCTGAGTCTTCGGCTTTTTTGGTTAAGTCACCATTCTTCCCTTGAAGGCAGCTTTGCTAAATGCACAGAGAGCGCAAATTATGAGAGCGGTGTGGCTCCCTGAATCTCAGACCAAAGGTGGTAATTGACTGCACTACCCCTGAGCCCTCCTTCCATCAGTCTTTATTGCTTCACACTTTGCCCAGATGGCACCTGAGCCTCCAGCCTTCAGTTGGTCGGAGCTCAGTGGCCCTCAAGGCGAGGAGAGCAGACTGACCGCTCCCTTCCACATGGTCCTGTAATGACTTAGAGCCACGCACTAATTGGCCTGCCTCTCCTTGGGCAGTTCCAGAGACTATAATTGGGACTGATTCTGACACTCTGCTCCATTAGGAAGGCGTGCTGCAGGAATACACCCTGGAGGAGGAGATCATTTTCCCAAGATCATTCTCAGAAAGGGCAAGTGGAACTTCACACTAATGCTTTGCTCAAGACTCCTCCTATTTTTTTTCTGTCTAAGAGGAAGAAGTATGAAACACATTAGCAACTGCCTATGCATTTGCAGTTCTCATATGCTGACTGAGTCAATCAGCTTAGGCTACCTTATGCCGTGGTAACAAACAACCCTACGTCTCACTGGCTTACAAAAATGAAGGCCTACATCTTGCTCAAGCTACCTACCTGTCCATTATGGGTCAATTAGTGCTGTGCTCCACTCCATGTTTATACATAGACCTTCCTGGGGGCACTGCCTCATGGCAGAGGGGAGAGAACCATTAGCTGGCTCTTTCTACAGAAGTGACATGGCCTTTTCAATCCATCTTTCAGTAACCCAAGCAAATCATGTGCCATTTCCAAGTTCAACAGGCTCTGGATGTATAGTTTTCCCACAAGTTACAGGCCTCATGTAAGAAAGTAGACTCCTCCCCCAGGGAAGGCTAATATTGTGAACCACGATGTACAGAACCACTAGCATTCACAGTGCGGAGTCTAGTGAGGCGGCTCAGATGATCTAGTACACTGTCAGGTGTGCCTAAGGCCCTGTACCTGTAGGCGAAGTAGGTGATGGGCCTCTATAAGCAGCATGATTTAGTGACCGAGGGCCTAAAGTCTAGTTTGATTTCTACCTGCTTTTGTGACCTTGAGCAAATTGCCTAACCTTTCTGAACCTCTAAATGGGCTATTAATATCTACCTATTATGGCTGTTGTGAAGATTGAATAAGGTATTTGGCAGATGCATAATACATCGGAGATTTTATTGTGATAAAGTAGTCCATGCTTGCCTCTGACAATTTGGAAAACTCAGAAAAATAGGAAGAAACGAATAACACGAAAGCATTTCTTGCCACCCCAAAGCAGCCAGTGTTAGAATTTTGGCATATTTCCTTCAAAAGATGAAAACATGCTATTTTTAAAGCTGCAGCTGTTTCTGCATTTGGGCACAAGGACAAGGAAGATATTTGTTTGGGAAGACACCTAAATGGGCTTATTAAGATCCCCTCCCTTGCTTTCTCTGGCTAGTCTGGAAGGGAAGCGTTGAAAGTTTTCTGAATTTTCTGCATACTAAGCAAACAGAAGTTTTTTGGGCCTGGGTGGAAAGCAGAGAGGAAAGGGGTTCCATTTTCGAGGCTCTGGAAATTGGAAAAAAGGAAGGGTGGGAAGACAGTGAGCAGCCTAAGGTTGTTGGGGACAGATCCACAGAGGGAGAAAGCCAGGAAGGGACTGGAACACACGCAGGCAGAGCATGAAGCCCGGGGACAGCAGCGTCACCCTGCCTCTTAAGGTGACCAGGAGCCAGGATGATTTTGCTTGTTGGGGCCAGCATGTCTCAGTGAACTTCGGAGCCTAAGCCCAATTTCTAGCTTTCAGCATTCAGCCACCCTCTGCAGCAGCCCACTCTTACTGTCCTCAAACCTTTAAGACAACGGTCCCTTTCCAGAAATAGCTTGATGTTGCTGGGGAGTGCAGGAGAGCGGTCCTTGTCTTGAGAGGGATAAAGTGACATAGAGAGAGGAGCAGGGTACAGTGGGACTGAGCTGAGATCAAGGGGATTGACAACTGAGCCAAGAGGATGTTTTGGAATGAGAAGTCAGGGGCAACCCCTAAGAAAATGAAATCACCTTTTCTCAGAGGGTCCTTGAAATCTCGGTGAGGAGGATTTGGATTCCTGTGTTTTGATAAGAGTGAGGTTCGAGTTATACATAGATATTTTAGAAATCTGTTAATTGATATACGTATTAAACACCAAATATAGTCAAATATCATGATGGCTTTATATTGACAAATGCACATTTAACCTGGCTGAAATACTGTCCGCATATCGTATATCCTGCTTTTTCTCATACGCATCATATTTCAAACATTCTCCACACCATGAAAAACTCTCCATAAACATCAGCTCTGGGCATTTACTTATCTACAGCCGCTGTGTCGCTCTCCCACTGCTGACCTCTCCCTGGACCTCCCAGCTCCTCCCACCCACCTGCTTTGTTTTCCGAGCTGGAGGAGGGGCCTCTGACAAGGTCCTTGTTGGGCTCAATTATGGAAAACATGGCCTGAGTCATGAGATGAGTGATTGCCGTGTCCCTCCTGCCTGTTACAGGAGCCATCACGGAGATGCTTCCAGAGTCAGGCCCAATTTTGTTATTTGCCATTGTGGTTAATGAAAAGATGAAATTGGAGCCTATGAGCACAACATGTAGGCAGCACCATAATTAGCCCTTTGGAAGGTGAAAGATCCACTTTAAAATAAAAGAAAATAGCTTTACTCCCACAATGAAATGGCTGCAATTTTCCAGCTAATGCAGAACCTGCAGTATTTCTGTAATTATATTCCCCAGGTCTTCTATTCACTGAAATCTCTCCCTTTCTTTTTCTCTCTTTTTCCTCTCGTTTTCTTTTTTTACTTCTAAGTAAATTCCATTCGGTACAAAGAAGGCTAAATAATATTATTTGCAAACAGGAGGAAAAAGCTCTTACCCACATGATGAATGCATTTTATTCTGAAAGGGAAGAAATAAAAGGCCGCGTAATTAAGTCCTTGTCCTAGCAGAGCTGTTCTTTCCTAAAATTCTGCCAAACTGACACCGGTGACTTGTGGCCTTGTTTCTTCCCAAAAGGACAGGCACCCAGAGGAGGAAAGGTATTTTCCCAGGAGGTGACTGACCGTCACAGCAAACCACAGGCAGGAAGAGGCCACGAGGCAGGGTGGGGCCGGACAGCCCTGGGCTCTGCCTCAGACCA
Source organism: Vulpes vulpes (assembly GCF_048418805.1). Classification (NCBI taxonomy): domain Eukaryota; kingdom Metazoa; phylum Chordata; class Mammalia; order Carnivora; family Canidae; genus Vulpes; species Vulpes vulpes. The sequence continues at coordinate 86,445,900 of NC_132790.1, forward strand.
CACCTCCACACCATCGCCTAGCCTCTCTGTGCCTCAGTTTCCTCACCTGTGAAATGCCTGATGCTCCCCACCTTTCTCAGCTCGTCGCCAGCATAGGAAAGTGCCCAGCGCAGTGCCCGAGTCATGGTCAGGGCTCAGCGGCACTCATTACTCCTTTTGCCTCGTGGCCATTGATTGAATGAACATTTAACACAGACCCAGGGAGCCTGAGCCCAGGATGACTCAGTGGCTTCAGAAGACTTCCGGCTCCAGGAGTCCAGGAGATGGCCAGAGTGAAAAGCTTTTGATTTTCTCAAAGCAGCACATTGAGGAGCTTTGTGGCAAACAATCTTGCAAGACAGGTGCTGTTTCTCTGTTTTACACTCGAGGAGACAGAGACTCAGCAACTTGCCCAAGGCCACGCATCTTGTACGTGGCAGAGCCGAGACTTACAGCCCATTCTGGCCGCCGCTCATTTCTCTGCGCCTTTGCTCAGAACCTGCCCTGGGTCCACTGTGTACCAATTTTTCGTCTGTTGCTTGTTTAAGTGGTCAAGTGCATGGCCTTTGTTATCAGACAGGCCTGAATTCCAGCTCCAGACCTCCCATCTCCGAGCTGTATGGCTTTGGGCAAGGGGCCTAACATACCTGGGCTCCACCTAAGAAATGAGCACCTGGGGGATCCCTGGGTGGCTCAGTGGTTTAGCGCCTGCCTTCGACCCAGGGCGTGATCCTGGAGACCCAAGATCGAGTCCCACATCAGGTGCCCGCATGGAGCCTACTTCTCCCTCTGCCTGTGTCTCTGCTTCTCTCTCTCCCTCTGTGTCTCTCATGAATAAATAAATAAATAAATCTTTAAAAAAAAAAAAAAGAAATGAGCATCTGAATAGAACCTATCGCATAGACGCTGCGGACGTAAACGAGAGAAGGCTTGTAAAGCAAGTGTGTGCTTTGCCTGGCATCTTGTAGGCATCTAGTGAAATAATAGCTTTAATGATATCGCCTCCTATGTTGTCGTGAAGTTTCCTCGAGGTCACAGACAAGAAAGACTTTCTGAGTTGGGAAGCCAAGATCCACATGGGCCCAAATGCCATTCGGCCAACCATGCCCTCCTGGTCATCATGGCCCTTATGACTAGGTCTGAGAAAGCCATCCCCACACCCCTTAATGCTCTGGGCTCTGAACTGTCCCCACATCGGAGGGGACAGTTACCATATGAAAATGTTTGCATGAGGCTCAACAGCCAAGGCAGAGGCTTAGGCAGCAATCCCCCTTCCTGATTAGTTTTGCTGCAGAGCCTAGTCAAACAGAATCCCGTTCCTCCCTCACCACGGGGCCGCAGCGCACAGACCTGTCAGGGCAGGGGGAGGGAGATGGCTGATCTGTGATTAAAAATTCACTGTGGATCATCGGCCAACAAATCGTGCCCTTCGGGAAGACTAAAAATTGACTGCAGTGTCAATTTACTGCCCCAGCCTGGGAATCTGTGCCCTGGTTTGGGGATAGAGAAATCGGCGTTATCGCCAGCTCTGGAGTCAGGTGGTAGTGGAGGTCAGACCAGGTAGGGCTGGAAAGGCAGTATGCAGACCTGTGGGGGCCAGGGTTCCCCCTTCCCACAAATAATTTTTTAAGCCTTTATTTAAATTCCATTAGTTAAAATACAGTGTGATATTAGTTTCAGGTGTACAATACAGCAACCCAACACCTCCATATAATCCCCGGTGTTCATGACAACAAGCGCACTCCTTCATCTCTATCACCTATTTCACCCATCCCCCCACCCACCTCTCCGCTGGTAACCGTCAGTTCCACAAATAATTCTTGGGTCCCAGTTGAGCCAGGTTGTGGTCTAGGCTCTGAACTAGGGAATGGATCTGACCCAATCTGGCCCCAAGGGGTACAGAGAAGTTAAAGACAATAATAATCATGGGTCAGTCATGATAAAAGTAAGCACAGGTGCCATGGGAGCCCTGAGGGGAGCTCAGCCTCGGTGGTGGTGGTGGCAGCGGAGGAAGTGTCCAGGAAAACCTTCCAGAACAAATGATGTCTGAGCTGAGCTTTGAGGAGTGTTGGACAGACAGAGGTGGAATTTAAAAGGGCATAGGCAATGGCCCACTGACACTAGGGGTATACAAATAACTTGGCATGAGTGGAAGGAGAAGTGGCACGTAGACAGGGCAAGAATGGAAAAGGTGAAGCCGGAGAGGCTGGCTAGGGCTGGCCATGGAGCATCCTATAAAACCAGCCCGTAGTGAGAGGACTGAGTCAGGCCTGTGGCACGTCTGATGGCCTTAAATCCTGATTCTGCTGTTTAGCAGCTGTGTAGCTGTGGGCCACTTTCTCATGCTCAAGGCTGTTTCTCATCTACATAAGTGGGAATTCTAACATCTGTCTCATAGGGGTAAACCTCCAAACCTGTATCTGGCCCATTTAGACACTCAGCAAATGGTATCTTTTCCTTTTCCCCAAGTGTGAGGATTGGGGAGAATGTGGGACAGGAAAAGAGGCAGGCCAGTGCCTGGTCAGTGACCCTTCCCTCTCTGGTAGAATCATCTGTGGCCAAGGCCTTCAAAAGTCACAATGTAGCTGGAACCATAGAACCCGTAGTCCCCCAGTAGCCTCCAGGTTCTAGCCTCTCATTTGGGGTGTGAGGCTGCAGGGGGCTCCTCTGTGTTTGTTCAGCCTGGAGGCAGTAACAGTCAGCAGCCAGTCTGACGTGTGTGCCACTTGGTTGAGGCCCTTTGCTTTAGGAAGAATGGATGTTTACAAGCTGGATGAATGTTCATGGCTTTTATTCATACCCTCTTTCCAGAACAAAAGATCTCTGAAGGGGCAAGCAGGGTGCCCTGCAGCACCCAGCAGGCCCAGGCGTGGACCAGAGCAGGTGTTGGTTGTCCCCCACCAGCAATGCCTGCCCCACTGAGTACTGTAGGAAGCCCCAGATCATGGGTCCAGTGGGTCATGCTGAGAAGGAGGTCTTCCCATTGCCTCTAGTGTGCTGCTCCCATCTGCTCCCAGAGAAGATGGGAGGCTTGGCCAAGCGTGCAGGGGTTTGCTCCATCTTCTCACAAGGGCTCCTCTCCTCACTCTGGGTGGCACGGTGCCACCTGTCATAGCACTGAGACCTGGGGCAGACAGGTGGCGGGAGAGGGGCTTCCTAGAGCCACCAGGTCCTCTTCACTTTTCATGGCACGGTTTCCAGCTGCACCTGCACTGGGACTCTGTGTACTCTAGAAGCAATACCTCCAAAAGGAAGCTGTACCAGCACATGCTCCCTGCCCCAGACCTGGGCCCTCCATGCCCCTCCACAGCCACCTCCGGGGGTGACTGCTCACCTGGATGAGTGCAGCCCTGTGCAAGGTGCTGGGATGCCTCGCTGTGGTGCTTACTGTCTCACACAGCCACCAAGAGGTGCAGCTGGTATTCCCTCTCCTCTAAGCCTGCTCTGTACCGTTGGGCAGTACTCGCCTTTCCATTCAGTTTGTATTGTGGGAGGCAAAGACCATGCTCTGGATTTATATTTTATTATTCCCTTAAGGTTGATCACAATGCTGTGCATATACCAGGACCCCAATGAAGGAATTCATGGGAAAAAAGTTCAAAAGTCTTTAGTCATGAAGGATACAACTGTACGTTGCATTCCAACTCCCTGGTGAAATGCACAGACTGTGGCACCAGATGCCTGTATTCTGAGCCCGGTTCCACCACTAGCTGTGTGACCTCCAGCAAGTTGTTAATCTCTCTGTGCCTCAGTTTCCACACCTCTGATTTTGAGATAGTTACACGGTTGTTGGATTGAGCAAGTTAATAGGTACAAACACAACAGAGACTGCATTTTGGTAGGCGCTACATAAGTTTCAGTTGCTATTATAGCTGAAAATACGGGGTGTTCGTTCTCCAGCTTGACTATTCTGGAAAAGAATAACAAAGGAAAACACGAGCTGGATCCTGTTCATTCAAAAGGCTTTGAGGTCTGGGCAAGTGGTTTTGAGGATATTTTAACAACTTCGCTGCTTAGTGAAAAAAAGAATTGATCGGCAGGCCAAACTTTTGCAATCCTTGCCAATGTGCAGCTTTGATTGTGACTGTGGCTAAAATCATAAGCTCTGGCAGCCCCAAGAAGCACCCGTGATCCCCAGCTCTGGACCCTGGACCCATGCTAATTTGCCTGTCCGCATTCAAGTCAGCAAAATGGAACAAGTCAAAGCAATAAGGATGGTAGAGAAAGTTAGAAGCATTTTTCCTCCCCTGCGTCTAACAGAGGAGTAGAGTCCCTTAATAGAATAAGTAAATTTAGTCATCCATTACCTTAGGACAACCACTAAAATGAAAAAATTGACCCTACATCCCCAAGCAAGGGAGACTCCATTGACAAATTCAAGTTACAACAAGAAGGCATTGATGCTGTGGCTGGAAATTTTAAATAAATGGACATGTTTATGAAATAATAGGCTAGCTATCAACTCATACCCCAGGTTCTACAAAGGATTGAAGAGATATTTCCCATGTGTCTGTGTTTTCCCCATTCTAGAATACTATTTCATGGCTGGGGAGAGGGAATTAGGCCTTTTCCTGCTGGAGGGCACTTCCACTCCAGCCAGTCATCTGCTTCTGGTGCAAAAAGAGCCAAAATAATTACAATGGGTTAAGAATGGTTTTGGAATGTTCTTCCCTACCCCCTTTTATTAAATTCATGGCATGCATGCCAGGCCAACCTGCTCAGCACATAAGCCCAAGCATAGAGATGGTCCTTCCCAGGAGAGCACCCTGCAGGACTGTGTACCCAGTTCATCACAAAATTATGCACCATTTGTGCTGTTTGCCGCGCTGCTCAAATTCATAAATCCAAACCAATAAAGGCAAGGCGGAAATTCTTTAGGAGGGAGTAGGGATTTTCCTTCCAGTACAGAGAAGTCAAGACATATGCATTTGCTAATACCTGCTCCCCTAGCCAACACATCTCAGCCCAATTTCCAACTGGGTAGCTCTGCAGCCTTAATGAGCTGTAAGGGCGTTCATTTTTGTTAATTTTGCAGCCGACAATTTCTTCACTGGCTTAAGCGGCCTGCAGACTGTGATTTGTTAGTTCTCATTAGAAGGGAAAAGGTGTAGTCCCGCACTCCACGGCTTTCATAAATCACATTTTCAGGTGGCTTTAGCATGCTAGAACATTTCTGAGAACAGGGCCTGACATGAATAATCCCAAGGATGTGGCTCTGTGTTGGGCAGCAGCACTCGAAGCCCATCTACGATCCCATCTGTGATTCTCTGAACATTCATGCTAAGCCACAGACAAAGGTGAATTAGTTCCAGACAAAAATGCATCGATGCTCTATTGAATAGTCAATTATTAAACACATAATGGAATCTGTGGTTAGCAAGGCGTGCTGAAGATGTGCCATGTTTGCACAATTTCTAACAGAAAAGGAAGGGTGGTTTGTAGCTTTTGAAAAATGAAACAATTCAGTGGTATTTAAGGCCAACTTGGAAACACATCACTTTCCTTAGAGGTGAGAGTGAGCTTTCTGTTCATTACTCACACTTTATTCCACTTCTCCTCTTAATTAGACTTCACAGAAATCAACTCTTAAAATGTAATAGTCAACAATCTTGGAGGGTATGAATAAGGGTAGATTGTCCAAAGTGGAATATGATCCAATAATCTTTATGTTCTGGGTTTATTTGGGGCCTTTATTTAGCTTATGTGTAAATATGGATGTGTGTGTTCTGAAATTCATAGGGCTTCAAGCAAAACAGTGCATCGTATATAGCTCATCTTCCTGCAGCTTGCCTCTCCTTGGTCTCAAACCCTTAAAGGGATGCGAAACATTCTCTCCAATCTAGGCTGGTTTCCACACTGCCTCAGGCCATCCTGGAATGAGAGAGGCCATTCAGGAGTTGGGATTCAGAAGGCTGTCCTCGGAGCCTGAGCTGGATGATTAAGGACAAGGTCTGGTATAGGTGCTTCCTTTAACGCTGTCAGGAGTCAGTGGACACCAGTTGCTCTAGGTTCTGTTATAACCTATGTGTCTTTGAACAAAATACCTCCTGTCTTTGGTTTTACCCATCTGTAAAATGGGTGGATGATTAAAAAAAAAAAACTTTGGTTGTTCATATACACATTTAAAATCGGATGCCAAGGTTTGGATGCGTGTATGGTTTATGGAATAGTCTTACTTGGGGTAGAAACATGAGATTATTTCAGTTTTCTCTAATTACTGCCCTCAACTGTGATATGCAGACTCTTTTCTGTCCTTGGCAATATCTTGGGCAAATTCTACCATTTTTCTGTCATGTTGAGTTATTAGAAATTGAGCTCATTTTAAAGTTTCAATCTGAAACTCCATTTAGAAGATCTCCTCTCCTCCCTCATACAGACTTTACACACATGCTGCGGTATGAATGCTTTTGCCCTCCCAGAAGTCATGTGTTGAAATCCTAACCCCCAAAGGTGATGGTATTAGTAGGTGGGGCCCTTAGGAGGTGCTCGAGTCGTGAGGGTGGAGCCTATGAATGGAATTAGTCCCTTATAATAAGATGCCCCAAGGAGCTCCCTCACCCCTTCCATTCCATGAATATGCAACGGGCTGTCTGCAACCCAGAAGAGGGTCCTCACCCAACCATGCTGGCACCATGATCTCAGGTCACCAGCCTCCAGAACTAAGAGAAATAAATGTCGGTTGTGTCTAAGCCTCGGTCTGTGGTGTTTTCCCATAGCATCCTGATAGACTAAGATACCATGACTCTGGGGAGTTGTAGAGGGGAAGAGGGTATGGTTTACCCTCTTCCTGGCACCTGAGAGTTGAGGGCATGGAGTTTGCCTTTCAGACACCTGCTCCCCTCCACTCTTTGGGTCTGGGGCTAAAGACAAGGGGAGAAAAGGAGGGAGCAGAAGTCTTCCCTCATCCCTGATAACTGGTCAGTGGAAGGGGGGAGGTGCTGCTGGCCTCACTGAGGTTTGGTACAGGACTAACTCTGGATGGGGGCTGATATGATGGTCCCCACATCGAAGGTATACACAGGCTTTGGGGGCAGGGTTCAGCTTCCCCCAGCTGAAGACTTCTCCAGAAGTCTTTATTTCATCCATAGTCTATGTTAATCCCTTTCTAAGTGGGACATGGATCACAGTCTTACTTGGGCCATTGGTCACCAGATGACCTCTAGCTTCTGCAAGCTACCACACTGTGGTAACAAATAAACCCCCAAATCTCAGTGGATTAGTGCAACAAGAGTTTATTTCTCACTTAGATCAAGTCTGATGTGAGTCAGTAAGAACTAGCCTCCACTTGGTGACTCGGGGCCCCAGACTCCCTCCATTTGGGATGCCACCTAACACATATCTTCCCGAGATCTTTATTGCAGAAGAAGAGAGGACTGGAGCAGGGTTCTTTCTGAGTCAATCTTGGATGGCCGGGCTTTAATTTCCTTAATGAATGCTGCATTTCTTCTTTACAGGTATTCCAGACATTTGTCATATGCAAGGGATATTTCTATCTCCACAATAGATTATGGTAATGTACTTGCCCAATAATGTTACAATGAGTTAAGACCAGACTTGTCTGAGCCACACTAGATCTGATAATGACACTGCATTTATATAGCCCTTTTATTTTCCAGGAGCTTTCAGATTTATCATCTTAGTTCACTCCTTCAACATCTTTCTAAGGAGTGAAGGTCTGCTTCTTCCCTGCACTGTCTAGTTGGAGAATCCAGGTTCAGCAAGATTCTGGGCCTCATCCGTGCCCTACAGGTATGGTTGACTCATCCAATGGTCCAGCATTGGATTTAACTAATGAAATTATTCCTCTTGGACCTTCTTCTCCATCCTCTCTCCCATCTCCTGTCCAGGCTGCTCTTCACCATTTGTCTGGAACCTGTCTTTCAGTGCTCACTACCACCATCTTGGGTCTTTCAGGGCCCTGAGTATCCAATTTAATAATGTAGTAATAACCCAGTCACTCCCATTCAACACTTGATGATTGCATCCTAACAAGGGCATATAGAATTTGAGGTGGAGTGAATATATCCTTCCTTGAAATTTCCAGAAGAGAAGTTTTTTAGGCTCTTGAAAATGTGTTAGAGCTGTAAAATGTAAGAAATTTGGCATTTTAAATTGTGAAATACAAATCACAGCTCTGTTTGGTATGAAACAATATAAAATTGCAATTTTTGAAACAAAAGAAATAAAAATAGAAGCTTTGAGTTAAATAGGGTAGTTTGCACACATGCATTTATCCCTGCTGCCTCTTGAAATATTAATAAAAAGGCAGAAAAAGGAATAAAAATAGTATAAATTTGCCAAGACAAAGAGATTAAGAGTAAAGAAGACAGGGGACAGGAGAGGTCAAGGAATTTGGGAAGATAGAAGGTCGGTGGTGAGGTAGCTGAGTGCACATGTCTATAGCCAGGATGCCTGTGAGAGGCTAAGTCACACTCAGAGCCAGAAGTTTCAGGGATGGGAAGGTCTAGGTACCTCTCAACACAAGAGGAAGACTCAAGACAGGTAGACAGAATACAAGTCCATGTAAGGAGGAGGCCGACCCCCAGACCTCCTTTTCTTTGGTTGACTATGGGAGATGGCTCTGCAGAAACTACTAGGCAGGCCCTGAAATCAGGCCATCTGACACAGAGGGAAGGGGCTCTGGAAATGGTGCTGAAAACGGAGGAATCAAGACATAGTCCATAATTGACTGGGGAGAGTACAGCTCCCTTCCTTTGCTCGGCTCCCAGAAGCATGCTGACTGCCTAGCTTATAACACCCATGCAGAAGTCAGGATAAGTATTCCAGAATGGAGAAAAAAAAGAAAGAAGAAATAGGACAAAAAAACCAACCAAACAAACAAAGAATGAAAGAAAGAAGAGGAAGGGAAGAGAAAAGAAGGGAAAAGAAAGGAAAGGAAAGGAAAGGAAGGAGGGAAGGTGTGAAGAAAAGAAGGAAGGAAGGAGGGAAGGAAAAAAGATAAAGAAAATTATGGACTCACTCAATTACAAGGCCTAAATCTAACTAATAGGAGTTCCAGAAAGAGAGAACAGAGAAGATTGGTGGTGGTGGTGGAGAATGATCAACGGCATAATAAGAGTACATTTCCCAGACCAAAGGACTTGAGTTTCAGATAGAAAGGGTTTATCGCATGCCCAGCACAGTGGATGAAAAATGACCCATGCCAAGGCCAAAGTATTAGAGATGAAGCAAAGATCCTAAAATCTTTTGGGGAGGGGGAGGGAGGGAGACAGAATGCATCACACAAAAGTGTGAATCAAAATGGCATCAGACCTCTTAGCGGCAGCCCAGGTTGCTAGCTATATAAGGAGCAATCCTCCAAAAATCCTTAGGAAAAATGTTTTCCAGTCTAGAATTCTTTGTGTGGCCAAACTGTCAAGGATGGAATAATGACCTCTCATGCACTTATTTTTTTAGAAAGGGGTGCTCCATAAAAATAAAGGACTCACAAACCAAACCAAAACAAAAACCATGAGATCCAGGAGATAGAGGAGCCAACACAGAGAGGTGAAGGGGATTTGCAAGCTGGTGACAAAGGATGTGCTGGTGACAGATGTGCAGCAGCTCTAGAGAGCAGCTTTTTAGACCAGTGCAAGAGAATCGAGGGATCCAGGAAAGATGTTACCAGAAAAAAAAAAAAAGTAGAGATTGCCTCATATATTTAACTGAGAATTGTTTTACAACAGGGTCAGTGTTTAGCATGAATTAGTGATTGATGCCCAGAAAACAAGCAAACAAAAAGGTAAGGCAATTTCAACTTCAGGAAAAATGACAATGTGTACAAGAAAATACATGTAATTATAATATGCTATTTGTCTCAGTCGTGAACAATATTTATGTGGTTCTAGAAATATACACACTATAGTAATTCATCCATAAATTGTGATGTAATTCAATCAGGAGGATTGAGGGAGGAAAGGTGGTGGGATGGTAGGGTCGAGGGAGGGGGAGAGGGCTCAATCCTCACCCTTCGTAGTAGGATTTGATGGATGTTCCCTAAAACAGATCAAGGACTGGCCTTATGAGTGTCTTACTTAGCAAGAGGAAGACACAGACCAGAGGAAACATGCAGAAAGAGCTGAAATTATTTTTCCTCTGAGAAAATAATACCAGCAGGGCTGGGGTATGAAGGATAGTGAGGGAGTCAGAGAGGGGCAGAACCCAAAACTCACAATTTTGCGGTGTTCTAAGAAAAATAATTGTAAATATAAAATTAGGAGTGAATATTTGGAAGGGATGTGTCAAAATAAGGGTCTCGGAAGATGAGGCATCAATCGTGGCTTCAAGGTACAGCTGCCCTTCAGAGGTCAGGAGATGCTATTTGTCACTGTAAGCTTTACGTCATTATTTATTGCTTAAAATCATGTATTGTATCTATTATTTTGTATACACTTTTAGAAAAAGAGAAACAATGAGCACATTGCTAAAACCCAACTTATGACGTCCCTTGAATGAAACCATTTTTACTTGGCTTCACAGAGTGCTGCTAAGCCTGTCCACACTTGCTCAGCTCTTTGCATTGCATGGCGCATGAAGTCCTTCCTCTTCCATTTCAGAAGTTTTAAAGTGAAAAAATTTTTTTAAAGACTTCATTTATTTAGAGACTTCCACTGCCTTCCACTTTCCAAGACTTACTTATTTCATTTGTGAGAGAGCACATGAGTGGAAGGAGGGGCAGAGGGAGAGAAAGAGAGAAAATCCTCAAGCCGACTCCCCACTGAGCATAGAGCCCAATGCAGGGCTCGATTCTAAGACCCTGAGATAATGACCTGAGCATAAATCAAGAGTTGGATGCTTAACCAACTGAACCACCCAGGTGCCCCAATGTGAATTTTCTTATAAAGCTGTGTGCTTGCTTGTTTAGCCAAGAGCCCTAGCTCTAATATGCTAAAACAAAATTTGTCCCCCTCTCTCACCTGTCCTGTGCCCAAGGTTCACGTATGCAAGGCTCCTTGACACGAGGACAACTCTCCTTAGCCCTAACAGCCACCACACCTGTTGGACTAATTCCCCTGAGGAACAGAAATCCTTGTTCCAGGGGAAAGCTCAATTGGTACCTCAGATGCTCTGTTTCAGTTGGCAGAGGTCAGACCAGAAGTCAAGGTAGCAGGCAGGAAGGAGGCATCAGATGGCTGAAAATGTGGGTGGGACAGAGACTCCCCTGAGCACTCTTGCCAGCCCCCTTCCAATAACTTGCCCAAAGTCATCCAAAAAGACGGCTGTCATTCTGTAAAAAGGGTTCAGCTGTATTTGATTATTCCGAACATTTTAGCCACATTCAACAACTATGCATTGAACATCAGCTGTATACAGGGCACTGTGCAAGACTCTTTGCTGGAGGGACCCCAAAACGAGAACTGGAGGGACTCCCACATGAGCACCACCTGGCCTTCCCCTTAGGGAGTCTGTGACCCAGGACCCAGGCTTGGCCAGTACAGCTCAGCTTTGAAGCTGCCTTCCACTTTCCGATATTCAGAGGACCCTTGCGATGGGCCAGATCCTGTTCTGAGAGTGGGGGAGTCACCTGCCGAGAGAAAAGATGCAGTTTCTGACCTCTGGGAGGTCATTTTCTTGTCCTTGCTAAGTTGTCCCTGCTTCTGAGAGAGCTACAGTCCAAAGGTGAACACAAAGCATACCTGGTTAAATCTGGAACCGGGTGAAATGGAATGCAGAGAAGATGAATGAAGTGCCTGTAATGGAAGAATTCCTTGTAGACAAGGATGTTGTCCTTTTTCTTTGACCAAGATTTGTTGAATTTACAAACAAATGAGAAAATATCATGTACAGAGGTATTATGAGCATTACTGATAAAAAAAAAAACTTGAACTCGTAGGCACTGCAATTTCCCTTGCTCCTGGGGGTATGTATTGACTGTGTCCTGAGCCAGGGGTGCCTCAATGACTTCTGTTAAATCATTCAGAGCCAGCCTGAGGTCCTTCCTCCAGGAAGATTCCCAGGACTTCCAGGTTGAGCCAAGTTCTCCCACTGTGCCCCAAGCCTCTTATGAGGCCCCCTATAAAAGCATGGATCACATGGGACAGAGCCTGTTTCCCCATCAGACTGTGATTTAACAAAGGTCAGGGAATGGTTGGAATACTGCGGTGCTCAGACCAGAACTTAGCACATGGTAGATGCTCAGAGGAAGCTTCTTACACAGAACAGGGCACAGTCTAATCCCCTGCTCTTGCACACATAACTGACCTCCTTCAAGCTGTCTGAGGATGAGGGACTAGGCAGGTGGGTGGAGAATGGGGCGGGATATAGAAGCTCCCCCCAGGTGTGAGTCATTTCCAATTTTGTTGCCTTTAGACCAAGCTGGGCCTCTGTCCCACAGGCAGGCACTGCTTCTCCTTGCTCTAAGGCTGGTTCCCCCTTTGCTCATAGGGCTGTAAGAAAGATGGCCAGTACTGATCCCCCTCACATGTCTGGTGAGGAATGGGCACCCAGAAACTCTGGTTTGCAGGATTGAAGCTTAAGTTTGTCTTCCTCACGGTTCATGTCTGTTCCCCAGCTGTCTGCCGATCTGTTGCTTTCCAACAAAACTCTGGAATAATGTGAAAAATGTAATACAATTGGGGCGTGGGAGTCAAAAATGTTTTAAAATGAGTATTTCTAGACTTGATGGATTGAAATATTTATTAATCCTGATGGAACTGAAAGTCTATTTAATAGACAAAGGGTTAAAATCCAAGCAGGCAAATAGCCTAATTTAAAAATGGGCAAAAAATCTGAATAGACAGCTTCCCAAAGAAAATATTCAAATGGCCAATAAACACACGAAAAGATGTTCGACATAATTAGTCTTTAGGAAGATGCAGATCAAAACCATGTTGAGATACCACTTCCCACCCACTAGGAGAGCTGTAATCACAAAGGCAGATAAACGTTGGCAAGGATATGGAGAAACTGGAACTCTCAAACACCGCGGGTAAAAATATAAACTGGTACAGCCCCTTTGGAAACCATCTGACAGTTCCTCCAGCAAGTTCTCTCCTGGGTATATGACCAACACGAATGAAAACATGTCTGTACAAAAACCTGCATTCAAAGATTCACAGCAACATTATTCATAATAGCTAGAAAGTGGAAACAACTCAGATGTTCCTCAACTGATGAATGGGTACACAACACGCGGTAGATCCATACAATGGCATGGTATTTGGCCATAACTGGGAATGAAGTGCTGATAGACGCTATCACATGGAACATGATGCTAAGTGAAAGGAGACGGTCACCAAAGATCACCCACCGTATGATGTCATTTGTATGACACATCCAAGTAGACAAATTTATAGAGATGGAAAGTAGATAAGTGGTTGCCTAGAGCTGGGGAAGGGGGTGGATAGTGAGTGACTGCTAGTGGGTACAAGACTTCTTTCTGGAGTGATTGTGGTAAGGTTTGCACAACTCCATGAATATGCTAAAAAAAAACCACTGAAGTGTACACCTTAAGTGGGTGGATTGTATAGTATGCAGATTGTATCTCAATAAATCTATCGTAAAAAAAATAAGAACTGCAGTCTGTCCTGATTCCACAGCCTCCCTTGCCACTGAATTCACACAGGGGCTTCTCCCGAGCAAGGGCGCATCTGCTGCTGGGACTCATGTCAGGTACTAGGCTAGTCTCTCCCACCCAATTGTGAGTTCTTTGAGGGTAAATCTGGTAACCTTCTGCTTCCATTCGACCATCGAAGCAAACACAGTGCTGAGCACCAGAAAGTTCACTTTGATTGATAAATATTGAGGAATTGATACATGTCTCTTAAAATGCAGAGAGAAAAGAGATGATCCCCCACATCTGTCATTATCAACAGGTGTGCCTGTGTCTAGTGGGTGGGGTGGGGTGGAGGGGGGCACACGCGCTGGAACAAGAAACTATTTGGGAGATGTTCCCACCTCTGTGGTCCTTCTAAAGCTGATGGGCCAGTGGGTGGGGAAGGAGAAGAGGGCAGTGAGGAATGGAGGGACCTGTGTTTTCATTCGAGCTCAGTTGATAACCTGGCCCGTGGCTTGGATTCTGGGACTCAGCTGCTTATCTGTGGAGGAAGGGGCTGGAGGTTAAATCCCAAAGGTGCCTTATAACCTGCACATCATGTGCCTGAGGCTAGGGGAAAGATCCTGATTTGGGGTCTGGAATATTAGCTTTGCCACAGGCTTTCAAGAGTTCAAATCCCTTTCCTTCTCCGGGCAGTCATTTCCCATATGTGCTAATTTAGGTTGGGTGCTGGGGACTCTCTGTCTTCTTCCAGTGGTAAGCTTCCAGATGGGAGCAGACTCAGATGGAGACCTTGGGCCCTCATCTGTTGGTGGCCACCATGACTTGAGTCAAGGATGTTCCCTTCCATTCCCTGATCCCAACTTGATTTTTTACTTTCCCTCTGGCCGAAAGAAGACAAGATAGAGTGGTGTGATTAGAGCAAACCAAGAAGGAGGGGGAGGAGGAAGAAGAAGAGGAAGGGGAGGAGAAGGGGAGGAGAAAAAAGAGAAGGCCCTAATGGACAGGGCTGCAGAGGAGTGGAGCACAGGGTCTAGAATTGGCAGCAATATCTGGCGAGGGATTACAGGGAGGTCAGAGGGGAAGACAAGGCATAAAACTGTGGGCATCAGTCAGCTATCCTTGTAGCCACTTTGGGGTGATGCCACGGCCGTGTCTACTTTGGGATGCTGGCTGCCAGCACATCCCTGTCTTTCTCCCCAGAGTGAAACATCTTCCCACCTGGCTGAGGTGGCCTTGGTGCGCATTGACTCCATCTGCCTCCACAGGGGCTCCTCTCCCAGTGATCTCCTAAGAGCAATCACTACCACATTTTCCGTATTGGGTGCTGCAACTTCCTTACCATATCCCCACGAGGCAATTATCATCACCTCCACTCCACAGATGGTGAAGCAGAGTGTACCAAGATTAAGGGCCCCTGTGAAAGCTCCACACATCTGCCTTTGCAGACCCAGCTCTTTCCACCCGTGATGCTGTGCTTCAATGGCCCGGCTGGGCTCTTTCCTCTCTGGACAGGCCCTTCTTCCTGCCAAGCCCACTGCCTGTGGACAAGTCTCTTGGGCAGTATTCACTGACATTTGAAAGTTTGACTTGGACTTGATCCCAGAGACAAGGCTCCAAAAAAGAACCACCCTAGGGTGTATTCCCAAGGGGTCTCATTCATAGTTCCCAACAGAGCGGTGGGCACTGCAGGATGAACGGCCTCTCATCTGGCTGGTACCACCTCAGACTCTGGGGAATAAGTGTCAGCTGCTGGATTGTGACATGTAGGGCTCTAGTGTCAAACCAATACCATATTCCCAATGGGTCTTCTTGAGCCAGTGAGTGTCCCTGCTGCCACCGGGCACATCCCCTGGCAGTCACTGGCCATTTGGCTGGAGCTGGGTCAGATTTCACACATGCTCACTCCCCGTGGTTACATTCTCTGGTATCCATAATGGAGTCTGTCAAAATGCTTGTTAAGACTATTTTTAAAAAGTCCCATTTAGCATCGAAGTGATGCCAGAAATGCAGCTTATAAAGAAAGACGACAAATGATCACTTCCTCTTCCAATTCTGTCCGAGGCCTGAAGCTGGAAGACTTACTGCAGAGTCTATTCTTAGATGTTCAAGACAGAAGTTTCTTTCTTTATTATTTTTTTTTAAATGCCAATCAACGTACAATGTGATTTTCACTCTTTGGGAGTCAATGGGTAGTATGTGAGCCAATGAGGTAGATTATGATCAACAGAAGAACTGTCATTATAGAGATAAAAGCAGAGTGTTATGGTGACATATATGTATTGATAGAGATGAAAGCCAAGCTCTAGCTGAATGCCACCTTCCAGCAGCATTTATGGGGCAGCGATGGTGTGCTAAAGAAGACCTAGAGTGCCGTGAAGGCCCTAGATCATGGTGGCAGACGTTTCTGTAGCACTAACACTGTTCTAAGTTTAGTGCTTTACATATATATATCACTTAATCTTTATAATCACACTGGTAGGTCAGTATTATTATTATCTTCATTTTACAGATAAGGAAATGGAGGCTCAGAGAGGTTAAGTAACTTGCCCAAGTCACACAGCTAGCATGCGATAGAGCTGGGGTTCAAGACTCGGGCAGCCAGCCTTCAAAGTGTGCTCTTAACTTAGACACTGACTGTCTCTCAGATGTTCGGATGCATTGTGGAGGGTCATGCAGGCAGGGCCAGAGGTGGTTCTTTGGAGGTGGTGGATGGAGCCAGGTTTGGCACTCGAAAGGGGATATCCTGAGCCTCTGCTGACTGTTCCCCCCTTTGTGCCCCACTGTGCTGTGTGCTCTCTCTCACTATTTTGCTGACCACACTGTATTCCCAGTCCTTGTGGCTGGTCTCTCCCTTGTCATCTCCCCCCCTTACTAGCTCTATGAGAGCAGAAGCTCCGCCTTGGTCTTCTCTGTGCCCCTGGACCCCAGCCCATGATCTGGCCCAAGGATGGAGCTCAATGAACTTAGGCTGAATGGAGTTGTTGATAAGAGGCAGAAAGGAGTGGAGAGGGCAGCTCAGGGTGGTATATGGACATAATTATGGCAGCAGGAATGAACAGGGGGTCTGCAGAGGGTTAAGAGGGAGTCTAGGTCAGAGAGGAAGATTGTGGATGGAGGTCCTTGAATGCAAGAGAGGAATAAAGTCCAGCAAAGGTAGAGCCACTCTTGGGCAAGTGGACTTCAGGCAGGAACAGTCTGGGAAATGTAAACTGATCCTGAGGCCACAGGGGAACACTGGAAGTATCTAGCTATGGACTGTCAAATGCAGACAAGAGCCCTGTGAAGATTTCTGATATCTGTGAGTGGGAGGCTCAGAAGAGAAATCAGAGAAATTAGCAAACTCAGAGCAAACCTTAGGTCAATAAAACAAAAATGGATGGAAACTTGCCCAGCTAGTAAACAGGTGATGCCTCCAATGGGTTTTGGGAAGCACTTGCCACAGTGGCCCCAGCCAGCCATCCGCCCTCCCTGCTGCTGCCTTGGGGAGGAAGCTGGGGGTTCTGGTCAAAGTCACCAGTTGATCATATCCTGTTGGAGCCCATCAGCCCCACACGCTGTTCCTCATGACAGCCATCCTTCCCATTACACCAGCACGGCCAACAAACTTTCTTCTTTTCCCCAGGGCTGTAGCTTCAGCCATATTTTCCTCTCGTGTAAGGGACCCAGCTCTTTTATCCCACTCCATCATGCTGGAGTGGGAAAAAAGAATTGCTCACCCTCAGCAAAATTGATGCAAATGCCAACTCTGATTTGAAAACAGCCCCGTCATTGGGAAGCTGAGTTTCTCTCTTATAAGCTCCTCTTGAGTTCCCAAGGGAAGTAAAATAATCATTTATAAGAATAATAAAATCATTTTCCCAATCTGACAGTGTCTGCTTTCCAGCATGCTCTGCTATGAAGCAGGTGCTGATCCCCAGGGCTCTGTTTGCTAACAGATGCTTTCCTTTAAGCATTGGGGTTCTTTCAGCCCTGGAAGCCCACTGCACACCCCAGGTAGTAACTTACAGGCAGAACTAAGGGCCCCTTAGTAGACTGTACACACACTAGTCCCTCATCTTTCCATCTTTGCTAGGGTGTTCTCACCTAATCCAGACTGGCCTCGCCTCTCCTCTCCTGGGAGTGCTAACTGGGCAGCACTAGTAACAGTAACTATTAGTTAATAAAGCACTTTCTATATTCTAAGAGCTTTCTGGACATTATTTCTGGACATTATTACTTTTTTTAATTTTAAAAAAGATTTTATTTATTTATTTATTCATGAGAGACACAGAGAAAGGGGGGCAGAGACACAGACAGAGGGAGAAGCAGGCTCCATGCAGGGAGCCCGATGCGGGACTCGATCCCAGGGCTCCAGGATCATGCCCTGGGCTGAAGGTGCACTAAACCACTGAGCCACCCAGGGATCCCAATTATCACATTTTAATGCTCGCAGCATCTTTGTGGGGATACTATTTTTATCTGTATTTAGCAATCAAGACAATAAGACACAGGTTATGGGCACGGTGAGTGCAGATCCAGGACACGAAACCAGGGAGGAGTGTGGGCCTTCCTGTGCTCTCCTGTCCAGCTCTCTGCAGCATTGCCAGCATCTTGTCTGATACAAAAGAGGTAGCAGTGGAGGCCATTGTGGTTTCCAGGGAGAACGTGGTTGTAACAACGTCCAGGGCTGAAAGACTATCCTGCTGGTAGAATGAAATGATCCATGCAAGGGCTGATTAAAGAGCCCGTATGTGTCCTCATTGTCACATCACTTTAGGACTTTAAAGTACATGACAGTACTATGGAACCCAGAATTGATGTAGAAACAGTCATGGCTAATGTCCACCAAGCCCCCGCTACTTATCGGGTGCTGTGCACAGATACCATCTAACCTTTTGTTCAAACGATCCTTTGAAGCAGGTATGGCTAGCATTTCCATTTTACACTGAAGAGGCTGAGGCAGAGTCCAGTGAACTCACTTGCTCAAGGTCAAGTCTATTAAGTGGCAGAGCCAGGATTAGAAGCCGGGCAGTTCACTCCAGGGCCATCACTAGCAAGTTGGTTCTTGTGCTCCTGTGCCTTCCCTCCAGGAGGCTTCCCTCTCTCCTTCTCAGTTAGGGCGTTGGCTCCCGAGGTGAGCTCCTTATGCCGTTGGGTTAAATTTTTTTTTTTTAAAGATTTTATTTATTTATTTATTCATGAGAGACAGAGAGAGAAAGAGAGAAAGAGAGAGAAAGAGAGAGACAGGCACACAGGCAGAGGGAGAAGCAGGCTCCATGCAGGGAGCCTGACATGGGACTCGATCCTGGGGCTCCAGGATCACGCCCTGGGCTGAAGGCAGGCACTAAACCGCTGAGCCACCCGGGCTGCCATGCCCTTGGGTTCATACCTCACCATCGCCATCTATCCACACAGGGACCCTTTCCAGGTCTGTTTATTTCCTCTCCCATCTCTGACCCCTACACCCATCCCCCTGCCCCAACCCCCTAGAAGTTCTTACTATAATAAGTCTTATATAAAAATTTTAATCTGTATGTCTCCTTGTAAAATGTCTTATGCATACTTGGTTTTTAATTCATAAAAGTTACTGTGGTGTAAAGCCCATTCTGGTTCTGACTCTGCCCATTCAAATGCATGCTTTTAATGCATGCATATTGATTTACGTGCATCTAGTCCACAGCTTCTCATTGCTACTTGGTATTTTATTCTCTAGCACATTTCACTTAATTATCCCTTTAGTGATGGACCTCCAAGTTTAAGTTCCTGCTACTAGAAATAATAACGCTGTTGACAAACATCCTTATACTGGTTCTCTTATTAGATCTGTGGAAAATCTCTAGGTTGTATAATGGGAATGGAATTGCCAGATCATAGGACATAAATACCCGTAATTTTACTAAATTCTGTTAAATTGCTTTCCAAAACAGCTGTACCAACTTAGAACTCCCAGCAAGCAGTGCACAAGTATTGCCAGCTCCTCACGTCCTCACCTGAACTATGAATTACCCACTTTCCCCGCTTCTGCTACTGCGAGGGCTGCAAAGCACTGTCTCATTCATAATTTAATTTGCATATCTGTGATTACTAGGGAATAAGAGCATCACCTCATTATTCATTTTCTGTGAATTGTCTATTCATATCCTCGCTTCTTTAAAAATATTGGGTTTCCTGTCTTTTTTTCTTGATCACTTGGAGTTCCTGGTAGAGTCTAGAGTGGATATTAATCCATTATTTGTATTAGATATTGGAATACCTTCTTCCAGTCTGTCATTGATTTGTTATTTCTGGCTGTGGTGCTCTTGTTAAACCCCATGACTTCAAGTTGTGATAGCTCTCTATTTTTGTCTCTTTAGCCCTATGGTTTGTGCTTTTGGGTATGTGATTGTAGATATTCAACATTTTCTTCTATGAGGTTTATAGTTTTACTTTTCATGCTTAGGTGTTTTTAAAAAATTATTTATTTATTCATGAGAGACACACAGAGAGAGGCAGAGACATAGGCAGGGGGAGAAGCAGGCTTCCTATGGGGAACCTGATGTGGGACTTGATCCCAGAACCCTGGGATCATGCCCTGAAGCAAAGGCAGATGCTCAACCACTGAGCCACCCACATGCCCCTCATGCTTAGGTGTTTATTCTATCAGGAATCTTTTGGCATAAAGCAGCCATGTAGCATTCTCTGCCTCCTTATGACCAGCTAGTGTCTTACACCACTGACTAAACAATCTTTTCTTTCTCTCTTTATCTGTGGTTCCACCTAGATCATCTATAAAGTTCCCATACATACATGGGAGCTGCCCCTTGGCACAGAGTGTCCCTTCTGATGTAGACCAGCATTTCTTTGTCCTGTCCAGGCAGTTCAGGAGAGATCTGCACACTGACAGGTGCTATGCTTGGCAAGACTGCTCTCAGATGGGGTTGCTGACCTCTAGACTGCTGTAATACACACAATAGGATGATAGTAAGGACCCGGGATGGCCTCAGCCTCTAGCTCAAACCTGCCGGCAAAGGAGCAGACTATATTGTATATATGGGTACATGCAGAGCCAGACTTAGATCACAATGGCCTGAGTTTGAAACTCAGCTACACCACCTATAAACTGGGTGAACTTGGGCAAATTGCTTCATTTCTCTGGATCTTAGTTAAATCACCTGCAAATGAGAGGTTAAGAATACCTATTTCATAGGGCTATCAAGAAGATCAAATGAAGTACTTTGCACATTCCTTGGTACATGACAAGTGCTTAATAAATGATAGACACCTGGATACCAAAAGTTAAGCTTCATAGAAAAGGTGATGCTTGAAAGATGAATAGATGTTTGCGAGGCAGCTGTGTAGGCAGGGCTTCCGGGCAGGAAGGAGCAGTAGAACAAAGGCCCTGAGGCATGAAATAGTCTGACATTTCAGGAAACTGTAAGTGGTTTGGTTTGACTAGAGCATAGTGTAGGGGTGAGGAGGGACATGCATTGTCTGTGGTGTACACATAGATAATTACAGATTGTCTTAGGTGGTTGTCTAATTGCTTTGCATGTGAGTCTGTCATCTGCTGAAGACGGCTCTTGCTACGGGTTGGAGGCTCCTGTCGGGTGTTCTACTCGACAGCAGGATCAGTCTGGACATCCCCGACAAGGACTGCCTCTTCAGATTCTGGGTCTAGCCATCAGCAAAGCAAGTCATGGCTGGGCTGGCAAGGATGCTTTGGAAGTCTTGGTCTGTGGTCATCCCCTGAATACTTGGCTGTGAGAGACACCAGCCCACCCCTGGCTAGAGCCCTTGCTGCCTTTCTGCAGGCTGGAGGCAGGATGCAGTTTGGGGTACCCTTGGACCCCATACTTTTTTAGCCACTGCCTGTCATTTACCCTCCAAGCCAATGCCACTCGTTTCTGTGTTCCTCTATAATAGCATCACAATTCTATTACCAATTTCTGTGTCAGGACTTAGGAAGCGTGTGTGTCCTCAAATAGGGGGTTTACTGTAAGACTTAGACTTCCACCATTGTGGGGGAACTAGGAAGTGAAAGTCTGTGTCATGAGCTGAGTTACATTCCCCAAAATCATACATCGAAATCCTAATCCCTGGTACCTAAGAGTATGACTGTATCTGGAAAGAGTGGTAATTAAAGAGGTAATTAAAGTTAAATAAAGTTACTAGAGTGGACTCTTACCTGATACAACCTGTGTTCTTACAAGAAGTGGAGATTAGGACAGAGACACACAGAAGGAAGAGCTTCTGAAGACAGAGAAGGAAGATCATATCCACAAGCCAGGGAAAGAGACTTCAGAGGAGAACAGCCCTGCCAACATGGTGATCTGAGACTTCCAGTCTCCAGAACTGTGAGAAAATAAATTTCTAAGTCAGCCAGCCTGTTACAGTAGCCTGAGCAAACTAATATAGTCTGGAAGGGAAGTCAGAAGATTATAAAGAGTCACTATCCATCCTCTGGAGGCCCTGATATGGGTAAGAAAGCAGGAGCCTGCAGGAAAAATCTGAGAATCCAGTCAGGTCCCACTGCTAAAGTGGAAATGTGAAGGGGGAACTCATGGAGAGGTCTAGGGACAGCTGTTTCACCTGTAGCTGTCACCCCTGTGGTTGCCAAGAATCTCATGGTGAGCCTGGGGTCACCGTTGGTGATTAGGGTAGAAATGAGAAAGCAGAGCTGGGCACAGAGTTCACGAGGAATGACAAGTTGGAACCCATCAGGCACCTCTGTGTCATCTGTCACCTTCTCTGACCTCAGAAACCTTTCAGAGAGAAACGGTTACTGCTTCACTTCTACTTCCCAAATCTCGTGCAAGTTCCACTTTTAGCCAACTTGAACTTGGAACCTTAGAGAGGAGATTTTGGGAAGCACAGCTTCCAACTTGACCTAATCAACAAAAGAATGGTGCATTTGATTGCACTATACAGATGCTCTGGAAAACAAAGAAAAGGAATCTGAGACCTAACAGGCTGTGTTAAGTACCAAAAACTCCAACCTCATCAGAGGAACATTAAAGGCTTCCTCAAGTCTTGCTGAAAAGAAGCGATTTTAATTTTAATCAAGCATTCTTTGGCCACTCAACCTTCTCTTCTCCTGGGCATAGCAACCACGGATGGCCCGGGTGCCCTGGATGAAAGGATGTTGGGCAGTTTTCTACCCTCTTGCTCCATCCCTTTCTTGGCCATGCCCACCTCCCAGATAGCAGTTTCTTCCTCAGATGGCCCTTCTGCCCAAGGGTCCTCCTCTGTCTCCTCTTGCCAGTTCCTGTCCTGCCCCTGGGACCCCACAGCGTTCACCCTAGCATGGAGCCCCGCAGGCTCTCCCCCAGCCACAGTCAGCATGATGAATGAGATGGTGCTGAGCAATACTAACCTCGAGTCCATGAGCCCGTCAGGTGGATCATACATGTGGATGGTCTCTGAAGGGCTTGACTGGTGGGTATCTGGCTGCCCAGTATTCAACACAGCCTGTCCCTGAAAATTGTATTTGTGACAGATTCACTTTTGAACAGATTAGAGCAGATTTCTTGCTGTCCGCATAACAGCATCATGCTCACTCCCTTGCATGCAAGATGCTTCCTTGAGTGGGAGGGGATGGCCATCATTTGCAGTGGAGTCAGGAATGGACTCCCACGTGGCCTAGGGAACTGCCCCGGAATGTGCCCCACATGTGACTCCTATCATGTGGGTCCAAGTGCAGACAACATGAAGCCCAGCTGTTTTAGACAAGTGATAGGGATTATCATTTGGATACCACTTTAAACAGTCAACCAGATGTTTCCAAATATATTGCCTCGGGGTCCAGATTGATGTCATGTTTACACTTTGTCCTACCAGGTCCTGTGGAACAGAACAAATGCATTCTCCAACGTCAGAGGTGCCGCAAACGCCCCCATCAGCCAGACAGAGAGGGGAGCCGGGGCCAGCTTTGCGCTTCATGTGGATGCCCCTATCAATTCAAACATTCATTGAGGACTTTATTTATTTATTTTCAAAGATTTTATTTATTTATTCATGAGAGACACACACGAGGGGTGGGGGGCAGAGACATAGGCAGAAGGAGAAGCAGGCTCTATGCAGGGAGCCCGACTTGGGACCCAATCCTGGGTCTCCAGGATCACACCCTGGGCCAAAGGCAGTGCTAAACCCCTGAGCCACTGGGGCTGCCCTCATTGAGGACTTTAAAACTAAATTTTACCTAAACTTAATCACAGTTAGGGATTGGAGAAATGAAAATAAAAAGACAGACATATTTCTGACAAGACTATAGCAACTGGTTAGCTTGACTGGGCTTTAAATAGCTGTTATTGGGGTCCAGCCGAAGAGTCTAAAAAGAGAACATTCCGGTTCTCCCTCCGCACCCCATTCCCAGGGGTCAGTGGGTGGAGGCGCTATAATTACACCTCCAGTGTTTTTAAGGTCACGGAGGGAATTCTGAAACCTTAGGTTAGAACAAAAGCAGAGGCCTATGTTCGGTTGGGCATAGTTCACAAATCTCCTAGCTTTCTCCAGATAAAAACAGTCCTGAGAATTCCTGAGGGACAAGATCCCCTGGAAGGGGGGCCCAGAGATGGAAAATAGAGGCACCTATTTTAAGTAACTTGTAACTGGGGACTGGAAGGCCACTTCTTCTCCACCCTTCAAGTCTGGGTATTTCAGGGCCTGGGAAGGCAGTGGTGCCCTCCTGGCACTGCTGTCCAGACACTGGTCAGGACATCTGTGATGGCCACCTCGGGGGCTCCAGGGGAGAGATGGAAAAGGAGAAGGCAGGGCGGAAGCTAGCTTTCCAGCACGAACCCCGTCCCCAGGCCAGTGCCAGTGGAGATACCTGCCAAGCGGCCGCATTTCCCCAAGAGCCAGCAGAGGGAGCTTCGAGTGGCAGCCAACCGCCTCCCAGGGCCTGGATGGGAGCCTTAGCAACTCTGATTTCCATCTGTTTCTCTCGGGGCTTCCGCAACTCCCCAGACACAAAGGACTCCTGAAGTTGTAGGTGGATTTGCGCTCCTCGGTGGCTGGGAGGCGCGGGCCCCCCTGGGCTCCAGGCCCGCGGCACAGGCAGGGTGCCTCTGCCACCAGACGCCCCGGGGACACGGTGGCCACTCGAAAAGGAGGCCGTTCCAGGTAGACACGTCTTCCAGATGCAGTGTGACCAGAGCCAGGTGGGAAAGGCTCCACCTTTCATGGGAGGGATGACAAGTTCGTTCACTGGAAGGACTTTCTGCCTAGCCCGGATGGGTGGGTCCGGGGAGAAGCTTGGGAAAACTTAATGAGAGAGCTTAATTTAGTTTCCTATTACATTTTTCCCTTATATTTGAGGTATGATATAAGTATCATAACATGCATAGGATGCGCACACATCTTAAAGTGCACAGCTTGATGTTTTTTTCCCTTTGTGGACACCCCCGTAACAGCATCCAGATCAAGATATTAAACATGCCTAACACCCAGGGGGGTTCCTTTGTACCATTTCCCATTAGTACCTACCCTCCAAAGATAATGACTATTTCGACTTTGTCACCATTGATAAATTCCCCCAGCTGTTTCATGCATACAGTATGTTTACTCTTGTGTCTGGATTTTCTTTAACCCAGTATGATAGCTTTGTGATTTGCCCATGTTGTGTTCGCCACCAGTAATTCATTCTTTCCTAATGCCAGGTAGCATCCCGTTGCATGAATATACCACAGTCTATTTATCTGTTCTTCCAACGATGGACACTCTGGTTATCAGTTTTGACTATTATAAATAAAGCTGCTATGAACATACATTCCTGTACAAGTCTTTGTGTGGACATATGCAATCATTTCTGTTGGGAGTATGTTGAGAAAGGGAATTGCTGGTTATAGGGTAGGTTTATGCTTAGCATTAGTCAATATTGCCCAACAGTTTTGTAAAGTGCTGAACCAATTTCCACTCCTGCCAGCGGTGAGGGGCATTATACTGGAGAGCTTTTAAACCAAGATTGTCATGGCCACACCTATAATCTGACTCTCCAGTATTTTTCTGCCTCTCCTGCAGGCTCCCCTTAGGGTAGGTAACACCTTGCCCTAGTCATGACTACGATCACAGTTTGGGAGCTATCTGAATGGGACTTAGGAGTACAATGAGCTCAAGGCTGGAGGTAGTCCTGGCCAGCGTTAGGGATCAGTCTGTGGCCCAGGAGAGAACAAGTCCATCTTCTGATCCAGGCACTGACTAGCCTTTTTGCTGACACTCGGTGCTCTTCCTTCGCTGTGATGTTGGTGACTGGTGGCTGTGGCTACCACTTACTCAGCCCCTACCATGGGCCATTATCTCCTCCAGTCCTCAGGATAATCTGTTACGGGGGATAATATTATCCCTGCTTAAAAACTGAGCAAACTAAAGCTTAGCAGAGTTAGCCCACCCCAGATACTCGATAGGTGGAAAGGCTGGGGTTCATACCCTCATATAAAACTCCTGCTTTTCTTTCCTTTTGTCAAGTTACTTATTTTTTGTGAAAGGATTCACATAGGAAACAAGAAGAAAGAGTAAGCCATCCTTCCACCTCCCCTTCCACCCAGTTCTCTCCCAGAGCCAACCATCATTACCAGCAACTTGAGTGTCCTTCCAGAGATTGTGTATTTACAAACATAGATAGATATTCAGAATATTATTCTCCCTGTGGGGAGACATGAATGGGGGGACATGTGTGGGACATGAATGTGAAGGGCTAGAGTTTTATAAAGAAGTGAAAAGGATGATAAAAAATGTGGTGTTCAGGGAACAAGACCGTGTTTTTTGTGGGTGTGGTTGTAGCATCAATCCTCTGAGGCTTCAAGCTGGCCCCCATACCACATTACTGGCCCCATTTCACATGGTTTCCAGCCCCGAACATTCCTCACAGCCTGAGCCATAAGCCTACACTCCCTCCTGACCTTCACAGTGGTCAAGACTTTAGACCTTGTTTTCTGATTGACCTTGTTTTCTGCCTCCTGTCCTCCTCTATAGGTGGGCCTTCTCCCTGACACACCACAGTGCCCCAACATAGCCCCACACTGTCCTGTGTCTTGCTTTCTTAATTTAACAAAACCTGACACACCACAGTGCCCCAACATAGCCCCACACTGTCCTGTGTCTTGCTTTCTTAATTTAACAAAACATGTTGGATAGCTTCTCATTTAGGTATACACAAAAGTGTCTTTTTCACAGCTGTACTATTATCATCCCTTTTTTGATAAACACAGGTTATTTCCAATTATTTGCTATTATAAATAATGCTGCCTTAAATATCCCTGTATCTGTGCCACCCTGCACATGTGCAAGTGTGTCTGTCTGATAAATATCTGAAAGTAAGATTTCTGGGTCAAGGATGTGCACATCTGAAGTTCTAAATATTTCCAAGCTGCCTTCCATTAAGCAAAATCAGTGGGACAACCCTAGATAATCTAGGAGGCATCAGATCTCAGAGAATTGAAATAGTCATCATCATCCCAAGGCTTGGTACGTGGTGTTGAATGTATGAACGAAAGAACCACTCCCTTTGGCCGGGGGTTGCTATGGCAGCTACCAGCCCCCCAGCACCCTGGCTATTCCTTCGCTTCTCTCTGATGGTTTTGCCTTGTAGGGTTGTCTCCCACCTTAGGTAAGAAAAAGGCAGCTAGAGAAGATAACTTTATAAGGCTCTCTGAATAATGTGAAAGTTTCTGGTGTTTTTTCTACTCTTCACTCAACCTTCTTAAATTATCCCAAATCAGGAACAGAATCAGTCTCAAAGTGAGAGTTAGGAGTGAACCCTGAGAGAGAAGCTGTCTGTGGGTAGGAATGAACTGAGCCATATTGATGAGATCTCAGGCACTGTATCAGATGAATGGCAGAGATGCGTGGGGTGTGGGGGCTTCTCAGTGGCCCTCAGACCTCATCTACAGATGGCTGTCCACACATAGGCTCCCCAGGTCTTAGCCTCCATCCTGAGCATCTCCTGCAGGGAGAGGAGATACCTCCTTTTCCAGGACAAAAGGCACCTGCCAACCAAAGTCTTCATTTACATTTGGTCGACTTATTAAAGTGAGATCTGAATGTTTCATTGCTCTCAATTACACTTATTAATGGAAGCTAAGAGCTTCTGAGGGTGAAGCTTATTGGAACATATGGTCAAACTTCCATTCAGAGAGCCCGGAGCTGAAGAGCACAGGGAGGCGAGAGCCTGGGGTTTTAATAACCATTTGGTGTTTCCTGATCCTCCTTTCCCTCAAATAATTAAATAAAAAGAACTCTTCTTAATTTATGAGGAAGGATTGGACAATTTAAATGAGAAAAAATCAATAGTAAGCTAGGAGATCTACTCAAATAATATTTAATAATATCTGTGGATGTAGACTTCAGAGTTATTTTTCGGACTTTGCCTTATTTCTCAATAGTTTTAATACTTGGTTGGAGAAAAAGTGTGAATTTTGGGTTCCATAAAAGAGTCCGTCAGGGCCTCATTCACAGATGAACAAACTGAGTCTCAGAAAGTGAACATGGCCAGAGGAAGGGCTCAAACTGTAAGAAGTAATAAGACTGGTTGGGGTAATCAGGGAAGCTTTTTAGGAGGAGGCGGGTTTGGGTTTTGATTTGAAGGATGGATAGAATTTGATCACATGAAGAGCAAGGAGAAGGTACCGAGGTGGAGGACATGGATTGAGCAAATGTGTAGAAACAAGGCCAGGTAAGACATACTGCATAGACAGTGAACACGACAGTCTGGCTTTGAAGAAAGGTTCATGTAGGGTGGTGGGAAATGAAGTTATAAGTGGGGGTTAGGACTTCGGAGGAGATGGCTTTATGTTTGCATGTTATCTTTTGGGGGCTAGCATCTGGGGGTAGTGAAACAAATGATCTGATCTTTCAGCAAGGTCATTCATTTTGCATCAGGCTTAGCAAACATGCACATAGCATGTGCCAGGGGCTGAGGCTGGTGCTGAAGACACAAACAGGAAAGTTTGAAGTCCTGGCTGTGAGGAGCTCACGGTGTCATGGGGGAGTTTTCGTCCAAAGTGGGAGCCAAGGAAAATTAATTAGGAAGGAAGTTGCAGGTGTGAGCAAATGTGGGCTTTCATCAGGATATTTGTGGGTGGTGACGGGAAGGAGCACAGGTGAGGAAGGCTTTTGAACAACGGGTTAGAGGCTAGGGGAATGATGGGACTTTGATGATGAGGTGGGGGGCTAATGTTTGCAGAATGCTTCGTAATAACCCTGAAAGCAGGGTTTCTCAATCTCAGCAGTTAGGGCTGGGTATTTCTCTGTTGAGGAAGGTGTCCAGTGCTGGGTGGTTAGCAGTATCCCTGGCTCCTACCTGCTAGAGGCCAATAGCACTCCCCAAAATTCATGACAATCAAAAATGTCTCCAGACATGGTCAAATGTCCCCTGAGGGCCCCTCCTAAAAATCACTCCCAGTTGAGAACCTTTGCCCTTTGAGGTCGCCGTGTTGTAATCCCCACTTTGCAATTGAGGAAATTGAGTCTCAGGGAGGTTTAGGGACTTGCCCAGGATCCCTTAGCTAGGAGGTATAGCAAACAGATTTTGAACCCTAGCAGTCTGGCTGTGAAGCCTGTGTCTGGATGAGTGGGGGAAATAGAAGTGATTCCAGCCAGGATGCGAGGAGAAGCGGCTGGTGAGCTTCCTGCCTCCCAGAAGCCTTTCCCTGTCAGCACACTCAGGTGGGGCTGGGGAGCAGGGCAGGCACAGCCCAGCACGTAAGGAAGTGGCAACTGGTCAACTTGAATTCTCCCAAGCCAGTGACTCTGAACATCAAGGAGTCAAAGAGAGAAACATTTATCTTTCTATAAAGCTAGGCTCCCAGGCTCCAGAGTATCTGGATGTATTGTTGATACATTGCAATATTTCAGAAGTGATTATCCAGTCTGCTTTGGATCAAAATGCATTTTGTGGTTAAAAAGTTGATAGGCAAAAAAAAAAAAAAAAAAAAAAAAAATCTAAATCTGGAGATGATATTTGCTTCTCTCCAAATCTAATTCAGGCTCGCACCGCCACTATAAAATCTATTGATCTGTCAGTTCATCTCACATTGAAATAATGTAAAGTAAATTCATAAACTCTAACACCTGGTAAATCGCTGAAAAACACATTGCTTCTCGGAGCACCTTCCCTGCCTCTTCCAGCCCATTCCATGCTGTTTCTTAGCATTCATTTACTTATTTGACAAATGTGATATCGCAAATTACTTCTTTGACAAATGTGATATTGCAAATTTAACAGCATTAAGTTTGGAGCCAGAGGTATGTAGACCTCTGTAGACAAGATACAGTCTCTGCCTTCAAGGAGGTCACAGTCCGTTGGTCAGTGTGGGGCATGCATGTGTGTGAGAGCATCCCGGGTGGTGACACAGCAGGTGTCTAACCTGGACGCACGACAGAACTGCAGCAGTCTTCGAGGAACTGCCTGCCTGTCAGGGTGGTTGCAAGGTGGAGTGTGGGTGAGAACACAGCACACACTCTAGACGAAGGAACGGATCCTTGCTCCTTTCCATCCCGGCCTTTGTCCCTGTGTTGTGGGCCCCCTGTCTACCTTCCAATACGTTGCCGCCCTTTAAGCGTCAAGCCCCCCCCCCGTCCATAGAGCCCTCCTAAGTTCTGCCAAGTTCTCAGCCCCTCTCAGACTCCTCATAACCCCCAGGGGCCACACCCTCCTTTTGGTAATAACCTAATTTTTATCAATGGACTGAGGTGCTTTGAGGGCAGGAGTTCCGTTTTATAATCCTCTAGTCTCCCCGAAGACGTTTAGGAAATGGCTGTACTCAGCAAACGTTCTATTACTTATGTCTTTTGGGATTTCACAGCATCAACTTGAAGAGCTGGTGTTGCTCATTCCAGGTGAATTTGAACTCTCACCTCCGGGCTTCTGGATCGCAGGGTACCGCCTGGCACCACACTCTCCTGGGTTTCCTCCCATTTCCTTTGTTGGTCCTTCTTGGTCTCCCACGACACCTTTCCTGCTTCCATATGGCCAGGTAGCCCCAGGATTTTGGCCTTGGATCTGTGGTCTCTTCACTGTCTGTTTGCTGCCCGGTCAGAAGTTCTCACCCTGCAGCTTCAGCTACCACTCACTTGCTGCAAACTCTCAGTCCAGCTAAGTCCTGCTTCCCAGACCTGTCTCTACCAGGACTGCGCTGCCCCCAGGACCTCCAAACTTACCACAGGCCAAACAAAATTGGTCATCCTCACCACCTGCTCCTCCTTCTGTATTCTGCAGCCTGCTCAGTGGCACCAGTGTCAACTCAAGATGCCAATCCAGGAATCTTGGTAACATAGAATTCCTTTTCCTTCCCCTGTCTTACCAGACACAGACCCAGCAGAGTCTCCCATCAAATTACTTCTCGAAGCTCCACCTTTCTTTCCATCTCTCTTCACTATTAGTTTAGAATTCATTCTCTCCTGCTGAGATACTTGCCCTTGATGGCTCTACCCATCTCAGTGGGAGTCCCACTATCTTTCTGAAAACCAAGACTGGTCTTTTCCATTCTTCTATTTAAATTCTCCAGGCAAATTTTGGGGATGATATTTAAAGCCCTCAGTTGAAAGCTCCTAACCTCACTCCTGCCATCCTTTGCATTAAATTACTGGATGCTGGAGACCAGGGAATGCAGGGACTCCATAGTGTTTGTTGAATGAATAAACATGTTTTGATGCTCTTGCATGTGAGGTGAGTATATTTTTAGCTTGGGGGTGTTTAACATAACCTCCCACCGAACATCATCTCAGGGCCTGTTGTACAGATTAACAGGGTCTGGCCTGAGACCTCTCTGCTTGTTCTGACACATTACTATCTGTCCCAGGGAAGGCAAATTTCCTGTCCTGCCATTAGGTTATTGTCCAACGTCCTGCTTATCACTCAGGATATGTCAGGGAGGAGTGTTCTTCAAAAGAGATCTGGCCTCCTTTTTATTAACAGGCTTGGCTGATTCCATAAAAAGAGGACTTAGAGCTTTACTCTATAGTATTTGTGAGAGAATCAGAACCCTAAGAGGTTTTATTTGGTAGGAATAAATCCGTCTAACCTGGCAATGCTTGCTGCACTATTTATTACTTTACTAGCAATAACAATATCTTGTGTGTTAATGCTTCTGTGATACAAAAGTGCCTTCTCATGCAGTATCTCATTTTTATTGTTGATCTTTGTGAGCTTGGAATGGCAGATATTACTACTTGAGGAGAACTGGGATTTGGGCTTGGGTTCAGTGGACTCCCAGTCCAGTGCTCATTAGACCAGAGTCACAGTGTTCTCTTTGAAAAACAGCCCACCTTTGTGACACAGCAGTTTCCAAAGTGGCCTTGTGTCAGTAGTATATTTTGCTAGTTTATTTTATTTAAGGAAAATCTTTCACTTTCTGCCTTTATCCTCTTGGTTTATATCTCATTTTCAACACTGGGAAGATAGCTGAATAAGACAGTGGCTGAGGTTCTTTTTCTGTTGCTGGATTTGGACTGCACACGAAAAAGTTGATTAAGAAACTAGATCTCATGTGCTTTTTTATCACAATAAAACAAATTCTTATCTGAGCACTTAAAATTACCGTTGCCATATTTGGGCACCAAAAAGCCATTGTCACTTAGAGAACTAAGACAGGGGATTCCGCTAGCGGTCAAACAGCCCTGCATTCCAGATGATGAGAGCAAGTTCTCCTGAAGAGAAGGACCGCGGGGCTGGGCTGCATTGATGGTGGGCCTACCTGGTCCCAAGGGCTGTCTTGGGACCTCACCAGGCAATGCTAAGGGAAGCACAGCTTGGTACACAGGGCTGAGGAGGACATACCACAGATGCTACTCAGCACATTCAGGTTCACTTTCTTTGTCTTCCAGGTCTGCTGACCAAACTCTCATTCTTCAAAACTCAGCTCTGATGTCATCTTCTCCAGGAGATCATTTCTTATCCCTCAACTCAGGATGAGTTCTTCCTGGCTGGGTGATCCCATACCACTTTTTAGCTCTATCTTTCAGGTGTAGCATAGGGTCAAGAACTTGAACTCTGCAATCATGCTGCTGAGTTGAACCCTGACTCGGGCAAGTTACTCCACCTCTTGACTTTATTTATGAAATGGAGATGATGATGATGATGATGATGATGATACCACCTATGACCCAGAGCCACTGTAATGAACAACACGTGCGAAGTGACCTGTGACCACCATCATTATGATTGACACAGTTGGGCCACAATTAGAACTACTCATGTGAGGGGATCCCTGGGTGGCTCAGCGGTTTAGCGCCTGCCTTTGGCCTGGGCCGGGATCCTGGAGTCCCGGGATCTAGTCCCGTGTCAGGCTCCCGGCATGGAGCCTGCTTCTCCTCTGCCTGTGTCTCTGCCTCTCTCTCTCTCTCTCTATGTCTATCATGAATAAATAAATAAATAAAACTTAAAAAAAAAAAAGAACTACTTATGTGAGTCCACTGCACTGAGCACATAATCGGTTTAAGTAGATATTTGTTGAATTCCAGACTTTACATCATAGGTGCTCAATAGGCATTTGTTGAATCGTTTATTGAATTGGAATTAATCAAGACTAATACAGGAGAAACAGCATTGGATCGGCCAACTAGTCAATGAAAATTTTCTTAAGTGCTGACCAAGGGACTAGCCTACGTGAGGATTTGTAGGCCTTAGTATAGTATAAGATGTAATACTCTCTGTCATTTCGTATTGGTGTTTAATGACAGTTAATAAATTCCTTAAAGAACTAAACTCAAAGTCCAGCACAGAGCAGGATACTTCACAGACATTTAGGCAAATGTGTAATGAATTAAATTTTCTTTCAGTTTAAACTAAAAGGATCAATTTATTAAAAAAAAAAAAACAGAGTCACTCAAATGCTTTTAGGAAACAGTTCCCTATGGCAGATGGTGATAGCTCCATCATGTTGTGTGCCACTCCCTGGGCAGCAGAGAAGTTACTGGTACCTTAAAAACTGGTGTCTCCTTTGATTTTTAAAAAAGATTTATTTATTTGAGAGAGAGAGACAGAGACAGAGACAGAGAACAGAGAGGGTGCAGGAGGAGGGGCAGAAGGAAAGGGAGACAAGTGGACTTCCCGCTGAGTGGGGAGCCCAAGGTGGGGCTCGATACCAGGACCCTGAGATCACACAACCTGAGCGGATATTAAGTCAGACACATAACCAACTGAACCACCTAGGTGCCTCTCTTTTGATTTTTTTTTTAAAGATTATATTTATTTATTCATGAGAGACCCAGAGAGAGAGGCAGAGACATAGGCAGAGGGAGAAGCAGGCTCCATGCGGGGAACCTGATGCAGGACTCAATCCCAGGACCCCAGGATCACAACGTGAGCCAAAGGCCGACCCTCAACCACTGGCATTCCAGCTCTCCCTTGATTTCTAAGAAGCTTTTATTTTGAAATAATTATAGATTCACAGAAAGTTGCAAAGAAATACAAAGATGTCTCATGTCCCCCATGTTCACTTTGTGTCCCCCAATGGTTACAATTTTTATGTCAGTATGGTACAATATGGGCACCAAACAAATTCTGATGGTACAATATGTGTGTATAGTTCTCCCTCTGAACTGTGACTTTGTTTTAACCAAGAAATCAGGGAGAAAGCTTCAGTGGAGACAGCCAAAGACCTCGGAGTAGGCATTGGCCAAAGAACCCCTGAAGTGAGGGTGTCTCAGCCTCCACATCCACAGCCCTGCAGGAGATAGATGAAGGCGCTTGCA
Source organism: Vulpes vulpes (assembly GCF_048418805.1). Classification (NCBI taxonomy): domain Eukaryota; kingdom Metazoa; phylum Chordata; class Mammalia; order Carnivora; family Canidae; genus Vulpes; species Vulpes vulpes. The sequence continues at coordinate 86,480,023 of NC_132790.1, forward strand.
GGCCGTCCAGGCTCCCCACCACCAGCTAGGCAGAAAAGCAGGTGTGGAGGAGGAAGGACACTTCAGACCTTGGGATTTGTGAGCTGGCTTTTCTAAACCCTGTCTCAGTTTGCTTTTCCCTCGGCTCACAGATTAACCGTGTCCCGGGACATAATTCTTCAATGGACCCCCAATCCTAGGCTGGGCTTGGAGCCTTCTGCTTAGGCTCATAAACATAGTGTTCCAAGGGCCTGAACCACATTTATGAGAGGGAGCCAAGGAAGAGCCAAGTGTGCCTGAGACACCCACCACTCGCCCTGTTTATGAAGCTGCAAATAACCCGCTTACCGAGGTGTCGGCGTTGGTATTTTATAGGGGTTTAGAACACCTCATAAAGGACTTTTATTTAGCATGCTTAATTTTAAATACATCCTTAAATTGTAGGGCATCTAAATGCCAATGTTCTTTGAATATTTATAGACCTTCTCTGAGGAGAAAACGGCAGAAATGGCCAAAACAAGGGGAAAGCCCAGGCTGCCACCCCCAGCTGCTTCAAAGGGAAAGGTTTGGGAATGACAGGAGGGAGCTTTCTCTTTTTCTCATGAGGCTGGGACAGAGATGTGGCATTTAAGAACTCTCTGGCATCTGTGTGCTGAGATTGTGGCAGAGAAACCTCATCCTGCAAATAACATGCCCCCCCCCCGACTATGTCATAAATCATCACCTAAGTAGAGCCCAGTGCCAGGCACATAGTATACGTTTGACCAGTGTTAACTCCCATCACAATGACCTTCTTCCCTCCTTCTCCTCCTCCTCCTCCTCCTCCTCCTCCTCCTCTTCTTCTTCTTCTTCTATTAAAGACACGTACTGTGCACTTATTATGTGCTGGGCACTCTTGCAAGCACTTGATCACAATAATTTGATCATGAGAATAACCCTATGAAGTGGGATCTTTATTAGCTTTTTTTTTTTTTTAATTATTTGTATGAGAGAGAGAGGGCAAGGACAGGGGCAGAGAGGGAGGGAGGGGGACAAGCAGACTCTGGGCTGAGCATGGAACCTGATGTGGGGTTTGATCCCACGACCCTGAGATCAGGACTTGAGCTGAAACCAAAGGTCAGTGCTTAACTGACTGAGCCACCAGGTGCCCCAGGATCTTTATTGTCTTACAGACAGAGGTGAAGGCACAGAGCGGTTAACCGAGTGGCTCAAGGCGAGTGGCAGAGCTGGGGCTCAAACCCAAGTAGTCTCACTCCAGAGCCTCTGCTCTGAACCACTGCTCTGTGCTGCCTCTGTTGTTAGGTTTGCGGTTTGCTGCCTCTGGGGTCACTAGGCGTTGATGGTCTACAAGCATTGCCGGGTCTAGACTTGAACACGTACCAGTATTTCTTGGAGGTCGTCTTGTGATACAGATTGCTGCCCCCACCCTAGAATTTCTGATCCAGTGGGTCTGGGGTGAGACCTCAGAATGTCCATTTCTAGTAAGTTCCCAGGTGATGCTGATGGTGCTTGTTTAGGGACCTTACCTTGAGAACTATAGGTATAGAACAGGCTCATCCTCTCTTATATCTAGCATGGGGTGAGCTGTAACAGTCTTTCTCCTCCTCTTGCTTATTCAGGGCTTCCTAGGTCTCACCTCCTCCTGGTGTTTGCTCTGGTAAGCTGTTTCTCCTGTTTTTCTTTTCTGCAGAGATCCCATGGTTGGTGACCCTCCATCCAGCCCAGGGCCAGCTTCCTGGGGGTGGTAACATAGGGCCCTCTGTTTAGAAGGTCCCACGCTAGGGGTTTAATGCTCTATGACCACTGTTTTGAAATTCATAATAATCTTTGAATTCGTCTTTTATAAGTGAAATCTGATGGGACAATGACTCATGGCCCCCAGTGACCCATTTTCTTATTTATACATTTATTTATTCATTCATTCAGCAAACTTTTGCTGAACAGTGATGAGATTTAAGAACAGGGGATGTGGGGATGAGAAGAAAATCCCCTCCTCCAGAATCTTATACCACAGTGGGGAGGAGTAGGGACCCAGACAACTAGGCTATAGGATAGTGATACCCTTATAGGGAAGTGTGAGGAAGAGGAGCAGCAGACAGCAGGAAATGATCACTCAGCCCATGTCTGCCATCCTCTCCGCCTTCCCTCTGCCAGAAGGGCAGATTTTGTGGGGCAGGGGGGCTTCACTCTATGTGAATTATCTTCCAAGAAATGGGAAGGACCTTGGACCAGGTGCACTCAATCAGGCTTTCGCAGCCCCTGGGGCTACTCCATAGTGTCTCTTGCCTTTGCCAGCAAGCAGATGAAGGATGAGAAAGAGCATTATCGGGAAGTTGTCTTCCTGGGATACGTAAGAAGAGTCATAAGCAAAATTAAGAAGGATGGCCCCAGTAAAAGGAAGTCTAGCAAGGTCGGCTTCTAGGTGAAGGAGCTGTACAAGGCCCAGACAGAGAAGGGTCATGGACCTCCTCTTGCGTGAGGGCAGAACGCATTCAGGTGGGCACCGATGAGAGAGACAGAACTCTGCCCCAGACTCTGTGTTCTCTGCAAGTCTCTCCCTAAGGAATAGGATTTAAATATGGTGTTTGCAGTCTAGAAGGTGACCCATGATGGCCACCTGCCTCTCCGTCACATGGCCACACCTAACTGCAGGAGAGGGAGGGATGCATGGTCTAGCCTGTGCTCAGAGCAACCATCAGCCAGCCTCTGACAGGGGTACCACATGTCACATGAAGTTAGCACCACTGCAGTGCAGGACAGACATCCAAGGGAAAGTTGGAAGCCTTTTGAGTAGAAATCTGGGAAACTCAAAAAGCACATCTGGTATTGTGATGACCAGAGAGGGATGTGTCACTCCGAGACGGCAAAGTTTTAGTGTCTTCCACTCTTTGCCTGTGCTAAGGCTTTGGCTTTCTTCATCACCCATTAATTAGCCCATTTAAAAATAATGTAGTGGCCACCTACAGGTGCGTCAGCGCGCCTTGCAAGTGTGGGGATGCTGCCGAGCTGTGCACACTGAGTGGAGAGAGACAGAGTGCTGCACACCCTTTTAGGAGCTCTGCTCTGAGTCTGCCTGGGTGGCTGTGGGGAGGGAGAGGAGAATCTCCTGTCAGAGTCAACAGGGGTCAGGAGAGAGCTTGGGAAAGAGCGGAAGTAGGACCTGAGTCCTGAGTGATGAGACGCCAGCCTTGAAATACTCAGGTTTTAAGAGCATAGGGTCTGTGGTCAAAGGGATCTCAGGCCAAAATCTTAGCTCTGCCACTTAGCTGCATGACCATGGACAGTGACTCAACTTCTCTACTCCTGGAGTTCCTCCTCTGTGGAATGGGAACACTAAGCCACAGTCTGGGGCAGCCCTGGTGACCCAGCGGTTTGGCGTCGCCTTCAGCCCAGGGTATGATCCTGGAGACCGGGGATCGAGTCCCACGTCGGGCTCCGGGATGGAGCCTGCTTCTCCCTCTGCCTGTGTCTCTGCCTTTCTCTCTCTCTCTGTGTCTGTCTTGAATAAATAAAAAAAATCTTTAAAAAAATAAAATAAACCACACTTTGTAGTAATATAATAATAGTTCTCTTTACGTGGTAGCTTACACTATGACTCAGGTGTGGGCAGAGCAGAAAGTCACGCCTGCTATGGGAAGGGCCGGAGCGTGGGTGAGCAATAGGGCAATGGACAGCACTTCAGGACAGCTGTCATATTAATAGTGTCATATTAGTTTCAGGTGTTACACTATAATGATTCAATAATTCTGTGCATTAGTTAGTGCTCATCACAGTAAGTGTACTCCTAATCCCCATCAATTATTTCCCCCATCCCCCAACTGTTTGTTCTCTATAGTTAAGAGTCAGTTTTTTTTTGTTTTTTTTTTTTGTTTTTTTAATCATAAATTTATTTTTTATTGGTGTTCAATTTGCCAACATACAGAATAACACTCAGTGCTCTTTTGTTTGTCTCTTTTTGTCTTTGTTCATTTGGTTTTTTTCTTAAATTCCACATATGAGATCATATGGTATTTGTCTTTCTTTGACTAATTTCACTTAGCTTTATGCACTCTTGGTCCATCCACATTGTTGATAATGGCAAGATTTCATTCTTTTCATGACTGAGTAATATTCCATTATATCTATATATATAATTATATATATCCATTATATATATATATATATATATATATATATATAATATATCACATCTTTGTCATTCACCTTCAATGGACACTTGTATTGCTTCCATATCATGGTAAATAATGTTGCAAAAAACATAAGGGTGAACATATCTTTTTGAATTAGTGTTTTCATTTTCTTTGGGTGAATACCCAGTAGTAGAATGACTGGATCATACGGTATTTCTGTATTTAACTTTTGGAGGAATCTTCATACCGTTTTCCAGAGTGGCTGCACCAATTTACATTCCAACTGACAATGCATGAGGATTCTTTTTTCTCCACATCCTTGCCAACACTTGTTATTTCTTGTGTTTTTGATTTTAGCCATTCTGATGGAGGACCTGAATAGATACTTTTCCAAAGAAGACACATAGACCATCAACAGACACGTGAAAAGACACTCAACAGTACTCATCATCAGGGAAATGCAAATCAAAACCGCAAGGAGATATCATCTGAACCTGTCAAAATGGGTCTCTGAGGGTTAGTTTAAGCCAAGATGTGGCACGGTCACATGAAGTACTACTGCTGCCTGTGTGTGCTGAAAGGCCCCTAAAAACACTCCCTTTGGGATCCTGTGTTCTGGCAACTGTAGTTGTAGAGAGAGGCTGAAATGAAGGGAAGCACTGCATCATGTCGTCCCTGCCACTATTAACTTGTCATGCCCACTCTCTGGGTGGACGAGGCAGTTGGCTGGCATGTCTCTGGAAGGGCAGATGGTGTCACAGCATTGATATATACACCAGGAAAAACCTCTAGTGGAGCCATTTAGAAGGGAGCCAAGAGCTGGCACAGAGAGAGAAGTCAAGCCCAGTTCACTAATTATACCAACTTCAAAACAAACAGAAGATATGGGCTCTGCAAACGGCGTGGGGAAATATCAACATGCATAAACAGGAAGGCATAGGAGCCATATGTTGGCCGCTCTCCACCCACATAGCTTCCCCAGAAGCTGGCCGTTCATCCAGAGCCGTCTGAGGATGACTGGCAGGGAAGCATACACATGGATTGGAAATGAGGAGATAGATCAACTCTACAGTGACTGCTGTCACCGTGGCCCCATTGCTGCTGTCTGCGCCACCTTGGACAGTAGTGCATATGGCAGCCTCTTGCTCAGGCAGGAAGGATGACCCATCTCAGGAGGGTTTATGGGCTCTCCTTTTGGTAATCTTAGGGTTGAATGAGCGCAGACCCTGCAATCAGAAGTGCTGGATTTAGGAGTTAGTTCTGCCCCTTACTGGAAGGGTAACCTCAGGCAGTTCAATGGACCTTTCTGACTTGATTTCCCTTCACTGTAAATGGAAATAATAATGCCCACCCTACAAGTGAGCTATTCATTCTTTCAGCAAATATTTCCTAAGCACTTACTCTAGCTCAGACCATGTTCTGCGACCAAGAGATGGGGGATAAATAAGGCAGGCCCAAAAGGAACTCCTACTCTAGCAGGAAAGGCAGCCACCAAAATAGGTGTTCATGCATAGGGCTTCATGGCAGCCAGCAGTGGGCATCTAACTCAGCTGGAGAGGCTGTGAAAGAAGCTTCCTGAGGGGTCTCCATTTCTGTATGGAACAGGGCACAAGAGCTGAGAGCAAATGGGTATGAGGAGTGGTAGGAACTTAAGGAGGATGGGACGGGTGTGAAATGGTTGACAAGGAGAATATGAGAAACAATCAACCAGAGATGGCCAAATGGTGGCCAAGAGGATCACTCGGACAATTGAAGGAAGTTATGTGGATGAAAGCAAGTGTTCAAGAGCTAAAAGCAACAGTGCTGTCAGTTTTGCTAACAGTTGTATTGGAACTTACTAATATTTTTCTATATGGAACCTCCACTTGGCATACTCGTTGGCTAACGTGGCCTCCCTGCTCTGTGTTCCCTGATGCATCCATGTGTATTCCTGCCCTGTCCATTTGCTCACATGCCCTGCTCCCCCTCTCCACTCAGATAAAGCAAGCCTATCCTCCAAGGCTCTTCTTTGGGTTTACTTCCTCCAGGAAGCCATCTGGGAGATACTTTTGCTCTATTTACTACGTGAATACCTTCCTTTCTGTCTAGGGGTGCAACAGCCTTGACTATCAAGTCCTCTCCCTTGGCTGAGTTCATATCCCCTTGGATCTCACTCAGGTAGCCTCCTGACTCCAGAGGTGCACTCAGAGACCCAGCTGAGAAGAGCTGATGGGAGAGTCTTTCCTCAGAGTGCCGAGTGATGTGGTGGGAGACAGACCATCTGAAGGGCTGTCATGTTTGGTTGGTTTTTGGTTTGTTGTTGTTGTTGGTTTTTTTTATGTGTGTGTGTGTGTGTGTGTGTGTGTGTGTGTATGTGTGTCATGTCTGTTAAATAAGGATTCTTCAGGTCCCACAGGAGTAGGGACCACTTCCTGTTCATCTCTGAATCCCAGATCCCAGCACACAGGGAACTCTGCCTCCTCCTTCCTTCTTCTCTTTTTGATTCCTTAAGACATTGCTAAGCACAGATACTATGCAAGGACTGGACATAACAGAGTTGAAAAACATTGTCCCCCAAACCCTACAGTCTTAGCTTCTCTGGTTCTTGGCATATCATAGCCAGCTCCTAATTATTTGTCAACCTGAATTGAGGTTTCTGCTGAGGAGACATTTTTGACTCTCTGAGGGTGAGTCCTTGACACCTCTTCATCACTTGGTTCACAGAAACCACTGAGCTTCTACTCCATACTTTGGGGTCTTCTGCTGTCAGGGATGAGTGACCAGTGGGACATGGAGCTAGGACCCCAGAACCTCAGAGAGTGAAGCTGTGGGGTATATTCCCAAAGTACAGAGGCTTCTGGAATGCCTGAGTGCTCCATCAGGACTGCAATTTTTACTCTTGGTGCTCTAATCTGCCAGGTAGAAAAACTACTGATGGGCTGAACTGGAGGGGGGAGGGTTGCTGAATGACTTCGTGCTATTCAGGGAAGAAGAAAGCAGGGAGATTTAAAACAGGGTGTCTGACAGAGAGCAGCAAAGACCTAGCCCCCTCACAACAATAGTGCATGGGTGAGGATCTGAGGATCTGTGTTCCTATGAGAAGGATACACCCAAACACCCCAAGGGCAAAGCGAGTCAGCGAGTCAGGTGGAAGGCATACCTCAGTCACTAAAATGCAGTGCCCAGTGCTTCCAGGGCACCTGCAGCATGCTGGGATTCTTTTGCTGTCCTTCCAGGGAGGTATCCATATGTTGCAGAAAGGAAGTTAAACTCCGAGAAGTGAGAGGACCAGTGGGTGGTGGAGCTGGGGTACAGTCTGGGTCAGCCCCAGTCTCCTTCCTGTGCTCTTCAAGACCAGCAGCAAGTCAGAAAGGATTTAAAGCATTATTAGAATCCCCATGGGACTTGGTCAGGTCAACAAACCTACTGAAGAATCAGGTTCTGTTTATTATATTGTTGGCACCTAAGTGTCTGGTGCTGAGCATAAAGGGGATCAGGTGGGGTGGGGACCAGGTCAGACGGAGGAGAAGACCAGGCAAGCCATCTGGGCCACGTGCCCCAGGCCTAGCCACATGAGGGAGGGCCTATGGGCCGTGCTAAGCACGAAGACTATCCTGAGGGCAGCAGGCCTGTTGAAGCATTCTCAGGAGGGGCAGGTAGTGAACGTGATGGTTTTAGGAAGACCACTGGATGGAAACAGGCTTGGAGTGGCTCGGTTCTGTCCTCACAGAGCTGGAGGAGCAGACCTGTGCAAATCCTGACGGGTGTTCTAATATCGCAGTTGAGATAGGCCAGGAGAGTAGGGAGGGTGGGAAGAAACCTCCCATCCAGATCAGAGGAGAGTGAGTGGGAAGGCTTCCTGCAAAAGGGAGCACTCACAGCGGGCACCGGATGAAGGAGGAGGCCCTGATGGGTCAATACAGGTAAGACGGAGCAGGCCAGGATGATGCGGGAAAGGGCAAGGCCTAGGGCATAAAATATGGCTAAAATTAGCAAGGTTTTCTCTTTGGCCAGAGGAGAGAAGGGGATGAACTGAAGTGGGGTCTGGGGACTGCTGAGGAGTCTGGGCATCATTGTGTGAAGACTGAGAGCCTCGGAAGAGCTCTGACTCCTTGGGGGGTGTTGTGGGAGGGCGAAATGGTGGGGCACTGGGTCTGACAGTCTGGGGGGGAAAGAAAGCCCACTCCACCCAGTTGGGGGCAGCAAACTGAATATGGTAACAGCTGTAGCAGCAGTGGCAGCTGTGAGCACAGGTAGGGTGGGGTGCGGGACACAGGGGAGAAGCTTGTTAGCCCACCCCCTTCTGGGTGCGGAGGTTATACAGTTAGGCTGGGGATGCCAGCCGAGGCAGAGAGAGCAGGTGACACACACCCGGGCTAGTCTCTTCCCCCTGCCTTCCTCACTGGTGGAGCCAGGAGCTTGGGAAATGGAGCCCTGAGGGAGGGGTCAGCCCCTCTGTCCTACAGAATGGAGAGGGAGAAGAGCCATCATGGGCCCCCACCCCAGCCTAAGGCTGGCCATAGGATAGACTCTCCATGGGTATCCTGGCTCTTGTGCTCTGGTCCTTGTGTGCCATCCTGGAGTCCATGGGGTCCTGGCCTCGGCAGCCTGGTGGTAACAGAGCACATGCGGGGGAGGGGGGTGATCCCTCCTGGGATATAACCATCAATGAGGCCTGCCCGTGGGCTCCAGGCCTCACCTTCCACCACCTCTGGGCTCCTCATCGCCCACACCTCTCACTCTCTTTCTGCCCAGTCAGCATTTCCCTATCTCTTCACACTAATCACCATTGACAGCCATCGACTGATGGTGACCGGCTGAGATCTGAAGGTGCAGGAGTGGGCAATTTCTGCACGTTCTGGCTCACCTGGAAGGTGAGGCCTGGCTCCTGGCTGTTTTGCCCCAGATGCAACAAAGCGAGGCGCTTATCTCTCATCCACCTTTCATCCAAGCCTAGCGCTCCCTCACTTCCCATTTCTTTTTCTAAAGAGGGCCTCTTTGATGTCCAGGTAAGGACACCATCACCTCTTCCAGAAAGGCTTCCCCGACTGCTCTAGCCTACAATAGCATCTTCTCCTTGCTGAAGTCTGACAGCTGGCGTGATCAGCATCAACCCTTTAATGCCAGGACTAGGTTATCTCCAGGCAGAGGTTCCCAAACTTAGTGGGCATCACATCACCGGGAGGGCTTGTTGAACCACAGACTTCTGGGTCTCACGCTGGTGTCTCTGATTCAGTAGGTCCCGGATGAGGCTGGAGAATTTGTATTTCTGACAAGTTCCCTCCATGCTGCTGATTCTGTTGGTCTAAAATGATAATTATTGCTGAGTGGGCTCCTGCCATTTCCTTAGTGACCCAGCAGGAGCCTGTGGGAGCAGAGGACCCTAACCATCATGAGGGCACTGACCTACCACTCTTGTGGTAAAAACAGCTGCTTAATAAGTCATTGGTCATATAGTAACTAAGAAAGATTTCTTTTTTTCCCTATGAGTGGCAGGGGCAGGGAAGAGAAAAGAAAGAGTTTGAGGTTATTGGGCTGAATTTTATGATGCTGTAAAATCTTGGAAACTTACCACGTATAATGTCTTTCTTCTACTATTAAATGAGTTAATACGCGAAGTGTTTGGAATAATGTCTGCAACATGTTAAGTGCTACAGAAAAGCTTGTTATTATCATTATGGGTGTCTGTTTGGGGGCTGGGGGGGAGCACTGGAATTGGGCCAAACTCCTTTGCTTGAGGTGCAATCTCTTTGCTAGAACACAGTGGTGACAGCAAGGGCTGCCACAGCTCTGGACTAGTTAAGATTTTCTCTTTTCCTGGAGTGAAATATGCCCAAGTGTCATAGCACCTACCTTCTGAGGGGTGGATTATGGATGAGTTTTATTTTCTCTTTTATACTTCTCTGCACTTCCCTAATTTTCTACTGCAAACATGTATTATCACCATTATAAGCAGAAAAATGTTATTTGTAAAGCCCCGAGCGTCTCCAATATGACAGTACACAAGCCTCAAGTTCAATCACTTCCCCACCAGCATGCAGGCTGTACTGTTCTATCCGGGACCAGGAGGCTACTGATCACTCATTCTTTCTTTCATTTATTTGTTCGTTCACTTGAAGCATTGATTGGATATTCAGCATGTATTACCTCCAGTCTAGGATTCAAAGATACAAAGGCAGTGAAGCAAGCAATTAAGGGTGTGGCTTTGCATCAGCAAGACCTGGTGTCTAACCCTAGCTCTGCCACCTGCTGGCTGGGTAACTGGACAATTTACTTGCCTTCTGCGTGTGTCTCAGTGTCCTCATCTGTAAATTGGAACCGTAATGCTAACTTCCTCACAGGTCTCTGTGAGGATGAACTGTGGGAAAACCCATACCTAGCATGTGGCCAGCACTTGCTGAATGCAGGCTGCTATTACTGGGGTTCTTGCTCTGAGAGCTGGTTTCTGTCGTGGTGTCATAATCACATCAGGGATCTGAGGACAGCCATTTGAATGACTCTCTTCACTCCCAATATGCTTAGTTTGGTGGGGATTATCACCCTCAGCTGGGGGAATGTAAAGTCTAGAGGATGAAGGGAGTGACTCAGAATGCTACACAAGCCCCCAAACACTTGGTCTGATGGGACCCCTGTGTCACATCACTGGGCATGTAGGGTGACACAATGCAGCAAATTTTCTCAGCTGACAGCTTTGGTTTTTCTGCTTTATATCAAGAAACTAAGCCAGTTTGGCTGCCTTTGGTGCAAATTCTCTAGCTCCAACATCCACTAAAGGAGCACTTCCTTTCTGAGGAGTGAAGGCCAGAAGAGTGATTCTAACTTAGTCCACATCGGGGTGACATCCCGCACCTCCCACTGCAGAAATAAGGCCTCATGGCACCAGATTGTGTTGAGCTGCAACAAGACCCCTTAGGAGCTGAAAGCTGCCACCTGCAACTAAGTATTCTTATCTCACGAGCACAATGAAGCTTAAAACACTAATGAAAACATCCTTCAACATTAATAATAAGATTAGAATAAATTGGGCAGCAATGGCATGCTGATGAAAAAGTGGGTGCCCTGGGAATGCGAGAACCAATGGATTGGATGCAGAAGGCTTGCTAGCTTCATGCAGGTGTGCCATTTTAGAGAGGGTGGTGTCACTTCTCCAAGGGAGAGACCCCGTGTGTCCGTCAAAGGCCACTGGCGCCCTTCCCAAAGAGGAGCCAACATAGGTAGGTGGAAAACCAACTTCTCTGCAAGGAAGGTAAGAGACTCAGTCTGTGGTCCCAGCTCCAGCACCAACCAGCTTTGTGGCCTTGGACAAGTCCCTTATGTCTGAGATTCAGTATTCTTAACTGTGAAGTAAGAATAATAATGGCATCATCTCAGAGGTGTTGGGAATATGAAATTAGAGAGTATGTACAGAAGTTACTTGAGACCAAGGGGGTGCCATATAAATGGCATTTTTATAATAGACAAAAAATTAGTGAAACATCCCCTTTGGTGGTGTTAGGGGATCAGGTCTCCCAGAAATGAAAATTTTCAGTTAGATGGCACTCGTGTGGCTTTTGTGATTTATTCTTTTATTGAGAAGGCTCTTTTCACAATAGCTTTCACGCCTGCCTTAGATACTGCCTACTGCTTATTGCTCTTTATTTGTTTGTTTGTTTGCTTCTCTTCACTATGGGGTTGTCAGCTGTGTTTTTTTCTTTTACTTTTCATTACAGAAAATTTCAAACATATACAAATTACAAGACATAGCATAATGAACTCTCATTTGCCCCTCGTCCAGCTTTGTAATTATCGATTCATAGCTAGTCTTTTTTTCCTCTGTACTCTCTATCCACTTCCTTCCCCTCCACTCCAGGCTATTTTAGAGTGAATTCCAGATATTGTATCATTTCATCCCTAAATGTTTCACGTTATACCTCTGTACAATAAGGACTAAAAAAAAAATCATTATCACATTATAAAAGTTGATAGTAGGTCCTTAATTTCATCAAATAACCAACTTGTGCTCAAATTTCCCTGAGTGGTTCATACCTTTTTAAATAGTTTGAATCATGATATAAATAATGTCCATCCATTGTGATGGATTGATAGTACTCTTAAGTCTTTTTTGTCTACAGGTTCTCCTGTATTTTTGTCCCTTAGAGTTTATTTATTGGAGAGGCTGATCTGGATCATTTGTCCTGCAGAGTTTATCAAGCTTTGGATTTTGTGGATTCATGTGCATAGTTTAACAAGTTCCTCTGTTGCCTGTATTTCTTGTAAGGTGGTAGTCAGATGTGGAGGCTTGATTATAGTCAGGTTCAGTTTATATGACCCCTTCATAGGTGGTGCTGTGTACTTCCATCAGGAGTCATGGTGTCTGGCTGTCTCTCTCTGTCATGGTGGCAGACAGTGATGCTCATTGCCTAGATCTGTTCATTCATTGGCAGTGGCAAAATGTTGCTACACCAATTCTATCATTCCATCTTTGTTTATTAGCTGGAAATGTCTATAAATAGATCCTTCTCTTCATCAACTCTGCAGTTACCCTGAGGGATAGTTCATTTAGAAAAAGCAAGATAAATGCTTGATTGTTTCCTCTTCTCTTCACCAATTTTTAGGATAATTAGTTGGTTCATTTGTGCCTTCCAATGATGACTATATCATTTATATTTGATTTTTATGAGCTCATGGGTTGAAACCTATTTGATGTCTATTAATTTATTTCAATTTTTATCATTATTGAAACTCAAATTGCCTCCCCTCGCCACCCCACCCAGTGGAAGCCTCTTCAAGTTTGCTCCTGAGTCCTTCTGATGTGATCCTAGACTCTGAGAGTTTCTTTGTTTAAGTATGACAAGATGTCCTAGACCTATGTAATTCCTGCCCGAACTTTTAACCAAACATTTCTACAAGAATTCTTGGCTTCTTTTAGTGGGAAATGGATATGAGGTGTGCTTTGTGTTGCTGGTTTAGTCCTTGTTTCTAGGGCTTTTTAGTAGACAATAAGAAAAATGTGTGTGTGTATATATAAGCTGAAACATACTGTGAGTTAATATTGCTTCTACCAATTCAGATTTAGGATGATGGAATTATACTTAAACTCATTGATCTTATGTCTATATGCTTTTTCTTATTGTGAAAATATCATTTCTCAATGTCACTCGTGTGCTTTCTTGTACAACGTACACACAATAGTCTAAGAATAATAATACAAACATGACCGCGAACATTAGGATTTAAACATTAAGCACGGGTTTAAGAATTTTTTGCAGTTCTTTTTGTCCTTAGGATATATTCCACTAAGAATGGATGTAGAATCAAATTGCTGCCTTAAAATTGCACTGATTAATTCCTCTCCGTTGGTTATGCTACCAACTAAGTATAGAATTAGATTCACTTATTTCATTTTGCTCTTGATTTTAAGGGAATTACTTTTCAAAAATTTAATTTTGTTTTCTATTTATGTAAACCATTCACGTGGTTCCAAAATTAAATCTGTAAAGCAAGGTATGTTTAAAAAAAATCTAGCCCTGATTTACTTTTAATATAAGCAAGTACATTTATATATATATATATATGCAAATACATTTATATATGCATATACATTTATATATATATTATATATATATAAAATCCGTGTATCTTCATCTTGTAAATAATTGGTAGAATAGTGTACATTTTATTTACCTTGCATTTTATACTTATCTTAGAAATTTCTCACTAGTAGTATACAGATTTATCCCTCCAACTTTTTCGTATATGATTCCATTTCTTATCAGTATCACCATGCTTGTCTTTAAGCAATCTACCTTCTGCCTTAAAGTGTTGAGTCTTTGTGCCTTGGAATGCAGATCTCCTGGCTTACAAGCATTGTGTGGTAACTGAAAGTTAACAGAAGCCAAGTAAGGACCCATGAAGCTCTATAGTTAGGAATGGGTCTGGTCTTTTTGGCAGGTATTAGAACTGCCAAGCCTTCAGTACATTTGTTACTTAATAAAAATTAGTAGAATCAAACTGCTTCAAGACGTTTTAGGCCATTTTGCAATGATCAGAACAGTCACTGTGACAATAAGAGCTACAACATTTGCTGTAGATTTATCCATGGCATTTGGTCTCTCGGGCTGGCATTGACATTGGTGTCTGAAAAATCATTATTTTGCTATTAGAATTTCTTCTGGAAAACCTGTCATTTCTGGGGATCATGCAGGCTTAAAGATAAAAAAAAACATCATTTGGCAGGATTCATCTTAATGAAGGGTTGTTCTGTAAATCAGGAAGGGCTCATTTATTTTCTTCCTTAGCTTTATTTGATTGATTGATTGATTCATCCATTCATGTGTTCACAATTTATGAAACAGTTTTCGTGTGTGTGCATCTACTACATCCAGATGCCCTGTTGGAAATTGGAACTGAGGGAGTTTACCTTCCTCCTCTGAGCTCATGGGCATCTTTCCTCATTTTTCTGGAACATTCCTGTATGATCTGTCCATTCTTGTTTCCAGATGCTAATGAAGAGCGTGTTGAAACCCAGGCAGGCGGTGAGGACTGGCTCACATCTGCAAACCTTGCTCAGATGTAAGGGTAACATCCTTGCATCTGGATGCCTTCGGTCGGTTATTTGCCTTCAGTTCATCGTGCTGAAGGCACGATGGCAGCTCTTTATTTCTCATAGTTAAATCTTGAATGAACTCAGGTCAAATAGACCAGGTCTTAATAAAAGACTTAGGCATTTTTTTAAAAATGAAAGCTTTTATTGGTTAAGCATTAATAATGTAGCTGTTTGTGGCATGAACATAATTGGCCTTTTTCTAAATTATAAACTCTGCTCTGTTTTCTCACAGCTGACAGGGTCTTCAGTTCTGGGCCACAGTCTGCCTTGTCCTCCGCAGAACCAATTCTTTTTTCAACAAAATATAAATAGGTTAGGGAGACAGGGAATTCCCTATCCCCTAGGAATAACACTTGGGCCCTTGTCTTTGTTCTAACCAGTTCCCAGATGCCTGAGAGGACACACACACCAGACTATCATCCTCAATAAAAACTCCCAGGTCCTGAAGAAGGATGGGACTCTCTCTTTCCCTTCTGAGTCTCCCAGACACTCTGTACCTGTACTCCCTCTATACCTTCAATAAACTCTGCTTTCACCTCCTGCTGGCTCACGTTTGATTTCTATCCTGTGCATAGCCAGGTACCCTCTTGGCTGGTCCTGCAAGAACCCCTCTGGGTTCCCAGACCCAGCCTGCTGGCATCAGGGCTACCATTATAATGCTGTAGTCTTCGCTTAAAACAATTTGCTTTTAGAGGCAGTTACAAATTGCTTTACACGCACCTTCAGCCTGCATTATTGAACTGCCTCTTGGGATTACTGTGAGGGTGTGACCAAGGACAGGACATGAAGACCAGCAGGAGGCAATACCCTCTGTGAGGGGGAGAGGCAGGACCTCATATGCATGCCCTTACACACATAGTCACGTGGACACTCGCACATGCACATGGATGCACTCACATAACACATTCTCAAGTGTGTATACACACATATTCATGTCCTTTACATGCACATGTTCACACGCTTGTACACACACTCAACTTATACACATACACTCCTGTATGCTTCCGTATATAGTCGCTGATACATGTATATGCAGACATGCACATTCACACACATCTAGCCACTCACGCACTCATGCACACTCAGACAGTCATGAAACACACTTATATACATGCACACACATTCCCACACAGGTTCAGATAAACACTCTTTTCTTTTTTTTTTTTAGATTTTATTTATTTATTCATGAGAGAGAGAGAGAGGCAGAGACACAGGCAGAGGGAGAAGCAGGCTCCACGCAGGGAGCCCGATGCGGGATTCGATCCTGGGACTCTGGGATCACACCTTGGGCCGAAGGCAGACGCTCGACTGCTGAGCTACCCAGGCATCCCTAAACACATACTCTTAGGCCATTTTTCATCATTATAGAAATTTTAAATGGTCATTTAATATGGAAGCTGTTCCATTTTCCCAGGGCTATCTCTTTCACTGTGTTCAGAAACAAGACATCTGGATGGAAAGTCACCTATTGCCACTAACTTTGTCCTGAGTGTCCTACTGGGCAGCAGGCTCTCTTTGGTAAACCCAAGAGCCTGGTTTTTGTAGCAGACTCTAGCCCCAGAAACAATGTCTGAGAATCAACAGGGCATAGTCTCTGCTCCCTAGCTGGGGAGAGTGAGGAAGAACAAAGGGCTGGGACTTGCCCAAGGTCATCCAGTGAGGCAGGTGGCTGAGCACAGCCTGGAAGTTGGCTCCTCCAAAAGCTTGGCCAGTCAAGCTTTGAGCTGATGTGACTTGCTTGGCACTCCTAGGAAAAGAAGCTTGTTTTTGGTTTCTAAACATTCTCTTCCATTAATGAATCCTTTAATCAAACTCATTAGTTGTATTTTTCATTATCTAAAATGACCCCTGGAATAAGGCCCCCTACACTGCTCAGAGAAAGTAGCTGTATATTTTGCATCTCATTTATCAAACTTTTATGAAGTAGCAATTATGTGCATGCTTCACGAGCCAGGCACGCTCTGAAATTGCTGGGAATGTAATTTTTCTGAGCACTATTTCATTGCTGCCTCTCCAAGTGACAGAAAACAAAGTTGATCGTACAAGAGAGACTCTGCCTTCAGAGAGGAAATTAAAGAACCCCTTGTTTAATGCACCTCCTCTGCCGGGAAGACCAGATCTACACTGAGGTTTTGCTCTGAATGAAAGGGATCTAAAAGTCCATCCTCACACCCTAGGAGGGGTCCCTTCCCTGTGTCAAGTCACATCACATAGAGCCGTGGCCACACAGATCCGCCCTGCACCAGCCATCTCTCACTTGGCACCTCTTTTCAGCCTCCCCCTCCTGATCTTTGAAGGAGCTGGAGATAGGAGGTTTCATTAGGAATTATTGTGCATTGGGGGCAGCCCGGGTGGCTCAGCGGTTTAGCGCCTGCCTTCGGCCCAGGGTGTGATCCTGGAGACCCGGGATGGGGATCGGGTCCCACGTCTGGCTCCCTGCATGGAGCCTGCTTCTCCCTCTGCCTGTGTCTCTGCCTCTCTCTCTCTCCATCTCTCTCTGTGTCCCTCATGAATAAATAAATAAAGTCTTTAAAAAAAAAAAATCATTGTGCATTTCTTGGAGTACCCCAGGGGTCTCCTGTGTCAGGCCCCTGCGACCATTATGCCATTAACCCATTTCCTTTCCTTTCTTCTGAGCAGTTGTCAGTATGTGGTCCGCCTGCCAGCAGCCTCAGGATTACTTGGGAACCCTTCCAAATGCAAATGCCCAGGCCCCAGCCCAGACACACTAGATCAGATCAGGAACTCAGGGAGGGCCCAAGGTGATCTGTGTTTAACAAGCCTTCCAGGGGCTTCTGATGTTTGTTGGGGCTTGAAAACCACTGCTCCAGAAAAGAGGGGGAGAGAGACATAGATGTCAGCCTAACAAGCATTTTCAGAGCTGGCCTCAGCTAAGTAATGGAGAAAAACGTGTTTTGAGCAACCATGACCTACCTAGGCAGTGAGGAGGGGACTGACAGGTTGACCCACTGATGCCCCTGATGCCGTGACATCAGGTGGGGGGTGGTGACAGACTGGGGTAGTAAAGGGTCCCTTGGCCTCTTCGCTCTAAGGGGGCCCTTCCAGAGCCTTGCCTAACCCACTGGCTCTCAAACTTTGTCATATGCGGAATCACCTGGGGACCATTAAAACTACCAATGCCTGACTCCCACCGCCAGACATTCTGATTTCGTTGATATGGGGTGTGTCCTGAGCGATGGGAGTTTTAAAACTCCCCAAGTGATTCTAATGTGCAGCAAAGCTTGGGAGCCAGTGGTTTAACCTGTTAGGCATGGTGCTACTAATGGTGGACCTTCACACAGTGGGGAAGGGGGATGGGAAGGCTTCTGCTGTTTCTCAGGTTACAATGTTCAGGAGGTCCCCTGTTCTGTGTCTGTAAAAAGCTGGTGGGTGTGGTCAGTGTTACCCAAAACAAATGCACAATGAGTCTAAAGAGGCGGTTCCAGACAAATTATGACTTTTCTGAGGCAGAAAACATGCTGCTGCTCACCTTGTTCATTAGGCCGTAGGAGTGCTAAGCCCAGCCTGGCCAAGGTCCTTGGTAGCCCTCCGATGACAAGACTGATACAGTGTCCTTGAGTGTCCCCAGTTACTTATTGCTCCTTGTCAGCCACCCCGGTGGCAGGTGGTATCTTAAGAAGAATGAAGGCTCTGGGACCCCACTGCTAGAGCCTCCCACCCTGCTGCTCCTCTTCCCTGAGCTCTGGACCCCTCACTGAGACCCTGAGGACGATAAAGCCCCTCCTGCATCTGCTGTGGGGCTGCAGATGGGGTTGGACTACATCAGTGGGGTGGCTGGCACCTTACAGCCGCCTCCACACCTGTGTGTTGTCCTCTTGCTCTCAGACTGGGCTTCCCTGAGAAGTGAATCCTCACCAAGGTGTGGATGCAGGTGTGCTCACTCGACCACACGCTGGAAACACCTAAGAGTTAAAATGCTCACGCCTGATCCCTGTCCTGCAGGTTCCGATGTAATTGGCCTGGTGTGGCCTGTCCTGGATTTTTAAAATCTCCCTAGCCTAGGTGTTTTTACTGTGCAGTCAATGTGAAGCATCACTGGTTTGCCGGAGTACAGAATGACCTCCCCTGGTGTGCTCTCTGATGTCTGAATAAAGGACCTGGGGAATCCCAGCCCAGAGAAGCATGTAAGGGAAAGCTTTGGGCTCCGAAGTAAGCTGGAGAGACAGGTGTTTGGTAACAGGGGGCCCCCACTGCACCCCCACCCTAACCCCGAAGGCAGTGGATTCCTCTGTTTTCCCAGAAGGCCAACCTTGGCTGAGGCATGTGAGGCTGATGGGATGCTTGACCCCCTGCCCACACTCACGTTCCCCAGCTGCCTCGGATTGATCTTCCCGGCGGCCTGAGCAGCAGCCTTGCATGCGCACTGATCCTGGGGTCAGGAGGTGCTCACACATCGATGTCCACTGGCCTTCCCGTGGCCTTGCCAAGTCTCTTCTTTCCAGCTGCCCATCCTCGCCGTGCCCTGGGGAGAGAGGCACTGCTCCCTTTGTTTCTCCTTTACAGACTTAGCCACGATGCTTTATTTCTGGTTTTAGAAGAACAGAGTGAGTTTAGGCCAAATGGTCCAGAGCCACAGAGTGACATGTGGACAGTGTTTTAGACATTCCCCAGTAGGAAGATGACTTGGATTAGGCCAGCATCGTGGGATGCCACAAATACCTTGTGAGTGGTGGTGGTCTAGGGCGGCTTAAAATGAGAACAAACCGTTGTTAAACAAGAGGCTTGGGGAAAATTTTCAGCACCAGGATTTGGATATGTCACATGTATCAAGCCCTCATCTGAACCCGGCAGAGAGAGAGAACATTTCACCAAGTTATTCTGAGCTAAATTTGCTGGTTCTCTCTCACTACATTCCCAGCATAACCAGAGATCTGCCCAAACCACCCTATGCAATGACAGGGATGTTAGAGGAGGGAACGTCAGGTGGGGCTGGATATATTCCCTTGCCTCAGACTGAAAGTTTCTGCCTGTTTCTTGGTGAGGCTCAAAGGTTGGATTTATTCCAACCTTTGACATTCGTCCCAGAGAGGTCACGTCTAAAGGCCTTGGTACCCACAGGCTAAACATCCACATATGAGCTAGAAGGCGGGCACCAGAAGTCTGATTCCTGGCACACAGTAGATACTCAGTGAACATTTGTGAGGATTGGTGGAGGGTGCTTTAACCATTTATGAACCAAAGCCAAATGGCAAGGCCATTTGGCCAAACACTTGTGATTGGCACCTACGTTGCTCCAGGCACTGGGCTAAAGCCAGACATATCCGAACAAAACCCGATTATATTCACACCTTCAGGCAGCTTACAGCCCAGAGAGGAAGGCAGGCAGGAGCGCAGTTTTTCAGGGTGGGAATCTAGTTTGGTTTGGGGAGAGGGTATTAAGGAAGGCCCCCAAGGACATGAGCTTTGAAATGAAATATGAAGTGAGGATCAACTGGGTTGAGAGTGGGGTCAGAGCTCTCCCTGTGGAGGAAACACCTCTTGTGAAGGTCCTCAGGTGGCAAGAAGTAGGGCTCCTGTCAGTTCCTTGTGGCAGGAGCAGACGGGGGAGGAATGGGGAGACATGCAGTTGGTAGGTGGGAGCTATACCTTGAATGATCTTGAAGGCCAGAGACTAGGAGTTTGGTTTTTACCACAGAAACCACCATCAGCCAGTTCTGTCGCTGAAGGCGTTCTGTGCAGGGCTAGACTGTTTGCTCTCACTGTGATCCCTTGTGGCCATCATTCAGATGGCCCGAGAGCCAATTTGTAAAAGAGCCCCTGCTCCCAGGTGATTCTCCTGTGTTCTCAAGTTTGGGACCATTGACTTAATATATGTGACATTGCTAACTGAGCCTAGTTAATTCTACTTAGGCTCCACCAAGGGACTACCAAAGAATTCATGGGACCCATCTCCTGGTAGGTGAGGTGTGTAACCTCTGGGACAGAGCCCAGGGCAATCCTGGAGAGAATGGGGTCATAGGAGCCATCAGCAGCCCACGCTCACCGCAGCTGGGAGATGGGCTCAGCCTTCCGCCTCCTGGAGCTAATTCAACCCCATTGACAAAAGCCAGATATGGTTATTTTACCTTTGATACTCCATATCCCTACATCCGCAGAAAAGGAGGACCCCTCTCTGTCCCCTGTGGAACTACACTCATCACTCAGGGTGGTAGGATAGAGCTCTCACCCTTCAGGGGGAGGTTCCATCTTGATTTCTGAGAACTTCCCTGGACTGCTCAAGATCTGGGTTTCTGCTAAGGAGGAATTCCAGCTGCCACAGGAAAGGAGATCCTCCCATTGGGGTCTGGGGTTCCAAGCATGTGATACATACTGGGGAGGCCCCAGGGTTGCCACCCAAGGCTAGGGAAAGACCAGGATTGGGTGCCAGGGTCTTGGGCTCTAGTATTGGGCCTTTGTTCAGCCCCTGGGTGAGAACTTGGTGGCTGGATGTGCTATGCCCATTTCCTCTCTCGTTGATGGCCAATGACGGCAGCTTTCATTTTGGGTGCCATTTTGGATTGATGGGCTGTGCTCTCTTTGGAGCAGTGTATTTCTGGGCTTAGCTGAAAAGAGTCCCATGGTTGATTAGAAGTGCTGCTATGGCTGAAGGAGAGGCTCATGTCTAATAATTATTTCCTTGGTTGGGTAGTTTTGAAGGTCTCTTCCAGCTCAGGCCTATGGACAACCTCCATGAAACTTTCCCTGACTTGGCCAGAACACATTCTTCTCTCCCCCCAATGTTTTTTTAACTCATAAAGTTTGTCCGCTTCTTTCTCTTATTCAGGCCCATTGGCAGGTAAAAAACACTGCCTAATGATGTGGTTTTATTCAGATATATAATTGGACTTTTCCATAATTGTGTAATTTTCATATTTAACCATTTGACTCTTTAAGTAGATTATAGCTTCTGGAGGGCAAGTTCTCTAGTTGCCCTACATTCCCTAGATGGCTTCCTACACAGATGGTCTTTAATACAGGCCTGTTGAAAACACTGCAGAAAGGCCTCTTTGCTTTCATTTAGTTTTCTCTGACTGGTTAATTGTGAAGCATTTGGCACCCCATTGGTTCTGGCCTGCATATTTAATTTCTAATTTTGACATTTATGATGGATGCTCTTGGTGCCTGCTGAAACTCCCTTCACCAGGTAGGTACACCCCAAGTGCTGTGTGTATTGGCTGCTCATGGGTCATAGTCCCTATTTCCCAGAGAACTGCCCTCAGCTGAAAGGGAACCATCCTGTTCAGGAGGTTACACCAGGGACTGTCTACCAAAGACAACTCTGATTTGGGAGATGGGTATACAAAAGGCTGGGCCCCTTGACTGTAGGAGGAACTGACTTTTCAGTTCAATCTGCACTTCAGAGGTCCCCATGGGATCAGGCTGAGACCACAGTGTGCTCAGCATTTCTTCTGCTCCATGTGCTTTCCTCACTCCCCTTTCCCTGAGTGCACAACCCCAGTATAGATCCCATCTCCAGTTCTGTTTCTAGGGAGCGTGCTCCAAGACAACAGTGATGTTTGTATTTGATTCTCATTTGACTCTTAATTTCATTCATCAGAGAAAAAAAAGGGCGGGGGGGGGGGGGGTCTATTCAGCTTCCTGTGTTGCTAGTTCCGGGCTAGGATCCATGGAAGATTCAATGAGAAAGAAGGCCTTCTCAACCCCCATATGAGTCTTTCTAGCAAAATCCCATTTTAGACATCTTATCCTGGAGTCCCTTAATTCTGGAGATGACCCAGGAAGTTCAATATTTCTACATCTTCCAGCCTGACCCTCCCAGGCAGCCTCCTCCAAGTAGAACTAGCTCCCAAATTCATTGTCAACCTTAGGTTACCATAGTTATTTCCCCAAATATGGTCACTGTGTGCATTTTCAGAGTTACAAATTAGGACTCATGGTAAAAATAGAGCAGAGCATGTCCCCAGTTTAAAGCTGTAGCACCAGACAGATTACCAGGGTATAGAATCCCTTTGGCCAGGAGGCTATGCAGGTGGCTGCTGACCTTTCCAAGCTTTACAGCCCTAGAGGGCCCTGGCTGCCCAATGCCTACTGACAGGGTGTGTACTGTGCATGTGTGGGCTACACAGGTCAGGGAAGTTGGGAACATGGAACAGGGCAACTATTGGGAGAGCCTGTGTTTCCAGAGGGGGCTTTCAGAGCTTTGCCAGTGACTTCTTGTTATGCCATGATGTGATGTCTATACAAGGAAACTTCAGAATCTGGTAAAGCCTCACATCCTATTAATTAGACCACCTGCACTAGCCTTTCCAAGAATAGGATGGCTGAGAAAGTACAGGTGGGAATGGACAGAGCTGTGGAGAGCCCCTAACTCAACTCAGGACCATAACTCTAGAAGCGGCATTAGCATATGGAGAGGACTAGTGAAGGAGAGAAGACTGACAGCTTGAGGCATGTGGAAAACCAATGGGGTCATGCAGATCTGGGCCCATATCCCACCTCTGACCCCTACTAGCTCCGTAAACTTTGACAACTCACATAAAAATCTTTAGCTTTCTATTGTAAGTTGGGGTTATATCTACCCTGCAGACAAGAATCCGGGCTGTTGTATGGAAGATGCCCAATGTATCGTAAGTTCTCAATAGACATACAGGCTTCCATTTCTGGGTAAAATTTTCTGGGCTGGTTTTGTCTGCAGCCACACCCCTCCCAGTCTGGCCCCTCACACTGTGGACAAAACATTTGATTTCTGAATGGCAAGGCTAAGAGGCTTCCTCCATCATGGGCTGGAGGATGAGGCCCCAATTTACAGAGAAAAGTGCTTGTTTTGATGTCTCTGAAGCCTGTCCAGCCCACGTGGTCCAACGTTGTGGGGTTTGCATTGCTGGCAGTCCTGAGATTCTCTTCACATTTCCCCACAGTCGGCCCAGGAGAAGAATACCATGGGGGAATGCGAGCTGAATTCATCTCTACTCTCCTGCCCTGAGCTCTGCAGCAGCTGCTCTCCAATGAAGTATCTGGTTTGGATGAGGCCACTGACCCTCAGTTCACCCAAGTAAATGCACGTCCTCAGGAATGCTGGGGATTTCACACAGGTCTCACATGGCTTCCCTTGAGGCTTTGAGGTTTAGAGACTCCCTAGAAGCACAGGATGGCAGCACTATTGAGGGTGGCTATGTCCTCAGAGCCCCAAAGCTGGAAGGGCACGCAGCATTTCCCCACCTATAGGTGAAGCTTCCTCATCTGAGAGTGGGTTACCCTCTGGAAGATTGTCATGACTTTGCTCTCTCCAACCTAGTTCACACTCAGTTTCTGGGTCTGAGATGCCCCACACCAAGGGTCAGAAAACTTACCCTAAGGGCCAAATGTAGCCCACCACCTGTTTTTGTAAATAAAGTTTTATTAGAACACAGCCATGCCCATTTGTTTACATCTTGTCTATGGCTGCTTTCAAGCTATGACAGCAGAGCAGAGTAGTTGCAACAGATACCATATGGCTGCGAAACCTAAAATATTTACAATCTAGCTCTTTACAGAAAAAGTTTGCCTACCTCCTACCTATACCATCTAGGCAGATTGAGTACCAGACCATACACTGGGACAAGGAGAGGATGAGACTGGTCAGAGCTTCCTTTCGGACAAGAGGCCCCTCTTCCTGGGCAGTACGGTAATGGGACATCTTAGGCTGCATAACACAGGTTGTCCAGGGCATGTCCTGTAAGATGCTCCCAGATAGAGAGTTTAGAAATCAAGGATGTTTCTTAAAAGTCAATTTTATTTTTATTTATTATCTGAGAGAGAGAGAGAGAGAGAGAGAGAGAATGAGCAGGAGGGGCAGAAGGACAGGGAGAGAGAACCTCAAGCAAATTCCATGTTGAGTGTAGAGCCCGATGCAGACCTCGATCTCAAGACCCAAGACCCTGAGATCATGACCTGAGCCTAAACCAAGAGTTGAACATTTAACCGACTGCACCATCCAGGAGCCCCAAGAATCAAGGAAGTTTGAGAAACACATTCCTTAACCTCCTCCTGAAAAGCCATTAACATATATTAGTACACTAAAGACTCCGGGAAGTCTGGAGGGTAACAAACCTATTTACTTTGTTTAACAACGTTTTTCTAATGGACATTGATCACAGAATGTTTTTTACAATTGTACCCCCAACCATATCCCACAAAATTTCGAAACAGATTTGGAAAATAATGGTCTAAGAGAAAAAGTCAATTTCATGGATTTTAGTAATTACTTATTTGTTAACCCTCTGTATTCTCACCTGGTTCTAGAAGAGGGCAGCAAGAGCACTGGTACAGCCTTTCCCTACACAAAACCACCTTTGTGAGAGTTGCAGAGTTTGGGGTGCCAAGAATTCTTTCCTCCTCTGGATAAGTCCTGGTAGTTTAGGGAAGGACCTCAACACCAGCATTGTGGATGATGAGGTGGGATGGCAGAGAGAGGTCTCTGCAGCTGAGGTCCTGTTTCCCCTCTCCTGGTGGAGAAGCATGGGCATCTTGAAGGCAGGCAGCCCCACTGGAGAAAGTGCTAGAGGTCGGCTTGTGCTCTGGATGCACCTAGCCCCTCTTGCCAGTCTCTCTCATCACATATATTGACAGGAGTGACTGGGAACTGGAGGAAGGATACACACCTCTAAGTAGTGCTTCTGGATGGGGTTTGGGGTTAGATATTCCTATTACGGGTCAAAGATACAGAGAGTGCCTCAAAAAATGTACCATCTCGGGGGAACGGGGGCTAAAGACTGGTAAGCTGTCACAACACTCTTTCCTGGCTGCCTACCTCTGATATGTGATGCTGTCCCAGAGGTCTTTTAAGATCATGAGTTAGCAAAGGAGAAGCCAGACAGAGCCACAAGATCGACAGTCAAGACAGGAAAGTGACAGAGCATATTGCAACCTTTAAACAAGGGCCAGAGAAGGAATTTTGGTTCAGTTCACCATGGTGGGTTCAGGCCTTATCTCTCAGAAGATTAGATACAAGGTACAGGTTATGTAATGGAAAAGAAGCAAATCTGCAAAGCAGAATTAAACCCACTGAGAAAATGAGCAAAACACCTAACAAGTCATTTAAAAAATCTGAATGAAGCAGCAACGAGAATCTATTTTATCTGGATCAGAGTAGCAAGACTTCTAGAGAGGAAAATAAATGATGGAAAGGCTGCAGAAGGTTGGCCCTGTCCCATGCCACTGATGGGCTCGAACATTGCTGTGACATTTCTGTGTGCTGCAAGAGCCTTCAAAATGTTGCTGCTACCTTTTGACCAGATGGTTTCCCTTCTAGAAATCTGTCTAAGGGAATGATCAGAAGTGGAGAAGAAAAAGCTTCACGAACAAAGGTGTTCATGGAATACAATTTGTAATGCCAAAATATCAAAAGACTTCTAAATGTTCAAGAATAGGGAAAGGATTAAGCAGATCGACCCTTTCATACAATAGAATATTTTACAGACTATAAAAATGATGGCTACAAAGATGCTTGAATGACATGAATTTGTTTTGATATAGCGTTAAATGAAAAGTGCAAAGCGGCAGGGAATTATCTTAACCATCTGTGTAGGATAGCATGGAAGCTAATAAAATATTAAGAACATGTACTTACAAATGGCAGGACTATGAGTAATTTTTAGTTTTTAAATGTATTTTCCAGGTTTTCTACAGTGATTAGATATTGTGTTTATAACCAAAATAGTTGAGCAAATCCTTCAGCAGTGCAGGGGTCGGGGGTAGGAGGGGGAAGTGGTGGCCCGGTGTCATCAGAAAATCCCCCAAAAGAGCACCTACTCGAGAAAGGCTCTGTGTTACATGACCAGTGGTCCTGAACGAGGTAGGCCAGGCAGGTGCTGCTGTTCCCACTCGACAGCTGGGGAGCCCGAGACCTGTGGGTGATGCTTGCTCAAGGTCACTCACCAGCATTAGTAGTCAGGATGCGAGCCCACGTCCCCATTCTGGGCACGTGGGTTTTTCATTAGGCCCAGCTGCCTGGTGACAGGAGGAGCCCATGGGCAGCTGCTGGCATCTCCCAGCCCTCAGCCTCTGATTGTTTTTCTGGAGTGGCTGGGTGGAAGCCCGCCTGGGACGCCCGCCCCTGGCGGGGCTGCGTTGCTCACGTGCAGCTCCCCGTATGTCTCAGCACCAGCTGCTTGGCATCGCGGGGGCCCTGGGCGGCATGGGGCTGGCAGCATTCGCGGGTGCACTGTCCCCAGGTTCACTGAGACGAAATCACCCCCACGCAGGAGCGCAGAACAGGTAATGCGTGTTCCCAGCAGCCCCCCGGTCATGCAGGGGGTGATTCTGCAGGCCCTGGGGTGCCTTCCAAAAGCAGCTACTTGTTTGAGCAACACTTGATCAGAACGTGCATTCTGGATCTTTTTTTTTTTTTTTTTTTTTTTTTTGCGAGGTTGTCTGGGGAAAGCAGCAGTAGAGGTGGTTGCCAGGAAGCTGAATGTGTTGTAAAACAGCCCACAGAAAAAGAGTGGGTGACTTGGTGTGAAGAATAGGGACTTTGGTGGCAGACAGACTTGGGTCTGAGTTTTGCCTTAGCCGCCTCTCAGCTGAGGTTCCTTGATCAAGTCACTGAATCCTTCGGAGCCTCCCATTTCCTCATGTGTCAAATGGGTGTGATGACACCAACCTCACGGACAGAATTAAACAACATGATGAGGACGCTGCATACATGTGCTGCGATGACTAATGACAGTGATGGCTTTATTTGAAGAAAAAAAACCCACCTTAGTAATTGCTTTTAGATATAACTGGGTAATATTTAATTCTGACCACATAACTGAATAGTGAGATGTGGAACGAAAGGGCACAGCTTGGATCCGGTGGAGCCGTCTGTCCGGGAGGCTGCAGAAAGGACGAGCACATTGCAGTGGCTTTGAGGAGGACCGCATCGCTAAGTGGGAGGTGATGTAAACCCAAGGCCCAAAGGCCGAATGCAACAGACCTCAAAGTTCTGCCAACATTGAGAGAACTAAGAAGGGCTCTGGGTTTGGCTTGGGTTGGGTCCTTGCTGCAGGAGGGAGACAGACACCATGGCCCCTCACTCTGCTCGTGGGCCACCTTCCTATCATGTGTCTCTGCTTGGGTCATGCCCAGTGTGGAGTGGCTTCTTGGCCTCTCTGAGTCCCATTTTCCTTCCTGATCTGCTCTTCACGCTCTTACCCCTGCCTCTCCATCAAGGAGTCATCAAGTAGGTCAACATGGTTTCCTCCTCCCTCTGCCACTGTCCCTGCACCTCTGCATGAGAAGCTGGGCAGAGAAGTGGGACGAGCAGCGGTACCGAACAGAACCAGAACCAGACCACCTGCCACACATCAGTCCTGCGGCCAAGGGCAGATTATGCAACGGCTCCGAGCATCAGTTTTATTATACGAAAATGTGAATTGTAATTACTGTTATCAACTGTTAAGAACATATTATGTGCCAAGTGTGGTGCAAAGTGCTGGAAAGACATTATTTCCCCAAGTCTCTGCATATGAAGTAGGCAGTGGTGTGCTGGTGGATGTTTAACAACTGACTCTCTACAAAGGGCGAGCCTTGACGTGTGGTTTGCCCATGTCTGCAGTGTAAACATTTTCACCATGGCTAATTCCAAGCTGCCAGCTTGACATCATCGATCCCAGAGCTGGGAAGAGAGGTGCACGATCAGCCCCCACAAACCGTGAGAGCTGGTATCCAAAAGACCTCGGGAGGGAGGGAGGGAGGGAGGGAGGGAGGGAGGGAGGGAGGGAGACAGAGAGAGGAAGGTGCCGTCATCCCTGTTCTGTGGGTGAGGAGCCTGAGCCCCGGAGGCTTATGTGACCTGCCTGAGCTCCCCCAGGTGGTGACTCTCACCCAGGGGGTCCACC
The DNA here is from genome assembly GCF_048418805.1 of Vulpes vulpes. Taxonomy (NCBI): domain Eukaryota; kingdom Metazoa; phylum Chordata; class Mammalia; order Carnivora; family Canidae; genus Vulpes; species Vulpes vulpes. The sequence continues at coordinate 86,508,516 of NC_132790.1, forward strand.
TCCACGGCCTGCGTTCCTTCTGCTTCACTCCACTATGGCACTGCTACGAGGATCACGCACAACGTGGCATGTTGCCGGGCACACAAACTGATGTGCCGGTTTCAGCCTGTGCGTGGCCTCTGGGGGAGAAACGTGTTCTTATTTCTGGATGTTAAACTCTCAAACCGATGCTCGAAAGTGATGCCTGCCGAACCCATTATAAACAATAATGTCACACTAGCTGCTTTTCCAGGCCTCCTCTAGCACCTCTGGGAGAACTAGGGTGGAGGGCTCCCGGCCTGCTCCTCTGGCGCCGCCTCCCTACTGCCAGCAGTTTCCACCTTTACCTGTTTCTCTGGTGAGAAAACTGAAAAATGCCTTCTCAGTGAAATAATGACCTCCTTAGCTCCCATAGGGCCTTCGTTATTTTACAGCATTTAGCCCCAAGTTTCTAAACCCATTCAGATCGACCCATTCCCCAAAGAATAGAAACAGTCAATAGCGCTGCTGGTCACTGTGGAGTCGGAGAGGAAGAGAGAACACATGTGTCCCTGGTGGGTCACCTGCCAGTGACAGAAGCTTCTCGGGAATCTGTGCGATCACCCCTTGGTCATTTCATGTGCACACACACACACACACACACACAGCCAGACTGCCAAGCCCCATAGGGTCAGGAGTGCTGATCTCACTATCTAGAAGAGGGTTATAAATACAAACTGAGGGTTCCTTTGGGCACCACCCGGGGAAATATGGAGGAAATCATCCATTTCCTCATAGTGAGGTGCAGATGCAGGGGTGAGGGGGTGGGGGTGGGGACACAGTTTCCAGATCTCAGGGTCTGGGCCGGAGGTTCAATACTCCCCACGGGAGCAGTTCTTTTTTTTTTTTTTTTTTTTCAGAGACAGGTTTCCTGGCACATGGTTCCGAGTTGGTGAGCCCAGGCAATGGTGAGAACAATGCAATTGGGCACACCACATACCCTGCGAGTCATCCATTTTAATCCTCACAGTACAGGGACATAGGGGCTACATTTCGGGAGGCAAACAGCTTGCTCCAGGCCAGGCACTCAGTTAAGGACTTTACAGTGTCTCAGGTGATTCACCCAGCCCATCGTGAGGTTAGGGCTATTGGTTTTCCATTTGGTAGAAATGGGGGCTCAGAGAGGTTAAGTAAACCACTGAGTCACAGCTAATGGTGATGGAGTGAGTAGGCACTCGGGGGCCTTTGATTCTGGAGTCTGTACGCATAATAACTAGCTGGTTGGCTCCCCTGGAAAACCGGAGATGCTGACAGGGGTCAATCCAGCTCTGGGGCTGCAGCCCAGCATTCAGCTTGTGCATGGCCCCTGGGGGAGAAATGGGTTCTCGTTTCTGGATGTTAAACCCTCAAACGGCTTCTCATTGCCTACAGGTCCTGCTCAGGTGCCATCTGTCTCTCTCCCATAGCCAAGTGGACAAGACCCACCCCTTCCTCGTTGGCAGTATCCTTCCAGCTGCCTAGAGGTAGGCGGTGTATCCTTCCACCTCTGACCCCTTCACACAGTCAGCCTTGTTTGGTGCTAGACTGGCAACAGTCAATTCTCGGCAACCCCCATCCCTGACTTTAGCCAGTGCCCAGCACACTGGGGAGCTGGGAAAGTGGGCAGGGCTTTCCCAGGGAGGAGCGCCCTTCTGCTCACATTGCCAACGCCCCGGTTCAGGCTCCATTACTTCTCACCCAGGACTGGCTGCGTAATTTGCAAGACACAGGGTAAAACGAAAATGCAAGACCTCTTGTTCAACAATTGCTGAGCATTTCCAGACAGTGACAGCAGAGAACTAACCCAAGCGTGGTCCTTTCCAAGCATGGGGTCTGTGTGACAGCGGCCAGCTCTGTCCTGGGCTACAACAACTGCCTGCTGACTGGTCTCCCTGCCTCCCCTCTCTTGCCACGTCTTCAAACCATTCTCAAACCTGCAGCCACAGTGACCGTGCATGAGTGGGAGTCAGTGTGTGGATCCCTCTAGACCTGTTTCTTAGCCTCAGCACTATAGACATGTTGGGCTGGATAACTCTTTGTTGTGGGAGGTTGTCCTATGCACTGTGAGATATTGAGCAACATCTAAGTATCTAGATAATTTGCTTTATTTTCTAAAGGACACTAGCAACCTGCATCCTCTCTCTTGCATATCATGACAGTTAAAACTGTCTCCAGACATTTCTGGATGTCTTCGTGTGGGGTGGGGGTACACATCACCCCCAGTGAGAACCCTGCTGTAGGCCCAGTGGCAATGAGTTAGGAAGGGCCCCCCTGGGAGGCAGGGGTGGCAGGGGAGGGAGGATCATGCACCACTTTGCCCCAGAAGTTGCCATTTAGGCAGGGTTTGGCTCTGCAGGGGGGAGGAGTGGTTGCCTTCCCGACCTTTCCCTCTACCTCTTCCCTGATACCTAAACAGACCCAGGTAAAACATTTTTAAAACTCTGTTTCAACTTTCAGCTTATATCAGTATTTTAAATAATTTTAGAGATTTTAGAGATTGCTCAGATACGGCCAATCACATGTGTTATAGGTGAGGAAACTGAGTCCCAGGAAGGCACAGTGGTTTTTTCAACACGGTGGACATCTGATGCTTTTGCTGACTTTTCCCATTCCCCTTGTCTAAGGTAGCATTGCTGTGATTTTCTCTGAGGAACCACCTTCTCGGAGGAACCAAATTCTTACGCCAGGTGGTGGGCTTGCGCTGGCCCTGTCGTCCTGCTTTGCCGATGATCCCAAGCTGGCCAATCAGAGTCAGTCCTGGAATTTGTGCGGACACTCTTGGGCGTGAGGGCCCTCTTATCTTCCAGATTTGCCCGACTGCCAGGTTGGAGATCTGGAGCTGTTGGGGGAGCCCTCATGCAGGGAGACCAAGTGAAAGTGGGCCCAGGGAGGAAGGCAGAGCTGAGAGATGGAGAGCCCGCGTCCTGCAGGCTTCGGTTGACTCCCGAGTCTGGTCGGGTCTGCAAGCAGACGTACCGCTGCACTTTGCAGTTTTGTGAGCCCATAAAACCCTTTTTGTACTTCAGCCAGCCAAAGTTGGGTTCCTGACACTTGTATCCAAATGGATTGTGACATACCTGGGGTTGCAAGCTCAGGGCTTATTTACAGCGAGATGCTGTTCATAAAGGCTTGTGAAAAAGCTTTGATGGGGTCGATTTTGCTGGTGATGGCCCCAGGAATCAGCCCCTGCCCCTGGCAAGGGTCACAGTGAGACAGGGCTCTGGTGGCACATACTTACCACGCTGCTGTGAGGTTTCTTTACTACTCGTTAATGCATTCGTAGGGAACATCTACCCAGAGACACAGCAAGGAGCAGGCCTCATAAATCTTTTAAACTGACATGAAAGAAAGGCTTTGATTTTTCCAAATCCAGGGTAGAAAGGGTAGCTTCTCTGTTTCAAAAATATTTATCTTTTAAGCATCTTCAGGCCCAGAGTTCATCAAGTGAATCTTCCTTTTAGCCATTAAAGCGAGCTGTTAAAAGCAGCCGGAATGGAGACCTATTTCTCTTTCATTTTGCTACCCCATGGCTCCAGCTTTTACAATGGGTCCCTTCTCGGCAAGCCTAGGCTGTTCTGGTCAGTGATCTGGGTTTTGTCTGGTCCCGGGGCAGCTCCCATCCGGTGGAGGAGATGGAGTAAATGGGAAATTGAAATATTGGAGGCTGAGTGTGCCATAGAGGAAAGCATGGTAGCTCTGTGAGTATGGTGGCAGAGTGCCCAATCCAGCCTGGGCATCAAGAAAGACTTCTTGACAAAGGAGACAGGTTACTTGAACCATGGAGGATGGCTGGGATTAGGTACCTGGAAAAAAGGAGGGCACATTCCAGGCAAAATAAATGAGTGTGTGGGTCTGGTGGGGGTGGCTGAGGAGAGCTGTGTTTATTCAGCCTCTCATTGAAAACTCCCCGTGTCCAGCACTCTTCAGAGCCCAGTGAAATCTGTATCTTTGAAATGAAGCAAGCAGGGGTCATAGCCTCAGCTCTTGGTCCAGAAATAGTATAACACAGTCTTAAAACAAATACGATGGGGGTGGGTATGCAGGCAAAATGGACAGGTGACAGCTGGAGGTTCAGGCAGGTGGCAGGTGATTCATGTGTTACCACTCCAGCCCACATTTGTCACTGTTTACTATCAGCTAGGCCCCGGCGGGGCCCTGAGGACACAGAGACCCTGCCTTCGAGGAATTCACAGACCAGCTGAGTGAACAGATGATGCCAGCACTGTGCTAGGACTCTGGAGGGGCTGGCACCATGTCATGACATCCTTGTCTGTGGCAGAGATAGCACAAGGAGCTTGGGAACCCCAAAGAGGCCAGCCCCATGTGCCTGGAGAAGTCCAAGAAGGCTTCTTGGATGAGATAACATCAAGTAGAGGCCTGAAAGACAAGTGGGAGTTATCCAGTCCCAAAAGAGTGCACAGGGAGAGACTTACCAGGTGGAGGGCTTATGGAGAGGAAAGAAAACTTATTCCTTCAGGAAACTGAAAATGGCTCAGTGTAGCAGGAGGGCAGGTTTCTGGGGGCAGGAGTGGGGCATAGCCTGGGATAGATGGTGAAGGACAGTGTGGGGCAGAGATGGGAGAAGGATTGAAGCATGTTACACAGGTAGAATCAGCAGGCCTAGGTGTGGGAGGGAGAGCTGAGCCAGAGCCCAGTGCTTGGTGACAAGGAGGGAATGTAGGAGGAAGAGGTTTGGGGAATAGCAAATTCCATTTTACCATGTTGGGCCTAGACTTGTGAGATATCCCACACTGACTGCTGAAATATGGGTGGGAAGGCTGGGGGTGGAGAGACAGATTTGTGAGTCATTGACAGGTACTGGAAGTTGAAGCCAGGGGTCAGCTCTGTTCATGGGGTAGAGGATGGAGGAAGGAGGGATAGAGGATGAGAGCACCATTCGTCTGGAAGCAGAGCTGGGCACTAGCAAGAGGCAAGCTCTGGCCAAAGATCAGCAACCAGAGAGGAGAGGGAGGAAGGAACCAGGAGCAGGGACAGAGTGCCAATGAGGGAGTGGTCTCCAGCATCCACAACCACAGGGAAAGGGGGTGTGGGGCCTGGGCCAGCATACATCTGCTCAATGGACAGGTTGACGTTCGAGGCCTGAAGAGTCTGGGTCAGGTCTAGAGGGCACCTGGGTTGTAGCATGGTGCCTGGTCACATGATGGGAGCCAGTTTCTAGAATATGTGCAAAAATAGCTAGATAGATTATTTGGAGCTGAGTCACTGAATGAGCTGGTGGGGGATGTGGAGTGGGTTTTTGGTGGGCTTTTCCCCTTCCATCGTTCTTCTCTTCCACATCACGGCCTCCTGGTTTTCTCTCTACTTCATTCATTCATCAGTTTCCTTACTTCATTCGTTCATTGGCTAAAGCTTAGAGAGGGCTTAGAACAGTACTTGGTACATAGTAAGAGCTCAGTAAGTGTCAGCTTTAAAAAAAATTTTCTTGTCCTTTTGAATTGTTCATTGTGGAAGACCACTGAAAGGTGATGCCCAGTGAATCACGCTGTCGTATAATCTCCTCCTCTTGGGTGCAGGCGGAACCTTTGCCTTGCTTCCAACCAGCAGAACATGGCCAAGGTGATAGGATACTTTTCCTTGGTTAGGTTACATTATATAGCAGATGTGATGGGATTAACTCCTGTGGTTGCATCATGTCATGTAAGACTCCTTAGCTGATGAGAGAGAGACAGAGTGGGAAGGAGAGAGAGAAAAGGAGAGAGAGAGAGAGTGTGTGTGTGTCCTGCTGGTTGTGAAATGGGAGCTGCTCTGATGGATCTAACATGGCAAGGACATGTGAACAGCTGTTCCTATGCGGCCCACAGTCCTGCGACTGCGGGCATTGCAGTCTGCACAACCATGTGAGCTTGGTGGAGGGCCCCAGCACAGCCTGATGATGGCTTGATTGGAGTCTTGTGAGACCCCGGGGCAGAGCATCCTTTGAAACTGTGCCCAGACTCCTGACCACAGAAACTGTGAGGTAATAAGTGTGTGTTGTTTAAAGTTGCTCGGGTAGTCATTTGTTAGTGTAGCAACAGAAAACTAATTCACTCAGTTAACAAATGATTGTGAAGTGAGTACCAACGGGCACAGGATTAGTTACGTGTCTGGAGTAGACATGTAAGACATACTGCTTATCTTCAGGGGTTTCCAGGGAGTTCCTGAAACACCGGGTCCCCAAAGCAAGAGTTAGCCTGTCAGCAGGGAATGAGGGAAGACTTCTAGGCAAAGGGAACAGCTCATGGCAAGGCCCTTGGCCTGAAGGGACTGGAACATTCCAGCTCACAAACACTTTAATGGGGAAAGCTTGGTATCTGGAGTACATCTATTGGGCATCATGTCTCTATGGCTTTGACAGTCACACTGGAGAAGCTGCAGAAGAGTTATGGGTCGGGGGGTGACTGGGAGTGGATGATGGGTTGAGGGCAGGCACTCTGGTCTTCACTATTGGTGCAAGGCCAGCGTGGTGCTTGGGTGTGCTTTTCCTGAGATGTCAGCTGTCATGCCCACAGCCTCCTTAGAGCCCACTGCGCAGGATGTGGCTGTTGTCAGCTTGAGGTTGGAGAACTACCTGCCAGGGTTCTTGGAGCACCCCATGGATGGTCTCTCTTCCCAGAGCTTGTGGCCACAGCCAGGTATTCTGGGGTTTCAGATCTTTCTCGATTGCTAGAGAAAATGCTTCTGCTCTGTGCCACACATAGGAGGGAAGAGATGGTTCAAAGAAATCTAGAGGAGATGATGCTGGCTCCTCACTCTAGCGGCCGAGATGCTCATCAGCTACCGAGAAATCCAGAAACAAGATATGGGTTTCCGTGTAGGCAGGCATACAGGCTAACTTCTGAACTAAGGCTTTCTTGTCCACCCAGAGCCTCTCTGCTAAGAACAAACACCGGCACTGGGTCTGGAATGCACAACACTGATTTCTCTTGTAAGGTAGCATTTTTGCTTCTTGCCAGGACGGGGATGGAGCTGAGGCAGTGTTTTATGGGCATTTACTGGAAGGAGGTGAGTGTGGGCTCTGCCCCCGATCAGATGCCTTTCTCCTGCCTCCCCTCGCAGGCAGCTGTGCCTGCTGGTGGCTGCTGGATCAGGGTGCCCCTGGAATGCAAGCAGGAGGGCCTGGGCGAATGGCCATCGTCTTGCCAGCCCTGAGACCGGCAGGCAGTTGTTATTTTTGTTCGGGAGGTCTCCGTGCTGTGAGACTGGTGTCGCCTCCCGTCTCAGCATGAGCCCTGGGAATCACACGCTCGGTGGCAGCTGTGTTGCTGTAGATGTGACAGTAAATATCCAGAAAATTGAGTGCTTTCTGGTCCTCAATTTAAGAAGTCATTTGCTGGATGGTGCTAACTAAGAACAGTCATTAAACTTGAGAAAGCACCCTTCTGCCTCACTTCTTAATTAAATGGAAGAGAGAAACAAAAACCTGGCTTTGGGAAGCCCCGCGCTCTGAGCGGAAATGCCCACAAGGAAGGAGGAGACTCAGACTTGACCTGGCTGCGGCTTCTCTTACACACGTGGTTGGGCGCAGGAGTGAGCGGGTGTGCACACTCCGAGATCTGAATCCTGCACTGTGTCCTGGCTGGAATCAAAGGGGCAGGGCCAAGGGGCACAGGCAGTCACGAAAGGCCTGGAGAGCTAACTGTCAAGCACTGAATTGTGTCCCCTTAGGATTCCTGTTGAAGTCCTAACACAGGGGATGACTGTATTTGGAGATGGGACCTTTAAGGGGGTAATTAAGGTTAAGTGAGGTCACGAGGGTCAGGCCCTCCTTTCATAGGACCTGTGTCCTTTTAAGGAGAGGAAGAGAAACCAGGGTGTGTAGAGGACACAGAGAAGTCTGCCATCCACCAGCCTAGGAGAGAGGCCTCAGGGGAAACCAAACCTGCCGACACCTTGATCTTGGACTTGCCAGCTTCCAGAACTCTGAGAAAACTAATTCCAGCTGTTTAAGCACCCTGTCTGTGGTATTTTGTTAGGGCAGCTGTTGCGGATTGATACAGGGGTCGTCCCCTGATATTGGAGCTGACAGCAGGGCAGGAGGACAAAGCTGAGAGGGTCAGGTAGGCCTTGGAGGCCAAGGCCAGTGAGGCCCCCTCACTCTATTGCTCTGGGTAGTAAAGACATAGGACCTGGGAGAGGGGAGGGATTTTGCTGGGATGGGCATAGGCTTTGGGGCTTTGGTTTGCATGAGGTGCTGCTCCTCTCAGACCTTTCCTCACCTGCAGGACATCCTCTTTTTGGAACTGCCTTCGTTGGGCACTCTTCTCTGGTTGGGCTAGTGGGGTCAGAAGAGCCCAGAGTGTCCTCTGCTCTGGAGGAAATACCTCTGCTGGCTTCCTTGTAACAAGCCAGGTAGGAAGGAACCCACCCACTCAGGGGTCCCTCGTGCAGGGAGGCCTGGGTAGCTGGCTTAGGCCAGTGGCCCTGGGCAGATGGGGGAATAGGAGGGCACTGAAGGTCAATTTTGGGCTGTTGGTCTAGGGAATGGGGCTCTGGAGCTGCTGGAGCTTGTATGTGTAGCTTGGCCTAGTCTGGTCTCTGATCCAAGCACAAGGAACCTTCCTGTTCCCTGGGACTGCCTGCACAGGGCTGGGGCCAAAGCCCTGCAGTGGTGGTGTAATGGTGCTGGGGCAGCCCCTCCGCCCCATTCCTCAGGAACCTTCGGCAGCTGTGGGCAGCTGGGGCAGGACACAGGTTGAGAGTCCTAGCCATGGCTATTTCTTACTAATACAGAGTCTGGGGGGAATGGGGAGTCCCACACCTCCTTGGGCTTCCAGGAGGCTTGTCACACCCAGTGGTATTTGCCCTGTGGCTAAAGTACTAGTAAGGGAGATTTTACCCATCCCTCCCGACCTCCCACTCCTCCTGCCCCAGCAGAAGGTTACTCAAGGGAGCAGTCCTCTGGCAGTGGGACATCTGTGGTCTGAGTGCCTGACCTGGACTCCCCAGCTCTCCTGTGTCTTCAGCTCCTTCCTCCCTGATTTTTGGGTTTAGCCATTGTGGGCCTTCCTAGGACTGGTTATCTGACCTCTTTCTGCACCCACGGTGAGGTGTCCTCTGCTGTGGGGGTCAGGGGAGGAACACCCTGGCTTTGACCTGGAGTACGGCAGGGTGCAACCCGCTGGTCATTCCAGTTATGTGAGCCAACACAAAGTGGTTTGAGGATAGTTTGTATCAGATAGCATCCTGACAAATGCCGTGGATTCGGGCTTTTTCTTAGCTTTGTCTCATCCTCAGTGAAGATAAAACAATCTGCCTCAGGAGATGTCGTGGGGATTAAACAAGTTGCCACATATACAGTCTGCAGCGGTCCCTGGGGCAGAGCCAGTGCCCAGACCCAGCCATGGTCACTAGTAATGCTGTGGCATCACCAGCACCACACGTCTGGTCAGCCTTGCCCTTTTCTCTCCTCTCTCTGGTGTTTGTAATCCGCCACAGCACCAGATCTCCCCAGATTCACTGACTAACCCTTGCCATCATTGCTTCACCCACACAGAGGGGACAAGCAGGTGGCTGGGGGTCTGACCTGCCCCGGGCTCCCGTTGCCCACAGCTCTGACTGCACCCCAACTGCACCCAGCCTCAGCCTCCCGCCCCCTCGGAGGGGCTCATGTGATCCTTCCTGCTGCCCATCCCATCCCCGAAAGACGTAATAGTTCTGATATTTGGATATATTCTTTCTGCAGAGAGCGTACTATTCCAATGGGTTTGAAAAGACCAGTGTTCTGTTTTAAGTTGTATTGTGTGAAAAATTGTTGGGCAATAATCCGTGGACCAATGAACACAACACATCGAGCGTGAAGTCTTTATCAGGGAGTTTTGTGCTTCTTGAAAATATGCTTTTGGCAATAAAATGTAGCTTTCCGAAAGTCAAAACAATAGGTACGTATTTGTTGATGAAGTATCCTTTTGTCTGCATCTTACTTTTAAATAGCTTGGCCGAACTATTTGAGAGAATGAATAGACATGATGAAACTACGTGGCAAAAATAAACCTTGACTAGAGACGAAGGTGTATAGTCTTGCTAACGCTGTTTGCTTTCTTTTCCTTAGGACTAACATTTTTTCTAAGTAAAATAGGAGAAGAAAGGATGAGTAAAAGCCATCAAGTGCAGTACAGAATAAAAGTGGGTGATGCTAGTTGTTGATAAACATCCAAGTCAGGTATACATATATTTTGGAAGTGACACATTTTTTATTAGGCATTTCAGGTATTTTTGTGGAACCATCTGGCATCTTGAGTTGTGTTCTCAGCATTCACAGCTTTACTTCTGAACACTTTGCCCTGACCTATTTCTCCCACCTGCTGTGTTCCTCTTCCCCATACCCTTGGCTGTGACCTGGAAGCTCATTCTCTTTCTGCCCTTTCTTTCCCTGGCTCTGAAAGTGGGTCCTTGAGAGAGCAGACCTAGCTCTCCATGCTGACCACACCATCTCGGATGGCCTTGGATAAACACCCCACTCCTGGTGGTGGGAACCTCCTATTCCTCAGGGGCCTTCTGATGCGCAGACAGAAATTCAGCCAGAATTTATATCAATGAAATCAAGTTTCCCTGTGCTTATCTGTTATTGCAAGACAAAAGGGAATATGTTTGGGATGGACTGCTTTCAAATACAGGCCATATGTCCTCTTTAAAAGCCTTGGGGGTCTCTGGGGGCACCTTAGAGCAGCACAAAGACTGCTTCACAGCAGCTGAAACGAAGTGTAGAGAGGCCTGGCAATGGCCAGCCAAGGGCACACAGCATGCGTACTGATGCACTGTGGGTCCAGAAAGCAAGCAGGAGTTCCCAACATTCACCCTAAATCAACCATCCCAAGTGCAGGTCCTCCCAGGTACACAGGACTTTGTGAGAGAGCCACTTCCCACACAGGCAACTTCACGTAGCATGCTCCTGGGTGAGAGTAGCAGCAGGGGTTTCATTACTTACAAATCGTGGACAGTCACAAACAACACGGGGCAAAAGCTAGTGAGAAATGAGACAATGAACCTGGACATCCTATAGCACTACCTCTCAAATGGTACAGTTTCCAGGCCCAGCTGAGGTCTTCCTCTTCCCAGGAATCCTTCTCTGCCTTCTTGGCTGATGGTCCTCAGGGCTCCTTGCCACATCACTCCCTGTTGGGAGTGTCCAGAGTGATCGTTCTGTGGTTTTCTATCAGTTTACTGAGCTGTCCTGGCTGTCCCTGTTGAGTCGGCCTGTCTGTGTCAGAACCATCATCTTGCACATCTTCAGGAGACTCCATTCACACAGAATGCAGTGTTGAGAGAAGAAAAGAATGGGAAAAGCCACATGCAATGTGGTTTATGCGATGAGGTAGCGCTGGCCCTTGAGGTAAACATCTCACTTCCTGAATGTTATGTACAATATTGAAATCTACTCCAATGGTGGAGCTCTTGCATTGGCTGGCTGAAACACCTTAGTATCTATCCACCAGCAAAATCTAAATGAAACCAGACAAGTACCATCTTCAAATGGACCCCAGGGCGAGGACGTGGTGTCTATTCAGAGGTCATGAAGCCTGGACCTTCAGCACTCTGTTCTTCTCCTGGGTCCTGGCTTGGTGTGGCTACCTGGGACCCTGCTGATCGGGTCAGCTGCCTTCCCAGAGACAGGCAGACATGGATTGGGACGACCTGCAGGAGAGGCACCTAGTGTGCTAAAGACTACCCATCCACACAAACGGGAACTCACTTCCTCTGCCAGAGTTTCTAAGACTTGAAAACAATCTTTGGGGAGAGAGTATAAGTGGCATCCAGGACTGGAATTGTTCTCTCTACAGCCACGCTTTGGAGGAAACCATGAGCCCCTGCTTAGAACACAAGATCTGGGAGAGGAGTCTGTCCCCCCAGAATCCTGCAAATTATGGAAGACGAATCTGATCCACCAGCACTGGTCTTAAGATCTACATCTGCCCTCAGAAAGAACTTGTGGGTCTGAGAAGAGGCCCCTGCCCCCATCTCCCACTTGTTCCCAAAAAAGCTAACTGGAACATTTCCTTTATTAGGTGCTATATTAGTTTCCTGTGACTGCTATAATAAATTGCCACCAACTGGGTGGCTTAAAACAACCAGAATTTATCTTCTCACAGTGCTGGGGGCCAAAAGTCTGAAATCAAGCTGCAGGGCCATGCTTCCTCTGAAGGTCTGAGGTTAGAATCCTTCTTTGTCTCTCTGGGCTTTTGGAGGCTCCAGACATTCCTTGTCGTGTGACCACATACTCCAATCTCTGCCTCCTCCTCTGTGTCTCTCTTGTAAGAATGTATATGATTGAATTTAGGGACCCACCCAGATAATCTGGGATAATCCCTTCCTCTCAAGATCCTTAACTTAATTACATCTATTGCTGAATAAAGTAATAGTAATGGGTTTCAGGGATTACAACACAGGCATATCTTTTTGGGGTCCACCATTCAACCTACTACAGGTTGTTATCTACAGGAAAGGTCTGCATTTAATCAAGCTCTCCATGAGTGAGCACAAGCCCTAGCATACAGGGAGTATCTTTTGACATTTGTAGAAAGGTTGGCTGAAATGTGCATGCAGAATGGCCACAGATCTGAGGAGGTGTTGGTAGCTGGAAAGAAGATGGTGTGAGTTCTGCTTCTCTCCCCGTCCTTGACAGAGCAGCCTCCTTTCCTAGTAATGGGTTATGAGATGAAGCACAGCTGAATCTCTCAGAAGCATGTGAGAGCAGAGAAGCTGTCTTACATTCCACAAGTCATAAGTATTTGGGGGGCAAAATCAATTCCTGAAGCGGTTGTGGAGAGATGGTAGGTCGCAGGTTAGATTTTTATTCTGGTCCAATCAAGAGGACATATGTTGGGATGTGATGTATCTGCTTGTCTTCCCAGCAGGGCGATGGCTGTACTTTGATACAAGTCAACACCTATGACCACCTTGAGAGGACTGAAGACTCTTAAGAGGTGGGACTTGATCTCTGGCTGTAGGATGCCTTGGATGGCGATTGCAGTTGTTGACCACCTAGCCTCTGCCAGCAATGGCTGTCAGGGAGAAATGAGATAGACATAATCAGGAAAGCTGGGGTGGTGGTGGGCTTCCTGTTGGTACTCTAGGAGTGGTGGAACCTGAGGAAAAATGAGTAGAATCAGAAGTGAGATGGGCATGGCCTGAGCACACAGGCCAGTTGGGAGAAGTTGATGGGCAAAACCATTCCAGCATGGAGCAGAAAATAGAGTTTGACCCCCTCCACTGACTACACTGGGTCTGTTCTCTGCACACAGCAGCTGACATGGTTGGGAATGTTAATTCATGTGCGCTCTCTCTCCCACTCTCTCTCTCTCTCTCTCTCTCTCTCTCTCTCTCTCTCTCTCTCGGCTCTATGGAGCCATTACTTGGAATCTATTGTCATCTCCCCAGATTTGCTGCGTGACTGCCTGAGCCCTAAGCAGGAAGCAGGATGAAAGCACCTCTGCCTTTGTTTCCCCTTGGCCTCTGCACAACAATTCTTCCCCCCTAGAGGTGGGGCTCAGAACAGGCCTCTCACTGTCTGCTTCTACTTGTTCCCCCTTCTCCTATCCACTAAAGGTGGGAATCCTGCTGCTGGTTCCTATTTAAAGTGCCTTTCTCATCTACCATGTCCACTCCCTCCTTTTCTGATGCCATAATGACTGCCTGGACATGGGCGAACACTGTTCATGCAGGAGAGGGTAAAAAGCACATCAGTTTTAACCTTTTAAAACATTAACCCTGTTTTTCTTATTTAGTCTATAAGGATGCGTGTGATTGTATGGTTTGCATAGAATTGTATCAATGATGCTTTCTTTCCTTGAGGAATTCACTTTTAGGAAGAAAGAAAAGAAAGAACTTTAACTTAAAAAGTTTAAAAAACAACAAACACAAGGAAGATCGTTAGCAAGGGCGAACCATTCTAATCGGGAAGGAGACCAGAGCTCCGGAGGACTCTTCTCGGTTCTCTGGGGCACAGAATCTCTAACGTGGAATGGAACTTGGTGTTAAGAGTCAAGGAAGATGGTGGTTTCAGTGTTCATGTTTGCAATGTGGAGGTACAATAATCAAAACCATTAATTGGGGTTTCCTTGACATTCCATTGTCAAGGAGACTCATTTGCCTCCTTTGTATTGGGAGCATATTACCAATGTATGTGTAAAAATGTCACTCATCTTTCCTTACAGATTCCAGGTCAGCCTGCATTTTTCTGTGGCTCAAAGTTTAAAGTCTCATGTAATCTAATAAATGTCTGACCTTCCCCAGGGAAGTATAAACAAAATATTTCTTGGTGGTGGTGGGGAGGAGTATAAACTACATCTTGACTACAAGTGTTATGAGCATTCTTGCTGGAGACATACATTGGCTTGTCATACCAACCCTGACAATTAGATCCTTATGGCACACCAGATTAGCTGGTTTGCAGTTAATTCAGCCAGTTACAAATTCTTCAAAGGCAAGGGCTTAACTTCGAATCTGAGGCCATATCCATCTCATGCAGTTTTAAGACGGTCCTGTGGTTTCACTACCTTAAAAAAGGTGCACACAATTTGATTGATAACTCACAGCTCAAATGTTTCCAAAAGGAAAAAAAAAAGCCACTTCACAAATCAATTTCCCCAACTGTTCAATTTTTTTGTCATGAGTTCTCAATTTAACCACTGGAACTGGATCATTTAAAAAAAAATCTATTCTCAAATCATAACATCTGAGAGACCAAGCATACTCCTGAAAAATAAATGTCAAAATAGTCTTTTAATGTTTCTAATTATTGGCATTTATTTTAATAATTTTTCTTCCATAGTGTACATGCATTGCTTTTGAGCAGAGAAACTTAACTATAAAAAAGCACAAACAATGAAAATCCTTTTGAAATCACAAATAACACATTCACAATTAAGCATTTTGGTGGACATCCATCAGGCTTTTTTCCCCTGTTAGGTTGAACCACGTGAAATTGCCAATACTCAGTCAATTTTGGTCTACGGAATGGCAGTTCCATATGGTTCTACCTAATACAGGTATATGCACGCAGAGCTCTACATTTATTTCAAAATGTGATTATTTTTGCCTAATATGTCTCAAACAATTCTCTATGTTTAAATATACATTTTATAATACAAGCTTTTCCTGGATTGTATTAAATGAGTCTCATAACTTATTTGATTAGTTTATTGTTAGTGGATATTTATTACTCCTTCCCCCCATTTACAAAATATGCTATTGTAAATAAGACTACAATAAACATTTTTGTTCTTGTCTGTTTTCTTTTTTTAAAAGATTGTATTTATTTATTCATGAGAGACACAGAGAGAGAGGCAGAGACACAGGCAGAGGGAGAAGCAGGCCCCATGCAAGGAGCCTGACGTGGGACTCGATCCCAGGTCTCCAGGATCAGGCCCTGAGTGGAAGGCGGCGCTAAACCACTGAACCACCTGAGCTGCCCTCTGACTGTTTCCTAAGAACAACTTTTTAGAAGTAGATTTTCTGGGTTGACAGGTTTGAATGTTGAAGGTTTTAAATAGTACTGATAGCACAGACCAAAAAGAGGTGGGTGTGCGGTCTTGGAAAGAGCCTTAGACAGGGTTTTCCACATGCCTGGTTTCAAAACCTGCCTCATTCGATAGCCTAACCTGATTTTATCCTTTGGTAAATGGTGTTATATTGATTTTTAAAGAGTGGATATAAAGGTTAAATAAGATATATCAAATGTCTACTGCATTCCTAATCTCTAGAAGACACTCTAAAGAAGTATCTTCTAGAGATCTAGAGATGTTTTGTTCAGAGGAACGTAGCCTTGGATGATGAGACTTCAGACATGATGGGGGCCAGGAGGAGGCCTAATGCCTTTTCCTCTTCCTTCTCAATAACTTCTCTCCCTTTGCTCTCAATTCCCAAATCCCAGAGGCCAGCATTTATCTCTCTCTGCTCAAATTCTTGGGAGGCTAAGCCTTTTTATGAAATGCCCCATCTCCCTTATAAGAAGGAGGCAAGGGGAAGTTCCACATAGGATTCACAGCACAGGGATGACTGGAACCAAATCTCAACTCGTCTGCCCTGAAGCTTTGTGATCTGGGTCTGGAGAATTGACTGTTATGTGCTATTTTCCTCTCTGTGAAGCAAGTATAAAACTAATATCCCTAGATGACCCAGAGAGTTAGCACAGGTAAAGCACTTAGAACAGTGCTTGGCACACAGTACCCAATAAATGTCAATCATTCCCACTCCTCCTTCACCAGAAAGCAAGCTCTGGAAGAGCAAAGATTTTGAGTCTCCTGCTCACTGCCAATTCCCCAGTGCCTGTGACAGTGCCCAGCATGCCACAGGCCCTCAACCAGTATTTGTTGAATAAATGAGTGTTCTCTGAACCTCTTCATTGCCAGAGCATGGCTGTGGATGCTGCTGGTGCCATGTTGTTGTTGCTGTTTTTCACTCATGACAGAACCATTCTAGAATGTAATCCTAACTTCTTTCTCTGTGGGAGAAAATGTACAATTTCTCAGGCATCCATACTTAATATGACTAGAACTGCAGGAACACACTCTTTTAGTGCATTTGGAGCCCCTCATGTGTGCATGGTCTGACAGGCACTTGTCTATGGAACAAATATTTATGGCCCAGGCATTTCACCCATTGCCTCATATAGGAGAGCCACCTCCAATCACCAGATGCCTGGCTTTGAGCAGCGCAGACACATGCATACACATACTGCTCATATCCCCTGTCCTCAGCCAGGGCTCCAGTATATCTCCCCCTGAGCCACCCGTGGCACAAAGGATGATGAGACAGGAAGAGAGTGGCAGAGAGAATTCATGGTGGTGAGCAATATCTTAGATCACTACAGCTCATCAAACTCTTTGCTAAGTAGTACCATGTACCAGGCAAGGACTGGATATCAGGAAAAGATATGAGTGAGACACAGGGAGAGTAAGGAGGCCGTAAGCCTGCCAGGGAAGGGACTTTGTCTTATTCATCTTTCTATCACAGGGTCCCACACAGAGTCGTCTGGAAATGTGGAATAAATTTACCAATGCAAAATGAGTGCTCAGCTGTGGCTGGATTGTATGTGTCCCCCAAGGTGTATGAGTGGAAGGAGCAGCCGTTTCTGTGAGAATTGGGATGGGGCACACCCATGAAGGTGCCCACAAGGCATCTAAAAGAAAAGTGACCTTGGATCATAAAGAGTCATTTTTTTCCATTGACAAAATAATTGGGAGGCGTATCTTTTGAGAATAGAAAATTTTGAATTGGGGCTGTGTGGTAGTAAGAAAAATGGTCACTCAAACTCACCACATCTTAACCCCTGGAATCTGTGAATGTTTTCATTTTAGTAAAAGGAACTTCACAGATGTGATTAAGTTGAAGATCTTGATATGAAGAGATCATCTTAAATTATCTGGATGGGATTAATGTGATCATAAAGGCAATAAAAGGCAGCCATGACAGTTGGCTGCTGACTCTGAAGATTGACGAAGGGGTCACTAGCCAACGAGTGTATGTGGCCTCTAGAAAGCTAGTAAAAGCCAGGAAATGGATTCTCCCCTACAGCCTCCAGCAGGACTGTAGCCGTGACAACACCTTGATTTCAGGACTTCTGACTCCAGAAGTATAGGAAAAAAGATTGAATTGTTTGATCCACTAAGTTTGTAGTGATTTGTTACAACTGTAATGGAAACATATACAGGCTTTCCTGGAAAATCTGGGTATAATACTGATTGTTATAACATATGCGTATAACATATGCATCATGCAAACTGTTTCACATACAAAGCTGTCTGTTTAGGAAGGGCTCCTGGGAGGAAAGTGTATCTAAGCCCAGCCACAAAGAATGGACTGGATTCCAAGGGACGAATATTGGGATGAGGGGGAGAGGATTTTAGAAAAGGCTGAGTAGCAGAGGAGGAAAGATGCCAACAACATAGAGAGAAGTACATGTCTGTCCCATTGATAGGCTCCTGCGTGAGGGCGGTTGAGTGAGATGGACCTGGAAAGATGGGCTGGGAGGATTGCTGAGTCCCTAAATGCCAGGTCAATATTTTAGTTATAGTTTTTCTCGTTCTTTCCCCAATCATTCTATTTTTTCCACTGCTCCACCAGGCTGCTCTCATTCAGGCTCCCAATGACTTCCATGTCGCCAGGTCTACTGGTTAACTCTCATCTAACTTGACCTGTCAGTCCACCAGCAGCATTTCATACAGTGGATCACTCCTTTCATGAAATTCATTCTCCACTTGGCATGTGGGATACCACGCTCTCCTGGATTAGCTTCTCCTCCCAGAATCCTCTCATTCCTCTTTGCTACTTTCTCCTCATTGCTCTAATGATGCCCCAGGGCCCAGTTTCTGATCCTCTTTTCTTTTCTATTTACACTCAAAGCCTAAGAGATCTCATCCAGTCCTATGATTTAACTACATGCTGATGACTTCGACGTTTTTATCTCCAGCCAAGAGCTCTACCCTGAAGATCCGGTTTGTCTACCGACTGCCCCCTGGATGTCTCTACTTGAATATTTAAAAAGCATTTAAAATAAACATACCTCCAGCTAAATCCCTTTTCCCCTAAGAATGTTCTTCCTATAGTCTTCTTGATCTTGGTAAAGTCCAGTTCTATTCTTCCAGTTGCTGAGATCAAAATCTAGAAGCCGACCTTGGGCCCTCTTCCTTAAACCCCATCTCTAACTCATCAGCAAATATTTTCAGCTCTACCTTTAAAATATAACCCAGAGGTCTATAAGTTTTCATGATCTTTACTTCTGTGGTTGTAGTCTAAGCCTTTGTGAATTTTTTTACCTGAGCTATCATTATGGACTCCTAGTTGCTCTACTTCTTGGTCTCTCCTCCATGGAGCAGTCAGAGCAATTTTTCTAGAACGAGAGTCAGACATGTTTGTGTTTGGCTCAGAATTCTCCAACATAGGTCACTCTTACTTAGAATAAAACTTCGAGTCCTTATATTGAATTACAAAATCCTATGTAAAATTGACTCCACTACTTCTCTGCTCTCATCGGTCAGCTAATCTTTTGCACACTCTGCTCCAACAACACAGGTCTCTGTTCTTCCTCAGGAACACCAAGATTTCATGTTTAAATGTACTGTTCCCTCTGCCTTGAATGTGTCTCCTTCCACCATCCACCTTACCTCCTCCTTCTTTCATTCAGGTGTCTGCTCAAATGTCACTTTCCCCTCCACCCTGAATAAAATAGCACTTTCTTGTCTCTATTTCCTCACTATGCCTAATTTTTCTTCACTGCATTGTTATTAACTGATGTTTATTTGTGTACTCATTGTTTTTTTCTTTCCACTGGTGTGTAAACTCTGTGAGAATAAGGACTTTTGTTCGTTGCTTATCCCTAGGGTCTAGGTACTCAATAGATCTTTGAGTAAATGAATGAATGATAATAATAATAAAGAAGTGACCACTCACTATTTGCCTTGTGCTAGGCACAGTGTTAGATACTTTGGCATATTTTCATTTTATCATCATTGTGGAGCTCATATCAAACACACCTGAAAAAATATGTAATAATAATCCTATTTTGTACCTGAGGATGTGTTTCATAGGCCATGGGGATCTATCAAAGCATTATGCACAAAGCCGGGATAAGCTCACTTTAGGAAAAAGCAACCCAGGTCCTGGGCAAAGGGAACAGGAGCACTGTTAAGCCATCACCATTCTCTGGGCACAAAGGGTAAGGTCCCAAACTAGAATAGAGAAAAAAGGATGGGCACAGGAGACATTCAAAAGTGAGATTAATATGATTTAGAAATATAGTATTTAGAAGACATGTGTCTATGTGGCAAGAGGAGGTCTGATTGAAGCAGAAACAGGAACCCAGGAGAAAATCTTATTTGAGCTTAGTTAGACGTAGGTCGAGTTTACAGGGTTTAAGGGACATCCCGGTAGACATGAGAACACAGAGGAACATAGGATCTGAAGCTTGAGGAAGGTCGGGGGGAAGCTTCAGATACAGGTTTGGGCAGAACTAAGTAATAAGGGGTGATTAGAGGTAAGTAGGAGAGACCAATTCAACCAGACTGTGGTAGTTGTGTCTTCATGATCAGGAATGTGGGCTTCAATTCTGGGCCATTGAGGGTTAGAAAAAACACCTCTCTGGGTACTGTGTGTGTGTGTGTGTGTGTGTGTGTGTGTGTTGGGGGAGATAACAGAATGGTCAAGACCAGCAAAGGACCCAGGCCATTGGCCTACAGAAAAGGAACCTCCAGAGGGAGTAATAAGAAGCACTTTTCTTTCAGATCCACCCTTCAGATGAATAAACACCTGCATTAAATAACCTTCCTCTGAGCATTGTGTAGGCTACACTGCATGGGCATGTGGCCTTGGTGTTGCTAGATCTTCTAGATTTACAGGGATATTGGGAAATCTGGATATTAAAGTAAAAAAAAATAAAATTTATTGATACTATAGGCAAAAAACCCCAAACATGTCTGTAGACCTGCCCTTGGACTACCAGTTTGTAACCTCCACAAAGACTCCTTGGGCTACATTTTGTACCAAGCAGCTCAATAACTTTCTATAAAATTAGATTTTCCCCCAAACCAGCTTCACCGACTCAGGGGAGTTTTGGGGTGTTCTTGCTGGGAGCCCCAGGGTTGCCTCTGCTGGCTGCCTCTAATTTCAGAAACCACATTCAATTTTATTCATTCAACCAATATTTATTGAACTGAGCTTAGCATTGGAGATACAATGGCAAATAGGACAAACATGCTTTTAGGAACAATGTGTATTAGAAGGCATATGCAACAGACACCTAATCCCATTAATATAATTAAATGTCACATTAATATAATTAAGTTTCTAGAAATGAAAAGCAGAAGGTGCAAGAAAAGAGTACAATAAGGGTCAGGTTTTAACCTGGGGAGAGTGGTCAGAGAAAACACTAGGAAAGCCAGGTGATGAGTGAGGAGAACCTTCTGGGCTTGGGATCAGTGTGTCCAGGACTGTATGGGGCTGAAGAATTTGATGAAGAACTAGTGATGCCTAGGGGGCTGAGGAGCCTGGAAGAGAGAAAATGACTGAGCTGGTCCCCCTGTGCCTCGCGGTGTGAGGCGGAATTTCAGCAGGGAGAGACTGGATCCATGTGTCTCATGCACCATGATGCTGAGTGTGGAAGAAACAAGAGTGAGTGAAGGGGAGATGGTGACGTGGCCCACATGACAGAGGACAGGGCTAAGGTAAAGGCATAGAGAAGGATAGAAGTAGCCAGAATATGGAGGTTCAGTAAATTGGATGCAATGATTACTGTTTTCATTAAATACTACTGCTTGGGATAAGCCAAGAATTGCTAGCTGCTGCTGGCAGCAAAATCCCTGGTTAGACTTGATCTGGGCAGAAGATGATAATTTGTTCTTCACTTCTCAAGTGCTGTGGATCATTCCTTTTTCCTGAGAGGAGCCCTTTAACCCCTATGCACCCACAAACCTCACCATATGTGGGCTCAGTGTCTACAGGTTAACATTTAACTCTTTAATTTGGTTTTAACCAAGTGGTTTTCAAACACTTTATCCCTGCCACCCCTGAGCTGAGTCTTGGGTGTGAAACACACACCAGAGATTCTCCACTAATGCCTCCCAGGAGAGTAGTGACAGTCATTAGATCATTAAATGTCTGGCACTGTTCTACATGCTTAACACATGGCCAAGTGATTTATTTTGGCTGTCATCCCCATTTTGCAGATGAGTAGACTGAGGTACAGAAAGGCTAATAGTTTGCTCTAGGTTGTATGTGTAGCAGATGTCAGCACTGGTATCTGAACCCAGGCATCCCAGTCCAAAATCCACAAACTTAGGCCCTAGTCTAACATGTGTGAGCAACACAGTTGTCTTCAGATAGTGTGGTGTCGTGAGTACACTTCCTTCTGTGAAAGACTCATAAAGTGACTATGCCCTCATCACCTCCATCAGTCCATTCAGTAATGTTGCCAGAGGGGATCTGTTCTGGACATGTCTATCTTGGTGTCTGCATGGCTAGTCCTTCTCCAGCCCATGGTGCTCTTTCCTACCCCTTGCTGAAAGAGACCATGTGGTGTTGAGCCTCCTGTAAGAGGTGCAAGGTGCTGCTGATTAGACCAGGGATCAGCCCTTGATCCAGGAGGGATCTGTTTATGGGGTGTCAAGAGCCCAGAGGTGGCCAGCAATGAAGTGCTAGCCCATCAAGGGGGATGATCCTAAGCTCATCAGCAAGTTCCCTGTAGGGCTTTGCCTAGAGGATACAAATGCAATTGGCCCATACCTAACAAGAGGCAGAGTCTAATGAGGAAGGTGGACAAGATGGCAGGACACATTTCCAGGCCTGAGTTTCCCTTCCCATATCTTCCCTGTGAACAGCAATGCATTTTGCTGATAAGGAGGTTTCTCAGAAGGCTATAAATGCCTTGGGAGGCATTTTCCTGGTAAAGAGGCCCTAGGGCAACTGGGCTGCCCACACCCCAGACAGAGACTGTCCAGCTGTTCTCAATCTGCATTTCCAGGAAGCTGGTACAAGTGAAATTCCAGACTTCCTGGCAGAGGAAATCTAGTTCCCCAATTATAGACTCCTGTGACAGGAGGGCCTGTGTTTTGTTACTCGATTAGAGGAGTTGGTTGGAATGGAAGGCCCAACTCCTCAAGCTCCCCAACCATGTCATCATTCCTGGGGCAGCATGCTTTTGGCAGGGGCTGTACCTTTGTCATTGCTCTGCATCCTTTTTCAGATTCTTAGATTTATGAGATACAACCTTCTGCAAGTAGGTATAGGACAGTGTTTTCTAACGTGTTCTATGGAACTCTAGTCTAAGACATGCCCCCCCCCCCACCTTTTTGAAGTAGTCTCCATGCCCAGCCTAGAGCCCAATGTGGGGTTCAAACTCATGACCCAGAGATTAAGATCTGAGCTGAGATCAAGAGTCTGATGCTTAACCAACTAAGCCACCCAGGCACCCCTACCCCTTCCCTTTCTTAACTTCCTTCTAAGTGTTCCAAGGGTACACAACTTTGGGAGGCGCTGCCTGCTAGTTTGTTTAGAGACAGGGCACTTTAGTGTGTTACATAGCTCTCAGAATTCTGTAACAAGGAACCTTCTTTAACATTGCCTTTCCATAAGGTTTCCCAAACTAGATTGATCACCAACCCCCCACACTCCCTCCACCCCAGCTTTTTTTTTCATGTAATAGCTACTCATCACCCACAGAACCAGAATTCTGTGCAACAGACTTTGAAAAACTTTTCTCTAAAAGATCTCAGGTGTAATCATTCAGCATGCAACACACCACTGGCAGCTAATTCTGTCTCAGGCCTTGTGCCAGGCACTAGGGCCACAAAAATTTCAGGCTCAGGCCCTGTTCCTAGGGACCTCAGCTGGGGGAGGAAGACAAGGATGAAGGACACAGAGAGGGGATCTCCAGGCCATGCTGAGGCAGCGAAGACTCCCTGGAAGAGGAGACACTTGAGATGAGTGTCTAAGAACAAGGAGTATTGCACCAGACAAAGGCCCAAGGCCTACAGTAGCCATATTCAGCACAGAGGGATAACTAATACAAATTGTTCCAGAATGGACTGACTACAATACTTGATGTAGTAAATGCTTAACCATCACTTTCTAGTTAATGGGGAAAAACTATAGATTTTGGTTCTCAGCAAAAACACCTTTAATGATTAAGCTATAGACATTTTTCAGGCTCATTTCCTTTGTAATTGAGAAATCGGCGATTTGGAAGAGCCATCTTGGACTCCTACACAAAACTTACTGACCTGTTTCTGACTTCACTGGAGCATGTGGAACTGATGTTGCCAAGCACCAGTATAGAGAAGACTGGGCTGAGAACCTGAAACAAACATGTCTGTCTACCTTTGCTGAAAGTGAGCAGATGGAGGGAGATGTTTATGCTTTCTGGACAATCATTAATAAGCCACTTAGAAAGTGTATCAATTCACTCTGCAGAAAACCAATTTTTTTCAAGTGCTCAGGACCGAATAGAGTATTTGATACCCACCTTGCACCTAGCATTGTGCTAGATGTTTTCATACAAGTTATGCCATTTAAGTCTCTTAGTGATCCCATGGGGGTAGTAAGATGCTATGTTTATTTTACTTATGAAAAAAATTGTGGTTTAGAAAATTAAAGTGATTGGCCAAGGGTGTGTCTAGGACTCAAACTGAAGACTGAGGGCAGATCCAAGTGAACTTCGCACTGTTTTATGGTATCTTTTTGTAGGATGGGGAAGTGAAGGTAGACAAAGAGAAACCGCTGACCTGCACTTTCCTTGAGATGTAGACCAGGTGTACCTGACCAACCATCCTGTATCCTGGAAATCCAGGGCCTAAACTCCAATTTCTCACCACCTCCTGACTATCTCCTTATGACAAAGTATAATTTGTCCTTTCCCCTCCTATACTTCTTGCACTGCGTGGGTAAACTTTCCCTTTGATCTTTGAGGTGATTCCTTCTGCAAATCTCCTATATCACCGCCAAAAAAAACCCATCAACACCAGCTGTGGTTTATTGGCCACTTTATTGGCATTTAGTGGAGAATGCAGAAAATATTAGGGTACTTCCTTCAGCTCTCTTTTCATTTGCCATGTCTTGGAGGTGAGTGGTATACCTTTATATTTAGCATGGTATTAAGGCTAATTATACTTCTGGATCAAAGGAGATCATTCAAACTAAGTGGGAAATGATTAAGTTAGCAGAGTCTGATTTTCTAGTAAGATAAGGCTCCAAAGAAACGTAAATGTAGAACTGGGATTTCCAGTGACTGGGGAGACAAAGGCACAGTCCTCCCATGGATGGAGGCCTGGAGGGCAGGCTGCATCTCTCCTTGGGGTGAGCCTTCTGGAGTCAAGTGCTGTCCTTGGTGCTGAATTTTTTTCCCCCACGATGATGAGAGAAGGCTCAGAAAACCGCGTCATGGGCTAGCACCTTGGAAAAGTTGGATTTTTATTTCTCTTATAAAGTCACAGCCTCCGTCTGGAAGAAGAAATTAACTCAGTGTTTCCTGATCTGACTGATTATTCCAACACTCATCAGTACAGCTGAATGTCTGAAACAAGAAGGCCCTTTGTTGAGTCTGGGGCTCCATGGTACATCTCCCCATCATAAACTGCCTCCATACTTCCAGTATGAAGCCACGAGCTCCAGGAATCATAATCCAGGTTAGAAGGCACAGACTCTGGGATATAAATACTAGTTTAATGTTTTCTGATTTATGTTTAGACACAGAATATTTTATTGAAAATCTTAAGCAGATTCCTGAGATGTACAATAGATTATAATTCCACACTTTTTTTGAAGTAGGGGAGAAGTCTGAAGCTGCAGTCACATAGTCCAACCCCCAGAAGCTCCTCAAGAGTCTATGCAGATATGCTATTGATTGATGGTACAAACCTGAAAACCAGTAATTTTAGTCCAATCTTTTTCTGGCTCTTGACTACTTGTGTGATTTTTTTTTCATTTTAAACTAAGCTCAGAGCACCTCCTTCAGGAAGCTTTCCCTTATACAGGGGTTGTGCTTCTTTAGCCCTGTACTCCCTATTATCACTACATTGATCACTCTGTTGGGTAACTGTGTGCTTCTTCTACTGGACACAGAGGTTCTTGAGGGCCAGGATCATGTGCCTGGAACATGGTAGGTATACAAGGAATACTAATAGGCTGATGTTTAATGAGCCTCCCCCGCAAGGCAAAGCAGGAACTCATCTATAGCATTTTCAAGAAATAATTTCATGGGTTCTGCTTCCACATCTCCAGGGATGGGGAAATCACTCCAAACTGAGGTATCCTTTTCCATATTAAGATTCTTATGATAGCAAAAGTCTTCTTCATTTTGATCCAAAATTTGTCTCTCCATAGCTGCTACTTTCTAGGGATATATAGAACAAGCCAGTGTCACTTCTACTTCATACCTGAACCTTCAATTACTTGAGGAGAGATATCACATTCCTCATTTCTGGGCTAACTTCCATCTATTCCTTGTGGGACATTATTTCATGTCCTTTTGGCTGTTTGTTGTTTTCTTCTGCACATAAAAAGTTTGTCTATATCCTTCCTAAAATCTGGAGCTGGATTTTGAAAGTTGTATGTGAATAAGCGTCTCACACTTACTGCTCTTAGCTTGTTATTCATCGCATTGCTCCAGTTTAGCATCTTTCCTAGGTTTGCTCCTCTATATGTTCAGGGTCTTTCTCTGTCTCATATTGGAAAACGTTTAAACTCAAAGGAAACTCAAAGGAAAGGGCTATTCACCCCATAGCCCTTTACTTCTTTTAGCAGAGTGACTGTTGATGTAAATCCAGTATTTCTTTTATATTGGTCACCTTGAGTTAAATTAAAAAGCAGGATCTTTGGGGGCAGGGGAGATTTGTCTATTTTGTTCACTGCTGTTTCCCTAGTACATGGAAGAATGTTGGGCATATCCTAGGTGCTCAGTAAATATTTGCAGTATAATTGAAACATGAAACATGAATGCTGACATTTTCTGAACCCAGACACAACAGAGATGATGCCAGAACCCACATCTGAAGAATTAATTGACTATCACCCAAGGGTCCTCATACTTCAATATGCAATGTATGTAAGATTCTTTCCCACCTTTTGCTCATGTCTCAAGGTGGGAAGGTGCCTGGGACAAGATTAATTTATTTCCAGTAAATGGTGCCCAACAACATGGGAAAATCTAAGGGACACTGATGATAGGAAATAGAATAAGTAGAAATGTTGATAAAAATACCAAGGATAGTTTATATTTTGGGAGACTTACTGTGTGAGTAGCACTTAACATAAATTTTCTCACTTGAATTCTCACAGTATCCCTATTATTTTAGAAAGACAACATAATTCATAAACCCACTGTCTATCCATGGCATAGATCCCCTCAATGCCTGCCAATCTATGTGTTTCCTGAGGGCAAGACCTGACTCAGGCCTTCTCTGAGTCATTGCTATGTCTATGTACAGAGCTGACCTTAGAGAATATACATCTGCCTAAGACAAAGAAGATAGATAAGAGCAGAAGCTACTTGGGAAAATGAGATCTACTGAGAAGTGGTTCTTATTCCTGGCATTGGGAAACCAGTGATATGGTACCAGTGATATGGTAACATGGCAACATGAGAAGAAAGGAAAAAATGTGTGTGTGTGTACATATATATTTAACAATAAATGCAAGCATATTTTCTTAAAGCTAGTTTTAGATAAATTGGAATTTAATGCTTTGAAAGCCAGGATTGTCTTCTTCTTTTTTTTTTTAAAAAAAAAAGCATAATTGAGGTATAATTTAATACAGTAAAATCCACCCATTTTAAATGTACAGCTCAGAGAATTTCAACAAATGTATGCAGTCATAACCACCACCATAATCAATATATAGAACTCCATCACCCTCCCCTCAAAAAAAAGGTCCTGTGTGTCTATCTACATACAATCTCCCCCTCTTACCTCCATTTCTGAAAACCACTGATCTTACCTTTGTTCCTATAATTTTTTCTTTTTCAGAATGCTGTATAAATTGAATCAAACAGGTTAAAGCCTTTTTGTGCTTGACTTCCTTCACTCAGCATAATGCTTTTCAGATTCATCCATGTTGCTGCATGTATCAGTAGTTTGTTCTTTTTCATTGCTACCTCTTCTATTTTCTGGAAGAGATTATGGAATAGATATTATTTCTCCCTAAAATGTTTGGTAGAATTCTCCAGTGAAACCATTTGAGCCAGAAAGGTATATTTTGAAGAATAGGAATTCATTAGCTATTTGGGATAGTTGGACTTTGGGTGCAGGAATCATTTTGCCCTTTCTTTCCTTTCCAGGGAGGGATTAACGTGTCCATATACCCCTGGAAGACCCTCTAGCTGTTGCTGGGTGAGTTGCAGATCAGAATGTATGGGGGGAGGGGGGAGGGAAGGAGGGATGAAACTGGTGGCAGGAGTGAAATGTCAAAGAAAAGGCAACCAGGGCTTTCAGAGCAGAGCCCAAGAGATAGCAAAACAACATGCTTCACACCGCCTCATGGCCTGTTTATTCAGGAGAAAATCACATCATCAAGGTCACATTGTTGTTTGTTTGCTATTTCTATCCTCCCTAGAAAGAGAGAAAAGCAAGCTTCAGAAAGAAGCTCCTTCTCAGGAGATTTCCAACCTGTGTCCAAACCAAAGTGGTTTGGACGAGCTTTAGATAAATATCTGATTGCTTTTACGGGCTTGGTGAGGCAAAATTTCCAGATGCTTTGAAGTGTTCCTGATGCTCTAAAAATTCTCAGTATTTAATGCCCTGGGGCCTTCCCAATGGGGACAGTATTGATTTGATCATCCCTGGGCTTACGTCCTAAGGACAAATCTCTGTGGCTGCTCTCAGACAAGTTTGCTGAGACTTAGGCCCTGGAAAGTCCTTCTCCAGTGAAAGCTTGACAGGACATGGAATGTGAAGGGTTGCCCTACTTGAGTGCTCATGATGCACACTGCTGGTATGATGTGTGGTCATTTCTGATATTCTGATTACAGTGGAATTCTCCACTGTAATCACTGTAAAAGGCAAATACTTTTAAAACATCAACAAAAAGGGTGGTAGACATAGACAAAGGCAGCCAACTAAGGAAGGGGGTCCTCGGGGGATTTGAGTGCCAGGACTAAGTAGCCATCAACTTTATATTCCTATCTCTTCAGTAGTTTTCTGGGTTTTTTTTGGGGGGGGGGTCACTTCTATTAAGCTACTTCCCTAACATTTATTAAGCCATTCCTACTTGTTTGATCCATGCTCAGTTAGGAATTCCATCTTTGTGCTCCCATAGCATCATCAAGTGATAGCTAAGAGGTGACCCACCTCTCCTGGGTACACTTGCCTGGCTGATAGGTAGGCTATTAATAATTAAAAAGCAATACATACCTCACACCTGTTAGGATGGCTGTTATAAAGTAAAGCAAAACAAAGCAGAATACAGTATGCATGGGCGGGGATTGTAGAAATTAGGAAATTATCCCCTTCTGCATTGCTGACTGGAGATATAGAATGGTGTGGCTGCTGTGTAACATGGTAAGACAGTTCCTCAGAAAATTAAACATAGAATTACCATATGATCCAGCATTTCCCTTCTGGGTATTGACTTGAACGCAGAGACTTGAAGAGATATTTGTGCACCCATGTTCATAGTAGAATTTTTACAATAGCTGAAAGGTGGAAGCTACCTAAAATCAACCGATGAATGCAAAAATGTAGCTTATAATGAAATATTGTTCGGCTTTTTTTAAGGAAGGAAATTTTGACACATGCTACAACACTGATGAACCTTTTTAAAGACGTTATGCTAAGTGGAAGAAGTCAGTTGCAAAATGACAAAAATGGGATGATTCCAGTTATATGAAGCACTTAGAGCAGTCAAATACATAGAGACGGGAAGCAAAATGGTTGCCAGGTGCTGGAGGGCAGGACTAATGGGGAATTTGTGTTTAATGGGAAGAGTTTCAGTTGGGGGAGATGCGGACATCCTGCAGACGGATGGTGGTGAAGGCTGCACGATATGAGTGTACTTAATGCCACTTCAAAATGATCAACATGGCCAATTTCATGCTATGTATGGTTTACCACAATAAAAAAAAAGCAATATATTCAATTTTCTTTCCTCCTCAACAAAAGACAGAGTAAAGGCAAATCACCAAGCTGCTTCTAGACACTTATTAGGAGAATACATGAGATAAGTCCTATATCAGTTCTTTAATGACCAAGTTCTGTCCCAATATAAGGAAATAATATAATTTTCTGGAAGGCAGAGTGTGTGTATTAGTTAGGATGTTTTGTGTTGTACTTAATAGAAAACTCAACATAAGCTGGCTTAGAAAATAGCAGGGATTTAGGTTACTTAAATGTCCAGTGGTAGGTATAGTTCATCAGGGCCCCGACTTGTATTTCTATATATTTTCCTATCCTGACATTCACTGGGTGTTGCCTTTACCATCTTCCAGGTTACCTTCATGTAGCAAAATGACAGTTTGCTGAAAAAACAGTGTCTGCCATGTGCTGAGAGAAGCAGAGAAAAGAGATGGAGACCTACTACTCTTGGACTTTTCCTGGATTTCCATTCCTGGTTATAGACCTTCTGGTCTCCAGCTGCATTCTTAACCTTCAGTGCTGAGAGCCAACTCACACCATTAAAGTAAGTTCTTCTTCTTCTTCTTTTTTTTTTTATTTAGATTTTTTCTTTTTAAAGTAATCTCTATACCCAATGTGGGGCTCAAACTTACAACCCTAAGATCAAGAGTCGCACAACTACTGACTGAGCCATCCAGGTATCCCATTATTCTATTTTTCTGTTTAATCCAGTTTCAGACAGTTTCTGTTACTTGTAATTAAAGAGTCCAAACAAACATAATGGGACTTCTTCTTTAGTTTATACTTTGCTTTCTTTTCCTTCCCCCTGCCCCTCTGCTGCCAGTCCTTTTTGTCTAGGCTTCTGAGTGAGTTTTCTCTGCTGAAGGATCCAGGCTATGGAGCCATACTAAGCCCACAACTACTCACCAACTCTGCCCCAGCATTAAACTGGCTGACTGTCCTACAACCAAACTTGTAGGTTTTGACTTATTTCCTAGGAGGCTTCCAGGCCTCTCCTGTAAAAGTGCCCCGGCTAAGCACAGCCAACTGCCCTTCTGACAACTTAAAGGGAAGTGTCTTTTAGGATTAGGGTATGGCCCTTACTAACCATGGCTCCTTAAATTTATGATAAATCATGTGCTGAGTCAGTCACTTCTTGCCTCCTCCTAGGACCCGGCATAGAGTCAATGCCTACATCTGGACCTAGAGACAGACAGATTGATTGATGATGAAGAGACAGCATTACATTTCCGATTTCTCACCAGCGACTGCATTCCTTTACAAAATAGATCCCTTGGTATGATAAGAAGTTATATTAGTTTAAAGTAATTACTTACACTATTCAAATTGCTCTGCCTAATTGCTTCTAAAAGTGAATAGAACTCAAGAAGGGAAGAGCTGTAAAGTCTGAGTCTGTTCTCCAGCTGGATCCTCTTACAAGCAGATATGAGTGGTTTCTAGTTTAAAAGAAGCTGGGTGATTAACTAGAGCCACATCTAGTTTCCATTAGACCCCAAGGGTAATGGAAAAAGGGAGGTATCTGCTCTGAACAAAAAAATGTTTGGTTGCTTAGTCTGTTGTTAAATCAAACTGTGGACCTCATTGGGGACCTCCTTCCCTCAGAAGACAAAACAAAACAAGAATTCTGTTTATGTTTTGCCCATGTTGCTATTGTTCCATTATTTCTTTATATTCTTCTGGAGCTGGAATCTGGGGGGGGGGAAACTGGTCTTCATGAATGTATTCTTTCTTTCTTTCTTTCTTTCTTTCTTTCTTTCTTTCTTTCTTCTTTCTTCTCTCCATCTACCTATCATGTGTCTTTTTATGTTTAATAAATTAAAGTGAATTCAGTACTTCCATTAAGCAAGTAAGGTATGGAGCTCTTTAGAAGGGGATAGACATGCAAATTAGGAAAAGAGCCTGATGAAGTTTTGTGTGCTGAATCCAAGGACTCTTGATCTCAAGATGTGATAAAGTGGAAGGATGTGTCAAGGAATATATGAGAAAATAATAATTGGCTTCTTTGAATTGGAAAGAGAGAGCTGAGGCAGACAGAAGACCTCCCAGAAGCCAGTCTTCATGAGTTTTCAATGCAGTTATCTTGTGGAAGGATATTAAGAAAATAGGTGGTGGTGATGGAAGGAGAGGGGGTGGGGAGAGTTATGGGGGAAATAATGTTTTTGAGAAGCATTAGGAGAGAGAAGAGCAATTTGCAGGCTTTTCTGTGCAGTTGGAAAAACAGCTCGTATTTTCTGTGCAAAATGATCAAAGACAAGACTCAGGAGGGAAAAGCCTCAACCAGCCTAATCTTCAACAAGGGCTCTGGCTGATGATAAAACTTTCAATGGTTGAAAATGGCTGAAGTGTCAGCCTCAGTCTTCTTCATCAAAGCCACCACACAGATGTTCATTAGAAGCAGATAGATGACCATCTGCTGGTCAAGGTCACATGCTTTCCTACTTAGAGAGGATGTGGATTGGGGGGAGGGTCACTGGCTAGACCACTGTCCACTTCAGCTGATGAGGTGGCCAAAGAGTGCCTGTAGCCACACACAGAAGTTTCAGGGAGCTGTAGTTTAGGCTGGGCCTAACAACGTGGGGGCTTTTATGAGCATGCCCTCCCCCAGCCTCCTAGAGCATGAAAGACACTATTATGGGGTCCAGGGTTTTATGGGTTGAGCAGGTAAGATATGGAGCTTAGGTGTCTCCTCTTTCAGAATCAGCTAGCCACCCTGAATAAGAACTATTTCCTGAAAAAACAGGATTTCACCTTTGAATGTAAGCCTCAGTTTCTGTCATCTGTCATATCAAGATCGTCATGAGCCTATCTCATGAGTTGATGTGAAGAATAAATGCAATGATCTAAGGCCTGAACACATGCTTGGCACATATAGGTGCTCAATAAATTTTAGGTACAGTTGGTATTAATGTTAGT
Source organism: Vulpes vulpes (assembly GCF_048418805.1). NCBI lineage: Eukaryota > Metazoa > Chordata > Mammalia > Carnivora > Canidae > Vulpes > Vulpes vulpes. The sequence continues at coordinate 86,540,975 of NC_132790.1, forward strand.
ATAAGCATTAAATATATTCCCTAGGATATTTTTAGATTCTATTTTTATATTTTTAAAAGATTTTATTTATTTATGAGAGAGAGAGAGAGAGAGAGAGAGAGAAAGAGAGGCAGAGACACAGGTAGAGGGAGAAGCAGGCTCCATGCAGGGAGCCCAACGTGGGACTCGATTCTGGGTCTCCAGCATCATGCCCTGGGCTGAAGACAGGCGCTAAACTGCTGAGACACCCAGGGATCCCCCTAGGATACTTTCTATCTCTCACGAGAACAAAAAACATTCTAGATCTTTCAAATAGGGAATTTAACACAGGGAACTGGTTATGCACATCATGGAAGAGCTAAGAAACCAATCCATGGGACGGTGAGGAACCCCAGAATTTAGCAACAACAGGAAGCTGCTATCAGTTTCAGTGCTGGAGGAATAAGAAGAGAGTCTAGAGGCCAAGGCCATCAGGCTAGATTTAGAAACATGGTGGGACCTGGTCAGTGGGAGGTGGAACAATAAAGGCATAGATCTGATGATAAATGCTCAAGGCCTGCTTGGATAAAGCCATCAAACTTTTCTGTTAGATTATCCATATGTCTCTCCAGAGCCAGGGTCATAGGAGAATAGTAGCCCTTGTTGGTCTTTCTTACTGAGACACCACTGGAGGAAATGCAAGACAGGAAGGAATGTTCTGTTTTCTTTCTTCCAACCTTCCAGTCTTCTAGTAGTGTCCACATTAGTTGAACTACCTGGGAGTAAGTTGGCATGGAGCTTGGGGAGTGCAGCTCTGTACCATACAGAGAAGGGCAGCAAAAGAGAAGGAAAAGGATAGGGGAGCAAGCAAGCCAATGAGCGGTATGACTTACAAAGCCAGAAGCAGTGACCCACTCTAATCCTTGGAAGGTGGTAGAGATGGTCTGTAGGCTCCTCGGCCTTTCTGCCCTTCAGCTTGTCTCCTACTGGTTATTTCATGCTTGTCTTGCTCATTTAAGTCTGATTTCAGGGCATTTCTTCTTACCCAGGAGTTGGTGGCTGGTAATGGTTTAAAGAGCTGCCTCTCAGGGAATTTATACTTTAGCAAGGAGGAGACCATGAAGCAAGGGAAGATCGTTCTAATGGTGACAGTTCAGGCTTCAAACGTAGGAGGTTGTGGTTTGGTTGAGTTTGGTTTTTAATCCTAAAATCTTCATTCCTAGAGGCCTGAGAATTACATGAACTCTGTTTACATATAGAGATTACTTCATTTGTTGTCACAGTCCTGTGAGGTAGTGGACAGGGACTGATCGCCCTATGTGAAGAAAAGCATTCAGTGTGATAGAGCTTTAAGTGGTAGAGCTGAGGTTCAAATCCAGCTTTTTCCAGCTTTCAAGTGGGGAGTGTCCCCATTTCACATGATGCCTTTCTCAAGGAAAAAAGCACGGGTTCAAGGGCAATGGCATTTATTGGAGCAGTTCATTCTTTCTGCTAGCAAAATGCCTCCTTTATCACATATTAAATACATATACATATATGATCCTATATATATATAGGATCTATTTCTGGAATATTTTATTCCCTCTGATTTCATCTATTTATCTAATCCTGTATGACTATCATGCTATTTTAATTACTTTAGCTTAAGAATATGTTATAATATATGGCAAAAAATGTCCTTTCTCCTTTTCCTTTTCCTTCCTCTTTTTCTTAACATTTTTCTTGGTTCTTCCTGCATATTTTCTTTTCTGGGATAAACTTGGAATCTGCTCATCAAACTCCAAAAAGAAATCCATTGGACTTTTCAACTGGGCTATGTTGAGTAGCAAATTAATTTGAGGAGAATTCTCATCTTTGCAATAGTAAATCTTTCCAGGTAGCAACATAGGCCAACTCTCGATTTATTCAATTCTTTCTTATGTCCCTCAGTGAGACATTTATGGCCTTATTCAAGCAAGTCTTGCACATTTCTTGTTAGATTATTCCTAGAATTATTATAGTTTTGGTTGGGGACATGAATAAGGTATTGCCTCCCATGACATTTTGTAATTGGCTATTGCTGATGTAGAGAAAGCTCCTGCTTATTGTGTGCTTTTGTACCAATCACCTCCCCAAACTTACTTGGTTTTAATGGCTCTTTAGTGCACTATTCTGAGTTTTCTAGGTAAGGAGTCAGATAGTCTCCCCTACCACATTTAAGCTGTTCTTCCTTTTATACTTTAACTCCCCACATGCGGTCTATAATTTATCTCATTGCCTTTATATCCTGTCTTGAATTGTAGTAATGTCTGTGTATTTTATTGCCTATAGTAGATTGTCTGAAAGTAGAAATTGTCTTATTTATCTTTACACCATCTCCCCCCATTCCCCCAAGACCCTAGCATATTACTTGGCATTAAGTGTATAGTATATGATCAATAAATGTTACTATAATAGTTAGGCATGCCTTGTAGTATAGTGAATTATGCATATTAAATTCAGATTAGATTGTGTGTTGAAATAACATTTTGTTTTAACCAACCATATCCTAACCTGACTTCCTTGTATCCTGAAGCTTTTCCCCCAGTTCAGGCACTAAATTGGAATTACATTGCCTTGGGGTGAGAGGGCCTCAGAGTACAACAGAGAACAAAGATGTCAAATTCTTGGCTTTGGAATGAAAAATTCAGGACCAGACAAAAAGGCAAGCTTTGTGATTCAATGGAATTTCATTTCCCTTCGTACTCAGCCCAACACATACATACACACACACATATAAACATACCTTAAAACTAGAAAAAAAAAAAGATTGTGAAAAGAGGGAAGGCGGGGGTCAGTGAAGTTGCATGAAGTCAGAAGAAAGGGCCTGCTGCCTGGAGCTCTGACTGAGCAGGGCCATCAGGGGTCCTGGGAGGATGTCCATCTTTCTGTGCTTGAGCAGAGGACACTGCCCCAGCTGAGGACCTCTGTCTGTTGTCCTTTAAGAGGCAGCCAAAGAAGATCACCCCCTGGTATTAGTAATCAGGTCAATGTTGAGGAGCTAACAGGAATGATGCCCCCCTGGATCCCGAGGCCTGGCTACATCTCCATTGTACCCTTCCCATGCCAACACTCTGCTTTCCATGGCGTAGGGCATGCCTGAGCTGCCAGAGAGGACAGGGGGTCTTGACACCGAGGGCAGTGGCAGTGGCCCAGAAAGAAAGCCCTCCTCATCTTCATCTACCCAGCCCTTGGCAATAAGGCCTAGAAGAAAACTGCTCCGTGTCTCCCAGTTGGTGGAGACAGAGGGGGAAACAATCATCTGTTTACAATTAATCTTTTGAGGGCAGAGATTGGCTGAGTCGATGGTGATTCCTCCTCCATACCTGCCCACCACTCCTGTGGCCTGGTGAAGGGGCTGGTGCATGAAAGACATTCAGGAGCCATCTGCGAGGTGAAGGTGGTCAACTCAGCCCAGGATTGCTCCAGGATGCAAGTGCAGGGGTAGCTGAGAGCAGCAGGACCAGAGGAGACCCCTTCCTCCCCTCTCAGACCAGCCCCCACCCTATTGCTCCCTCCTATAGGGCACCAGTCAGCAGATGAAGCTGCTGGCTGTCTAGGGAAAGGGCTTTCCTGGCAGCCTGCCGTCTAATGGTTTCCGGATTTCAGTCTATCTAGCTCTTTAGCCCCATAGAGGAATTAGCCACAAGGCACCAGGCCTAGGGGTGGGGGGTGGGGTGCAGTACTGTACAGTCTGCAGAATTGAGATGGGTGCCATCGGGATGTTTCAAGCTGATGCACAGCCCTAAATAAACACTTTAGAAAACCAGAGAATGTCTAAATTGGGAGGGCTTCAGAGGTGCTAAATGCAACTTAATTCTTGTACTGCTGGGGCCCCCTGAGGGGCAGTGGCAGGCATGCGGTTCCAGTGTCACCTCCATACACCACCCCCTAAGCATTAAGTCCTTTCCACCCTGGATCTCAAGGCAGCCTTAACTGCCTGTCTTCACCCAATCCATTGTAGTTTTGTATTTACGTCCACATCACCGCTTTCAGAGCCATGCTGTGAGAGCGGGGTCCTCTGGTCTTCTCTCCAGGAACACCCGGCATACAGGCTGGTGAGCAGCCACCAGTCCAGGGATGTTTGTTGAGTGAATATGTGAACGTCACCTCCTCACTGCTGAGTCAAAATAGGGGGCTGGAAGATGAAACAGAGCTACCCACCCATCCCCTGACAGTGCCTGCCCTGAAGTAAGCCAGGGAGCCTCTCACGGTTCTTCTGAGAAATGGAAGGAATCACAGATGCTATAGAGGCCCCACGGGATGGTGAGCACAGAGCCCTGGAAGCTGTCACCTTGCATGGTGCCAGCGTGCTCTTCCTTTTGCAAATGCGCTTGGCCCTCGTGTTAGCATCCTAGGGCTGCCCTAACAAGCACCATAGACTGGGCGGCTTAAACAACGGACATTTGTTCTCTCACAGTTCAGGAGGCCAGAAGTCTGAAGCTTGAAGTCAGGAGGGCTGGTTCCTTCTGGAGGCTCTGAGGCATAATCCTTCCTTACCTCTCCTGTCTCTGGTGGTCACTGGCAAACTTTAGCATTCCTTGGCTTGTAGATGCATCACTGCAATCTCTTCCTGTCTTCACTTCAACTTCTTTCACTGCCAAAGTTGTCATTTTCTGTCTCTTATGAAGACATTCTCATTGGATTTAGGTCTGCCCTAAACCAGTATGCTCTCATCTTGATCCTTACTTCAATTATACCTGCAAAGACCCTATTTTCAAATAAGGTCACATTCTGAGTTTCCAGGTAGACGTTGATTTTGGGGGACACCATTCGATCCATTGTGAATCTGTAATTCCATTACCCAGATTTAGTTCTCTGTTCCAGCACATCTGGGCATGTCCCTTGTAGTCACAGCTGGGTTTATGACAGTCTCCAGATCTTGCAAAGGAGCAGAAGGGTACTGCTTTCAATGGTTTGCATATGCCCAGTGCCCACTAGGCCCTATAAAGCCCTGCTTTCTGTAATCATTCTAGTAGCCTCCAGGATATATTGCCCTCATCTTTCTAAAGAGAAAAACATAGCCTTAGAGGACTGAAAAGGGATCTGAGATGGTAAAGGACACACCAAGGTTCAAGTCCAGGTCTATCTTGACCCGACACCCATTTCTTTCTATTCTACCCATTATATAGGAGTGACCACTGGATGCTCAAGATACAACAAAGAAAAAGACTCCATAACACGGACCTTACATTCTGTGGAGGAGACAAGCGGTGAATACGCAGGGCAGTATTAGGAGGCTTAAGTGCTCTGGCAGTAACAAGCCAGGGTCATGTGACAGGGACCTAGGAAGAGCAGCTTTCAGCAGAGACTTCTCTGGGGAGAGATACCTAAACAGAATCAGCGTCAAGAAGGAGCCAGTCATGGGGACAGCCCACTCAGGGCAAGTGGGAAGTGGAAATAAACTTAGAAGAAGAGAAAAAAATCCACTGGGATTGGGGTGAAATGGGGTGAGGGTGAATCAGAGGAGGCTGAGTCAGATCAAGTGAGGCCTTGTGAGATAAAGATCTTGCATTTTACTTGAGGTTGCTACTTTGGAGTCTTGCATTTTCTTTGAGGTCTTGAGAAGGACTGGCTCAGGGGTGGGTGTGCTCTAACGGGTGTTTTTAAGAGTCATTCATACTCTCCTGTAGAGAACTAGATGGGGAGCCAGAGAATGGCCAGGAGGCTATAGCAAGCATCCAGGTGAGAGAAAGGGGAGCCTGAGGGGCCAGATGGAGGCCATGCAGATGCCCAGAAGAGGATGGAGATAGGGAGTTTGGGGGCAGAGCCTGGTTGGGTGACAGGTTAGATATATGCTGTGACTTGAAGGAAGAAGTCAGGGCAGCTTCTCTGTTTTGACTTGAGCAACGAGTGGAAGGAGGTGCCTCTTTATCAAGAAGTGATATCTGATGCAGGCGAGAATTTCACGGCGTGTGGGGGGCAAGAGTGGGGATGGAGAGCCATCCCACCGCACCCCCCCTTCTCATTCCTTCCCATCCTGGCAATACTGTAAGACATCAGCCATCGTCCACTTCCTAGTGTACTTTGGGCCATCACATAGTTTTCCTTTCTGTCAACTACCAGAAAGCATATTGAGAAGGCCCCGGATGGTACTGGATGGATGGTGAAGGGAGGGAGAATTCTGGGGCTGGCCTAGCTCTGGAGATCCCCTTGGGAGGGCAGGGACTCTTCTGGGGAAGGTTGAAGACAGGCACTGGGGGACTTTTTAATTTTACAGATAAGAGGTGGGACAGGTGGGAGCAGGCCACAGGTGGCGGGAGGAGCAGTGGGGCCAAGAGGTGAGAAGTGGCACCTGGACCGCTAAAGAGGCAAGGTGCCCCCTCTCCGCGTGGTGCCAGCCCATGGCTTGGGAGAGGCACGGCGCTTCGCTGAACCACCCCAGAGGCCCTGTCCCCTGGAAGCCATGCGTCCTGGGGACCAGATCTGATCAGCGGAGGTACACCAAGGTGGCCCTGCCTGGAACCAGCTCGCATGTGACACTTCCTTCTTCCCACCTTCCACATTTCCTGAGGGATTTCAAGTTTAACTGGTACCGAAAATGGTAAGCTAGAAGATGAAACTCGAACTGTGGCGCGTCGGGTGTCAGCCAGCAGCGGGGAAAGCATTACCCCCCACACATCAAGCTCCTACGCCCCCCGGATCACACCCTGCAAGCTGCCAGCCTCCCGCTCCACTCATGGATAGGCCTGCTCATCTCTTTCTCCGTCAGAATATTCTATTAATCAGAACATTTCACTTCCCAAACACACATTTTCTGTATCAGGGCGCTGTGTAGACATTAAGTTTAAATGTAAATATTTGAAAATTGTTATTTATTTGTACCTATTCCCAAAAGGGATCTGAGGCAGCTTGTGCATGAATTAGGGCAGTTAAGACAAAGATTTTCAAAAGAGCTTGCTGAAAGTACATTAAAAAAAAAAAAAAAAAAAAAGAGGAAATTGCAGTAGGAAATCAGAATAAGCAGTAGTGATCTCTAAATTTAGCTTAAAGCTCCCGGCATCCCTAGAAAAAAAGGGAAGCACGCTTGTTTGTTTAGTTCCCTGTGCCTGAACGAGGCGAGCAGCGTGGAGGCAAACAGCTGGCGAAGCAGTCTTGCCATATTGGACGGGAAAGTGCCTCTGAGACACACAAAGGCCTAAGATCCAGGTGTGACATTGGACGAGGCATTAACCTCTTTGAGCGGAGGTTCCTTATCTGTAAAATAAAGGCAACTATTATAATTATTGTAAGCAGGGGGCCTGGTAGTCACTCCTCCTGTCCTTGGCTCATCATTCTGGGAGGAAGCGTGTCATGGGGACCCTTACATAAGAGCCAGTGGGTAATGCAAGAGACAGTGCCATCTGGTCACATCCACCTCCACGCTGGCCTGTTGGCCCAGTAGCTCTCGGAAGAACCCGTCTCCCAAAGGAAAAGAAACCTACCCCTGGGCCCCGGGAAGTGAGGGCAGAGGAGAGCTCTGCCTGGGCCTGCTGGTTCAGGGCCCAGGCCTGCCCAAGTAGGCTGAGTCCGTCTGCGTGCAGCTTGTCTGGGAGCAAAAAGCTGGCAGCGCGGCGGCTGCTGAAGGGGCCTCCGCTCCTTCGACAGCCCAGACACGACTGCACACCTCTGAGGCCTGCCAAGCTTCTCTGTCTGGACCATCCTCACATGTCTACGAATCCTGCTCCCTCTGGCACCTCCTCAGTGAGACCAGTGTCCTCAGGGGACCCCCCGCTCCCATCCTTGGTTTCATAACAGGCTCCCAGGACAGAAACCCAACTGCAAAATGGTTTCTGGCCCTCCCTTCTGCCCCCGATGAGATCCTACTCTTTGCTGGGGATGCGGAGAAAAGGAACAGAGAAACCAGTTCTCCGAGAGGGAAGAGCAACACAAGCATAATGACAGCAGCTAACATTTACGGAAGGTTGGCCGGGTGCTAAACACGTTACAAGGACTGGCTCATTTAGTTCTCAGGACAACTCCAGTCTATCTCCACTTTACATGAAGGGAAATTGAGGCTCAGAGAAGTTCAGTGGTTTGCCCGGGGTCACACAGCGGATGCCTGGCGGGGAAGGGAGTCAGTCCAGAAGCCTGAAGTATTAACCACCTCCCCTAGCCACGTATTACTGTCTACTCCGGGCTTTTCCTACCGGGCACCTTTCATCCCAGAAGAGCTTTGCACTTTAGTCCAAAGAGATGCAGCAGTGGTAAAATCAGCTATTAATGGAAGAGGGATTTTGAGTTAATTGACTGCCTTCCTAAGCCCCACATCATGGGTGTTCAGCCTCTCTGTATCTGGTTTCCTCATCTATAAAAATAGGAACAGTAATACATAGAGATTTCAGGAGTTGTTGTGAAGTTTAAATGAGTTACTGTGAGTAAAATCGCTTAGAACGGTGCTGGGACAGGGTAGGTGCTGTGTGGATGTGACCATTTTCACAGTCACTGTGATCAGGGCAGCGGCTTCCATCTCCTGCCACATCTGAGGACAGTCCTCCTCAGGGGTGGAGCAGTGGATTCCCAGGGGAAAGACCGTGGCAGCGCCCATCTGCGCCCCCCTGTCCTGCCTCCTCTGGGCAGGTGGACCGTGGTGGCCGGAGGGAGGAGCCCAGGAGCTCCTGTCTTCCCCACCAGGCGACTTCTGGTATTCCTTAGCCCCTGGGGACCCAGGCCTCTTGGGGTGCCTATGCTGGGCCGAGCTGGATGTTATTTTCTATAGCAAGAGGAGAGGAGGATTCTCTGGCATTCCTTGCGTCCGAGGGGGGAAGATCAGGCCATTCACCGAGCTGTCAGGTGTCACCTCTTTCATGCCTGAGTCCTGTCTCCTCTCATCAGTGTATTCTTGGTTGGATGGTTTGGTACCTGTGCACAGGGCATGTGGACAAGGAAATGTGGGGAAAGGAGAATCTGCCCTTGGTGTAGTGCCATGGCCTCCCATCCCCCTCACCGTGGGGTCCACAGCTCTGTGGCCATGGCTTCCTGCTGCTTGAGCTGGGCTCTCACACAAGTCTGGGCCCCTCTGAGGGTATTCTCCTGGCAACCCCTGCATTCATGCACATCTACAACCCGATTGCCAGCTTCTGGGGGTAGCCATTGGGCATCAGTCTCCCACTGTGCACACAGCCCTGGGCATCACGGGGCACAGAGGATGCTCAAGAGATTGGGGCGGCATGGCCATCCACACCTCTCCTCCTGGTGAGGCGGAGCTGTTCTCACAGATTTGTACCATCCCAGGAAACTTAAGAAAATGTGGGGTCATTTGGTAGATACAGATTCAAACCCGTCACAATTTCCAGATACTCCTCATTAACCTAATTAGTAAGATCCAGTGCGTCAAACCTCCTGCAGTGCTGGCTCTTTACCTGTATTATTATTCAATTCAGGAAATGCTTCCTGAGTACCCACTATGTGCCAAGCTCTGCTAGGACCTGGGAGACGGAGGGGAATCAGTGAGGCACAGACCTGGTCTCTTGACACCTAGAGGAGTGAGGCCCAGCGGGGAGACACTGTACCACCAGTGGAGACAGAGACGTGAGAGGTGGGAAGGGCAGGGCCATGTGCAAGGCTTGGCACGGGGGCTGGTGCGTGAGCTCTGGGCCGGTGCCCACTGAGAGTCAACCCCAAGCTCTCCCTTCGTAGCTGTGCAGTCTCGGCGAATGAGCGGACCTCTCTAAGGCCCAGGCCTCACCTGTAGAGGAGAGCCAACGGCACCTGTGCTGCAGCCCCAGGGTGAGGAGTACGGGAGCGAATGCTTGTGTGTCAGCGGACTCAAGCATCACAACAGCCCCAGGGCCCGGGGGCCTTCCCCACTTTACTGTATATTGTCAGTGGGAACGCATTCAGTTGCTGCTGCGGTGGTGGTTATTATTATTACTGCTATTGAAGTAGGCTCAGATGAAGGAGGACTTATTCTGTTGGCAGATGGTCAGGAAAGATTGCACAGAAGAGGTGAGATCTTTGCAGAGATTTGATGGGTGAAAGGATGCACCAGGCGGTCATCAGGGAGAAAGGCATTGCGGGCGCTAAGATGACCGTGGGCCTACAACACGGGGGGGCCCTCAGTGTGACACAATGTGTTCCAGGAGCCAGGCAGCAGCTCGGTAGCCCGGCTGACCACCCCGGCTTGGGCAAGGGGACTACACAAGGGGAGCACTACAGCTCCCCGCTCCACTTCTGATAGGAGATACCGACACCCACCTGGTCCCCTGCGGCCTCCAGCGCAGGTGGGCTGATGGGTCACTCTGCTGGTGACTTTTCTGTTCCCTTGGCTGCTCTAACTGGCCAGCCTGGAAGCCCCCACGCACCAGTGTGGGGATAGCTAATTGGCAGTGAGGCATCAGGGGAGGCCCAGCATCCTGGCCCCTGGCTGTCCCCTTCGCCGCAGCAGATGGCCTGCCATCTCCAGCCCCTCCGAGACGCCCCCTCGCAATTACCACTCCACAGCTGCCATGCGCGAAGGTTAGCTTGGTGCTTCAAATGTGTGCCTGGAAGATTATGTAACCCGCTGGCAGGAGAAAGCCGCCACACTTGGCGAGTTTAGCAAGATTAAATGTGTCAACAGTCGGCTTTGAATATGAAATAATGCAAATATCTTCTTAGTTTCATTTGAATTAGAAAAAAAAGTCAAGATCAGTCCATGTTCTGTCTAAAATGCTATAGGTTGAGAACATGCTGAACTCATTCATTCATTCCACAAATGGACAAAAAGGGCTTGTTCCAGACAAATGCGATACATTGAGAATCAAACATAATTAGAGAATCCTGCCTTCAAGGAGTTTACATTCTTGGAGGGGGAGACAGACGACAAATAATACGCACAATGATTGCATGCATTACCTAGTATAAAAGAAGGTGAAAAATGTCATGGAAGAAATTACAAAATAAAGCAGGGAGAAAGGTAACAGGGGTTCAGGGAAAGGGAAAAATACTGTGCAATAAATAGGGCAGTCAGACATGTTTTCAGTGAGAAAGTGGATTTGATGTAGACGGTGCTTAGGTAACTTTTCACCATCTTGGTTGACCAGTGTTTGGTATGTAGGTCTCGGTGGTCTTGAGACATCTTCCCCAGTTGTCATGGGCAACCTCCCTGGGGAGGGAGGCTGGAGAAGCACATATCCCCCCACAAAGGGTGACCAGCTGTTCTGGGTTGTCTGGGATGGAAGGGTTCCCAGGACATGGGAGAGTCAGAGCAAAAACCTAGAAAGTCCCAGGGAATGGGGGAAAATGGTTACCCTTTCCCCACACCAATGTCTCAGTAGAATCTTACTTCTAACCCAGCCCAGTGAACCATCAGCCTAGCCATATCGAGTAGACTGGCTGTCCAAGACTGGCCTTGTCTTATTCATCTTTAAAATTCCCCAGTGCCTAGTTACCAACATTTCTTGTCTTAAGCCATTCTTCATGTGATAGATAAACAAGAACTAAGAGAGGTGCAGGATTTCATCAAGATCAAACAGTAGAAGAGCTTTCTCCTCTCCTCCCATGGAGGAACTTTCTCCTCTCAGGCCACCTTCGGACCCAGAGGAAGAGGAAATAAGCATCCATTTCCAGTGTGATTTTGAAGGTCTCCAGGGAAATTTTACTTGCAGATGTCGTGGAACTGAAAAACATTTGCCTCAAGTAAAGCTTGAATGTTCTCCAAAGATTCCCATTGTTGAGACCCCTCTGGAGTCACAGACGTTCAGGGCAGATTGACTTCAGGGTTCCTCCAACAGAGGGATTGCCATGTTCTGCCGAGTGGTCGTGGTGCTGAGCAGAGCGTCTGGCCTCCGGTAGGGTGTTCCCCATTACACTTACTAGCGTTATCATTCTTTCCATTACGCAGGCACTTCAAACTCAGCTTGCTCCAGAACCAAGCTCAGCAATCTCCATCTTCCCCACCCCTAAGCTTGCTCCCAAGCTTCACTTCAGTGAATGGTCACCATCCTCTAATGAGCCACACCAGAAGCCTGGCTGGTCTTCTCCCACTCATGTCCAAAGCCCATGCATCACTCAGCCTTATCTCTCTACTGCCTCTCGAACCAGCCCTGCCCTCATCCCCACGGCCATTGCTTGAGTCCAAACTACCATCATCTGGCCCTTGGATGACAGCAAAGCCTTCTCACTGGTGTCCCTATGTCCTTCAAGAACCTTCTTCAACATCAACAAAGGGATCTTTAAACAGATTCACTTTCTTCCTTTAAATACCTCCAGTGGTTTTCCACTATTGATTGGCTCAAGTCCAAACTCCTCAGCCTGGCACACCGTGCCCTCCAGAATGTGGTCTGGTTACCTGTCTGGCCTCAATCCAGCCCATTTCCTCTCGCTCAATGCTCCGATTGGACTCAGTGACCTGACATTCCTTAGGAGGCTTTTGCCATACTGTTTTTACTCATGCCACTCACTTTGGACAATCCTCATTTTCTATCTTATTTCGAGACTCAGCCGATACCACCCCACAGGAGACTTGTCCTGACCCTTCTAGTTAGAACTGTGTGCTGCGCTACCAACTGTCTGCTGATATTCAAAGACCTCCCTGGCTTTCTAAGCTTGTATCACAGAGGCTGAAAGTCTCAAAATGACATTACCCAGATTCCCTTACCAGCAGAATTCCAGTTTAAATTCTTCAAAGGACAGGCTTGCCTATGAGATATGGAAGTCGAGAGAAAAGGGGAAGTCATCATTTACTTCCAGGCACGGCAGAAAGTCGCGTGGGCAAATGGCAGATTTGGGTAGCTCTTTCACTGCCTTATTTTCCTGAAAAATGGCATTTGTTTTCAACTGTCATTACTTCCCCAGATCTTGCATCAGTTTGACCAGTATTGAATCTCTTGCAATAAATCCCTACCTTTTGAAATATGGAGAATGGTTTCCATTTCCCTGACACTTGCGTTCCCTACTTTCTCAAGTGAAATTGCTCTTCACATATTCAGCACCCAGTCCAGGATCTGGTGCTTAAGTACTAAATATTTTGTCACTAAGTTAAATTGAACCATAAGAAGAAATGAAAACACCATGGGTCATTTTACTCCCCAAGGCCACTCCATGAGGCATGCCTTGTTGCTCATCTCATGGCATCTGTTTCTTTTCACACTCCGCCTCTATGGTTGCAATGTCAGATTGTGTATTGAATGAGAAGCAATGAAAAGTACAGGATGACAGACTTGGGTTCGAATACTGCATCAGTTATTATCTGTGTGGTCTTGAACGAGTTATTACCTTTTCTGAGCTTCAATTTTCCAATCTGCATAGTGAGAATCTTTAGGCTTTCCAGTAGGTACTCAGTAAACATGAATTCCTCTTCTCTTCCAAGGTAGACTTTTGGAGATGAAAGTGGTTTTATTTTTTAAAAAGATTTTATTATTTATTCATGAGAATACACAGGAGACAGAGACACAGGCGGAGGGAGAAGCAGGCTCCATGCAGGGAGCCTGATGCGGGACTCGATCCGGGGTCTCCAGGGTCACACCCTGGGATGAAGGCAGGTGCTAAACCACTGAGCCACCTGGGCTGCCCAATGAAAGTGGTTTTAAAGATTACTTATAACCTCATCCTTTGTTTTTACAGAAGAGGAAACCGAGGTCTATAGGGGCAAAGTCATATAAAATTACAAGGTCATTAAATAGGGGAACCAGGACTGAGATGAACTCTTCTGACTCCACAGGCAGTTCATTTTGCTACTATAGGTATAGATATGATGATGAAAACAAAAATTATAGCTTTATATTGCCAGAAGGACAGAGATGGATCTTTTTAGTCAAGATCTCTGAATAAAGAAAACACACAGCAACGTGCACTTTTTCCCCGGATGTCCTGTGACACTTATTGTTTGGCTACTAAGATTTTGAGGTTGTTTGTTAGGACTACATAACCTAGCCTACCCTGAGCAATTGCAGGACGTGAGCTCTGTGGGAATCCTTGGCGTTTGGCAACTCAGACTACAGCGACCGCTAGTATTGCAAACTGAACTCAGTATGAGATGCCGGGGACCCTAACTTACTAAAAGCATCCATGCTCCCTATGGGAAGTGAGAACTAGAGAGTGAGGTGGGTCTTTGGTCCTGGGTCAGGCATTGATAGAAGGTGCGGGCTCTCCTATCTCAGATTGTGTATTTGGAATCCCCTGTGAGGCTGCACCCAGGACCAGGAAAGACCCTTGTGAGTTAGCCTCACATCCATGTGCTTGGTTCACAGGCTCCTGGAACCACCTCCTCTCAGATGTTTTCAAGCTGGCTTTTGATCATTCTTTGCATGAGGTCTGAACATCCTGGTGCATTCAGGGACCTGAAATGTGGGGTTTTCCTTAGAGAAGTAGAGGATTGTAATCCGTGAGTGGATAAAGGGGCATGAGGGTTCTGGTTATACAAGGCATATGTCATTTTCCTGGATCGAGGTGTCAAAAATTAATAAGTGGAATTATTGCAATAAACTCTACGCCTAAGAAAGGAATTAAAAGCTTTAGCAAGGAAGAGTTTGTGCTTAATTGGGGAACCCCTGCTTGAAGACCACAGTGGATGAGAAAAAGATTGTATGGATTCGAGAGGGGAAAATGAGAATAGCACTGGAAGAATGAGTCTAGCATATTAAGGCCAACTTCAAGGCAGGATACTTGCCGTGAATGGGGAAGGGAGGCTGGCCCAGGTTTTGAAGAAATGGATCAGGAGACACATGGAGTTAGGGTTGGAAGGGAAGCCGGGGTGGGGGAGGAGGGGTTAGAGGGGACAGGTGGGAGAGTCATGGCTGAGCCAAGTCCAGGCTAGAGGTTGGACTAGGAGCTGCTGAGTGCAAGGCCCGGGAGGGCAGGGACTTGGTCCTGTTTGCCGGTGTGTCCCTGCATCCCGGACAGTTCCTCGCACGTAGCAGGTCCCCCGTAGATCCTCACGGATGACTGACTTGAGAAGGTGCATCCTCGTGTCTTCTGCTTCTCAGAGAGGAAGTGACAAGGATAGGCAGGCTGTGTCCTCATAGTGAATTCTTTTCCCTCTAACTTGGCCTTCTCGCTTGCTATGTGGGACTCCACAGGACATCTCAGGAGAAGGCCAGGACCACACATATCTGGGCCTGAAAACAAAGAAACAGGAAAAGGAAAGAAAGCACTGGGACCCAGCAAACAATGCTTAGCCCTACGCATGGTAGAGAAGGGAAGCCGGGAACTGAAGAGGCGGGGAAACATCTGAAGACTTAGCGTGAAAGGGGTGCCGGGCTAGCCCGCAGCCGCAGGAGAGGGGGCGGTGGGAAGCCAGCCTGGAAGGCGCGGGGAGGCGAGATCTGGGCCGGAGCCCGCGGCACGAAGAGTCGCTCTCCTCCAGCAGCAGCCTGGGCGGCTGGTGCTCCTGCCGCTGAGTCATGGGGTGGGGGGGCTCAGCCAGGAGGCTGGCAGGAGGCAGAAGGAGCCCCTGCGGGCGGAAGGGACTACCCGGCCACCTGCACGATGGCGGGGGTGGGGGGGATGGGGGGGGCATGGGAGGATGGGGGGATGGGGAGTTGGGGGGATGGGGCGGTGGGGAGAAAGCAGAGCCTCTGAGCTGGGCCCACTCCCCGAGGGATCCTGTATGGGGCGGCCAGCCGGTCTTGGGGCTCCTGTATGGGGTGGCCGGGTGGTCTTGGGGCTCCTGTTTATGGGGTGGCCCGGGGGGTCTTGGGGCTCCTGCATGGGGTGGCTGGGCGGTCTTGGGGCTCCTGCATGGGGTGGCGGGGTGTCTTGGGGATCCCGTATGGGGTGGCCGGGCCAGGCTGGAAGGTCCAGTAAGACCTGGCGCCATGTGGCTCCCCCCAGCTCATGCCGTCCTCACGGGCTGCTCTCAAGAGTCTGAACCCTGGAATATTTTCCCTCTCCGTCCCACATTTGTTTCCCCCACCTCCTTTCCCCCAGATGTCACCAAGCACCTGCCACCTCCTAGGCGGGCGGCAGAAACAGGGCTCGGAGGACAGCCCCTACACTTGGGGGGGGGCTGCGATACTCCCCGTGCACCATACTGACCTTCAAACTTTCCGAAAAGCGGGGTACAGGAGTGACTTGGGATTGAATACCCCCGACCCCCTGGCCGCCCTGGGAGCCGCAGCCCCTGGGGGTGGACGTGGGGGAGAGCAGCTGCCCCTGGAGGAGACACCCAGACTCTGGTTGGGGCAGCTGGGGGCGCTGAGGCCGGGAAGGCTCAAATCAGGGGCTGGGGGCTGGGGTGGGGGAGGGAGTGCTTTCATTTCTTCGGATTTTAATTTGCAAAGGAAAAGGAATGACCGCCTTGAATTTTGATTGCTCTCCCAGAATTTAATAATGGACAGGGCTCCACAGGGCTCAAGTTCAGGGTATTTTTAAGTTGCTGGTGTGCTGCTCCTGGGGTATTTTTACCTATCATGTGGTGTTTGCGGCTTCCTCTGCTGAGCTATATTGGACAGCGGTGGCTTGAAATTTGAGGAGGGGAATATAATCGGGGTGAATTTTTGGCCTAGGGTACAATGGGGACTTGGAATGATTTTACTTAATACCCTGTTCTGACCATTTGAGAGGCTTCTGGGGGTAACAGCTGAGCTGCCCATCCCAAGGCGCCTTGGGCGGCCTTGAGCAGCACGGCCGGAAGCTGTGAGGGCACAGTTCTCCTGCCGGCCTCCCTGCCTGCGAGGACAGGTATGTCGGGGCTGACCCTGGGCATGGCCCTGTGGCCCGTTTGGACCAGTGGGCAGACTCTGGCTGGAGTTAGGACAGAAGACTAATTCCGCCTACCTCCTGTTTCCAGAGAAGAGGCTTCCTCCCTGCCATCTGCTAACTCCGTTGTCTCAAGGGCAGTAGAGTTGCTAACATTCAGGAGGCCATGTGTTGACCAGGAATAGGCGTGTTAAAGGTACAGCTCACAGACGACAGGCTAACCCAGAAGGTGCCTCTGTGCTTTGGAAAATGATGCTCCATCTGGGCAGGCAAGGTCTGATGAGTGATGAGTAGATGCCATATTTGTGCAAGGACAAATGTCCCCCCTTTGATTCCATGGGATGCTTGGTGAATGGAGCTGGGGCTAGACTGTACTCCCACTTGCCCCCTCAGGGAGTGCATTTGTGCAGTGCACATGCTGCACAACCATACACAGCTGCCCTGAGTACCCTTTCCTGTTCTTGCATTGGCCAACCCCTAGTCACCTGGGGGCATTCGCGTTTGAAAGTCTCCTCTCCTCAGGGCTCACTGCCTCTGGAGGCCCAGCTCACACCACTGCTCTCTGTTCAGCTTCTCAGAGCCTTGAAGCTCTCACTTCTCAGGTGGTCTTCCAGTCACAGGGGGGTAGTGAAGAAAAGCATCCTCTTTGGCCCAGCTCGTCCAGCGGCTCTTGTGTCTCACTCATGAGCAAAACATCTGCAGGTCCCTTCCTAGCTACTTCTCTTGCGATGTTCTCTGTCTGCCAGAGCCCCAGTGGGCAGGAGGAGCGAGAGGAAGAACAGATCCTACTTCACTTTAATCCCCAGCAATAATAACTAACAATATTCGTCCCTCGTGCGACTTCAACGGTGAAGATCTTGTGGTGTTCAAAGCCTGGTTTTTAAAAGGTAGTTTTATACTGTGGCCTCTGTCAGGAATGAATGATGCATAAACCCACACTTGGGTCCTTTAGCGGAATCACTTTTGCCTCTCCCTGAGCCCTATCACCGCCTGGGCTGTGAAATCCTATTTGTATAATAGGGAACACACTGAGCCTCATTAAGGCAAAACTCTATCAGGGAGATGTGCAAGTGGAGGAAGACCAGGGGTAATTAGAGTAGAATTTTAACCAGAATCCTTCTCCAATAGTCAGGCCAAGCCCGCTCACGAATGACATGATCCAGAAGGGTTCTTTAATTAAGGACTCTGTGAGGTGGACAGAAAAATGTATTGAACGTGACTGAGCCCTGCCCACACAGAGAGAAGAAATACTCTTGTCATAGTTCCATACATAAACTATAAGATTCGTCGTGAGGTCTGACCGCCACTTCCAAGTTCCTGTGGGAACTTAGGAGAACCTGGGCACCAGCTGAACTCCCCGCACCAGCCTCTCCTATTTACGACTGTGGGACCCTCCTGAGTGGCCTGTGGAAGTGCACCCTTTCCCTCCAGACCTTCAGTGCCTGGCCCCAGGCCTTTGTTGATGCAAGACTTCAACGTTCATTCCAAACACGGCCTCTGAGGGGGCTCAGCAGTCCCCCCCTTGAGCTTGCCTGACCTGCAGGAGGCTTAATTTGGGAATGGCCACTGGGGCTGCAACTTCTGCTTCTCCTTGACCCTAGTGCCCGGCTACTAGGGTTTGCGGGGACCGGGAGGCTTCTGGGATGGCTCTTCTGGGAAGGTTCTGGGCAGACGGGGACATATTGGTCACCCTTACCAATTGCCCTGATTCTCCCTTCGTTCTAGCATCTGGATTTTCTGTACCCTGATGAGCATTCCCTGCTGGCTCGAACACCACCTGTTTTCCCCTTCTCACCTTCCCCAAGCAGCTAGCAGCTGAGGCCCGAGCTGAAGCATGACACCCCTGCCTTGGAATCGTGACTGTGAGTTTGAGTGATCACAGAGAATTAAACTGAACTTCTCCCTTCCTGTGCGTCCGGAGTCTATGGAGACAGAGAACTTCCCAGACACAGGTGTTTCTATAGTCTGCAGGGTCCTGCCTGAAAGGCTGATTCAGGTGTGCCCAGGGTCTTACATTAATTAGCATCCAGCCCCATCAGGGGCCCAATTAGAAGTCAGTAGTTTTGCTGTTTCTCTGGGTTAAAATAGCATCTCCGCTGCTGCTTTGCAAAACTGGCATTTCTCTCTGTTTCAGATTTATTCCAGGCCAAACATTCTGAGGTTGGTCTGGAGTTGTATTACTTTCCTCAGTTTCTCTTGTTTCCATGGTGCTCACATGGCCAACTACCAAATTCCTAGGCTGTTTGGTTATTTTTCGGGAGGGGGTTAGGAGAGTCTGATCTGTTGTCACGGCGCCTAAGGCATGGAGAACCTTCCAGCGATACGCAACCATGTGAATTGACAGGGTGGCTAAATGCAATTTATAGGCTCTGCCAAGAGTCACGTGGCAAATCCATGCATGTGGGTTTGGGGGGTGGGTATTGTGCTGATACCATCAACTCCAGTGCAGAGGTAATCTGTTTGCAATTCCAAACTCATTATTTTTTTATTTGCATTCAGTATCGAAAAGCCATTCATGAGAAACACATTTTTAAAGCATCATTACTATAAAATTTGTTAAACTGAGTGTAAACATTTTATCAGCAATATGTTCAGGAGGGTTTTCTCCCCCTCCCCACCCTTTTTCTTTTTTGTTTTTTAACTGAAACATTATTTCACAGCTGCCTGGTTCCTAGGCTGGGTCACAAGTTAATAACGTCTGTACCTTGGAATGAACTTGGGCTGTTGCTGGCTGTCTTGTGAATTAGGCCACAGTGAGTTTTTCATTCCTACAGCTGCGGCAGGAAGCAGTGCATCATCATTATGAAGCTTTCTTTTTTGCTTTATCTTGTAGCATCAAGTGTAATCAGAGGATCAGGAGGGCCTGTGCTCTTTGGAAGGAGATTTCAGGCACACAAACATTTGGTTTACTGGTCCGGGGAGAGGTGGGCCTGGAGCTCCTCGCACGAAGGAAGTTGCTTGGCACAAAAGTTATGCAGACAGCAGACACACTCTTGAAAAGAGAGACCCTTCAAACAGATTCTCATTTGGCAACATCATCCTAGAGTTGAAATGGCTTTGACCCTTGCCCAATTCTGATGTTATACCTTTTTTTCAGGTTAGGTTTACAAGTTTAGAATTCCAAGGTTTACCAGTTTAGAATTCGTTGTTTACAGGTGGAGGGCAGAGCACCACCAGAGGAACAGGAGCAGCGTATGCTCCGAACGATTACGTTATTTCTATGTAAGCGGAGATAATCACCAGATATGTGGATCCATCAGAGTCACCCGAGTGTGAATCCTGACAGCATCCAGCTGTGTGACCTTAGGCGAGTTACTCGGCCTATTGGTTTCATTTTCCTCCCCTCCAAGGTGGAGATAATGCTCAGCTCAGTGCCTCTAAGCTGGAGAGGCAGGCCATATACAAATTTCAGCAGTGATTATTTGCTACGACTGTGACTGGATCAGCTGTGTTCTAAAGCCACCACCTCCAAGTAGGCTGCAGTGTGCTGTAGGGGTCAGCGTTGTGGGGGCTATAAGACCATCTAAGCTTCGCTGATGAGAACAGCCTCAGCTTCTCCAATCTGTGCAACAACCACAAAAGAGTATTAGCTGCTCCTTATGTTTGTACAGTCATTCCAAATGAACTTTCTACACACACACATTCCTCCAGTCCAGTGGGTAGCACAGAACTGATTACCCACATAGGCTTTAAGGGAAAAGAGCACTTCAGGGAGGAGCACACAGTTTTATAGATCATTTGGAAAGCAGTTGCAGCCAGATAACAGCTAGCTTTACCCTCTGCCTGCAGTTTGAAGAAGGGACCTTGGGGAGTGTGTTCCTTATATTCATGACTTTCACAGGTTTGGAAGCAAACACTAGCAAACCCTGGAAGCAAAAAGACCAGGGTTTATGCTGGTCTTGAGTTGGTGTGAAGTAGTGTGGGGCTCCAGAGGCTCTGGGATTGGCTGTCCATTATCAATCCTCTATGGAGACTGGCCTCTCCCCAGGGACCCATGTGGGTTGAGGCAAAGAGCTACAGTCCCAGAGTCCTTACTTGGGTTCTGAGCAGAATGCATCTTTTTTTTTTTTTTTAATGCTGAGTTCCCATTCTCCAGACCCTGCTTGTAATGCCATCTCCCACCCTCAAATGTACCTATAATGCTTTAGTTTCTGTGCAGAGTGCCAGGGGATTGTGGTCCCTGCCATCAAAGAATTTGTAATTTGGTGGCGGATGCTAAGTATGTAAATATTTAAAATCCATGCAGCTTGACAATGCTCCATAAAGGGCATGCTATGTTAGGAGAGGGAGCTAAAGAGGTCCTGAGAGAACCTGTTGGAAGAGAAGGTTTCTGAAGACTGGGTGGGAATATGCTAAGTGAAAGAGAGTAAAGGTGTCAAGAAACAGCATATGCAAATTTCAGCAGGTGCTGAAAACAAGGTATGTGTGAATAATTGAAACTAACTTACTATATAGTTGAAGGACTAGAGCTCCCTGGGGTTTGGAGTGGTGAAGTAGCAAGATAGATACTGTAGAGGAAAGCAAAGATCAGGTAATACATGGTCTACAGCCATGCAAAAAGCAGCTTGGAGTTTATTCTGAAGACCATAGAGGAGCCATTGAATGATGTTTTGAAGAGGAATAGGATGATCGGATTTATAATAAAGTTCATCCCATAGCATGGAATGTGGTTGCTGTGAAGGCTGAGAAAAATTAAGACCATTCCACCTCAAGTTTAGCTAATGCACAAGTACAGCCATCTTAGGTCCCTGGGAATAAGAGCTGAACTTTACAGGAAAAACTGCAGAATGTCCTAGGCAGGGAATCCCATATCGGAAAGACAATAAAGCTCAGAATACCCTCGGCAGAGAATCCCATATCAGATCTTAAGAAACTCCCCCACCCTTTCCCCCATATTGGAATGGAAAAAAATCCTCCACCCCTTCTGTAGATCCCCTAGACCAGCCCATAAAAAACCCAGCTGTAACCCACTTCGGGGTCCAAGTCCCTGCTCCGCTGTGTTGGATATACTTGGACCCAAGCCTGAGCTTGTAAATAAACCCTCATGTACTTGCTTCGGTGTTGGCTCCTTGGTGGTTTCTCGGATTCGCAATCTTGGGCACAACAGTTGCAGGTGAGAGGTGATGTCAGTCTTAATTAGGAAAATGACAGTGAGTAATGGATAGTGAAGCACAAATGTATTATGCGCTGAGGAAGATAAAGTAATCAAAAATCAGACCTAGGTTTCTAGACTAAGCTACTGAGAGGTTGATGCTATATGATTCCCATTTTGTTTGCATTTTGTTTTGGTTTGGTTTAGATTATAATTCTCTGGTAAAATGATCTATATTTTTAGGTATTTTTTTCTTGAACATAATTTATTTTAATGTGCATGTCTGATAATTCCAATAACTGGATCCCCTGTGGGCCCATATATTGATTCTCTTTTTTTCTTGGGTTTTGTAATTTGATCTTATTTCTTGGTATGCCTGGTAAATTTTTTGTGGACTTCTGGACATTGTATTTAAACAGTTTTTGTGACTTCAGATGATGTTTTCTTTCTCCAGAGGGAAATAAATCCTTTTTTCCTCTTGTTTTGTTTTGAAATTTTAATGAGAAAAAATATGTATCTATGTCAAGCTCAAGAAAAGATATGTTTGATGTATCATTGGGTCAAGAGTTGCATCTGAATATGGTAGGGTCAGCAAACAGGATGTATATAAGCAAAGATACACATGTTTGCAGCATGAGAAAATAGTGCCTAGTATGGTTAAGTTTCCGTTTCTCCATCACTCAGCATGTTAAGAGTCCCCACAGGTGACAGGGAACAGATTCTGGACACTGCAGATTTCCCGCCAACACATCTACCTCCTGCGATGTAATCAACTTAGAAATCATTACAATTATTGTTAATTTGATATGGGGAATGAGTAATGTGTGTTTCCCTCAGAAATTTCTCTTCATTCTCATGCCTATGGATTGACTATTTGGGCACTTCCAGTAGTGCTTCCTGCCTCGCCTTTGGTGTCACACATACCATAAAGTTGGGGTTGAACTCCACAGGGTTGATGCAGAGGCCTGGAAGTACAGGGGGAGCCTACAAGGTTCCACGTCCCACACGTGGGAGCTTAGCACGTTGTGGCAACTTGCTCTCTCCAGGCCGGAAAGGAAATAAGTCTTTCTCTTGCAAGCAGATGGGATGTGGCAAATCAGAGTGATTCAGTAGAGGCTCTTCTGTTTCTGGTTTGCTCTTACTCCTAAGAAATAGCTTTTCTGGGGTCTCAAGTGAACCTCTAGGTGTTTACCAGGGCCTTGATCATGACAAGCACCAAACTCCAATATTTGGCTTTCTAGCGCTGTGAGACTAAACATGCCATCCGTAGGTTTTTACTATCTTGGCAGCTTCTTCCACTTGGCTTCTTGGTGTCTTATCCAACATATAGGTTGGAAATCATAAATGACTCGAGTGAATTCAGGCTTAATGTCAGCTTCACCTCTCTGTTTCCTTGTTCTTTAGGATCTTGGACCTCAAGCCTTGGTTTCTTTGTAGCTTGAACTTTATTTTTTGCCTATCAAGCTCAGTGAGACTGTGGTAAGCTCCAGACCACTGCTTTTTCCCCCCTCTACTTCTATGTTCCATGCCAGAATTCATCATGGACTCAAGCAGAAAAAGGCTATGTTGAATGCAGCACTTACCACAAAACATTTTCTCTTTTCAAAGATTTTTTTTTTAGATTATAATTCTCTGGTAAAATGATCTATATTTTTACGTATTTTCTTTTTTTTTTTTTTTCCAGAGATTTTGGCCCCTCAACAGTTAGGTACTTTGGTTTCTTGGATTATGATCCATCTCTTACAATTTTTCTTAGTCTGTTAGTCTGATACAAACTACTCCATTTTATTTGGGAGTGTAAGTCTGAATTTAAATTTAATATGTTTCAAAAAAATAAATTTAACATGTTTCTTAAATGTGTATAATCTATGATTATACACTAAATCAAGATTATGTTAATAGACTTATACAAACAAAAACCAAAACAAATAAATTTAAATCCATTTAACAAGTTTGGTTAACAAATTTAATCAACTTAAGAATCATTAAAATTATTGTTGATTTAATATGACAAATGATGGATTATGATGTGTGACTACCTCCTAATATGTCAGGGTTATTTTTTTTTAATGTCAGGTTTTAAATTGTACTTTGTGATAATGCAGTCCTCCTATCTCTTTGCTCTATTCCAGCAACTAAATAACTTAAACTCCAATTCATACCATGTGCTGTGACATTATTTGGCCTTCATTTTGCATAAACATTACATTTATGCATAGATTCAAATATGTTCCTTTCTTTCTGGCTCTGAGCACTTACAATAGTGTTTCTTGGCACCAACAATTATAGAAATGAACATAAATGTAGGCTTTGAAATGACATGGTAGTCCTTGAATTTGGGTGGTTATCTTGATATTTCAAGATGTACTTATGTTCATGTTCTTAGATGACCATTGAAATGGATACAAATTTTAAAAATTATCCTTAATGAGGCTTTGAAGACTATGAATATGACAGTGGACTCTAGTTAATGAAACAGCTCAACCATAGGCCTCAAATCTCCTAACACTGTTCTCAGACTTTCAGACCCACAGGTGAGAAATGCACCAGGCCCAAGAACCCCTCCCTGAGATCCCTGGATCCCTTGCAAGCCATCTACACTGAAGGAAACCCTCCTCCATCCCCAGTCCTTGGCCAGAACAAGTTGCTCTTCCTCATTAATAAGGAGCAGATGGATGAGGTACTGAATTTTGCTTCCTGAGAACCTAGGAGACCAGAATCCCCAGTGAGACAGGTAGAGCCTGTTTCAAGCGAGTATCTGCCTTCTTTTAATAGGTGTGTGTTTGTGTTAAGCAGATAGGTCAGATAGGTATATATTGCGTGTGAGAGGAAGAGGGAGCGAAAGAGAATATGATGGGCTGAAGTTTGTTCTTCAAAATTCATACATTGAAACCCCAACCCTCAGTACCTCAGGCCATGACTGTAGTTGGAGACAGGGGCTTTTAAACTGGCAGCTAAGTTAAAATGAGGTTATTAGGGTGGGTCCTATTCCAATATGACTAGTTTAAGAGTTTATGACCTTGTAAGGATAGATTAGGACATAGACACACATGGAGGGGACAGTCATCTACAAGGCAAAGAGAGAGGCCTCAGAAGAAACAACACTGCTGACACCCTGACCTTGGACTTTTAGCCTCCAGAACTGTGATAAAATAAACTTCTGTTGTTTAAGTCACCTAGTCAATGGTACTTTGTGATGGAAGCCCTGGCAATGAAGAGAAAGATGAGAAAGGGGCAAGGGAGAGGTAAATAAAATGAAAGAGTAGAGAGACATGGTCATGGTAGCTGATGGGCATGGTGGGCAGAGCTCAAGGCTGAAGGTGCATCCCAAGCTGACTGCTCCCCACTCAGTAGGGGTCTGTGCTTTCAGAGAAGACAAGACATTGCCTGGAGAGTCAGGCATTTATTCTGGGATCTGTTACACAACAATAGCGAGACATAGTGGGCAACCTTGCCGTAACTTGGCCCATGGTCCCCCTTCTGGGCCTGGCTGACCATGAGATTGGATAGATAGGAGGGAGAAGGCATAAACCCATAACCAGCAGCCCAGAGAGACCAAGAAGCTAGGGAAAACAGACTTGACACAGATTTAGGTGCCATTTAAAAAAAATTTTTTTTTCAGTTTCCACATATACCTGAAATCATGCTATTTGTCTTTCTCTGTCTTACTTAACATACTATCTTCTTGGTCTATCCATGTTTTTGCAAATGCAAGATTTCATCCTTTTTTATGGATGAATATTTTCCACTTCCATATCGTATCGGTTTATCCATTCATCTATCAATGGACACTTGGGTTGCTTCCATAAGGCTATTATGAATAACACTGCATGCGCACCTGGGTTGCTCAGCCAGTTAAATGTCTGATCTTTGATTTTGGCTCAGGTCATGATCCTGAAACTGAGTCCTGCTTCAGACTCCATGGTCAGCACAGAGTTATTGAGATTCTCTCCTTCTGCTCCACCCTCCCCACTCATGCTCTCTCTCTCTCTCAAAAATTAAATTAAAAAATCATAAACACACGCATATAAGCCAATTTCCCACAAGGTGGCCAACAGTGGAAGGTAGTGGGGAAAATATTGGACTTAGAGTCAGAGATTTGAACTTAAATTCCAGCTCTGTGACTGACTTGTGTAAACCTTAGGCCAGGTGCTTAACCTCTCTGAACTGGTGTTTCGGATTTTGTGAAATGGAGGTACTAGCACCTGTTTCACATGTTACTAGAGAATTAAATGAGGAAAATGTGTGGAAAGGGGCTTACGCTAATGAGTAGCACATATTAGGGACTTAGCAGATGTTACTTTTCTCCTTTCAACAGGAACAAAACCTTTCTCTCCACCATCAAAGTGCAGAGTTCTTATTGTCTAGCAGCCACCATGTGCCGCAGTGTCGTTATGATTATCTTAAATCAAAGCTATTTGGGAAACCGTTGATGCAAAGATACCCTCCTCTGTCCCCCTGAAATCAGGATACAATCTCCCATATGAAAAATACTCTCCTTGTACTAAGAAAGGAAAAGACATCCTTATCACCAGGGAGAAACTTTAACGCCAAGAAAGCTATAGAAACAAACCTTGTTACTGTCTTACCATTTTATCACCTTAGCCTAAATTCCACTTAGAATTCCTTACTAAAGTTCCCAAACATCTGTCTTTGTTATCCTGAAAATTCGTCACCATTTTTTCTTATCTCTTTGTCTGAAATGTATAAAAACTGCCTGCCTTGGTCATCTCTTTGGGTCTCCATTTCATTATTGAGCCTCTGTACACAAGTCCAGCTGGAAGAACTTGGAGAAGACAAATTCTCCCTCTCCCGCACCACTTTACAGTGTGAATAAAAGGTGTGGTGCATCAGGATAGAGTACCAGAGTGAGTGGAAGCAGGTGAGGGCTGAGGAGGAAAGAGGAGTCTGGGAACACCAGGGAGCTGGACTTGCATCATCAGGACAGCCCGGAGGGGTTTAGAAAAGAGACCCTTTTATGGTCCTGCAGAAATGCCACCGGGTGGGCATTCCCAGAGGTGAGTGGAGCGAGCTGAGGTGAGCCAGGTGTCAGTACCTGGGCAGCGGAAGGGGCAAGGGCTGGTTGAGGAGTTGAGTTGGGCTCCAGTGGAGAGAGGGGCATGATCTGAGAGAGCAGGTGGTGCTCTTCGCGTGGTTTCTGAGACACCAGGAGAAATGCTCCAGCCAAAGGAGACAGAGGCTCTCTCAGAACTCCTGGGACACAGACTGGGCAAAGTCGCTGTCTTAATTACTGTTTCTCAGCAGAGAACAATGACTGCAAAAATTAACCTAAGGGGAAAACCTAGGCCGGCAAAAATCACCCAAGGCTTGACCGTCACAACGCTTTCAGTGTAAGAGAAAGCAAATAGTACCTGCGGTATGAGAGACTCTTATGTACATTTATTATCTTCTTCAAGAGCCTATTTTACAGTAGAGAGGCTGGAAGAGATAAAGCCACTGAACAATGGCACAGGTTGTTGATTCTCAGGTGAAAAACATCCCAGGTTGTCAATGTAAGACTCTTGACTATGGGCGTCCAGGGGTGGGCGTGTGTCTGTGTGGTGTTCCTGTCCCGCTGTCCCAACAGGATGGTCCCCTAGCACTGTGGTCAGTGGAACCACTTCTAGTATGTGCTTGTGGGGGTGTTGAGTGAAGGAACAAAATGGGAAGAATGCTTTTAATTTTCTTATCTGTGTGTCTGCCCTGGTATCTAGCCTACGTAGGATCAGGTCAGGCACTTAGCAGTGTTCAGTACTTCTTTTTTAAGAAGGAATGAGGATGGGGGGTTAGGCAGTGGAGGGGCAGAAAAGGAGCTATCATGAAAATAACTCAATTAACACAGCGCTTACTGTGTGCCACATTTTCCCCAAGGGTTTCCTGGATACTAACTCATTTAATCCTCCCAATTATCCTCCTGAGGTAGGATGATCATCATCCCCATTTTAAAAATGAGAAAGCAAGTACAGGAAAGGTGAGCAATCTATCTAAAGTCTAGGATTGCCACTAAGATATAGAATGTCCAGTTAAGTTGGAATTTCATATAAACGCGAGCATTTTATTCGGTAAGTTGTACCCTAAATATTGCACGAGAATATTTATACTAAAAAGTATTTGTTTATCCAAAATTCCAATTTAACTGGGTGTACTGTATTTTTATTTGCTAAATCTGGCAACCATACTGAAGTGCTACAATCAGCAAGTGGCAAAGCAAGGATGAAAATCAAGTCTTTACTGTTAGTGATCACACTATGAATTTTAAATGTGCCAAGTGTTTTTTGGGAAACGTATCTTTGATGGCTTAACTTTTTCCCTGTTTTGTGGTCTGTTTAGGTTTTCTACTTTTTGAGTCAGTTTTGGTAATTTATGTTTTCTTAGAAGATCCTTCATTACATTTAGATTTTCAAAGTAGTTGTCATAGTGTGTTGTCTTAATTTTAAAATCTTCTTAGCATTTGTAATTTTTCTCTTACTGCTATTCTTAAGGCACCTACTGTCTTTTCTCTGTCAAAGGCATAGCCTTTCCATTGTTTGAAACTTTTTCTCAAGAACAAACTTTATGACCATGATTTTCTTTTTGTTCTATATTTCAATAATTTCTGTTTTTTTTTTAGAATTACTTCTATCTCATTTAGTTTTACTCTGTACTCCTTGCATTTTCTTGGCTAGAGGTTTAGTTCATTTATAAAAACCTTTTTTGTTTCCTAACACATAATAGGACACATTTTTCTACTAGATATCAATATTTGGCTGATTCCCATAAGGTTTTAGTATGTAATCATCTTATTTTTTTCTAATTGGAATTCTAGTTTTGATTTTTTTTAATTCACAGATGATTTAAAAAAGAGGTTTCAAAATTTCCAAGTGGATTTTTTATGTGTTTACTTTTTGCAGACTAAATTTTTCTTGACACTTCCTAGTTCAATTGTATGATTTCTATTTGTTGGAAAAAATAGCTGATATTTTCCTTGTGCCCTAACATAGAAGCAAAGTTTTAAGGGTGATTGAAAAGAATGTATGTTTTCTATTTGAGTATGAAATTTTATGTGTGTGCATGTGCATTGAGACGTTTGTTACTTATTATTCAAACCTTCTATAATTTTATATTCGATTTTATTCAGTTCTGAGAGAAGTGTATTCATTTCTTATAATTGTGAATTTGTCTGTTTGTATTTCTAGGAGTTATTGATTCATATATTTTTAAGTTATATTACAGATTCATTAAAGCTTTTTGGCTTTTCAAATATCATTGTGGATTTTAGTTTTAGTCATTACAAAACATATTGTTTTACAATACTTGTAGCTTCAAAATCCACTTTGTATGATATAAATAAATACTGCCTTCCCAGTTTTCTATTTATTTCTCCTAGCATGTGTCTTTTCAGCCTTTCTCTATCATTCTTAGATATATAGATAAGGCATAAAATTGGAATTTGCTTTTCCACCCAATCTTGGAGTTTTGCTGTTTTTTTTTTAAACCACTTTATTGAAGTATAACTGATATACAACAAACTGTACATATTTAAAGTGTACAATTATATACCCACAAAATAATCACAATGATTGTTTTTAATGACTGCCTAATTATTTATCAATATTTTTAATAGGGAGAATTAATTACAGTGACTATAATGGAAATAAAGGACATATTTGGCCTTTTTAAATCTTATTTTGTGCTTTTAGTACTATTATGTATTATTTGTTCCTGTTTCCTTCCTTAACCAGTTTTTTACTGCATTGATAGACTTTTAGTTTTAGTTACTATTTTGGCCTCTGGTGATTGGGAAGCTTTTCTAGATGTTTGTATTTTAGTGGGTACATATATTTTGAAGAGTATTTTGAATTCCTCTATGAATATATTAAATGTCCCAGTTTCCCAAGAGGAGACCTTTTAGCATCATTTTTATTCAATTCCACTCCAGCCACATACCCTACATAGAATAAAGTTGTTAGATTACTTCTCTATTCCCTCTGTCCCTCTCCCACCAACTCCTGGGTTTTGTTGGAATCCTTTGGAATTCTGATTCCCCTTTTAGTTTTTATGTTTATAACTTTTAATTCCTTATATTATAGCTTGCAGTCCCTTTACATTTGTCTATTCTGATTTAGCCATAATTGTCCCTTGCTCAGTCCTCCTAATTGCTGTCCTCCTGCTTTTGTTCTGTCTCTTGCTTGTTGCTGCTCCCGGCCATGGACTCACTGTTTCTCGACTTCTCCACTCTGGTCATCATTCTGAGGGCTTCATCACCCATGCTGGTGATCCAGCCAACACTCTGAGTCCATGCCCTCTTTTCCTTCGTGTCCCTTCAGTCTTTCAGGTGCCCCTGTCCAGACTGTGTCATCATCAATAAGTGAACTCCATCAACCATTGTGATGTCATCCTCCCTCGCTCTAGTTCTCCTGCTTAGCCGCTCTTTCTTCTCCATGACCTTCTCATGTCCTCCTCTCCCTACTCATCCAGCTTGGATCCCATGATCCAACCGAATAGCTTCTTTGTAAATCCTTTTAACTCACTTGCTCTCCCCCACTCCCTCCTTGTAGGGAGTCAAATAGTGACCCCTCCTCAAAGGTATGCTGGCTTGGAGTCTATAGATGTGAATTTATTTGGGAAAACTGATCTCTGCAGATGTAATTAAGTTGAGGAACTTGAGATGAAATTGTCCTGGATGAGAACAGGGCCCTACATGCAATGACAAGTGCTTAGAAGAGGAAAGGGGAAACAGACACAGAAACCCAGAGAGAAGATGGACGCAGAGATTGCAGTGATATGTCTATAAGCTAAGGATTGCCAACAGCCATCAGGAACTAGGAGAGACGCATAGAGCAAATTCTCCAGAGCCTCCAAGAAGGATTCAACTCTGCTATCTTGTTGATTTCAGACTTCTGGCCCCTGGAAATGTGAGAGAATAAATCTGTTGTTTTAAGCCACCAATTGGTTATGGTAGCCCTAGGAAACTAATACATACCTGCTTAAGTACCTGACTGGAAAAGCCCTGAACTACTCCCTGCTTATTCCCCACTTATACCCCAGCAGCCAAACATTACCTGGAACCCCCCCCCCCAACCCCCCCCCAAGCTTCTGTGAGCCTGCACTAGCCAGGCTTTTCTCCCACCTCAATGGCACTCCTTCTGAGACAGTAACGCTGGCTCCTCCTCACCCAGCAATGCCAAGAATCCTGGGGCTCTGCTTTGTCTTCTCTACCAACACTCTCCCCTAAGAGATCTCAGTCACAGGCTCCAGAAACATGGATATGTTTATGCTTCTCATGGTTCTTTCCTCAGCCTTAATTTATTGTTTGAAACTCTGGATTCATATACCTAACATCTCCCTTGGGTGCCTAATAGACGTCGCAGATTTAACAGGAGTGAACAAATCTTAATTGTCCACATTTCAGTAATTACCTCAAACGTAGGAGTCCTCCTTTCTTCCACCTTCTCACGTATCCTGTACCCAAAACATCAACTCTTACCTCCAGAACTTCTCCAAATTGCAATCACTGCATAGCCTCTCATTCTCTAAAGCTCCACTCTGAGCCACAATGATCTTTCCTAAGACTGATTCGGAGCCCTGCCCCTAGATTCTAGAATATAAATTTGATAGTGTCCCTTCCTCCTGAACCCCTCCCCTTCTCATTCCCACTACACCCTCAGCCCTTCCTATTACACTGGGAGAGAAATTCAAACTCTATAATGGTCCCACAAGACCCTATCTACTTGTGGTGGTCAGGGTGTGCTAATTGCTGTAACAGGTTTGTTTTGCTTTGTTTTGTTTTTTACCCAGTATTCAACAATGGCTCAAAGAGTGTGGTGGTTTTGTTTCTTGCTCACATACCAGGTTGGTGATCGGGTTGGTGAAGTTCATCAATATCAACCATTCAAAGATACAAGTGGTCATCATCTTCAATATGCGGCTCTCTTTCAAAGTCACTGTTGGGGCCATTTCCATTCTAACTAGGTGGAAAACGAGGAGGGAGGAGGGCATTTGGATGGTTTTTAGGGGGCATAATTGAATATCACTTCTGCCCACATTGCTCTGGCTGGAGCTCTCATACCCCATTTCTAGGTAGGCTGGGAAGGTGGTCTAACCACATGCCCGGGAATAAGAGGAAGAACCTAATTTCAGTGAGTTGGTGACCATCTCTGCCATGTTGCCTCCTTCTGCCCAAGCTCCCCACACTCAGCCACAGTGGTTTTCTTTCTGCATGAGGGGACACACCATGTTTCTTTCCTTCTCGGAGACCGTGTACCTTCTGCTCAGAGTACTCTTCTCTGAGATGGCAAGGTCACCTTCTCCTTACAGTCCATCCTCACATCAAACATCATCCCCAACTCTACCAAAACAGCACCTGTGTACTTGTCCCTCTCTTTCTCACTACCCCATGAAATCTTCACAGCACCAAGTCCCTGAATAGGAGCTTCTGGAGGGTCTCTGTCTATCACCACTCCACCCTGGAACAAAATAGAACTTAATACATATTTTTTTAACTGACTTCTACTCTTTGAATATTTCATCCTACCTTGAGATTTTTTTATTCTTTTCTAATTAGAGTTCTCCCTTAAGTAATTTATTTAGAAATATGCTTGGGTAGCATACCTTGTAAGTCTTCTTGAGCTGAAAAGAAATCCTCTTTTCCCATATGAATATTTTATTGGGTAGTATAAGATTCTTGGATCACATGCTTTCCTTGAAAAGCTAAATGTATACCGTGCCACTATCTTCTGGTGTCCTAAGTTGCAGATGAGAAATCTGTTGCTGCTCTGATTCCCCTACCTCTGAAACTCATCTTCTCACTGTGTTTGGAAGCCAAGGCAAGTCTCTTTATCCTGAGTTCAGAGATTTTATCAGGTGTGTATTTGATTTTTCATTATTTCTGCCTGATGTTATATATGCTTTTTCAATGCAAAAATGTATCTCTTTTCCAACTCAGAGTTTTTTTCCCCCCTCCGTTTACACTCTTGCTCCTCCTGGGTCTGTTTAGTACCACCTCCTGCAACTCTACATTTTGCATCTTAGGTCTCCTGGGTCTAGTCTTCACATTTTTTTCTTTTCACTTTTTTTTTCCTTTGTATTTTTTGCTCTTCCATAGTAAAATAGTTCTTTGATTTGATATTTTAGATTGTAAATTCCATTTTCAATTGAATTCTATTTTTTAGTTCTGCAACTGCATTTTTCAATTGAGATTTTAAAAAAATGTACACAAACTTTTAAAAATTCTCTAATTGCATAGCTTTAGGCAGTTTTATGAATTGTATTTAACTTTTCTTCTGTTTCTTTCAGTAAAGCTTCCTCAGTAGGAAGAGGTCTGGCTCTTTGCTTGGTCTCTGTTGATACTCCATCTCTTGACTTGAAATCATCCATTCCATGCCCTGCCAGTGGGTCTGGCTTTCCTAGCACATGCTCACATCAGGCCAAGAGTCCCAGACAGCAGACAGTTGGAGGACTGGAGGGCAAAAGCAGGAGGAAATGAGGGGCTTTGTTTTTTCTCTCAGTGCTGACAGCAGTGAGTAGGTGGCTGCACAGTTCTCTCTGTGCCTTGGGGGAGATCACAGCTCAGTGTCTTGGGCCTGTTCATGCTGTTGGGTGGTCAGATGTCTTCACCTCAGATGTTGCCAGAAAAGACTCCTCCTGTCTTGTCACTGGGGCCCACATCCTCCAGGTGACAGAAGCACATCCTACTGCCCACAGCTGTCCAATCCTCTTGGAATCTGATACCTCAGACATGTGTCATAGCTCTTTAGGATTCAGCCTCAGGGCTATTCCCATCTTCATTGTCAGTTTTGCTTTCTTATTGAGTTACTGCTATAGGGATTTGGTGTTAGAGGGCAAATATGGGATAGAAATGGGGTTAGGGTGCCATTTCCTCAGATTTCCCTCTTGGCTCTTGTCCAGTATGTATGTACCTTAAATCATCCTTCTAACTCCTTGGCTGATGAACTCAGGTCCAGGCCAAGACCTGTTCCCCAGGGAGGTGGGTGGGATAAAGAGGTTAGGGCCAGAAATGGAAGGGGGAAAGATGGGCAACATCTATTCCTTTCCCCTTAGGGGCACTGTGGTCAGGTGGGTGTGAGACCTCCTGTTCAATGGGCATTATCCCAGCAGCAACCAGAGAGGTAAATTGGGGCAGGTATAGACTGATAGCTTTGGCCTCTAGTACAGGACTCAAACCAGAGGGATTATAGGGGGGCTCCCAGATAATTCTCACTCTTGTCTACTCCCTGGTGGGGGAGTAGTTAATCGGGAAGCAGCATTTTTCTGAAGTGAATTTTCCTGGAGTGGTCGCTCTATTCTGCTTGGAGGACGTTAGCAGGTACATGTGGGAAGTAAATTGGCCAGAGATTGGGGATGCAAATCTTGGCCATCTCTTTTTTTTTAAGAAATGTAACAAACATAGCTTTCTGATTGCTGAATATGACTAAGAAATGTAATATATTTGGAAAGCAGGTTAGAGTTCATCTGGACAGAATAAATTGATTCTTTAGTGTTTATGCATCCTTAAGACTTAGACATTTTGTAAGTTTCTATACAGTTTAGCAGAGAATAAGAAGGGTAATGCTTCTTTCCAAACCACACTGATAAAAATCAAAGGTCAAGGAACCACATTTGTAATAGAAGCTGAAGCAAACACAAATGATCCCCAAGACCTACCAACTTGGGTCCTGCTAGTATTCCTATTCTAACTAAATCAGCTGTTTAGCCATCTGTCCCCTGTGTGCCTGAATGTGTGCTACATGCTGACAAAATGAGATGTATAAGACAAGATTCATGTTCTCTAGAATTTTCCATATTGGAAACAAGATATAGATTGGGAAAAAGCAAGAAAATACAAAGCAAAGAAAGTAAGTGGGATAATAAAGGGGAGTGTGGGATCTTAGAGGAGAGGAGAGGAAACCCAGCTCAGCCTGTGGCAGAGGTCAGGAAGGTTTCCATGGACATACTTGGAGTCTCTTGGGGAAGCCAACTGTCTACCTTTAGACTAAAGAAACCTGTGATATCATTCATAGGTAAGAAAATAATCCAGCTCCAGAGAATCTGAACCACATCCCCACAATTTTACTCTCAGACCCAGACAGAGGCATCAGGTAGGTCTGATTAGTGTTTAAATCCTAGAAGCCCGTGGCTGGGGCTGTACACCTCCACAGGTAACCAGAAGTAGTGAGCCAGAGGACAAAGGATAGAGCATAAAAAGCTGAGTGCACCCAGCAGCTTAGATGGCAGGAGCAGGCCAAGAAATGGCTGGCAGGCACAGACATAATTTCAGAGCCAAGGACTTGAAGGGGAGCAGGTTGGCATGGAGGCAGGAGTGTCTGCGATGGCAACTGTCATGAAGCTGATAAGCCACGCTTGTAATGTGTGCAGCAAGTTTGCAGGAAAATGACCGGGACTGCAAACAAATAAAGGCTTGAGGCGAATGGGAGTTCCATCTAAGACTCCAAAGGATAGAGTGAGACTCATTTAACAAACACTTTCCAAGTATCAATTTTTAAAAATTCCTTAAACCTATAAAAACTTCCTGGAAAACCCTGTATATTCTTGAGTTTTCCATAACAATTTCCAAATTTGAGAAAATATTCTCGCTTTTTGGATTTTTTTTTTTTTTTTTGCTAGTGTACTAACAACAGGTGAGAATCACTAAGCCTAGGTCTTTTCTTCCTCCTCCTCTTCCTAATAACTTTATTAAAATATAATTTGCATACAATAAGCTGCATATATTTAAGGCGTAAAATTTGTTGGGTCTTGCCATGTGTACACACTCATGAAAACAGCACCACAATCAACCTTACAAATTTTATCACACTATTTTATAATCCTTCCCTCCTACCCACTCATTTCCAGGCAACCACTCTCTCTTTACATGTTAGTTTACATTTACTGGAGTTTTATATAAGTGCAGTCATATGGTATGAACTCTTTTTTGGTCCAGCTTCTTTCATTCAGCAAAACTATTTTGAGATACTTCCATGTTGCATGTATCAATAGTAAGTCTATTTTATTTTGTTATTTTTAAAGATTTTATTTCTTTATTTGAGACAGCACAAGTGGGGAAGGGAGGGGAAGCGAATGCTCTGCTGAGCAAGGAGCCGGATGTAGGGCTCCATTCCAGGACCCTGAGATCAGGACCTGAGCTGAAGGCAGACACTTAACTGAGCTACTCAGAATGCCCCAGTAGAAATTCTATTTCATTGTGGACTAGTATTCCATTATATGGATATACCATAATTTGTTATCTATTCACATGTGAATGGACACTTGGCTTCTTTCTAGTTTGGGGCTATTACAAGTAAAGCTGCCATGAATATTCAGGTACAAGTTTTTGCATGAATACATGCTTTCTTCTCTCTTGGGTAAGTACCTAGGACTACAGCTGGGTCACATGATAAGTGTAAATTTGACTTTTTAAGAAACTTGTCAAATTATTTTCTAAGTGGTTTTTCTATTTTGCTATTAGCAGTGTGTGAAAATTCTAGTTCCTTGACAACTCTTGCCACAGTGAATATTTTTAATTTTAGCCCTTTTAATGGGTGTAGTAGTATTTCATTGTGTTTTTAATGTGCCTGTCTTCAATTAAAACAGGATATCAAGTTCGTTTTCATGTGTTTTATAGCCATTTATATATCTTCTTTGGCAAAGTGCCTGCTAAAATCTTTTGTCCATTGTTAAAATTGTTTTTTTTAATTGAATTTTGGGAATTCCTTATATATTATAAATACACTTTTTAAAAAAATCAAATACACGGTTTGCAAATATTTTCTCCCAATCTTTGGGCTTGACTTTTCATTTTATTATTTGTGTCAGCAGGAAGTTTTAATTTTGATGAACCCTAGTTAACTTTTTTCTTGAATGGTCTGTGGCTTTGATGTCATATCCAATAAATATTTGCCTAACCCAGGCACAAGTAGTGTTAAGGAGTTTTGGTGTGCAAACCTATCCAAAATTAGAACTTGGGCAGCCCGGGTGGCTCAGTGGTTTAGCGCTGCCTTCAGCCGAGGGCCTGATCCTGGAGACCTGGGATGGAGTCCCACGTCGGGCTCCCTGCATGGAGCCTGCTTCTCCCTCTGCCTGTGTCTCTGCCTCTCTCTCTCCCTGTGTCTCTCATGAGTAAATAAATAAAATCTTTAAAAGAAAAAACAAAATTAGAACTCAAATACATTATTCAGGAAAAGTCCCAAGTCTCTGAGTTACTCTTATTTTCTTTGAAACAGCTCTATTCTCTTGAGACTTACTTCATAGCTGTATCAGCCTTTGGAGCTGCCACCCAAAATTATTGCCTCCTAGAGGCTCTGTTCTATTCCAGGTTATCAAGGGAAAATGTTCTCTTATGAAGACTAGAATGGATGCCTTCATGGGCACTGATCCTTGCCTTGCTCTGCTACCCACTCATTCTCATGCCCATGGCCCCAATCAGTAGGGAAATGTATCTTACAGAATGGGAGTGTGTTAAGGTCTGATGTACTGTGCCTAGGATTACCTGGCATGTGCTTTCTTCAGATTCCAGGGGAGGAGGAGGAAAAGTATGCTTCCAGCCCTGCGTAGCCCCCTGTGCAAAACTGGCCATGTCCACAGAAAAGGAAACAGGAACCACTGAGTACCTATTCTGTGAGTTAGCTCATGGCGTCCTTGCTATGACCTGTGAAGAGAAACATTACTGACCCTACTTCATAACGAGGACACAGTCTCAGAGATGTGATATGTCCAACTTACCCTGAAAGTAAGGGGCAGATTTGGGCTGGAACTTGTGTCACTCTAACCAGAAAGCTCCTCCTGGGCACATAAAGCTGCTTCAGGAATGGTAATCGATGCATTCAAGTGGAGGGATATTTAATAAAAACCACCCTCAGGGCAGCCCTCTATTTCCTGTGGCTGTGAATGTTGTCTCTAATTGGAGCTGTAGGGCCCATGTAACCCATCACTCATTGCTGTCATCCTTTAGAGTAGCCCAGCACACTGGGAAGAGCCTGGGCTTTGGAGTCAGAGAACTAAGTTTAAACTCCAGTCTCGCTATTGATTGGCTGTGTGATCTTGAGTTAGTATCTTTCTTTTCTTTTTTCTTTTCTTTTTTTTTTCTTTTCTTTTCTTTTCTCTTTTCCTCCTTTCTTTCTTTCTTTCTTTCTCTTTCTTTCTTTCTTTCTTTCTTTCTTTCTTTCTTTCTTTCTTTCTTTCTTTCTTTCTTTCTTTCTTTCTTTCTTTCTTTCTTTCTTTCTTTCTTTCTTTCTCCTTTTTTTCCTTTCCTTTCCTTCCTTTCCTCCTATTTAAATTCAATCTACCAACATATTGGCACTAGTGCCCATCCCATCTAATACCCTCCTCAGTGCCCATCACCCAGCTACCCCATCCAACTCCCCTTCCGCAACCCTTTGTTTCCCAGAGTTAGTCTCTCATGGTTTGTCTCCCACTCTTAATTTTTCCCACTCAGTTCCCCTCCTTTCCCTTATGGTCCCTTTCACTATTTCTTATATCGCATGTATGAGTGAAACCATATGATGATTGAGTGAGCTTCTTTATGTCTCTGAGCCTCAGTCTTCTTGTCAGTTAGAAATAAGGAAATTCAATATATAAAGTCCTGCTGCTTGGAGCAATGGCTGATGTAAAGCTGCCTTCCATTGGAAGAGAGGTGCATGGATGCAGAAGTGGGGAGGTCCAAGCCAAGGTGACATCTACTGCCTGTTTGGAAATATCCAAAACATCACTACTGGAGAGGAACTGTGAGCAACCAGTATGTGTTCTGATTTTGGATAAAAGTTGAGTTCAGAGACAGAGGGTAAAAAAGTAAACCTTATTACTCAAGGTGAACCTGTAAATAAAAATTCCAAAACCCAAGAGAAAATCTAATGCTAAAAAAGATGGACAGTTGTGAGCTGAATCCACAACAGATGAAATAAAAATGACAGTGTGAAAGTTACTTTTAAAAAAGTGTCTTGGGGAGGGGCAAGATGGCGGCAGAGCAGGGTCCCCAAGTCACCTGTCCTCAACAAATTACCTAGAAAACCATCCAATCATCCTGAAAATCTACGAATTCGGCCTGAGATTTAAAGAGAGACCAGCTGGAACGCTACAGTGAGAAGAGTTCGCGCTTCTATCAAGGTAGGAAGACGGGGAAAAAGAAATAAAGGAACAAAAGACCTCCAAGGGGGAGGGGCCCCGCGAGGAGCCGGGCTGAGGCCGGGGCGAGTGTCCCCAGGACAGGAGAGCCCCGGCCCGGAGGAGCAGGAGCTGCACCGACCTTCCCGGGGGGGAAAGGGGCTCGCAGGGAGTTAGAGCAGGACCCCAGGAGGGCGGGGATGCCCTCGGGCTCCCTGGGACAGTAACAGAGGAACTGCGCCCCGGGAGAGTGCGCCGAGCTCCCTAAGGGCTGCAGCGCTCGGCGGGACCCGGAGCAGCTCGGAGGGGCTCGGGCGGCGGCTCCGCGGAGGGGGCGGCGCGGCTCCGGGAACAGCTCGGCGGCGGCGGCTCGGGCGGAGGAAGAAGCTCCGCGGAGGGGGCGGCGCGGCTCCGGGAACAGCTCGGCAGCGGCGGCTCGGGCGGAGGAAGAACCTCAGCCCGGAGGGGGCGGCGCGGCTCCGGGAACAGCTCGGAGGGGCTCGGGCGGCGGCTCCGCGGAGGGGGCTACGGGGCGGGAGCGCGAATCCAACAGCGCAGGCCCCGGAGCACAGGGCGCCGGGACACAGCCCAGGATCCGGCCTCCCCCGGGACAGGCAGAGGCCGGGAGGGCCCAGGACAGCAAGGACGCTCCTGCCTGGAACTGAGCAGATCAGCGGCCCCGCCCGGGAGCCCCCAGGCCCTGCAGCCGGAGAGACCCGGAGCTACTGCGGGAACTGACCCCAGGGTCCCAGAGCTGCCCCCGCCACTGTGGCTTCCTCCGGGGGCCTCACGGGGTGAACAACCCCCACTGAGCCCTGCACCAGGCAGGGGCAGAGCAGCTCCCCCAAGTGCTAACACCTGAGAGTCAGCACAGCAGGCCCCTCCCCCAGAAGACCAGCTAGACGGACCAGTTCCAGGGGAAGTCAAGGGACTTAAAGTACACAGAATCGGAAGATACTCCCCGTGGTTTTTGCTTTTGGTTTTTTTTGTTTTGTTTTTGGTTTTTTTTTGTGTGTGTGTTTTTTTTTATTTGTTTGTTTTGTGCTTTTTTTTTTCTTCTTGATTTCTGATTGCTTACCCCGCCCCACCCCCCCTTTTTTTTTCTTTTATCTCCTTTCTTTCTTTTTCTTTCTTTTTCTTCTCTTTTCCCCCCTTTTTTTCCTCTTTCTCTTTTTTCTTTTTCTCTTTTCTTTCCTTCTCTCTCTTTTTCTCCTTTTCCCAATACAACTTGTTTTTGGCCACTCTGCACTGAGCAAAATGACTAGAAGGAAAACCTCACCTCAAAAAAAAGAATCAGAAACAGCCCACTCTCCCACAGAGTTACAAAATATGGATTACAACTCAATGTCAGAAAGCCAATTCAGAAGCACTATTTTACAGCTACTGGTGGCTCTAGAAAAAACCATAAAGGACTCAAGAGACTTCATGACTGCAGAATTTAGATCCAATCAGACAGAAATAAAAAATCAATTAAATGAGATGCAATCCAAGCTAGAAGTCCTAACGACGAGGGTTAACGAGGTGGAAGAACGAGTGAGTGACATAGAAGACAAGTTGATGGCAAAGAGGGAAACTGAGGAAAAAAGAGACAAGCAATTAAAAGACCATGAGGATAGATTAAGGGAAATAAATGACAGCCTGAGGAAGAAAAACCTACGTTTAATTGGGGTTCCTGAGGGCGCCGAAAGGGACAGAGGGCCAGAATATGTATTTGAACAAATCCTAGCTGAAAACTTTCCGAATCTGGGAAGGGAAACAGGCATTCAGATCCAGGAAATAGAGAGACCCCCCCCTAAAATCAACAAAAACCGTTCAACACCTCGACATTTAATAGTGAAGCTTGCAAATTCCAAAGATAAGGAGAAGATCCTTAAAGCAGCAAGAGAAAAAAAGTCCCTGACTTTTATGGGGAGGAATATTAGGGTAACAGCAGACCTCTCCACAGAGACCTGGCAGGCCAGAAAGGGCTGGCAGGATATATTCAGGGTCCTAAATGAGAAGAACATGCAACCAAGAATACTCTATCCAGCAAGGCTTTCATTCAAAATGGAAGGAGAGATAAAGAGCTTCCAAGACAGGCAGGAACTGAAAGAATATGTAACCTCCAAACCAGCTCTGCAAGAAATTTTAAGGGGGACTCTTAAAACTCCCCTTTAAGAAGAAGTTCAGTGGAACAATCCACAAAAACAAGGACTGAATAGATATGATGACACTAAACTCATATCTATCAATAGTAACTCTGAACGTGAATGGGCTTAACGACCCCATCAAAAGGCGCAGGGTTTCAGACTGGATTAAAAAGCAGGACCCATCTATTTGCTGTCTACAAGAGACTCATTTTAGACAGAAGGACACCTACAACATGAAAATAAAAGGTTGGAGAACCATTTACCATTCAAATGGTCCTCAAAAGAAAGCAGGGGTAGCCATCCTTATATCAGATAAATTAAAATTTACCCTGAAGACTATAGTGAGAGATGAAGAGGGACACTATCTCATACTCAAAGGATCTATCCAACAAGAAGACTTAACAATTCTCAATATATATGCCCCGAATGTGGGAGCTGCCAAATATTTAAACCAATTAATAACCAAACTGAAGAAATACCTTGATAATAATACACTTATACTTGGTGACTTCAATCTAGCTCTTTCTACCCTGGATAGGTCTTCTAAGCACAACATCTCCAAAGAAACGAAAGCTTTAAATGATACACTGGACCAGATGGATTTCACAGATATCTACAGAACTTTACATCCAAGCTCAACTGAATACACATTCTTCTCAAGTGCACATGGAACTTTCTCCAGAATAGACCACATACTGGGTCACAAATCGGGTCTGAACCGATACCAAAAGATCGGGATAGTCCCCTGTATATTCTCAGACCATAATGCCTTGAAATTAGAACTTAATCACGACAAGAAGTATGGAAGGACCACAAACACGTGGAGGTTAAGGACCATCCTGCTAAAAGATGAAAAGGTCAACCAGGAAATTAAGGAAGAATTAAAAAGATTCATGGAAACTAATGAGAATGAAGATACAACCGTTCAAAATCTTTGGGATGCAGCAAAAGCAGTCCTGAGGGGGAAATACATTGCAATACAAGCATCCATTCAAAAACTGGAAAGATCTCAAATTCAAAAGCTCACCTTACACATAAAGGAACTAGAGAAAAAGCAACAAATAGACCCCACCCCCAGCAGAAGAAGACAGTTAATTAAAATTCGAGCAGAACTCAATGATATCGAGACCAAAAGAACTGTGGAACAGATCAACAGAACCAGGAGTTGGTTCTTTGAAAGAATTAATAAGATAGATAAACCATTAGCCAACCTTATTAAAAAGAAGAGAGAGAAGACTCAAATTAATAAAATCATGAATGAGAAAGGAGAGATCACTACCAACACCAAGGAAATACAAACGATTTTAAAAACATATTATGAACAGCTGTACGCCAATAAATTAGGAAATCTAGAAGAAATGGACGCATTCCTGGAAAGCCACAAACTACCAAAACTGGAGCAGGAAGAAATAGAAAACCTGAACAGGCCAATAACCAGGGAGGAAATTGAAGCAGTCATCAAAAACCTCCCAAGACACAAGAGTCCAGGGCCAGATGGCTTCCCAGGGGAATTCTATCAAACGTTTAAAGAAGAAATCATACCTATTCTACTAAAGCTGTTTGGAAAGATAGAAAGAGATGGAGTACTTCCAAATTCGTTCTACGAGGCCAGCATCACCTTAATTCCGAAACCAGACAAAGACCCCACCAAAAAGGAGAATTACAGACCAATATCCCTGATGAACATGGATGCAAAAATTCTCAACAAGATACTAGCCAATAGGATCCAACAACACATTAAGAAAATTATTCACCATGACCAAGTAGGATTTATCCCTGGGACACAAGGCTGGTTCAACACTCGTAAAACCATCAATGTGATTCATCATATCAGCAAGAGAAAAACCAAGAACCATATGATCCTCTCATTAGATGCAGAGAAAGCATTTGACAAAATACAGCATCCATTCCTGATCAAAACCCTTCAGAGTGTTGGGATAGAGGGAACTTTCCTCGACATCTTAAAAGCCATCTACGAAAAGCCCACAGCAAATATCATTCTCAATGGGGAAGCACTGGGAGCCTTTCCCCTAAGATCAGGAACAAGACAGGGATGTCCACTCTCACCACTGCTGTTCAACATAGTTCTGGAAGTCCTTGCCTCAGCAATCAGACAACAAAAAGACATTAAAGGCATTCAAATTGGCAAAGAAGAAGTCAAACTCTCCCTCTTCGCCGATGACATGATACTCTACATAGAAAACCCAAAAGCCTCCACCCCAAGATTGCTAGAACTCATACAGCAATTTGGTAGCGTGGCAGGATACAAAATCAATGCCCAGAAATCAATGGCATTTCTATACACTAACAATGAGACTGAAGAAAGAGAAATTAAGGAGTCAATCCCATTTACAATTGCACCCAAAAGCATAAGATACCTAGGAATAAACCTAACCAAAGAGGTAAAAGATCTATACCCTAAAAACTATAGAACACTTCTGAAAGAAATTGAGGAAGACACAAAGAGATGGAAAAATATTCCATGCTCATGGATTGGCAGAATTAATATTGTAAAAATGTCAATGTTACCCAGGGCAATTTACACGTTTAATGCAATCCCTATCAAAATACCATGGACTTTCTTCAGAGAGTTAGAACAAATTATTTTAAGATTTGTGTGGAATCAGAAAAGACCCCGTATAGCCAGGGGAATTTTAAAAAAGAAAACCATAGCTGGGGGCATCACAATGCCAGATTTCAGGTTGTACTACAAAGCTGTGGTCATCAAGACAGTGTGGTACTGGCACAAAAACAGACACATAGATCAATGGAACAGAATAGAGAACCCAGAAATGGACCCTGAAATGTATGGTCATCTAATATTCGATAAAGGAGGAAAGACTATCCATTGGAAGAAAGACAGTCTCTTCAATAAATGGTGCTGGGAAAATTGGACATCCACATGCAGAAGAATGAAACTGGACCACTCTCTTTCACCATACACAAAGATAAACTCAAAATGGATGAGAGGTCTAAATGTGAGACAAGAGTCCATCAAAATCCTAGAGGAGAACACAGGCAACACCCTTTTTGAACTTGGCCACAGTAATTTCTTGCAAGATACATCCACAAAGGCAAAAGAAACAAAAGCAAAAATGAACTATTGGGACTTCATCAAGATAAGAAGCTTTTGCACAGCAAAGGATACAGTCAACAAAACTAAAACAACCTACAGAATGGGAGAAGATATTTGCAAATGACGTATCAGATAAAGGGCTAGTTTCCAAAATCTATAAAGAACTTATTAAACTCAACACCAAAGAAACAAACAATCCAATCATGAAATGGGCAAAAGACATGAAGAGAAATCTCACAGAGGAAGACATGGACATGGCCAACAAGCACATGAGAAAATGCTCTGCATCACTTACCATCAGGGAAATACAAATCAAAACCACAATGAGATACCACCTCACACCAGTGAGAATGGGGAAAATTAACAAGGCAGGAAACAACAAATGTTGGAGAGGATGCGGAGAAAAGGGAACCCTCTTACACTGTTGGTGGGAATGTGAACTGGTGCAGCCACTCTGGAAAACTGTGTGGAGGTTCCTCAAAGAGTTAAAAATAGACCTGCCCTACGACCCAGCAATTGCACTGTTGGGGATTTACCCCAAAGATTCAGATGCAATGAAACGTCGGGACACCTGCACCCCGATGTTTCTATCAGCAATGGCCACAATAGCCAAACTGTGGAAGGAGCCTCGGTGTCCATCGAAAGATGAATGGATAAAGAAGATGTGGTTTATGTATACAATGGAATATTCCTCAGCCATTAGAAACGACAAATACCCACCATTTGCTTCAACGTGGATGGAA
The DNA here is from genome assembly GCF_048418805.1 of Vulpes vulpes. Classification (NCBI taxonomy): domain Eukaryota; kingdom Metazoa; phylum Chordata; class Mammalia; order Carnivora; family Canidae; genus Vulpes; species Vulpes vulpes. Next base: position 86,585,663 of record NC_132790.1, read on the forward strand.
CTGGAGGGTATTATGCTGAGTGAAATAAGTCAGTCGGAGAAGGACAAACAGTGTATGTTCTCATTCATTTGGGGAATATGAATAATAGTGAAAGGGAATATAAAGGAAGGGAGAAGAAATGTTGGGAAATATCAGGAAGGGAGACAGAACATAAAGACTCCTAACTCGGGGAAACGAACTAGGGGTGGTGGAGGGGGAGGAGGGCGGGTGTTGGAGGGGAATGGGTGACGGGCACTGAGGTGGACACTTGACGGGATGAGCACTGGGTGTTTTTCTGTATGTTGGTAAATTGAACACCAATAAAAATTAATTAAAAAAAAAATAAAAAAAAAAATAAAAAAGTGTCTTTAAGGGGATCCCTGGGTGGCTCAGCAGTTTAGCACCTGCCTTCGGCCCAGGGCGTGATCCTGGAGTCCCGGGATCTAGTCTTGCATCTGGCTCCCTGCATGGAGCCTGCTTCTCACTCTGCCTGTGTCTCTGCCCCCCTCCCCTCTCTGTGTCTCTCATGAATAAATAAATAAAATCTTTTTTAAAAAAGAGTGTATTTAAGATCCTCAAAGAGATAAAGAAATGGCATCTAGTAATAAAATATAAATTGATGAAATTAAATAGGCAAAGTGAAACAGGAGCAGTGGATATGAAAAAAATCATTTGAAATCCTGTTAATATAAACAAATGGAACATGAAAATAAAAACATTAATGGACTCCAGATTGAAAGCTGAAAAAACTGGAAGGTAATAGGCTTGGATTCATTTGAAACATGGCATGAAAGGAATAAAATAAAAAATCAGTTGAGACATGGGGAGACTTTGAAGTGTTAGATTTTTCACACAAAAAAAGAGAATAAAGGAAATGGTGGCACAATTAAGTATGCATCTTAAAAAATAGAAGAAGAAAGCATAGGTATAGATCTTCCTGACCTTGGATTAGGCAATAATTTCTTATATAGCATCAAAGCACAAGCAACAAAAGAAAAAATAAATTGAAAATCATCAAACTTAAAAAACGTGCTGCAAAGAAACACCAAGAGGGTGAAAAGACAACAGACAGATGGGGAAAATTTTTGCTAATTATATACAGATAAGGGACTGTATCTAGAACATATAAAGAATTTCTATAACTCAATAATATAAATAATACAATTTAAAATGAGCAAAGGATCTGAATAGACATGTATCCAAATAATATATACAAATGGCCAAAAGCACATAAAAAAGATGCTCAACAACATTAGCCACCAGGGAGATGCAAATCAAAACCACAATGAGATACCACTTCATACCCACTCGACCAGCTAGGATCAAAAAGGCAGACAGCAAATGTGACAATGTGGAGTAATTGATGCTCTTACATATTGTTAGTAGGGAAGCAAAATGGTACAGCCACTTGGGGAAACAGTTTAGCAGTTCCTCAACAGGTTAAATATATAAATTCTGTTCCTAAGAATACCCAAGAGAAAAGTGTATGTTCCCACAATAACTTGTAAAAGCATTACCCATAATGGCCCCAAATTGGAAACAATCCAAATGTCTATCAACTGATCACTGGATAAATAAAATGTGGTATACCCATACAATGGAATATTATTTAGCAATAAAAAGAATGAAGCACTGATACATACTATAGCATCAGTGAAATATGGAAGTATGCTTAGTGAAAGATGAAGCTAGTCACAAAAGACTAAAGTATGATTCTATTTATAAGAAATGTCAAAGTTAGGCAAATCTGTGAAGATAGACAGTAGATTAGGGTTGCCTTGGGCAGGGAGGGAGGCATCCAAGGAACCCTAAAGAGTGACTGCTACCGGATATGGGGTTTCTTTCTGTGGTGGTGAAATCTTCTAAAATTGATTGGGGTGATGGTTTCACAACTCTGTGAATATATTATAAATCATTGAATTATACACTTTGTGTGAATTACATGAATTATATATCAATAAATATTTTTTATTAAAAGAATTTAAAGATAGGGTGCCTGGGTGTCTCAGTTGGTTAAGCATCTGCTTTTAGCTCAGGTCATGATCTCAGGGTCCTAGGATCAGAGTTGGGTCCTCTGCTCAGCGGGGAGTCTGCTTCTCCCTCTGCTACTCCCCACACTTGTGCTCCCTCTCTTTTTCTCAAATTAATAAATAAAGTCTTTTAAAAAAGAACTTAAAAGATAAATGTAAATAGAGTAAAAAAAATAGTTCCTAGCTTTCAAATTACCTAAAGGGTAAAAGGAAAGAATAAGAACTTTATTAATTTAACAGAAGGCAAGAAAGTTCTTCAGAAAAGGAAATTAAAAGAAGCAAAGAAACAAGCCAAAAAAAATTACCCAGTAATAAGTCTAAATATATCAGCATTCAGAAGTTTGAAATTACCTACCAAAAGCAGAGATAACAGATTGATTACAAATAATAAAATCAAGCTCTTTGTTGTTCATTAAAGATATTGTTAATATAAAGTCAAAATATTTGCAGATAAAGAGATCAGGCAAGATATACCTACAAGTACAAATCAAAAGAAAGTAATCTATGTGGCATTTTCACTATAAGAGAAAACTCAGTAATGGAGGTAATATTATCAGGAATAAAAAGTCCTACATATTGGTCACATATTCCAGTAGTAAAATATAACAATCATGAACATATAAGCCATGATATATTCATACAATGGAATACACCATACCAATGAAAATGTATGAGTGAGATCTTAAATGTATCAACACTGATAAATCTAAAAAGTACATTGTTGAGTGAAAAAACAAGATATATCTCAAAATATAAAGAATGACACTTTTATGTCCATTCTAGAACATAGAACGATGTATATTGTATGTAAATAAATATGTGGTCCATGATTTTATAATTTTATGACATATTTGAAAAAATGCTTGAATCCAATCACTGCTCTTTTAATACAGGAATTTTAGGGATTGAAGAAAGTGGTCCCCTCAACCAATGAATTGTTGAGAAGTTGTACAAATTTTGATTTGTACAATTCTAACGATAATTTAATTAAATCTATGCTCAGGTTCAAATTCCAGAATGCCTACAACATCCCTGGTCTGTTGTTCTGTGTTGGGCATAGGGAAGATAAATAAGATCCAGTCCTTATAAGTAAGATCCTTATAAATAAGATCCATGCCCTGAGGGGCCTCCTAACTGTCGGGACTGAAGGAAAGGTAAACAATATGATACGACAGAGAGAAGGATGGGAGAAGGCCAAGGAAGCACATCTATTTTTCTCTGTGGGCTCAGAGAAGGCTTTCTGGAGGAGATGCCTCCTGCACAGCCTTAAAAGATGAGTGTAGCTCTCCAGGTGAAGGTGGTGGGTGAGGCTGGCATTGAAAAACATGCCCTAGAACAGTATAGGGTATATGTACCTACATGGTTTGATGGTCCTGGTTTGGGTACAAAGTGCAAGGTGCAGGTAGCAGGGATTGGGGGTCTAGCCAGAGAGATGGGTAGGGGCAGATCACCAAAGACTGCATAGGCATGCCAAAGAACTTGACCTTCAACCTAGAGGTAAAGGAGACCACTGCAGGGCTTTTAAACGACAGGGACGCTTCCAGACTTGTGGTTTGGGTACCTCACTCAGGTATTAGACCAGAGACAGGAGATGACTTTAAGAGATGGGGAAGATCTGAAACAAAATCTGGGATTGGAGAAGTTGGTAAACTTGAGAGGACTTAGTGAGATTGGTATGAGAAAAGGAGGAATCTGGAAATACAATCAGCTTGGGGCTTAAGTGATTGCTAGGGGGTCATCAGTAGTGTTTAGAGGTGGGTGGATGTGATAAGACAATCATGAGTTCATTTTCTGATGCATTACAGTCCTGAAGATTCTGAGGAACTCAGGCAACCCCCCCTCATTTTCATGACTGCTGGTCTTGCAGTTTATGCAGGTCAGTGACAAAAAGCAGGAGGGGGGGTGATTTGTAAATTATTTCAGCTTGTGGCTTTTTGATATTTCCTTGTAATAATTATCTTCAGTTCGTATTATCTATGACAAGGAACACCGACACAGGATTGCAGTGCGACGTTAAGCATCACTGAATTGTATTGAAGTCAGAAGATTGCTAACATGTATTCCTGACATTTTAGCAGTATCAAATCTGATTTTGTCACATTTACAAGGTACTGTGAGCCGGGATCCAGAGGCGGTGTGTTATCATCGCCTAACATAGTGTTCCTTAATTATCAGCACTCTCACGCTTCCTGCATAGCAGATTGGAATTGCTAGAAATAGCACAAACTTGAAAATTAGAGTTTTTCTCTTAAATAATCAGGATGCTATATTTATAGTTTTCATGGGATGGGTGTCTTAACAAAGGTAAACTAATTTCACACTTAAAGGTGAAGTTTTTTTTTTCTCTCCTCTCTTATAGTGTGATTCCCCCTTTCCCTAGGGTCTATTTTTTCAGTTTCTCAAAATTTCCATAGCATGAATAATTCTCTCCATTGTCCCCTCGCCAATGGGGTGTTTCTGCACTTGGCTTGCCCTTGTGATAACTCACTATGGGTAAGAAGCCCATGATAGAATGGAAGATTTTGCTTTTTGTTGCAGTTATTCACTAGCCCATGACATTAGCAAGACTTGATCACATGAACTACAACATTTTTTTCAACTTCAGCAGAAGTGGAAATGCCTTGTCTAGGTCACTGAACTCTAAATTATATATAAACTATTGCCCATCGGCTGGCAGTTGATTGGGAGAGGAAAACAAGGAAGAAAATAAAGCGGGATAATGGATGGATGGAATTCTGAGTGGTCCCTGATCCAGAAGTGAAGTATATGGGACCAATATTTGGAGGTTCTCTCCTCATCTGGGTGCTCGTCCTTCCTCTGTACCCATGTTATCCTGCATCACAGGCACATGATATCCTTGGGGGAGCCCCATGCAGGCCCATTTCTTTAACGTGGATCCCTGCTCTACAATCCCACCACGTCAAAGCTGCCACCTTACTTTTTAATTGATACCACTCATCTTAAGAAGAAAGCAACCTTGGGTACCTGGTGGCTCAGTTGGTTAAGCATCTGATTCTTGATTTCAGCTCAGGTCATGACCACAGGCTTGTGAGATTGAGCCCTGCATGGAGCCCCACATCCGGATCTGCACTGGGCATCAGCCTATTTAAGATTCTCTCTCTCTCTCTCCCCCTCTGTCTCCTACCCCCCACTCATGTTCTCTCCCTTGTCTCTCTCTCTCTCTGTCTCTCTCTTGAAGAGGAGGAAGGGAAGGAGGAAGAGAAGGAGGAGGAGAGCAACCTTTTGGAACTAATCTATTACAAATGCCTGGCATCTAGTCCCTAGTGATTCTCAAATTATGAGAGTTTTTTAGGTGTGTGAAGAGGTGAAGTGAGGAATTTCAAAACCTGGGTTAAGTAAGGTATTCTGGGGGCTTGGAGGCCTTCTTAATGCTACAGAAGCTTTCAGCTAAGTTGTCTGTGCACAAGGCCAGCCTGGGGAGAATGCATAGCCTGTACCGTCAGCATCACTCACGTTGCACTTACTTGTTATACTTTTGCTGTAAGCTTCACCATGAATGATAGGCTCTTTCTGGCAAAGACATTGTAAACTTGAGGGAAGGGATTATAGTTAATACATCTTTGTTTTGAAACGTTGTAGCTGTACACAGTGTCTGACTGTTGTGGGTGTTCAATAAATAGATGTTGATAATAGAGAGCAAGAGAGGAAGCCAGAGAATGACAGAAACAGAACATGGAAGTCATTAAAATGAGAAGGTAAAGGAATGTTAAAATAGAACATTGCTGAGAAGGAGGCACAAGATACTAAATGGAAACATGAGAAAACGTAAAATATAAAACACAAGAGAAAATTAGAATTCTAAGTTCTTAGGCTATGCCTGGAAGAGACCTTGGTGTGGTGAGTGGGGATGGAGGCATGGTACTGAAATCTTCTCTATTCCAAAGCAGGTTTCTGTACCTGAATCTTGGGAGGCTTTGTTTAGAACTTAGTTCATTAAGAACTCAGCAAGGTCACATGCTCAGACAGGTTATCTCTGAAGCTGGTGGACATTATAGGTGTTGGTCATTGGCTGGTGATGTAAAGGCTCACATGGGGAGTCACAACTCTGAAGGGATGCTGTGGTGAATATTGATTGTTCTTGCCACCTAGCCTCCTGTCCTAGCTTCATGAACTGGGTACAGTGCACTTCTGGAGGATCAGCCAATTCTTTATGCAGGCTTGTGTGTCCCATGGCTACTGTGAGTGATTTGGGGATTGGCATATGACTCAGTTCCAATCCCAGACAATAAAACCGAGTGCTTCTGGGGCTGTTGAGAAAGAAGCCCTGCTCCAACCCGTCATAAACATAAAAAGAGATGTCTAGCAATTTCCACCATGGGGGAGCAAAGAGATTGGTAAATCCTCAAAATACAATTAAGAATTGGAAAACACAATTAAGAAATGGGAAAAATAGTCAAAACAACAATTTCAGAGGTCTGGAAATTGAGCAGGGGCAAACAACATATTGAGAAGTGCTTATTCATGCAAAGTCCCTGAGCTTCAGGTGAGAACAGTGGGAGTTTGTAGGACTGTTGCCTGGGACTGTTCTTATTCCTCATTTCCCTCATTTTAAACTTGGTTGCCCAAGTGGTTCAACCAGGGTAGGGTGCAGCATGAATGTCTGAGCGTAACTGTGGCCGGGAGGAAATATTTGTAAATCATATATATGGCAAAGGTTTTGTATTCGAAATACATAAAGAAGCTTTACAACTCAATAATAAGATATCAACAATTTAAAAGCAAGTAGAAGATCTGAGTAGATATTTCACCAAAGGAAGTATATGAATGGCTCATAGGCACATGAAAAGGTGCTTGATATCATTAATTATTTGGGAAATGCAACTTCAAACCACTGAGTGGGATGTCATTATACCCACTAGGATGGCTCTAATCAAAATGACAAAGTCAGGTGCTGACAATGATCTGGAGAAACAGAAAGCCTGTACATTGCTGGTGAAAAATAGATTGGTACAACCACTCTGGAAAAGTTTGGCACTTAAAAAAAAAGTTAAATATAAACACCATATGGCTTTGCAATTCCACTCCTAGGTATCTACCCAAGAGAAATAAAAAATTCATGTCCACACAAAGACTTAAACACAAATTTTCATAGTAGTGTGATTTATAATAGCCCAAAGTAAAATCAATCTAAATATACATCAGCTGGGACATGGATAAACAAAATGCGTATATCCATACAATGGAATAGTATTTAGCAATAAAAAGGATCAAACAACTGTTAGATGTTGCTACATGGATGAACAGTGACAACAGTCTACGTGAAAGAAGCCAGACACAAAAGACTGCATGTTACATGATTCCATTTATATAAAGTATCCCAAAAAGGAAAACCTAAAGCCCAAAGCAGATCAGTAGTTGCCTGGAGCTGGGGTAGTAGCAGGAATTGATTACAAACAAGCATGAGAAAGCTTTTTGGAGTGAGGAAAAAGTTTTAGAATTGGATTATGGTGATGATTGTACAACAATATAAATTCACTAAAAATCATCCAACTGTACAGTTCCAATGGATGAATTTTATAGATGTACATTATACCTCAATAAATCTGTAAAAAAAAAAAAAAAAAGATGTCTAGCTTCACCAGTGGGCAGCAACATACAAATGAAAGGTTCTAAGAAATAACATTTGTCACCTATCAGATGGCAAAAGTATCAAAGAATTACATTAGATACCACTGGCAAACATGCAGGGAAAAATAACAATTGTTTTAGTTTTAAAAAAGAAAAAGGGAAATAATGATTATAATTAAAAACATCTATATTCTCTGGCTCTGTAATCCCACATCTAGAACTAAGTACCATAGGAATAAAGAAAGATATAGCATTTAAGTCTATATTTTAAAGGGGTTTGTTGCAGCATGACATTTAGTAGAAAAATTAAAAAAAAAAAACAATGTAGAGACAAAATGAGTGCCTATCACTGTGGACTGAACAACGATGGTGCATTCATTCTGTGGCTTCAGAGTTCAGTACAGTAGATTGGAGGAAAAAGTGAGTTGATATGGAGGGTTGGGTAAGTGCCCGGTCCTTGGGAGGCCCGGAGGAGAGACTCTCAGGACACCAGCATAGAACTGGCCAATCATGGTTGTTTCTCTCTCTCTGCACAAACAATGCCACAGTGGTGGATTGCATTATTCTCAGTTTATTTGTCCCCCTTCTTTGCAAAAGGATTATACTTTACCCCGTTAACTTTAAGCTTAACCACATGACTTGCTGTGACCAATGAAATGTCAGTGGGAGGATGTGTGCCAGTTCCAAATGAAAGCTTTAATTGCCTTTGCATGGTTCCACCATCTCTCTGTTTAATCTGTTGCAATGGTATGTCCCTAGATGGGTTTTCCTCAGCCAGCCTGGATCTAGAATAAAGAAGACACATGGGTAGAGTCAAATTGAACGTATAGTCGGCGTACAACATTAGGGGAAATCACCCTTTGTCGTTAACTAGTAAGAATTTATTTTTTTTTAAGTAGCATAACCTAGTAAAAGCTGACTAATAAAGCCAGACATTCAGGAGGCGCCAGCTCCAATCGCTAGATTCAAAATATACTGCAGCAGTTGTCTAAAACAGCAAAATCCCTGCCCTGCTTCTTGCAATCTGTGAAGCTAGGCACCAGTCACTGGGATTTCTAGGACAGCTCTCATGTCTCAGCCTCTGTGACTGTGCTAACAGAAGAAACCAAAGCAAAATTCTTCCAGACTTTTGACTTCCAAATCTCTCCAGGTGCCTGTTTGGTAGAAACTCAGTCAAATGAGGAATTACATATCTAGGAGGGGCAGGAGATGTAGTCTTTAGCATGCAGTAAGCCACACTAAGAGGATTAGAATACAGTTGAGTGCACTCACCTGTAATTTCTGATGCTCATAGCATGAACTATCATTTAGGGTTTAAAAGAGTGATCACTTAGGTTGTGGTCTCCAAATGGTATTTTGTACTAAGTGGAGGCTATCAAGCACTAAAGGGGCTTGTCAAGAGAATACAGGAGTCAATCAGAGTTGCTTCCATTGGCTAAAGTTGGGGAAACTTGAGTAATTTTAAAAACTGCAAATATAAAAATGCATCACATATATGTAAATGGGTTCTAAGGATACTAAAACAATGTTAATGAAATGATAGATTTAGGCAATTGACTCCCCATATCACAGCTTTTCTCTAAAGCTTTTGGGATACTTTATGAAGGATGGGTAGGCTGACACTACGTGAACCCACCAATCCATTTCATTATCACTCATAGCAAGACAACCACATGTAATGCAACAGGAAGCTGAACGAATTGAATCTAAATGTTATCAAGCCTCTAGATCTAACCTCCATTTTACAGGAAATACTCAGGATAGAAGAACATGTTAATTGCTACCTTAAGGAGGTGTGGTTATCTTAAATTTTTTTTAAAGATTTTAAATTTATTTGTTAATAAATTTATTAGAGACACAGAGAATGAGAGAGAGAGAAAGAGAGAGAGAGAGAGACACACAGGCAGAGGGATAAGCAGGCTCCATGCAGGGAGCCCAACGTGGGACTTGATCCTGGGTCTCCAGGATCACACTCTGGGCTGAAGGCAGTGCTAAACCACTAAGCCACCCAGCTGCCCTATGGTCATCTTAATTCAGAATGTGGCCAATTCTACTGAGCAAATGGTCAGTTGTTTTCTTAAAAGGATCAAGAAGAGGAAACTAGTGTGAATTAAGTGGCTTAAGAGAAGTATCAATAAAATGTAACTTAACTTTCTTTAGAACCCAATTATATAAAACCATGAATAAAAATAGACTTTTTTTAGACACTAAGGAAAATTTGAACACAGACTATTCAATGTATTAAACAATTATTCGTTTTGTAAGGTGTAATAGATATTGTGATTATTTAAAAAATCCTCATCTGTTAAAAATATATGGTAAATGAAGTATTTATAGATAAAATACAATGATATCTGAAATTTGCTATAAAATATTTCACCAGAAAGTAAGAAGAGGGAAAGAAGAAAGGGAGGAGGAGAGGGAAGAAGGAAGGAAGGAAGGAAGGAAGGAAAGAAGGAAGGAAGGAAGGATGGAAGAAAGAAAAAAAAAGAGGGAGGGAGGGAGGGAAAAGGAGGGAAGGAAGGAAAGAAAGAAAAAAGAAAAGAAAGGGAGGTATATTCATTTTTTAATTGGGTATATTCGTTTTTCACTGTTGTTATAAATTAATACAAATTTAGTAACCTAAAAACCCCCACCTATCTATTACCTTGCAGTTCTGTAGGTTAGCAGTCTGATCTGCTTCTCAAGGACCTGTGTTCCCTTCAGGAGGCTCTGGGGAAGAATCCATTATCTTGTTGTTTCCAGCTTTTAGAGGCCCTGGTTCGCAGCCCTCTTTATCTTCAAAGCCATCAAGGTTGCATTTCTCTGGTCATTCTACTACAGTTACGTCTCCTTCTGTAACTACAGTCAAGAAAGATTCTCCAATTTTAAGGATTCACATGATTAGGTTGGGTCCACCTGGATAATCCATGATAATCTCCTCATCTCAATGCACTTAACGTAATCACATCTGCAAAGTCCCTTTTGCTATGTAAAATAACATATACTTAGAGGGTAGACTGTGAAGGGCTGTGGGGAGCTATTATGATGCCTAGCACAGGAAGGATTAATTAAACAAGATTGGCAAAATGTAAATATTGGTAACTGTTGAAGCCAGATGATGGATACAGTGAGAGTTCATTATACTTTTCTCACTTCTTTTGTATATGTGTGAAAAATTCCACAATAAAAACCTCCAGAGAATAAGGTATATAACAGCTGACTACAGAGAATTTACGTGATGAATTATAAAGTGGGAAAAGCAAACTTCAGAGTATAACATAATCCTAGTTTTATGAAATAATGACTAAAATTCTTTCTTTCTTTCTTTCTTCTTTCTTTCTTTCTTTCTTTCTTTCTTTCTTTCTTTCTTCTTTCTTTCTTCTTTCTTCTTTCTTCTTTCTTCTTTCTTTCTTCTTTCTTCTTTCTTTCTTTCTTTCCCTCATTTACCTAGCTATGATTAAATGAGTCTGGAAAAAGCTAATACAGATGTTTAGACAAATTATTAATATATTGGTTATATAAGATGTATTAGAGTGGGAGAGAGGTAAACAAAACTCAAAAAGTTCAATAAAACCAGTCATTGGATTTAAAAAGCAAATATGTAAGTCCACTTATGAAAATGTTATGTGTGAAAATATATAGATACATGTATATATCTATATGTCTGAATCTAGAGATACATGAATGGGTGGTCACCTAAATCTAGTTATCTCAGGGTTGTGAATGAGTGTCCTTAATATTCCTACTGTCAGGGGATAACCCTCCATCTGGTTCCTTTCCTCTCTCCCACCTCAACAGAGGTGGCCCTGACATTCTGAACAGTATCAACAATGAAGATGATCCCATATGGTTTAGAAGGAGGAAAGTGTGACACTCCCAAACATTGGATTTTGTTAGAAAATATACACAACAAAAGATAAGTATTAAAGTTTTTTAAGCAATCACTAAACTAATAGAAACAGATATTATAACCATCAAAGGACAAAAAAGAGAGGAGTAAAAAAAAGTGAAATGTAATCAAATCGGGGGGGGGGGGGGATAAAACCCCCAAGTTCAGAAAAGAGAAAAAATTGATAGGAAAAATATGTTAAAACAATAAAAAAAAATGTATCACTCATCCAGATGTAAATTTTTTCAACTAACTCATTAGATACAATGACTGGGGCTCCTGGGTGGGCTCAGTTGGTTAAGTGGCTGCCTTCAGCTCTGTTAGGATCTCAGGGTCCTGGGATTGACCCCACATCTGGCTCCCTGCTCAGGGGGGAGTCTGCATCTCCCCTGCTCATTCTCTTTCTTTCTCTCTCTCTTGAGCTTGTTCGCTTAAATAAATAAATAAATAAATAAATAAATAAATAAATAAATAAATAAATAAAATCTTTAGAAAAATATGATGACCATCATGTTGACTAAAGTTTTAAAATCCATTTGTTTGCTGCTCGTAAGAGTCACAGACAAAATTAATATAGAAAAGATAAAGGATGAAAAGGGTTTATCAGGCAGATGCTAGCCCAAAGAGAGCTGCTCTTTGAGACAAAGTAGATTTTAACGTGAAAAGCATTAAGACGCTGCATGATTAATGGTGTCATTCATCAAGATATAATTATGACCTTATACTCCTAATAACATGGCCTAAAAATAGGTAGGATTACAAGGAGAAATGGACAATCCCTTGTCTTAGGAGGAGATGTTAATACGGAGCTGTTACGCACTGATGGATAGAGCAGATGAGAACTAGTCAGGGGCTTTTGGGCTCATGAGTCCTGTGCAGAGAGGCTATAGACTGAAGATTTGTGTCCCCCAAAATCTGATCCCATCACACTGGGGTGTGAGGATATTTGAAAGTGGGGCCTTTGAGAAATGATTAGGTCATGAGGGTGAAGCCCTCCTCATGGGATTAGTGCCTTTATAAGAGACTCCAGAGAGCTCCCTCACCCTTCCCACCAAGTGAGGACACACCATCTGCTGGACTTCTCAGTCTTGGGAACTGTGAGAAATGAATGTGAGGTGTTTGAGCTGCTTCATCCATGGTATTTTTTGTTAGAGCAGCCTGAGTGGACTATAAGACATACAGAAGCGGGAGGGGGGAGGAAAGAGAGAGGTTTGGTGGTCATGATGCCCATTTCCCCTCGCCCCCGGGGACACTTCAGTGAAGATCATATGAGCCTCTCATTTTATCTTTGCCCTGTGCTTATTCTAGATGCATTTCTGGAAGAATCTGTCACTTTACAGTCTAGGAAGGTCAGCCAAGTCTTTAAGGCCAAATCAAAGCCAATTCAGATATTGGAATACAAATTGAAAAACATTATTTGCCAACCAGATACATTCTTTCAAGTATATATAAGTTTTGGATCAGGGACAGATGAAGAAATGCTTCACTCTGAAAACGAAGGAGTGAAAAAAACAGTATTAACATGAATGATGTTTACAATGTGCTGTTAACATTCCTTGTGAGTGAAACTCAAACGCTAGAGTGATTACTCACTCTACAAACAGCTTTCTTGCTTTGCAAATGGTTTGCCACAGGGCACCTTTGAGTAATGAGCTCCTTAGTGCATTCAGCACAGGGCTCCTGTTCCCAAGGTGCAGCCAGCAGCAGCTCTGGGGCCTGGAATCCTCCAGAGGAAGGCACTCTTAATTGTGTGCACTTTGATTTTTGCAGAAAGAAAACTGAGTTAGTTTCCTGCAGCTGGGAATAGAACCACAGCCTTGGGGTAGGCGTCTTAGGCTGCATATTCTAGGTGGGGCTAGGGAGCCAGGGGCCATCCCTGAATTAGTTGGTTACAGGGTGATAAACCCATGTGGTAATGAAACTGGAGGAGATTATGGTTAGGATGCCAGCATTGCTGAGAAGTACCAGGCCAAGGGCAAAACACTCCTAAAAAAGATATGAGTTAGACTGTCACCAGAATGGAAAAGCAGGCACATTTTAATAAAGTTTAAATTAAATGGATAATATAGGTCCACTGTGGGAAAATATGAAGATATGGACAAGCAAAGGAAATATCTCTTAATTCTCCACCCAGAGATAGATAATGGCAATTAACATTTTTGTATTTTCATTTAAACTTTTTTTTAATGAATATATGTCTATATAAATATGTGTGGTTTCTTAAGAAAAGTAGACTCCCACAAATGTGATACCCAACTGTAGAGTAAATATTTCTTGCCTTATATGTATCATGTCATATATATATAAGTGCACTCGTACACCCATCTTTGAATAGTTCTCTGTTTGTTTAGGATAAGTCCCCAGAAGTATTACGTTCAGGTGAAAGGGACTGTACATTTGCCAAATCACTGTGTGAGGAGATTCACCAGTTGGTTCTCCATCCAACATCATTTCACCAACCTTTATCTTTCCAGTTAACTGGATTTGTTTAAGTTTGCATTAATTCTGGAGCTGGTGTCATTTCTGAGCTTGTTTTCGTGTGCTCTCTTGCATTGCTGCCATCAACGTGAGGACATATCTAGGTGTATGACAGACACATGGAGGAGAGTCAAGTCACCCCAGTTGTGTAGCAGGGGCCAGCCTGGATTAGTAAACAGCCAGGTGGCCCCCAGAAATATGAGGTAACCCAGACAAGATAAACACATACTTGGTCCCAGACATGTGAACAATGAACACTTATTGCTATGAATACTAAGGTTTTGGGATTGTTTGTTATGCGGCATAGTAAAAACTGTTACTGAGGGCGATTACTGCAAGTGAATTGGGATGTGTGTATGGGAAGGGTGCAGTATCCAGAAGAAGGATGGCTGAGCACAGGTAGCAAAAACAATAAATACCCATTAGGCTGATACATGAAGGACTTGTATCTCATCTTCAGCTATTGACATTTTTTTAAAAAAATTATTTATTTATTCATGAGAGACACAGAAAGAGAGAGGCAGAGACATAGGCAGAGGGAGAAGCAGGCTCCCTGCCAGGAGCCCTGTGTAGGACTTGATTCCAGACACCGGGATCACACCCTGAGCCCAAGGCAGGCGCTCAACCACTGAGCCACCCAGGTGTCCCAGCTATTGACATTTTATATGCAAACCTGAAGAGAGCAATGCTCAACTCAAAGGGATGTATCTATGAGGATGGCGTTTCAGATGGTGCTGGAGAGAGTGTGGCTTATTCTCCTTTTGCAGGCCAAAATGGGCTTCATGGCCAGGCCAGAGTTCCTCCAGTGCTCTTAAGAACATCATTTAGTGAGGAGTAAAAATGAATAGTGCATGTGCTTTTAGAGAAGGGCAATAAATTGAGAAAAGATTTTACTCTCCTCCTCCTAAGGAGTCTTTCTTCTTAATGGTCCTTCGATGGTGTCTCTTAGGAGAGCCCTACAATAAGTGACATTTTTAGGGAAGCTGATTGCCAAGTTCAGCCTTAAGAGCTAGATTCTGAGAGCTAGCTGGGATTAACAAGAGACATAATTACAATCCAGGGGGAAATCTCCTATTTCAGTTGTGTATATGATGTTAGATTTCCATGGCACTTTACCCCCTTATTTATTTCCAGGAGGAAATGGGATAAAATTGCAGCAAGAGACATTTATGCCTATAATAAGGGTTGATTTCATATTGTGATGATCATCATCAGACTTGGGAAGGGGATTTTGTAGGGCAGTTGTGAAATTTCTCCTCCATGAGGTTCATAAGAAGAGAATCAGGCTTTGGCTGATCTGGTGGTGGAAGAACTGGTCGGTCAGTTTCGTTGTCATCTTTTCTGAAAGCAGAAACAGAAAGGTCAGAGAAACTGAAACCCTAACATCTCCTGTACCTGCTGTTTCCTCCTCTTGCCCCAATTTTGTTCAGCCCCATCAGGTTCTGGGATTTCGTCTCTCTGGCCCTCACACCTCCTTCCTAGCAAAGGGCCACTTTTGATCTTTGTTGTTGTTTCCATTTGCACCATATTCCCTTCCCCAAATTCTGTTTGGGAGCTGTGGGTGGTGCCACAGTGGAAAGAACATGGGTTCTGGGCTCGGACATTCAAATAGTCATCCACGTACATTGCATGAGGGCTCACCATGGGCCAGGGATTATACAGAGCACATGATTCAGAGCAGTATCCTGCCCACATTCTAAAGTGGAAGACAAAAAGAAAACAATTGAAAATATAGTCAATATGCTGTCAGGTAAGGATAGTGCTAGAAACAAAGCAGAGTAAAGCATTAAAAATGATGAGTAGAAGATGGCGCATTAGCTAAGATGGGCAGGGAAGGCTTTTGTTGGCAAGTCACATGAGCAGAGACCTGAGTGAAGTGATAAATAGGCCAAGTGGAAATGTGGGAAAGCTAGTGCCAGGTCCTGAGGTTGGAGTATCCTGGGAGTATTTAAGAAACAGCAAGGAGTCAAAGTGGCTGAGCTGGAAGAGCAGATGGAGAGTGATCAGCAGTGAGACTGGAAAGCTGAGATGGGGTTAGGGCCATCTGGGGGCATGTAAGAATTTTAGATTTATTCTGAATGATGTGGGACAGATAGCTTTGAAGGGTTTTGAGCTGGGAAGTGACATGATCTGACTCATATTTCCGCAGAGCTGCTCTGGCTGCTGTGTGTGTAAATAGGGGTGCATGGGATGGGGAGGCCAGTGAGGAGGCGGTGGCGGCTGTCCAGATGAGCGACCATGTGTGCTTGGGCCAGAGCAGTAGCTGGTGAATGATGACTCACTTTGATACTATGTCTGAATCCTGGCACAGCTTCTTACAAACTGTGACCTTGGATAAGTTATTTAGTTTCTCTGCACTTCAATTTCTTCTAAGAAAATCAAGGATGAAGACACTTCCTTCTTGCAATCACTTGGTTCACTGCAGGCCCTCAGGAACTTAATAACAAGCCTATATTCTTCCTTTTGGACATTGTCCTTCTTCTCCGTGAGAAGGAATTCCTACAACCAGAGTTAAGCCTCAGGTGCAGAGGGTTGAGTTAGTACCGAAGAATGAGTGGCCTAGAACCATCATGGCCCATGCAAGATGCCCCCCAATCTCTGACATTGTCTTATTTATTTCTTCTCCATTTTATGCTCCTATTCTCCTTCCCTTTTACCCCAACCAATCATTCTAGTGTTCAGCGAGGGTCCTTTTACAAAGATCTAGTGGTGTTCTTTCTGTGTGTATGTGTCTTAAGTGAACCTACATAGTATTGTGTCATACATTCTATTTTCTGTCTTATTTTACTAAATTCTATGTTGGCCAGATCCATCCTTCCTGCCAGGTACCTATTTAACTTGTTTCTACTAACTGCTGACCTATGCCATGATTTGTATCCACCCCAATTTACTTAGACACTCTTCCAACCCCCTGGAACCTGAAACAACTCAACAACCCCACACTTGTGTCTCATGGACTGTGTGAGAATTTCCCGGGATATAGACCCGAGGAGCAGGGTAGCTAGGTCATAGGTATTTGCGTACCTAATTTGACTAAGTATTCACTGAACCTTTCCAGAATGGCTACACCATTCCCAGCAGCCATACATGGAAATTTGCATACCCCACATCCCCTCCAGTGCTTGGCATTATCCAGTTTTCCAATATTACCAGTTTAATAAACATAAAGAGATGGCACTTTGTTAATTAGAATTTCCCTGATTACTAATGTGTTTGAGGATCTCTTCACATGCTTATTAGCTTTTTGAGTTTTTCTTTCTATAAAATTGCTAAATCATATCCTTTGAACATTTTTAATTTGGGGTTATTGGCTATATTCCTTTCAATTCACAGGAGTTTCTTGTATATTCTAAATAATGTATTCCTTGCTGATATTAAATGCCACAAATACATTTTTTCATTCTGCCACCTATTAACCCCAAAATCTCTTTCATTGAATTGGAAAATATTTAATTTTGATATGCTCAAATCCATCTAACTTTTGTCATGTGGTTTACGTATTCAAGGTATTGTTTAGGAACTGCTTTCCTCTTAGGTCACAACAATATTCTATATCTTATTTTAATTATATGTTTATCTTATGCACTTAGATCTTTTAACCATTTGAAATGAAGTGATATTAGGTAGGAATCCAGTTTTATTTTTCTTTTGTTCCAGTTTTTCACACTGTTACTAAACAATATTTTCTTTGATTTATGGTGTTACTTTAAGAGTAAGAGTATATAAGAGGTATAATAATGAGTCTCCCTTGGCTCTCTATTCTGTCCTTTTGGTCCATTATCTGTTTGTAAAGCAATACCAGACTGTTTTTATTACTAGGGTTTCATAGCATATTTTATTATGTGCTAATGCAAGCTTCTCTTCATTACTCTTCCTTTTTAAGGTTATTCCAATTAACTGTAGATTTTTTTTAACTGTAGATTTTTATTCTCTCATAGAAATTATTGAGGTATAACTTGCATATATGAAAAATTATATGATCATTTTTACCATTTATTTAAATGAATATTTATGATCTTTCCATGTTTGTTATGCATAAAATTATATCTCAAAAACGTATATGGAAGAAAAAAAAGTCCAGAATTAAGCTAAGACAAACTTAAGATACAGACTCTTGTAGCACCCCGGATATTTTTCTTGTGCTCTCTGCTAATCCCACCCCCCACCATGGTTGGCTTAGAACTTCCCATAAGTGGAGTTAATCCATATTCTTTTATATCTAGATTCTTTATTTTTTATATCTATATTCTTTAAAAAAATAACTATATTATAGCAATGATGTGAAAAAGACCAATAAAATCTGGGGTAAGTTGTCCTATCCCCCAGGAAAGGTGTGGTCCTTCTCTCAGGCTGCTGGTGGGTGGGAAAGGCTGAATCAATTTAATCTTTAGTAAAAGTGAGGCCTTGGCTTCCCTGTGCCTGTAATTTGCTTCCGTTATCATTGGCTTCGAATATTGTGAGTGTAGAATCAAGACCTCCCCTGCAGGAGAGATGGGGATCTGGGGCTCCAGGGCCCTCTATACCTCTATACTTTTCAGCCCAACTGCCAGCTTTCTGCACCATGGGAGCTCTGCACTGTGGGGAGTCACACTGGTCTCCATCATCAGCCTGTCTTCGTGTCCTCTTGCCCTGTTCCGGTTTTCAGAGGGTGGCTGCGGTGCACCTGGTGAGGCTTAAACCCTGGTGAAGCACCTTCTGCCCTGTTCCCAGCGACAGTCGCCACTACCTGTGAGGCCCAGAGTTTCTTAGAGGGAATTCCTTCAAGTCTCTTACTTCCATTGCAAGTAGGAAGTCTATGAAGTTCCTTTCAACTCCATTTGGAAAATTGATGGTGATTGTCTTGAATTTAGGCTGATGTGGGGAGAATTGATATTCCTGTAATATTAAGTTATCCCATTCAAACCCTTGGAATTTATTCATTCATTCAAGTCATAGATACACATATTTGCATTTATTAAACATTTTTAAAGATTTTTTTATTTGAGAGAGCGAGGAAGAGAGTGGGCATGAGCAAGGGGTGGGGAGAGAGAGAGAAAATCACAAGCGACTCCCCTCTGAGCGTGGAGCATGATATCACGACCCTGAGATCATGACTTGAGCCAAAACAAAGAGTCAGATGCATAACTGACTGAGCCACCCAGGCGCCCCTGTATTTATTTGAATTTTAAATTCTACTTCCTATAGGATTTTTTTATTCCTATATATTTTATGAGTTTTGTTGCCATTGTGAATTATATCTTTTAAAAACTAATATTTGCTAATTGGTTATTACCTACTATACTGGCTAATTGGTGTAGAGAGATGGTACTGATTTTCTGAGATTGCCCTTAAATCCAGTAATTTTGCCAAGCTCTCTTATGTTTCTAGTTTAGATGTTTATAATAGCTCCTAATAGTGAGCATTTTATCTGTTTTTCAAAGTCTTCTACCTCTTTTTCTTTTCCACTGGCCAGGACCTTCGAGCTCTGTTGATCAGTAGCATACAATCATTTTTATGGTGCTTGACACTTCCCTGCCCCTGCTTCATGCCTCCCTGGCCGCAGCTGAATTGAACTAGAAATTAACGCCTGACCCAGGCTGGGCCAATCAGATTCCTCTCCCCCAGGAATTTGGAATTGGAATTCTGAGTCGGTGGTCAGCCTCCGCTTAGGCAGGGGAATTGGAAGGTGTTGTAAAAGTGGACTAGGAGCAGCCAAGTGTCATCACTTGTACACAGAAGCAGGCGGAGAAGGAAACAAGCAAGTCAAAGGAAGCAGCGTAAGGAAGAGACAGTGCAGCCGGAGAGAAAGACACATGGACAGAGGCAGAGAAGAGCACACAGATGCTCCCAACACATGAAGAGGGAAAAGGGGAGAAACGATCGTGCAGATGCCAGACACAGGGAGAGGCACAGGCCCACCCGCAGAGCCGTGCATTTGGAATAAGAAAGAGACAGACGCACAGACACAAATGCAGATAGACATGGAGAAGGATGCAGAGACAGACACAACAGACACAGAGAAAGGGAGACAGACAGACAGATCGGAGTCTCAGACTCAGTGGGGCCGAAGGGGTTCATCCAATATACGGAGGCAGAGAGGCTGCCTCAACTTCTGGTGTGTGCGTCGCTTGCCGGGCTTACCTGTGCCCTCAGGTTTGGGGAGATTCCTTCCTTAGAATCCTCATAACAAATCCCACTTTACTTAAGCTCTGCTGAGGGGCTTCTCCCTGACATTAAATGCACACTCCAGCCCACAGGTCCCCTCCACACTCCAGTTTTGCACAAATCTGACCGTACCTAGGAAGTTCAAAGATGTGACAAATCTAACCCTTCTAGATTGGAACTCTTGTTTGTTCCCTCCAGAACACAACACCTTACCCCTTCCCATGTTCCTACTAATACAGGAGCCACCTTCGCTTCTTCCCTTTCACTCAGCCCCTCTGGCCAACTAGTTTTTCCAGTTAGTTGTATCTCTGATCCATCACATTTGTCCACCTCCTGGAGGTGGGGGTCTAGCCACCACCATGTCTCTCACCAGATTACCATAGCAGCCTCCAAACTAGACTTCCTGCTTTCAGTTTTGCCTCCTCTCATCCATTCTTCACACAGCTGCTGGAAGGTTCCTCTAAACATTTAAATTGTCTGACAATATACTTCTGCTTACCATCCTCTTTAATAGCTTCCCCTTTCACTTTGTACAAAATCCAGCTCCTACCAAGGCTTACTAGGTCAACACGACCTGCTCCTGCCCATCTGTTCTCACCTCAGGTGATCCTCCCTCAGTCACTGGGCTCCACCTCAACACATAAACTCACATTAACCTCAGGGCCTTTGCACATGCTGGGCTCTGCCTGGAATGCTACTTTCTATGGCCAGCTTCTTATCGTTTAGTTCTCACTTTAAGTCTCACCATCTCAGGGAGAATGGAGAGACAACTCACTAGTGCAAGACCATCTAAAGTAGACCCTGCTGCTTTCTTCAACGGCTGGTATCTCAGTGGCTTCCTTCACAGTCCTTATCTGTCTTTACCTTTACTGGTATGTGTGTGTGCAAGTGCACGTGTGTGTCCTACTACTTACAATGTCCTCCCGTGTGACTGGAAATCCTTGATCCTTGATGGCAGGAAGGTTCCATGCATTCCTCAGCTGTGAGGTATCTTACCCTCCTCCGAACCCCTAGACCACTTGCCCCCTGAGCTCTTCCAATCACACTGGCAAGGGAGGTATGTTTTGGGGGTGTCTCTCTATGTCACAATTGCCTTCTCTTTGGACAGAGTGCCACCCCATTGCCGTGGGTGAGGGGTCTGGAACTGGTGATACCACATGACTCATCTCCACATATCTTCTCCCACAGCTGATTGGACAAGGCTGGACAGCTGACCCAACATGGGACTTCTGACTTTGGGCCCGAAAGGCCTTGATTTCAGGCAGTGTTTTGGGGTGTGGCTGGATCCAAGGCACATGGGACAGCCATGTGACCTGTGTTGCAGGGAGTGTTGGCCCAGAGAAAGGAACGAGGTGGCAGGGAAGGAAGGAAGGGCAAGGGGGATCTGCTTCCAGTCTCTTGAACTGGCACTTGGGGAGGCCCAGCTGCTCTGCCCTTTCCTGGACCCCAGTCACATCTGAATCCTTACCATGGACACTTCCAGGACTTATGTCCATAACCAGTGCTAGACTAATTGAGCAGGTTTCTGCTACTGATGACCTCACAAACCTGACTCAGTTGGATTTTTGTGTAGTGTATTATAGTTACCCCATCTTTCCTCGGCGTGTTAAGCTCCCGGAAGACAGGACTTTAGGATTTCACACATCCTTGTATCTTCAGGGTGCCTAGTACAGTGTGATATAGGTAGTAGAGATTCAATTACAAATTTAATGAGTGGACTCTTCATACTAGAATAACATATCCACATGACCTCATTTATATTATCTATCAAAGAGAACCACATGCATCAATAATATTTTTCAAGAAACAGTGGTTATTATTAAGAACGCTTAGGATTGAAACAGTGGATACTTAAGAAAGTTATTTTAATGCAAACTTGGGAAACCACATCTTGTAGGTAAAATTTTTTTCTCAGAATCCCCTGTTCCAGAACCTTCAGTGACTCCTCCTTCAAAGTATATTTGAAGTCCTGGAGCTGAATTCAAGCCCTCCCAGAATATGGCCTTGGGTCCTTTTCATTCTCTCTCCTATCTCCTACCGTAGACACAGCAGATCTCACCCTAGCCTCCTCTCCTCATCTTGCTCAGACTTGCTTTACTACGTAGACCACAAATATGACTTTCCATCAATGAAATAATCCCAATGAGCTCTTCCTGAGTACTTAGCACATAGTAGACACTGGTTGATGCTGAGGTTTTCCTTTATCTTCCAGTGGCCCCTTCCCCCCCAAATTGCGGATATGGACAATTGGTGTTTCCTCAATACTTTGTAAAAGGATGATAAACTACAGCTTCAAGCGGCCCTTGCCCATCAGGTGGAAGCCCATTAGTCCATTCCTGTCGAGACATTCTGGAGTCTTCAATAAATAAGAACCTCAACAGTTTAAGCACCGCAGACGATGGGAACACAGAGACAACCCCCTATACCTAAGGATATCAGGAAGATATCTTCTACCTGGAAGAAACCAATTGAATTAAGTTTGAAAATTATGGGCAAATTTCAGGGCATCTGGATGGCTCAGTGGTTGAGCATATGCCTTTGGCTCAGATCGTGATCCTGGGGTCTTGGGATCGAGTCCCGTATCAGGCTCCCTACAGGCAGCCTGCTTCTCCCTCTGCCTGTGTCTCGCTGTCTCTCATGAATAAAAAAAAATAATTCTTTTTAAAAAAAGAAAGAAAATTATGGGCAAATTTGTTTCCTGGCAACCCATCTTTGACTGCCTTTGTGGTCTTCAACCCCACCTGCTCTCTCCTACTAGGTCTGAAGAGGTGACTGAAGTTCGGATGGTTCTCCTGCAGACCCCTTTATAGACCAAAAATGCCCTGGTGACAGTTACAAGCATACTTAACCCTTCTGCACTTTATTTTCTAGAGAACAGCGTTGTGTCCTCCTTTATTTCTGGTGCTAATTCAGACTTCGAAAAATTGTGTTTGCGGAAGTTGAGAGACCGCCGGACACAGGGTGACAGTTGGTCAGGATCAGCACTTGCTGCTTTCTATATTCAGCATCTTAATGTGGTTGGCAAAAATCCATGCTGCGTGGCCTGTGCCTGCTGCACGAGTCTCTTTGGGTCATAGAAAACTCTATAATACTCATTTTTTTTTTTTTTTTTGGAAATCGAAGGTTTCCCTTCAGGTAACACATCGTGATTTACAGTACCTTGGACAAAATTAGGCATTAGATTAGGAATTCAATGCATGACAATCTATCTTCCTTCCAGAGAGATATTGTTGCACAAATCAGAAAATCATAGCCTGGCTGTATAATCAACAACATTTCATTCCAGAAAGCATATTATAGCTGGAGTGATAAGGCCTATTGAAGCCACGGATGGCATTTCCTGAGGTTTCTGAACAGCTATGCTTTCTGGGAACCCTAGTGGCTTTTCCAAATACATTTGAGGATTTTCAAGTCAGCTCCGTTTCCTTATAACCAGAGCTGATACCGCCAAGGTCATAGGTTCATTTCAACGGGGGACAGTGTTCCTCACTTTCTCTGGCTATATTTTCCATCTCTAAACATGCTCCAGTGAATCTGTTCCATGTTAAAAACAACAACAACAAAAATAATTCCATTAACCCCATATCCCTTTCTTGCTCCAATCTTGTTTTTCAAATCCTTTACAGCCAAGCGGCAGCCATAACACGTGTCTTGGTCACTATTTATTGCACGACAATTGTTCAAACACATAGTCTTACCTAATTTCACTTAATCACAACAACCCCATATGACTAGTATTAATATCCTGATTTCTGAATGAAAAAAACGGAGGTTCAGAGGGGCGGCAGGTAGGAAGTTGCACCTTGGGGATGAGTGTCTCCACCTCTTCCCACTCATGCTTTGTCCCACGGCAGCCCAGCTTCTTCCTCCCTGCGCCCCTGCAATGGCTTTTCCTGGGGCCACCAGTGACCTTTGCTAAATCCCATGGAAAGCATCCCTTCCTTACGCTGGCCGACCTCTCTGCAGCATTTGCCTTCAGCATCTTCCTACAGCCTCCATGGCCCCAGGGTTTTGTTTTTCTCCATCTCCTCTGGAAGCCCCTTCTGTCCTTCTGAGTGACTTTTCTAACCTCTGCCACCTCTTCGTGTTGTTGTTGTTGGGAATTCTCGGTCCTCTGCTCATTGCAGCGTCCCCATCCTTGGATGGTCTCACACGTTCCATCTGCAGGCTTCCAGCTCCCAAGGCTGTGTGTCCAGTGTGGCCTCTTTTCTCTCTCAGACCCGCAGCTCCCACCACCCACCAGATGTCAGTGACCTGAAGTGTACCCCAAAGAAGAACCTGTGACACAGCAGGCCTGAGGGACAACCAGGAGTCATGTCATCAGGCCCTGTGTCGCTGCGGACCTCTTTCCTCACCCACATTATCTATCAGCTCTGTGTGGCCCAAGCTCCCCCTTGGCCACCCTCCGCTATGCTTCCCTTGTGCCCCTGGAATGCAGGGCCCTCTTCTCAAAAGGATCCCTCCACCTTCCTGCTCTTGCTGACACTTGATTTTCCCCCAAGGACTTGGCTTCTTCAGCAGTCTTTGCAAGCAGAGGCTGTCTTTCCTTTGGAGCCAAGACTCGAGCTCAATGTCCTCTTTGCCCTTATTCCATTTCCCAATGATCATTTCTTCCTTCTTCTGAGACAGGCCTCCATCCTCTTTGACTTGCATATCCTCGGATGAGATGCCATCTAGCCTTGTTCAGTGCAATCATATGCTGTCTTACTCAGTCTTCTTCAGGTACCAGTTATCAGAGATTTTTATTTCTGGCTCACTGTATTTCTTTTTTATTTTTTAAAAGATTTTATTTATTCATGAGAGACACGCAGAGAGAGGCAGAGACACAGGCAGAGGGAGAAGCAGGCTCCCTGTGGGGAGCCTGATGTGGGACTTGACCCCAGGATCCCTGGATCATGACCTGAGCCAAAGGCAGATGCTCAACCACTGAGCCACCCAGGCGTCCTGTGGCTCGCTGTATTTCTGTCCTCCACGATTGCTGCCATCATTTTTGGTGGCTTGGGCATTCCTGGAATGAGGCACCCAACTTTTTGACCTCTTAGTTGCTTACCTGCCCACCTCTGGTGATATTTTCGCCCATTCCACCTCAGTACCCCCTCCCACGGGCACACCAAAGACGTCCTCATTAGCAATAACTACACCTGCAAAGCCTTAACTCAGAGCACAGCAAACTGACCACTGCCAGCTTCCCATCTGTGTCCTGTGCTACCTTCGCTGAATTCGCTCTAGCAACTCTTGGACTCCCTGGGACCCTAAGATTGAGTTCTGCCAACTTCCACTACCCGTCAGGCCTACTTCCTTTATTCTCAAATGTGTATTTCATTACTATTTGGTCTTGAACACACACCCTTGCTTTTCTTTCCTTTCATTGTCCTTTTCCTGGAAAAACCCAATTCCTGTGCTTAAAGCCAGCTTTCCATCCATTCTACGCAAGCAACTAAGCAGATAAACATGGTTGGAGAAACACATCAGTTCTCACTTTAAATTTACCATCGCAGATCCCAAGTGGGTCCCCAGATCTAGATAGTGTTCCACACCTCCCCTCTTTTCTCAAGCTTCCAGCATCTCCTTACTGTCAGTTTATAATCATGCAATTCTTTCTCTGAGAAAATAGAAGAAAGCTGCTTCACTCTCCCACCAGAATGCCCATCGGCCTTTCCCGTCCAAGTGTTCTCCTTTCTCCCTGTGACAGTGGGCGCACTCCTCTGGTCCTATCTGAAGCCGACCATTCCACCTGCAGGCTGGGTTTTCTCCCAGGGATTTCCTTTCTCTCGTTTATATAATACGAAAATGCCCTTTTCTAGTGACTCATTCCCATCAGCATACAAGCCTATTGCAGTCTTTTTTTTTTTTTTAATTATTTTTAAAACTCATTTATTTGAGAAAGAAAGAACACGAGCAGGGGAAGGATCAGAGGCAGAAGCAGACTCCCCTATGAGCTGGGAGCCCCACTCATGGCTTGATACCAGGACCCCAGGGTCATGACATGAGCTGAAGGCAGATGCTTAACCAACTGAGCCACCCAGATGCCCCAAGCCTGCTGCAGTCTTAACAACAAAACTTTCCCTGATCCTGTATTCCTCTCCACTGCCCTATTCCTCTACTCCCCGTGGTGAAGCAAAGCTCTTTGGGAGAGTACACACTTAATGTCTCCACACCTCACTTCCCACTTTTCTGAGTCTACTCCAAATAGCTTTTGTTCTTACCACTTTACTGATTCCACTCATGTTGAGATCAATCACCTCCATGTTGCCAAGTCCAATAGTCTAGTTCCAGTCTTTGGGCTCTTCTCTCAGTAACATCTGCACTGTCGATCACTCCCTCTTTCTTGAAACCTTTTCTTCACTTGACTTACGGGATACCAGGCTGACTTCTCTCCCAAAATCTAGACTTGGGCTACCTCTCTAATATCTCCATTCTTGTCTCTAGTTAGCATCCCAAGCTGAACAGTATTGTTGATTTCCACTCAATCTTATGTCTGAATCTTGGCTCAGCCCTTCATGAGTGGTGAGATATTGGGAAAAAGTGCTTAATGTCTCTGTGCCTCAGTACCTTATTTGTAAATTAGGCATAATAGTATTGCCTAATTTATAATGTTGTAGTGAGGATTAAATGAGGTATTAACAGGAAAAGCATTGATCTTCATGCCTTGCCTATAGTAATAAATAACAATAAGTAGTAAGTGAGATACTTCTTTTTTTTAATTTTTTTAAATTTTTTTTAAAATTTTTATTTTTTTATTTTTTATTTATGATAGTCACACATACAGAGAGAGAGAGAGAGAGGCAGAGACATAGGCAGAGGGAGAAGCAGGCTCCATGCACCGGGACCCTGACGTGGGATTTGATCCTGGGTCTCCAGGATCGCGCCCTGGGCCAAAGGCAGGCGCTAAACCGCTGTGCCACCCAGGGATCCCTGAGATACTTCTTCTTATGTCCCTGCTCCACACGGTGCCTCCTCTTGGGGGTTCTTCATTCAGTGGATGCCATTACCCAGTCCCCCGAGTTTTAACCTGCTCTTACCCTTGATTCCTTCCTATCCTAATGTCCCACATTAACCAATAACCAATAACTCTCTAGTCCGCCTTTTAAATATTTCTGCCCCTCCCCCATTTTCCATTCTTGCTGCCCTTTCTGCATTTCATCTCTTGTTTGGTTGTAGTCCCCTACTGGTTCTCCAGGCCTTTCCCTCCCCTGCAGCTGGAGTGAAGCGATCACTTTAAAAAGCATATCTGCCCACGTCACTCCCCTTCAATTTCTCCCCGTTGACCTCAGGAGAAGATCTAAATTGCTCAGTGTTACTATGCATTACTATTACGATACAAGATGTGCCAGAGCTTGGCCTTGGCTTCTTTGTCCAGCTTCCCTTGTCATTATTCCCTACCCGATCTCGAAATCCAAGGCTCAATGTTTCTGAACCACTTTTCATCTACAACATTTGCCCTGAGTTCTCACCTTAAGGCTTTTGTACATACAGTTTCTCTTGTCTACACCACTGTACTGCTCCCCCACTTTACCTGACTAACTCATATCTGAGGTCTCAGTCCAGTTTTTCCTATAAGAGGCTGGCACTGCTTTCCCTCTTCTGGGTTAACTGTCCCCTCCCACCAGTGCTTACACAGATTCCAGTACTCTCCTTATGATTTCCCATTTAATTATCTGTTTGCTCCCATTTAAATGATCTCTTTCCTCATCAGCTCCTAGAGGGAGAGACCTCATGCTCAGAATGGAGCATTTTTAGTGCTTTGACCTTCTTGGAAAATTTTCCAGTTTCCTGAAGTTTTAGGTGTGCAGTTAATTGGATGCAGTACATCTAGACTTATAAGTGGGCCTGGGATTTCATTCCCTTAATATTTGTAATGACGCTGTGACATTATATGGCCTCTGAGATTATTTTCTAGTCCTAAAATGCAAGCGAAGGCTCCCTGGTAAGTTGGGCTATGTGGGGCTGGGGTGTCACACACCAGGATGGAAGGGCTGAAGATGCTGGGGGATTCTGAGACCATCCTTACCTGGTCTAAAACAGCTGAGTAAATAAATAAATAAATAAATAAATAAATAAATAAATAAATAAATAAAATAGCTGAGCAATGGGCTCACTTTCTACTTTTCCATTCAGTTGTTTAAAAACCATGTAGACACTGTCTAAAAGGAAAGTTATTACTTTGGGGAATGACCTAACTGTTTCATATTCATTTTCTACCTCAGCTTTTTAGAATAATGGAGAAGGCAAGAGATAACAATTAAATGGTGCCACTCCCCAAAGGCCACTTGCTCCAGTTTATAATCATGTTCCTGCCACATGAAGCAAACGATCCTTCCTACAGTGGCTTCCCCTTGGTGTGTTAATGAGTCCTCATGGTTAGAAACCGATGCTACTGCAGACCTCGCTGACTCTTTGGAGGAGGCGAGGGTTGAGCAGTTGTCTGGCATCTAGATGAAGCTCGTGAAGGGGAAACAAACTTAGTCATGGGTTTTTAGAGAAATTAACTTGTCTATTCTGGGTGCCTACTCCATGCTGAGTCTCTGTGTAATTAGTCTGGCAAAAATCAAAGGGAGGGGAGATGAAAGGCTTTGGGGATAGAGGAAAAGAGGTACAGCACATGTAGGAGTCTGACATGAGAAAGGATAGCACCAGAGACATGCTTTAATATGTATTTCCCTAAAGAAAGGCAGTAGGCGTGGAAAGGAAGGAGAGTTGAGAAGTGGCAATAGGAACTATACATGAAGGCCTTGCAGGAGGTGGGGAAACCTCCCGTGTTAAGTGCCCTGCCATTTCTGAAATTCTAGGACAAGCTAGAACTTGGCAATATTTGGGGCCAAGGTATTGCCTGATAGAATGGATGGGCTAAAGATCCTGAAGGGTGCTGAGACCATCTCTATCTGTTCTAAAATATCCAGGTAGCTAATTACACTTATTCTTTTCTCTGTTTAGTTGTTTGAAAACCATGTAGATACTATATGAGTAGAAAGTTATCAAACCACCATGCTGAAGAGATTTGCTGGATTTGTGAAGCCAGTGGGGAGCCATGCAAGACTAAGCAAGGAAGTAAGTGGTGGTTTATGTAGTCCTTTAGAAAGAGCAGAGGGGAGGGGGAAGCATTTGAGGGCAGAGAGGCAGGAGATGAGAGCACCAGTGAATAAGTTGTTTTCATGGCACCAGGATCATCTGCAAGAGAAGATGAGTCATGAAGAGTCATGACACCTTCTCATTGCTGCAAACAGCTATACCTGGGGCCTGTACAGCCTGGTAGAGGGCGAGGCATGCTGCAGGAGCCCTGACAGGAGCAGGCTTCAGCCCTTCATGCTCAGGTGCTGTCTCCCAGATTCCTGCTTCAGCCCCATCACCAATGTCACCCTCCCTTCCTTACTGTCTCACCTTGGGCCCTTTGAGCCAGCCCAATCCAACTTGCCTCAGACCCAAGCTCCTTACCTTCCTGTCCCAACCTGCCTTTCTCCTGCTTTCTCTGCTTTGAACATTGGTGCCACCATCATTCAGCTTCCCATGTTAGAAGACTGACCTGGATTTCTCCCTTCACAGTTTACATGCAACAAACCTCTGAGGTCTGCCAATTTTACTTCCTAAATCTTTCCAGATTCTACTGCCCTCAGTCTAGCCCCTTTATCTCTGGCCTAGATTACTGCCAAGAACTCCTGGTTATTCAGTCTTCTTAGGCTCATTTTCTCTCTCTCTCTCTCTCTCTCTCTCTCTCTCTCTGTTTGGAGCTAGTCAATAATGCCAGTGGGACCCTTCTGGAATGCAGGTCCCTCTCCTGACTCCCCACTTCCCCCACCCCCACCCCTAGGAGAGCATCCAAGTCACTTAGTGTCTCTTGTAAAGTTTTGCCTCTGCCTGGCTCTTACACCCTCTGCTCTGTGCAGAATGTTCCTGCAACCCTGGGTGAATTATCTTTTCTCTCCAAACACTGCTTTGCTTGCTTACAACCTTTCTACTTTTGCTCATGCTGGATCCCCTTTCTGAGATGCCCTTCTGATTTCCCATACTCCCCTACATCAAGTTAGTTACTATTCCCCTTTCAAGGCAAATCAGGTATCAAACCTTCCAAGAAGCTTCACCCTTCCCCAGGCTGGATAGAGGGAACTTCTTTCATGTTCCAACAGCCTCTTGGCTCCCTTTTTCATAGTATTTGCCGCCTGTGGTATAACTGTTCTCTTCATTCATCTCTTTATACATTCACATAGGATGGTGATTCCGTTGGATTTATTTCTGTGAGGCCCAGGGCATAGGCTTGACATAGTCTTAGTGGGCACTTAATTTATATTCGCTGAGAAATGAATGCAATGGCAACATGTATGGAATGCTTCCTGTCTGCCTGCCCTTCTGCTGAAATGATCTCATCAGCCTCCATATTACCCCTGTCAGGGAGGTATTGTTACTATTACCCCCTTTATGGGTGAGGAAATGGAGGTTTAGAAGTTTAAGTATCAGAGCCAGAATTTAATCCCAAGCATATCTATTCTGGAGCTTGCATTCTTGGTTAGAAATGAAGTGCTCCAAGAGGAGGGCTGGGATCCCAAACTGGGATTGGGATTATCACTGTGGGGCAATTGCCTTCTGGAAATAAAATACAGGGGAGACGTCAGGCTCAGGGTCTTCCCTGCATGGCCTTTGACACCACGTAACTGATTGCATTTGTGGCCCCCCTCTTATTCCTGGGCTAGCAACCTGACTCCTCCTCAGTTCATGTCCAGCCATGACTCACCTCGCCTCCACCCTCTGTCTCTAGATGGGGGTCTTGAAATGCACTCTCTTTCCATGTTGCCTCCCTTGAAGGGCTTCTAATGTAACTTGCCATGGGAAGACTCTGGGTGAATATGCTGGAAGCACATTCTCCAGCCTGACATGTCCCAAATCCCAACCCAGCCGAGGCCGGGGAGCATCTCCTCTGAGCCTAGATCATCTTCCTCTCTGGCTGAAGCCATCAGTATGTTCCCTCTCTGTCTTTTATCCTAGCTTAGTCTAGCTTGGGCTTTGGGCACAGCAAGGAGCTCGATAAATACTTGCCGAATTCAATTGAAAACCATCCTGCAAGCAGAAACCTGTGATTTGCTGTCCAGCCTGCTGAGGCATGTTCCAGCCATTCCCAGAAGGGGTTTTGTGTACGATGACCACTGGCTCAGCCTCCCAGCATCCAGGTAGGGTAAACTCCCTGTGAGACCCAGAAGATTAACCTACAAGAAAAATCATCATAACACCTTTATTGTTTGTACTGAAGCCATTTTCACATGTGGTACTCTGTTACGGAGCAGGATTGAGTCATGCTTATTTCTACATCAGTGAATCAAATCTCAGTTTTTTAAAAGGTTTGCATAGCCTAGAAAAAATAGTTTTGTGTGTATGCAGTATGCATGGTGAGTATTTTAAGGCTGAAGGGATTAACTTTGTGGGGAGCTCAAAATTCTCTGGGAGTTTTGTGTATACGAGGCTCTGCAATATCTGAGATGTGATTCTTTCTTCGACATCCAATCAATGGTCATCTTACTACTTTCTGTAACACACATTTATACTGCAGAATCTTTAATCTTGAATTTCTTTCGAAAAGCAGCAACCTTCCAACAAGCAGAAAGATTTACATGTCATCTTTAGCTTCATTTGGAGAGAAACTCGAATAGCTTTTGCCATAACCTCTTTGTTAGGAAGAGGAAGAGGCCAGCTGCCCACACGGGCCATTTGTATACTCTACTTGTTTCTAAGCTGCCAAATGGCACAGAGAATGCACTGGTCACAGGCCAGGCAGGGCTCCACAGTTGGGTGGGCGGAGAGCCTAGAGATTGGCAAAGGGTGCTCTCCCAGACCAGGCCAGGAGGCATCGGTGGTCTGCAAACCACATCACAATCTGAGGACAGAGGCACAGGGTGGATTCCAAACTGCCTACCACCGAGGGCTTGGGTGGAAATGGCTAAATCCGGCACTTCCTCCAGCATGGCCAATATCTAACCAGTTTTAATTTGGAAATCTCTGTCTAAGCCACAGGAGCACAGCTTGTCCATAACTCCCTTATCTTTTTTTGTTACCAGCTTTTTCAGGATACATGCCCTATTCCATGAGAGCTATTGGACTATGCTCCATGGGTCGGAAACCACCAAATTCATCTCTTTTCAGAAGTCCATTTCCATTTCCCTCAGTGGCAGTCCAATTTTATTTTTATTAGACATGGAAATTCTGTGGTTCTTTCAAGTGTGTTTCTCCTCCATGGATGCATGTTTTCCTCTCCAGTCTTTGGATAAGTGTAAGATTTGGAGTTTTCTTACCAACTGTAGAGGTGATGCGTAAAGAGTTAAATCAAGTGGCTTCGTGGACTTTCTCAACACCCACTCCATTCTACCGCACTCTCTTCTCCTCAACACAGCCCTGAGAGGCTTCCACTTGCCCCTGACTCATCTGCTCTTGCCTGTGCAAATGTCCCAAGCAGAAATAAACCCGGGGTTTAAGCAGAACTGCAATGACATGTCTCAAAACAATGTGCCACTTTGGATATTTCCAGATTTGTACGAGCATTCATTTTCCTAAAACTCCACTTTGTAATTGGATAAGTTGGAGAGGCAGTGCTTGCAGGAATAATTTGGAGCTGGAATCTCAGCGCCTCCCTGTTATTTCTTGGATTGGAAACCTGACTGGAGATCTAGGATCTGTAGACAGGAAGCCACATCTGACGTGCCTTTGTTTTCTGCTGTGATGGCAGCAATATACTTTCAAATAGCATGCGGCTGCTCTCCTTGGTATTTTAAGAAGTTATCTGTCTTGGGCTCTAGTTAATCATTATTTCCCCACAATGTAATTAAAACTGGCAGGCAAAGATGATCTCCTTTTTTCATAGCCTTGATTACACATTGAGCTTGATTCCAGGACATTAGCCCCTGGAGTCTGGAAGTGAGGTTGCTCTTCTAAGTCAGCCTCTGCTAACAGAAGACCCTGTCCTCAGGTTTCATATCCGAGTTGTTTGTTTGTTGTTGCCTCTAAAACCTCTTTTGGGAACTTAGCTCACTCTCTGTTCTTCTGGGAGTCCTGTCTATGCTGGAGGTCTCTCTTCCATGAACTGGTAACAGCAACCAGTGCACAGCTGTGAAAACAGAGCAGCCCGGTCTGCTGGACTTGGGATATCTCTCCTTCAGAAAGGGACAAGACAGAGACTAAATCGGGAACATGCCCCTACTTGCTCCCTGACCCGAGAGTGACAAATTAGGCCTCAGAGAAAAGTTGGCTTTTTAGGCCATTCTCACCCTGTGTCTGCACCAGGCACCCCATGTCCTATGGAGCCACTGACAGTTGTCTCAAAAACCCTTTGAGATATATTTGGAAAAGAGATTTTGCAAGCCCCCATCTGTCCTGCTTTGTGATCACCCACTGCGCAACTTATCCAATGTCCTAGTGCTTCCTGGGGAAATGCAGTCTCCTAGGGAGAAACAGAATCCCTCTGCCACCCTGCGCTGGCCCAGACAAAGTGGGACCTGCTGATGTCCTTAGTGAAACTAAAGGGGCCTGTCACGTGGGCAGGGGGCTGAGATGCTGGGAGGAGACCTGAGGGAGGGAGTTGGGCTCGGCAGCCCTGAGTCCTGTCTTCCCCTGGGTGGCTTCTCCTGGGACACTCATGGCCAGTCCAGGCTGCATCACCACAGCGGCCTCAGGCAGCTCCACTCCTCTTCGGATCCTAGAGGCTTGCAGCTCTTCGCTTATTTCCCTGTGGGCAGCAGCTGGCACGGGCGGGAATATTTAACCGAGACTCCACTACAAGTGCTAGAGAAATAAACATGTGGTAACTGACAGCTCAGTCCATCTAGGGCCACTCTGGGAGGCCCCCCCTGGACCACCTCCTTGAGCCAAAGGCCAGCTCCACCTACCGCTCTGGCCAGCATGTCTCAATCCCTGGATTCCAGGCTCCTCTGGCTTCCTTCCAAGATAGAACATCTTACCAGATGACCACCTTCTTCCATGAGTGATGCCCTTCACTACCTTTCTCAGGTTTCCTGGCCCTCATCCTCATTGTCAAAATCCAGCAAAAGTTTCCCAGCCTCTCCTGTGTATGCTAAGGAACGTGATGGGAGTGGGGAGGGGGGTGGTGGTGAGCTCAGCATGTTTCCTTCTAGAAGTAACCAGCAGCCACTAGAGGTAAGTAGAAGTGGTAAGATTTGGGTTATCTTCAAATCTCTTCTCCCTTCCCTCCTTGCTGGCCAGACTTTCTCCCTCCAACCTCCTTTGGTGTGTGCTGGCTGGAGGATTGAATGTCCTATTAAAAGCAATTTATTTTCACAGGAGATGTAACACACTTAATCATTAGCAATGTTTTAATGACCTACCCTCTTCTGTCATTGTCTCTTTTCGTGCCTCCCTATCATGATGTGAGATCCTTGTGGGGAAGTTCTGGGGGGTCTGGTATTTTCCTTTTTTCTTCCTTTCTCCCTCCCTCCCTCCCTCCCTCCCTCCCTCCCTCCCTCCCTTCCTTCTAGTGTCCATTGCCTAAAATAAAAGTGTTGCCTGCAAGAGCTCTCTGCAAACATTGCACGAAGAGTCATGAACAGCAGGGGATGTTTTGTGATTGTGTTGCTGGAACCTGTGGCCTGAGATGGAGAGAAGTTTAGGCCACAAAATGTTTAACAATTAACTTTTAATAACTTATATTGTAGACACTGTAGCATCTAACTAATAAACATTTCTTGAGTGCCAACTGTGTGTCTGGTCTGCACTAGATGTTTTGGACAAACATAAAAATACCTGGTTCCTGCCCTCCAGGGTCTTACAGCTCCATAGGGAAGCCCCTCCTGGCTTTTGTCATAATCATTCCTGTGCTTTGCTTTATAGATTTACCATATATGAATCCACCCATAAGAAATACAATTTCTTTTTGCCTAGGTTTGAGATTTTATATGAATGGAATAATATCCTAACTAGCCAGTCTTTTGTGTCTGGCTTCTCTTGCTCAACATTATGTTTTTGGGTTGTATCCATAGTGGATTCATGGCTTTGTTTTTGAGTGTATAGCAGTAGTATGTTCATTTTGGTTGTTTTGTTGTATTCCATTGAGTGAAGATGTCACAATTTACTTATCCCTTCTACTGTGGATTAACATTTGGGCTGTTTGCAGTTGGGAGCTATCCCAAACAGTGTGGCAATAAGCACTCTTATACATGTCTTCTGGGCCATGTGTGCACTTTCTCCAAGGTAGATATCTACAGTAGTACTTATTGGTCACTGGATGTATATCTTAAATTTGGCTGTGTAAAACAGTTTGTCAAAGAATTGCAGGAACTTCCACCCCCATTAATAAAATAACTCCCATTGTTCCAGGTTGTCATTAATGTTTGATAAGAGTAGGCTTTTTAATTTTGGACAATCTGGTGGCTATAATTCTCATTGTAAATTAGGAAGCACCTACATACATTTGGGATACTAGACCCTAGTTCAATTAGATGTAGCACAAATATCTTCTCCCAGTTGTGGCTCCTATTTTCACTCTTTTTATTATACTAGATGAATACACATTTTTAATTTAATGTAATCACATTTATTAATTTTTTATTTTATGGTTAGTATTTCATATGTATCTATGTATGTGTGTATATATATATTAAATATATATTAAACTCCTCTACCACTAGGTCATGAAGATACTCTCCTATATTATCTTCTAAAAACTTTATAGTTTCACCTTTCATATAGGTTTTTTTATGCACTAGGAATTGGTATAAGGTAGGCACAGAATTTCATTGGTTTTTCCTTATGCATATCTAATTGTCCCAGCACAATTCATTGAAAAGATACTATGTCTTCATTATATCCAAAATCTTTTTATCCTTATATGCACGTATGTTTCCTTATACTCTATTTTAGTTCACTGGGCTGTTTGTCTTTGAGCAAATAGCTTTTTATCTAAATTACTATAACATTATGGGATCCCTGGGTGGCGCAGCGGTTTGGCGCCTGCCTTTGGCCCAGGGCGCGATCCTGGAGACCCGGGATCGAATCCCACGTCGGGCTCCCGGTGCATGGAGCCTGCTTCTCCCTCTACCTGTGTCTCTGCCTCTCTCTCTCTCTCTCTCTCTATCATAAATAAATAAAAATTAAAAAAAAAATAAATTACTATAACATTATAATAATTCTTGATACAAGGTAAGACAAAATTTACCACCTTGTTCTGCAAGAGTGTCTTGGTTTTTATTGGCACCTTATACTTATGAATGTATTTTAGATCAGGTTACAAAGTCCCACCAAATAAACAGATAAATACGACTTTTTGGATTCTTATTGGGGTTGCATTGAATTGACATAACACTTTTTTAGAGAGAAATCACCTCTTTAAAATAAAAATACTTTCAGACTCATAACTTGGTTTCTCTAATTTATTTCAGTCTATTTAATGTCTCTTATGTTTTATAGTGTTTTCTGTGGAGGTATCTTGTTATAATTATTCCTAGTTATTTTTTGATAGTTGTTTTTTAATATTTTTAATTATTGTGGCTGGTATACAGAAAGGCAAATGATTTTTGCATATTTTTTTGTATCCAATAATCTTGCTAAAGGCTCTTATTGACTTTAATGATTTTTCTATAGATTTTTTTACTTCCACATTCAGTCATATAATCTGCAAACAATAATTGTTCATTTCCTCTTTCCCCCAATCTTTATGCCTTCTTCTTCTTTCTTTATTTTTTAAAATCAAGCTCACTGGGGCACCTGGGTGGCTCAGTGGTAGACCATCTGCCTTTGGCTAATGTGTCTCTCATGAATAAATTAATAAAATAATAAATAAATAATAAGTAATAAATTAATAAAATCTTTTTTAAAACTCTTAAAAAATAAATAAAATCATGCTCTAAGTCCTCCAGTGCAAAACTGAACAAAAGAATAGCATATTTACCTTATTATCAGTTAAAAAAGGGTAAGCTTTCAGTTCCACAATTACATATGACATTTAGCACACAAGATTAATACATGTACTAATATATATCATGTATAGTATATATTACATAGATATGTATACAAATTACATATATTCATTTGATAAGAATGTGGAAGTTTCTGCCATAGTTTTTTTTTTAAGATTTTATTTATTTATTCATGAGAGAGAGAGAGGCAGAGACACAGGCAGAGGGGGAAGCAGGCTCCATGCAGGATCAGGCCCTGGGCCAAAGGTGGCGCTAAACCGCCCAACCACCTGGGCTGCCCTCTGCCATAGTTTTTATACTCATGGTTTTACGAGACTTTTTAAAAATCATGAATATATATTGAATTTTAAAAACACCTT
Organism: Vulpes vulpes; assembly: GCF_048418805.1. Lineage (NCBI taxonomy): Eukaryota > Metazoa > Chordata > Mammalia > Carnivora > Canidae > Vulpes > Vulpes vulpes. The sequence goes on from NC_132790.1 coordinate 86,623,014, forward strand.
TCTGCATATTTTAATTTAGCATCCCAGTTATTTCTTTAAATATGTTAATGTGGTGAATTATATTATTCTATTTTCTAAAATTAAATGAACCTTGAATTTCTGAAATAAGCACCAATTTTTAATACTCCATTAGGTCAGCTTGATAATTTTGTTTTCAGAAGGAGGGGAACATTTGTGTCTGAGATCATGAGTGGGGTTATCTTGTAATTTTCTCTATTCTAGACTCTCCTTGTCAGATTTGGTCATCGAGATTATGTACACTCACAGAACGAATTTGGAGTCATTCTCGCTTTTTTTATAATTTAGAAAATTTTATGTAAGATTGGAATTATCAATTCCTTAAAAGTTTATGAAAATATTAGCCTAGTGTTTTTTATGAGAGAAGATTTAAATTACTGGATCACTTCCTGTATTGTTTGAGTTAATATTCCTAATTGTGTTTTTACTATAGTTCTTTTGTATATAATGTTTATATTGTTAATTTGTATTTAAATTATTTTGAGATTTTTCAAACCAACTGGAAGTTTCAAGAATATCTCAATGAACATACATATACCCTCAACCTTGATCTGCTGATTTTTAACATTTTGCCACATCTGTATCCTGCTTCCTTGAACTCTTGCTCCCTCTCCTCTTCTTTGTCCCACTCACTCACACAGACAATGCATAACTAGAGATACACATACATCTTTTTTCTGGGTCACTTAAGAGTTAGCTGTAGATATAAAAATGTCACCTGTAAATATTTCACTATGTAGTGTTTTCCTACTACTACTCACGGGTAATTTGGCACTTTGGCACTGATATTATTATTTTATCTAACATTCAATAACATTCATATTTCCCCTAATGTTCTAGTAGTATCATTTATACGTTTTACATTTTTAAAAATTGATCTAGGCTCCAAGAAAATAATCATATGTTGCATTCTCCATTTTTCTTTAGTTTCCTTCTTGCTAGACTTAGTCCCAAGCCTGTTTGAAATATCTTTCAGAACATTGACATTTTTGAAGACAATTTTCAGCTTTTTAGGAATTTATGGCATCAGTTTTAAAATTTATCAGTATAAATTGTTTAGCATATCCTCTTATCTTTTTAATGTCTCTAGCACATTAGTTTTGTCCTTCCTTTCATTCTTAACATTGCTTAATATTGCTTATGTTTTATCTCTTTTTCTGGATTGATTATTTAAGAGTTTTTCCTATTTCAATAATATTTTTCAAACACCAAATTCTGTCTTTATTGTTCCTCTTTCCATCATTTTCTTTCTATTTAATGGTTTTCTGTTTTTATCTTTATTATTCCTTTTATTTTGCTTGGTTTGGAAGTTATTTTAGTGTCCTTTGCTTAGCTCATTAAATGTGAATATTTTTATTTTTTAATATAACCACTAAGGATATAACTTCCCTCTAAGTGCTGCTTTAGCTGTGCCCAAAATGTCTGCTATTCAATACTTCTGCTTGGTTTTTTAATTCTGCTATGTTTTCTTCTTTGATTTCGGAGTGTTTTCAGTGTGTCTCCAAGCTTCCAAAGATAAAAAGTTTAAAGCTCTTTGTCTTCTTATATTTTGTTTGTTTGTTTATAACTTGTGTTGTAGACAGAGAACACAGGGCATAGGTCACTCTTTTCATGGAATCAAGACTAGCGATATTAACTACTACAAATGGTTTCTGTGTATTTGAAAAGAATACATATTCTCCATTGGTTGGGTATGATGTGCTTTAATGCCCTTTTTATTCACCTCAATTATTTTCCTGTATGTCTTCTATCCCTTTACTGTTTTTTTTTTTTTTTTTTTTTTTTTTAACCTTCTTAATGTCTAAGTTACTGAAAGAGGTCTGGCAAAGTTCCCTACTCTGAACAGTACAATTTCTGTTTTTCCCTTAGTTCTTTCAACATTTTACCATATGGATTTTGAGGCTCTGTTATTAAGAAACTAGAAATTTAGAGCTGTTTTATCTTCTCTGTGAACTGAATATTTGATATTGAAGTAGTGAACCTTCTTACGTTAAAGCCTGCTTTGGCAGATGTTAATAGAACTACTTGTGTTCTTTGGGTTAGTATTTGCTTCATCTCTCTTTATACATCCTTTGAATTTCATCTTACTAAGTCCCTCTGTTTCAGACAATATGTTTAATTACATCTCTTGAAATTGACATCTATAGTAAGATTTATTTTCTAATCAGGCAATCCATGTCTCTGAAGAGTTCTTAACTGAAGAGTTTACATTTTTAAAAAGTCGTGCTTATGTCTGAGTGCTAATTATGTGCTATTTGTTCCACTGTTTCTGTTTCTGTTCCGCCTTACTCTTCTTTTGTCTTCTTTGAATTGTTCGAGTTGCTGTTGCTAGTATTGTTTTTCTTCTAATTTTATTTTTCAGGATACTTGCTTGGCAGTTACATCTTCTGTGTTTACTCTTTCGGTGCTCACACTGCTATTTCATCACACACACTTAATGGATTATGACAATTTCTAGTGATCTTTCTACGTGCCCTGTTTCTACACAGCTGGCCTGGAACTGCTGACCCTACCTGCTTGGAGAAGTAAACTACCCTTCCATAGAGAGTAGCCTTTCTGGTGGCTCTTTCCAGCAGCAGCCAGCAGCTTCCTCTAGCACCTCTCAAATTCTGAGGCTTGATGCCCACCTGATTGCAGCCTCTAGTGGCACCCCAGAGGGCAGATTCTAACAGGTCCTACTGGACTGCACCTCAGTGAATTCTCTGCTGTCCAGTGAGCCAAGCTTTGCCTTTTCCAGAGACGTTTGGATCTCAGTTCTGGGGGAAGTGTGGAGGACTCTTCCTTGGGTACTCTATCCCACCCAAAACATAGTGGTTGTTCCTTATATCTACCATTCTTGTCTTATTTATAAATCCCTTTCATTCTCACTAGCTAATTCCATATTATTTCAGTCGCTATTAATAATTCTTTATATTAAATTTTCTGTGTTCAAATCACTGTGATCTTTCTAATGTCCTGACAGGACTCTGACTAATATATTCTCTATAATATGTGTGCTATTATGGCTCAGTATTTAAATTCTATCCCGTTTCCTTCAAATTTGGCATTGCTCTTGTTATTTTATACTGTAACCCTTGTTATGCTTGCCCTTGCTCCCCAAGGCATTACTAATACCCTTGCTCCCCATCTGCATTAGTTTCCCATTGCCACTACAAACTTAGTAGCTTAAACAGCCCAAATTTATTATCTTGCAGTTCTCTGGTCTAGTTCTGTGTGTCTCACTGGAGTCCAGATCAAGGTGTTGGCAGAGCTGCATTCCTTTCTGGAAGTTCTAAGGAGGATCCATTTCTTCATGCTTTTTCCAGCTTCTACAAGGTGCCCACGTTCCTTGGCTCTGGACTCTCTTCCTCCATCTTCACAGTTAGCAGGTTGGGCCAAGTCTCTCTCAAGCTGCCATCTCTCCAACTTCCTCTTCTGTTCCACATTTAAGGACCACTCTGATTAAACTGGGTCCACTTCAATAATCCAGGACATCCTCCTTATTTTAAGGTCAGCTGAATGGCAAACTGAATTCTATCTGCTACTGTAATTTTCCTTTGCCACGTTAGGTAATATATTCACAGATCCCAAGGATTGGGATGTGACTTCTTTAGGTCATTATTCTACCTATCATACCACACCATTTCTTCTTGCAACTGTAAATTTCCATCTGGGATTATTTCCCTATTCCTTTATAATTTCTGTTAACAGGAGTGATTTTGGTGATCAGACTTTTTTCCCTTCTTTTTTGGGTCTGAAAATGACTTTATTTTATTTTCTTTCTTGAAAGACATTTTTGCTGGGCATAGAACTAGAGCTTGACATTTCTTTTCTTCAGCATTTTGTGCTCTGGCTCTTGCTGTTGCTATAGAAAAATCATCATCAAACCGCTCCTTGTCTGGTTGCTTTTGAGATCTCTTTTTCCACAACGTTCTCAGATTTCCCTTTGATGTATTTTGATGTGGATTTCTAGAAATATTTACCCATTTTTGAATTTATTAGAATTTCTGTACTGGAGACTTGACAACTCTCAACAATTCTGAAATATTTTCAGAAATTGTATTTACAATATCTTTTCCTTTTTCTCTCTTTTGTCTTCTAGAATTCCAATTATATTGGGTTCTCCCTCTTTCTTCCCTGTACGTTGACATTCCTTTTATATTTTTTAATCTCATCATCTCTCTGGCTGGAATTTTGAGTAATTATTGGAATCCATTTTGCAGTTTGCAATTTCTCTCTGCAGCTACCTATATTTGTGGATTAATTTGTCCATTAATTTGCCCACTTTTTAAAGATGTATTCTATTCCTTCCATTTGGTTGGTATTTCCAAGCATCTCTTTTATTTCTTTTCTTTCTTTAAAAAGTTTTTATTTATTTATTCATGAGAGACAGAGAGGGAGATATATACATATATATATATACACACACGCACATATATACATATATATACACACACATATATTTTTTTAAAATATATAACCAACAAATATGGCTAGACATTATGGGTAGAATTGTGTCCCTGCCCAAGAAGTCCTCCTAACTTCCAGTTCTCAGAATGCGACCTTACTTGGAAATAAAGTGCTTGCAGGTATAATTCAGTTATGATGAGGTCGTGCTGGAGTAGAGTAGGCTCCTAATCCAATTGGACATGAAGATGGCCATGTGAAGATGTGGAGACACACGGAGAAGTCCATGCAAAGACAGTGGTGACATTCAAGTTTGCTGCCACAGGCAAGGAAAACTCCAGCCTACTGGAAACCTGGAGGTGCAAGAGAGGATCTTCCCTTAGAAGCTTCAGAGAGAGAGAGAGAGAGAGAGAGAGAGAGAGCATGGCCCTACTGACCTCTCAGTTTCTGACTTCTAAGCTCTAGAATTGTGAGAGAATAAATTTCTGTTGTTTGAAGCTCTCCAGTTCATGGCACTTTCCTATGGCAGCCCCAGGAAACTACACTAGATTGTGGAAAATATGCGTATATTGTTTTCATGGCTTCTACTTAATGGTTTCTAAAGTAGTTATACCAATTATATTCCCACTTTCAGTATGAATATTCCCATTGCTTTTCATTTTCACCAGTACATGATACTATTACACTTTTAAAACGTTTTCAGTTTTGATGTATGTGAAGTGGCACCTCTTTTGGTCTCTTCGAGTTGCTATAATAAAATATCACAAATGGGGCACTTTACAAACAATGGAAGTTTATTTCCCACAGTTCTGGAGGCTGGCAGTCTGAGATCAGACCTTCGAGTGAAGGTCTTCTGGGCTGCTGTCTCTTCCTATTTTCACTGGCAGAAGGGGCTCCAGAGCTCAGTGGAGGGGGGGTGGGTGGCTCTTTTATAAGGGTACTAATCCCAGCCCTCATGACCCAGTAATCCCCCAAAGGCCCCTCCTCCAAATACCATCACCTTAGGGGTTAGATTTCAACACATGAAAACTGGAGAGATACAAACATTCAGACCAGAGCAGTATCTTTTTATTGTTCTAAATTTCTATTTCCCGGATGACTTGTAAGATTTAGTATCTTTTTTGTGTGTTTACTTGCCTTTTGGATTTAGTTTTCTATGAATTGCCAGTTTATAAATTTCCCCTGGTTTCTTAATTGCTTAGTTTATTCTTATTGATTTGTAGGAATTCTTCGTATATTCTGGTACCAGTCCTTTGTTAGGTATGGGTTTGCAAATATCAATTTTCCTGGCACAGTTTCACATTTCACTTTATTTATGGTATCTTCTAATGAACAAAAGTTCCTAATTTTAATGTACTGAATATATCAATACTTTCTTCATGATTTGTGCTTTTGGTTTTGCATTTAAGAGATTTTTCCTTACTTGTAAGCCATAAAAAAATTTTTTTTAGCCATAAAAATATTATTAAATTTCTTCTAAAATTTGTAATTTTGCATTTTTCAGACTTTGGTGCATCTGGAGTTCTTTTATTACCATTGATAGAGTGTCCATCCTTTCCTTCATTGACTTCTAAGCACATATTTAGTTTTTAGACATGTATTCATCTATTTCTGGGCTCTCTACTCCATCCTATTTCTTTGTCTGTTGTTTCAGCAGTATCACACAATCCTAGGTACTATCATTGTGCATTGTCTAGCATTTGTGTTGCATGCGCCACTGAACAGTCTTCAGACTTGTTTCTTTTCGAAGATAAGTATTAAATACTATTATTTCAAAATACCACATTAGCACCATTCTGTGCTATTATGTAGTATTTTCACTATTGTTTATTCCTAAATGTTTTTTAATTTAAACTTTTATTTTCTCTTTGAGCTATTAACCATTTAGAAGTTTCCCCCTCAATTTCCAAATATGTGAGCATTTTAAAACATTTTTTTGTTACTGTGTTTTAACATCATGGTGATACAAAATGTTGACTACATGATGTAGATACCTTACTATTTGTTGACACTTGCTTTGCAAATACGTAATTTGTGTTTGAAAGTCAAATTATGTACTCTAATTGTTCATTGCTGGGTTTCCATTGGCCCGTTAGAGCAGAATTGCTTGATGTATCATTCAAATGTTCTCTATTCTTACTAAATTTTACAGGCTTGACCTACAAATTATAAAATGAAGCATCTTTCATTGTGATTGTGAATTTATGAATCTTCTTGTAATTCTGTAAATTTTTGCTTTATATATTTTGAGGTTATGTTATTAAGTATGCAGAGGATTAGAATTATTAAATCTTCCTGCCAAATTTAACATTTTATCTCTATGCAATGACCCTCATTGCTTTTAGCAAAGCTTTTTTAAACACACATATAAATATAAATACACTGTCATTTTCAACTTTTCTGTGTACTTATATTTTAGGTGTTTTGCTTGTAAACGACTCACAGCAACATTTGAAAAATATCTAATTTTGAAGCTCTATTATTAATAGGTAAGTTAAAAAATAATAGGTAAGTTCATTCTTTTCCTATTTAGTAATGATATATTTGGGTTTACTATATCGATTTATTTTGTTCTAATAAATATGCCTTTCCTATATGCATTTTTAATTTTTTTACCATCACTTATAGAATTGATTGAGTTTTCTTCCATTCCCTCCTTTTCTTGAATAATTTGAAGTTATTTGTTCTTTTTTCTCTTTGCAGTTTTTTTTTTAAGATGTTATTTATTTATTCATGAGAGATAGAGACATAGGCAGAGGGAGAACCAGGCTCCCTGCAGGGAGCCTGCTGTGGAACTCGATCCCAGGACTCTGGGATCATGACCTGAGCCAAAGGCAGATGCTCAACCACTGAGTCACCCTGGCATCCCAAAAGTTATTTGTTCTATATCTAATCTTTAACTGCTTTACACTTAAAATTTGAACAAGAACACTTGGTGAGCACCCTAAATGCCATCTATATCTCCATTCTACTTCGGAACAATACATGGAGGCTAGAATTTTTTAATCTGATCTCTCCACTCTAGTTTCCATGTTATTTTTGCCCAGTATTTTCTTGCAATTTTGTTTATACACCATGCAAATTACTCATCATTTTAGCTAATGTTTTTATTTTCTGGTTTAAATCTTGTTTGGATCTTTCCACATGTTTTTTTAATTGTTCTCTATTCCCTCTTTTATCTTAAAATTTCCTTTCATGAGGGCCCACTAGTAAACTAGCACTTGATGTCTAAAAATGTCTGTATTTCATATTCACTCCCAAATTACAGTTCAGGTATTTAAAGAATTTATTAATTATGGACATGTTTTAAGCACTTTGGAGATAGAAGCATGTGATCAGTTTCTATGGAGAGTTTGTTTTTTAATAATAAATTTATTTTTTATTGGTGTTCAGTTTGCCAACATATAGAATAACACCCAGTGCTCATCCCGTCAAGTGCCCCCCTCAGTGTCCGCCACCGATTAACCCCCACCCCCTGCCCTCCTCCCCTTCCACCACCCCTAGTTCGTTTTCCAGAGTTAGGAGTCTTTATATTCTGTCTCCCTTTCTGATATTTCCTACCCATTTCTTCTCCCTTCCCTTCTATTCCCTTTCACTATTATTTATATTCCCCAAATGAATGAGACCATATAATGTTTGTCCTTCTCCGATTGACTTACTGCACTCAGCATAATACCCTCCAGTTCCATCCACGTTGAAGCAAATGGTGGGTATTTGTCATTTCTAATGGCTGAGGAATATTCCATTGTATACAGAGACCACATCTTCTTTATCCATTCATCTTTCGATGGACACTGAGGCTCCTTCCACAGTTTGGCTATTGTGGACATTGCTGCTAGAAACATCGGGGTGCAGGTGTACCGGTGTTTCATTGCATCTGTATCTTTGGGGTAAATCCCCAGCAGTGCAATTGCTGGGTCTTATCTCTGGAGAGTTTAAGAGAAGTTCTAATCTCCATTTGTAAAGTACATAGTTCCATATTCATATGTGCATTGTGTTGTATAAATCCTCAGAATCCTTAATCATTGTTTGTGTAGCTCCTCTCTCAAAACCCTTTGTCCCCTCTTCCTCTCTTCTCAGTAGTTGCAGCATTAAATCAACCTTTAGACCAATTTTAGGGAAATGTACTTAGTTTGGATTTTAGTAGTCTGATTTAAGAGTATTCACCCTTAAACTCTAAATCCAAAAGATAGCTTAAGATTTTTTTTTTTTTTTACAGTGAAGTCACTTTCCAGTATTCTGCTGCTCATTGACTAAAGCAGGAATAGACCCCCCACTTCGCCATTTCAGCAAGGCTTGGGTTTTAATGTCCTTCAATTCCTCTGCCGGTGAATACATACCGTTTATCATGTGCCATCCACTCAACACTGTTTTTTTTTTTACATTCTTGGGTGTTGTAGAACATCCTGTGAAGGTGATACAATATATCCTGTCCCCTTTGGACACATGATTCACTACACATAGCCACGCCGTCTTGGAAAAAAATTTCTTAAATATTGAGAAATTGAAAGACATAAAACTTAAAAATTACTTAGGTCGAATGATTTCCTTGGAGCAGTCTAGAGAGTCAGCTGTCACCCTTAGGCTGGAAGGCTCCACAAAGGGAGCAGGGATGGGTAGTCTCTTTCTCTGAATTGGGAAAGCAATGGAATGCTATCTGGTCACTTCTCTTTCATGGAGGAGAGCTCTCCATTGGGATGTTTTGTGTGGAAGGCATTTCTTGACTCCTAGTTCAGTCTGTTCAAGGCGTTTTAAGCAACTGGCATTTATATACTTATTAACCCCCATTATAAGTAGACATGATGTAGAGAAAGAGCTCTGGACCAGGACTCTAGACAACTAGAACCTAGCCCAGGCTGTGTGACCTTAAGTCAGGGGTGTGACCTATCTTCGCTTCCATTTCTTCCTGTATAAAATGAAAACAATATCTGCCCTACCAACTCCTCAGATACTCTTTTATTCTGTACCACCACCCCACCAGTAAGGATATTTTAAATTTTCCAGCAAAATACTCAAGCCACATGAAAATATTAGTTCTATATTTTTTATAAGAAGAGTATATATTTAAGTGGTTTTGCAATACATTGTTTGGTGATATAGAAAAGAGTGATGAGGAAAAAATTACTCGGTTCAAGGAAGGTAAACCATTTATTCATTCAATAACTATCTAGCACCCATGTGCCAGGCACATGAGGCTCTCCTCTCCTAAAATCTATATTCTACTGGGAAGAGACAAGAAAAAAATGAGCAAGTAAATTCATAAGAAAATATCTGGAGAGGTGACATTTAAGATGAGACCTGAATGTCATGTGATGGTCAGAGGTACAATCCCAGGAAGGTCAGAAGTACAATCCCAGAAAGGAGTTCAGCCCCAAGGCAGAGAAGACCTTGTCATGTCCCAAAGAGCCAAGGCCAGTAGAGAAGGAGAGTGGTCTGAGAAGCAAGCAGGAGCAGATTAAATAGGGCTTTGTGAGGTAGCCTACAATGTTTTTTGTTTTACTTCAAATATAATGGAGGGTCTCTGGAAGATTTTAAGATAAACACATTCTGGGGAGTTAGGGGAAACATCTATTGGCGGTAGGACAGAGTAGGCTAGATGGGGAGGGAAGGGAGACCGCAGGCAGTGGTGTTCCTATCCGAGGGCTGCCACAACATACTGCCACAGCCTGGGTGGCTTAAACAACCTATTTGCTCACAATTCTGGAGGCTAGAGTCTGAGATCAAGATGTTGGCAAGGTTGTTTTCTCCTGAGACTTCTCTTATTGGCATGTAGATGGCTGTCTTCTTCCTGTATCTTCACAGGGGCTGTATCTTCACCTCTGTTATGTGTGTGTCCAAATTTCCTTTTCTAATAAGGACATCAGTTGTATTGGATTAAGGCCCATCATAGTGACCTCATTTTACCTTAACTACCTCTTTAAAGACCCTCTCTGTAGACACAGTCACATTCTGAGGAACTGGGAGTTAGAACTTCAACATATGAATTTGGGGGTGGTGGGAGGTTCAGTTTAACCCACAGAGTAGACGATATAGTGTAAGCAAATGTACAGAGACATGATTGGCATAGAGCTTTCTGACAGTGTAAACAGCAGCCAGAAGCATAGTTTATACATAATGGAAGTCAGGTTATCAATGGAGGTGAAAGCCAGGCTGATAAGAGTCTTGAATGTAGGTAAGGAACTTTGACCTTCCGCTATAGGTCTTTTTTTTTTTTTTTTTTAAGATTTTATTTATTCATGAGAGAGACACACACACACACAGAGAGATAGAGACACAGGCAGAGGGAGAAGCAGGCTCCATGCAGGGAGTCCTCAGTATTCTTTCCTGTCCCCTGTCTTTATTGTAGGGAACAAACGAAAATAAGTATGTTCCAGTTATTCCTGACGCATTATAAACCACCCCAAAACTTAGTGGCATGAACAGTCATTTATTGCACTCATGGATTTTGTGGGTTAAGGGATTTGGGCAGGGCTTAGTGGAAATGGCTTCACTCTGTTCCATGATGTCAGAGGACTCAACTGGCAAGATCCAAACAGCTGGAGGTGAGTCAGCAGCTAAGAAATGGAATTATCTGAAGTCTCCAGGATGACTCAAATGTTGGACTCAGCTGGGGCTGTTAGCACACCTGCATGTGGCCTTCCTACATGGCCTGAGATCCACACAGCATGGCAGCCTCAGGTAGTCGGACTTTGTACCTGGTGGCCCTAGGCTTCAAAAGTGAGCATCTTAGTGAGAAAGGCAGAAGTTGCATCACCTTTATGATCTAGGCTGGGAAGTCACAAAGCATTACTTCAGCTGAATTCTGTGGGAAGAAGCAGTCACAGTCTGCTCAGATTCAAGGGCAGGAGAGATAGATTCTATCCCTCAACGGGAGAAGTGTCATTGGATTTTATGATTGTGTTTTGTTTTGTTTTTAATTGCCTCAAGGTACACAAGTCCAAGGGAAGTATAGGAGAGAATACTGGACTAATTCCTTGCTATAATCAATGACATATTTGTTTTTAGTCGGGGCACTTTGCCTTGCCAAGCATAAAACACTCATGTCTAAATAGTGTTGAACATGAGCTGGATTTGGTCACGAACAAGCTTGTCTTGCTTTTTCCTGAAGAGAAATGCCTAAACTTTAAAAAGCTCCTTTGGCAGCAGCAGTGTCTGCACTAGCATCAAAACATCTGAGAGATGTTAGAAATTCTGTAACCTGTCCAATTGCTTTTGGGTCATGAAAACCTGGCTTTACCTGCCAGGATGAGGGAGGGGAACAATTAATGGCCTCAGGTCTTCAAGGATCAGATTTTCAACCTTTCTTTTACAGTTAAATACTTTTAATTGAATTAAATTAAAAACAGAAAACCTTTGATTAATTTTATTTTTAAAAAGAAGATTCCACAAGCTGCTGTAATTTATTTATTTTCTTCATTTACCCAGTTTAAATTATTCAGGGGCTGTGTTTTGGTGCTTAATTGGGCAAAGCATTAATGACCCTACTGAAAACAAGAGGGTTTGGCTGGTCTTATGTTGGGCCTGTTCCTCTTAGATTGTATTTTCTGGAACAGGAAAATTATTTATTTATTAAAATCTATTGACCCAAATAAATTGTTTGAAATTCATTACTGCACCACCAGGTGGGACCCCTGGGCTTGGGGCTTAAAGTGACCAAGGCCTTACACCATCCTGCTTACCATATTTTGAGCCTGGTCTTTAAAGAAACACGTGCCAATAGTAAGTCAAAAATAAAGGGTAGGACCTCAACAAATTTGGAGATTTGTATTACTACTTTGGTGACAGCTGGTTATTTATTTCTCAGAGGTGATGGTGGATAAAGACGGAAAAAAAAAATCAAATAGCCAAAGCTACCTTTTCTGATACAAAACTATTTTTCACTGCTTACTTTTTCTACACGCCTTCTCAAAACAATGATGTGTGGGAGAAAGATGGAATTTGGAATTAGGCAGACACGAATTCATATTCTGCATAATTACATGAATGTAGATAAGTTACTCAAACTTTCTAAGCCAGTAATCTGGTTATAATAAAATAGGGAAAAATAATACCTGCTGTTGCAAGGATTAAGGGAAGTATGGAATGTCAACCCCCCACTGCAAAGCCTGGCACCATGTGATGCATTAACTGTTGGGTTGCTTTACCCGCTCTCTGCATCTGCAGTGGCCCAGAAGAAGCACCGAGCACAGCAGTGCTCCACACAGTTGACATGGACTTTAAGTTCTTGAGGCCTGAGTATTTCCAGGGCTGAACTTACTTTCATCCCCTCAGCCAGGTTGGTGCCTTTCTTCCAAACAAAACCGAGTTATGAGTGGCATTTCAGAGACTTGAGAAATAGAGATTGGGGGGGGCATTTTTATATCTATTGGACATTGACTCTGTGCCAGGCAACATACTAAATATTTCACATACGTTTTCTCATTTTTCTCTTGTAATGACCTTATGAAGTAGGTGTAATGCTTCTTAATCAACCCCCTCCAAACCCCTGCCCCAAATGTAGCAGCTTAATACAAGAACCTATGAGTCAGCTGGGCAACTCTGATGTGGGCAAGGCGTGACTGATCTTCCTGGGCTTGCTCATGTAACTGTGCTCAGCCAGGAGTCAATTGCTACTAACCAGCCTGGGCTGGCCTTGGCTGGCGGGACAGCTCAGCTCTGCTCCATATGGTCTCTCACCCTGTAGGGTGAGAGTTAGCCTGTAGGGTTAGCCTGGCCTTGTTTTCTTATGATGGTGGCAGAGGTCCAAGGAAAGGAAAAGGAAACATGCGTGTGACTGTCCTACTGGCCAAAGCAAGTCATATGGCCAAGCTTTAAGTTGAAATAGAACAGCATATCCAAAGGGAATGGAATTAGGGAGACATGAACAAATGGGGGCCACTAGTGCACTTTGTCTCCCTCAATAGGCATTGTTTTTAACCCCATTTGTAGAGGAGGCCGGTAATACTGTGTCTCTTGGTCACTGGCCTGCTCTTTGGTGTCTCTCTGTTGTGTTCTTTCTTGGTGATCAGCTACGTTGGGTGGGGGATGTTTTCCAATCAGCTGTATTTTCTCTTCTTTCTCATTATTTAGTCTGCATTTGAAATCTCATGTAAAATTTTTGAGACTAACCATAACCAACGGGTCCTAATGAAACCCTGTAGAATGATATCAAGGGACAGCGCAGATCAGTCATTAAAGGAAGTCTAATGGTTAGGGAAAATGAAGGCGAGGCAGATATGCAATTGGATGGAGTGTAAATGGAAGGAAATGAGACAGATTTATCCTTCTGTATTTGCTGGTCTCCTCGATTTTGCCTGGGTCAGCTTGCTCTTCTCCTTGCCATCTTTTCTAGATCTGGATACCAAATCGGCAAAATGCAAGATTCTGGTGTTGGCCTAGTGCATTTATTAGCTCTTTGATCTTAGGCAAGCAAGGATGTTACCTAACTTACCGGAGCCTCTATTTCCTTATGTGTGAAATGAAAATAATAATAGCGCGGAGTGGTGGTTGTGCAGGTTAAAGAGACCGGCAGTGACGTGCCCTGCTTGGTCTGAGCCTGTCTGCAGCCGCTATGCTTCACTGCTGGGGTGGGGGTGGGGTGCCGCCCCTCTCTCCCCTGCCAGCCCAAGCAGGGAGATGCAGAAGAATTGGCCTTCAGAACTGCTGGGTGAGCTGCCAGGGCGGTGCTGGAAGCCTGAGCAGCAGGAGGGCTGTTAATGGATTTTATGGCTTTGTGGAGCACCCTAAACAACAGTTATTAATTATAGGATGCTGTTTAGACACTGTTGCAATATATACATTTTGTTAATTGATTTGTATAGGCTCATATCTAGCAACATGAAGAATGTGCAGGACCATAACATTTACAGAGCACTGCAATTGCCTTGTACTGCCCTCTCTCGCTTCTCAGAGGGGAAACAGAGGCTTTGAGAGCAGACAGACAACTCTTTTTGGCCATTGGACCTCTGGTGTCTGTCTAGCCCAGTGCCCAGTGGCAGGTAATACCACCTGTCTAGGTGCTCAGTAAATGCGTTGCATCCGTGAATAACTAACTTTTGTTTCTGTATTTCTTTATTCCTTACGAATCCCGGGTTGTGCGCGACATGGGCCCTGCGTATCTGCAGACATGTCAAGGGTTTATTCTGAGCCCTTAACGTGAACTGATGCTTTTACCAGCCCTGCGTGGCCTCGGGGTGGGAGGGGCCGGCCCTGCTCTCAGGGGACTGACAGTTAATGGCTCAAACGCTACGAGGCATGACGTCAGGCGGCCTGGCCTTAGATAGTGGGGTGACCACGGAAAGGTGCTAACTCCTTGCCTCAAGGTACCGTACTGCAGGGAAGTTTGGCCCGAGGCCCCGGCCTGCCCGCGCGGGTCTGCGCCCCCTGCCTCGGGAGCCCGCACCTGCCGCTCCAACACGGTGCGGAGGCGGGCGCTGGCCCTCGCGGCCCGGGAGGCCCCGCTGCCCGGCGGCTCTCCGCGCCCCCCCCCTGCCCGGCGGCTCTCCGCGCCCCCCCCCCCCCGCCCGGCGGCTCTCCGCGCCCTCCCCCTGCCCGGCGGCTCTCCGCGCCCCCCCCCCCTACCCGGCGGCTCTCCGCGGCCCCCCCCCTGCCCGGCGGCTCTCCGCGGCCCCCCCCCTGCCCGGCGGCTCTCCGCGGCCCCCCCCCCTGCCCGGCGGCTCTCCGCGCCCCCCCCCCCGCCCGGCGGCTCTCCGCGCCCCCCCCCCCTGCCCGGCGGCTCTCCGCGCCCCCCCCTCCCTGCCCGGCGGCTCTCCGCGCCCCCCCCCTGCCCGGCGGCTCTCCGCGCCCCCCCCCCTACCCGGCGGCTCTCCGCGGCCCCCCCCCTGCCCGGCGGCTCTCCGCGCCCCCCCCCTGCCCGGCGGCTCTCCGCGGGCCCCGCCCCCCCCCCCCCCCCCAGCCCGGGCCGTGCAGACGCGGGGCCGAGGGCGGGACCGCAGCCCGCGCCCCTCCGCCCGGGCGCCGGCTCCAAGGGCGTGGCGGGGGCGGCCCCAGCCCCGCACACACGCGCGCGCCCCGGCGACCGCTTTCCGGGGACCCGCCCTCCCCGCGGGAACTCTCCGGGGAGCCGGAGGGGGACAGGCGAGCCCCCCGCAGCCGCGGCCCCCGGGAGCCGGGTCCCCCCGCAGCTCGAGCGCCCGGGAGCGCGGGGACGCGGGAGGAAAGTTGGGGTCGGGGCCGCGGCGCCGGGAGCGCGGAGGCGGGGAGCGGGGCCCGAGTCCGCGGCTCATGAATATGCACGAGCCGCCTCCCTCCCTCCGTGACGTCACGGGCCGTCCCGGGGTGAGCGCCGGAGCCGCTCCGGGTCCGCGCCAGTGAGCGCGGCTGCTGGCGGGCGGCGGGCGGCGGAGGCCGAGCGCGGCGGCGCCCCCAGCGCACCCGCAGGCAGCGCGAGGGCGAGAGCGCAGGCGGCGGCGGCGGCGGCGGCGGGGAGAGCGGGCGGCGGCGGCGGCGGCGAGGATGCTGCCCGGGAGGCTGTGCTGGGTGCCGCTCCTGCTGGCGCTGGGCGTGGGGAGCGGCAGCGGCGGCGGCGGCGGCGGCGGGGGCAGCCGGCGGCGCCGCCTCCTCGCGGCTAAAGGTGGGTGCTGGGGAAGTTTCCTCCCGCCGGAGGAGGGGGCCGGGCGGGCGCGCGGGTGCGGGTGCGGGTGCGGGTGCGAGCCGGGCGCCCGGGCTACGCCGCGTGTGCACGCCCCCCCTTGCCGCAGCTGCCCCGGCCTCGGTGCGCTCGGGATCCCCGAAGTGAGCGCCCTGCGCCCGGGCCCGAGAGGCTGCACCTGCAGACGCCAGCCCAACCCTGGGCGGGGCCGAGGGACGGGGGAGAAGGGGAGGGCTGCGGGGTCTGGACAACTTTGGGGCGGTCTGTGGCGAGGGGTGGGGGCGACGCGGGCTGCAGCCCGGGGACCGCTTGAGCAGGGCGCGGGCGCGGGGCGGGGGGAGGCAGTTGTCGGCTCCTGCCCCGACCGAGGGGGAATCCGAGGACGGAGCAGAGCGCGTCCCCAGCCCGGAGGTGGGTGGAAACTTGCAGGCTCCGGGGAAGCACCCCCTCTGGCTCGCCTAGGCTCCCCCGGGAACGCGAGCCCCCCCGCGGCCAATCCCACCGCGCTCGGGCACCTGCGGGCCGAGGCGCCCACCTGGCGCCCACCTGGCGCCCCTCCCCCGCCCACCCGGTGCGGTGCACGGTCCCATCTCCCCGCTGCTCCCTCCCAGAGCGAAGGCAGGTCCGGGGGAACGCCCGGCGCTGCAGGGAGACGGTAGGCTGGCGAGCGGCGGACTTTGACAGCTGCCTGGGTGCAAGGGGGGCGGGGGCGCCGGGGTAGGGGCGGCCGGAGGGCGGGTCCGAAAGGGGCGGTCACGTGCCGGCGGGACGGGGCGGGGAGGGGCGAGGGAGGAGCAGGGGGAGCGGAGTGGCGGGGGGCGCTGGGGAGGCAGGAGCGCCCAGCTGGGTGGTAACTTGTTGATTCTTGGCGCCTGTTGACGAGCAGGCTGTGCGCTTGGTTTGGGGGCTGTGGCCAAACCTGCCAGGTAACCGAGAGGCGGGAACGGGGTCGCTGAAATCTTGTTTGACCATCGTCAAAGGACGGGGGGGTTTGCACCTGTAGATGAACAGGTTCCCGATTAGAGGCAGCCCGGTTTTGCAAGCGAGCTTTGGACTACAGCTTACCAGGGGCTCAGGGAGGGGTGTATACCTGCAGGGTGAGGAGAGCGAGAGGGGGACAGTTTGCTACCCCCGGACCTCGGGGATGCTTCTCCCACAACTTGTGAATGATACATTTGAGACGAATAGGAGAGTGCCTGCTGATCCTTTAACCTTACATTTTTGGTGACATGGTTTTGAAACTAATTCACGAGCAGACATCCTGTTTCTTTTCAGCAATCCGGCCACGCCACCCCTATTCTTGAGAAGCAGTTTCTTTCTTTCTTTTTTTTTTTTTAGAAGACAAGGAAAAACTCATTAGGAAAATGTCTCAAAGTGTGGTAGAGGAGTCCCTGATAGGAGGGATCATACTGAGAGACTGCCGTTTTGGTAAAAACAAGAATTAAAAACAGTGAGTTTCCAAACCTTTTGCCCTCCTTCTCTCTTAAAGATACTTTATTAAACAGGCAGATGACATGTTTTTAAAGATTTTTTTCATCACTTTGTAGCAGAACAAAGGGTATATTTATAAGCAGATGTCTGCAAACAGGAGAGCTTGCATCGAGTGAGGAAAAGGGGAAAGCTTGTTTGGGTAGAGGACCTGGTGTGCTTATGCACTGCAGAGTTCTCAGGTCAGAATAGAAAGCTTTGCAGAGATTAAGAGAGGAAGATGAAAAAGGGAAAAAAAAAATCCAGGCTACCAGTGATTCACTGTTTATGTGTACAATTATTGCATTTTAACCAACATTTGTCATCTCCTTCACTTAGAATATACTCATTTCGCGGTGAAAACAAGCCATTTGTCTTTCCAATGTAAAAAGTTGATTGGCCCTAGAGGAATGAGAGTTGCTGAGTCCCCCTTCTTCTTTCTTTCCCCTTCTAACCACTGGGGGGCTGCAAAGAGCGCTGTTAGCTGCATTTTTTTTTTTTTTTTTTAAAGACAAATGTGTAATAGTTGATCAAAACAGAGACATTCATTATGACACTTTAGTCGGTATTTACAGGACTGACTTTCCTTATGACAATGCACTTGCATTTTACGTTCTCAAATCTCACATAATCTCTGAAGAACATGTGCAATAAATAGTAAAGGTGTGCTTCCTACTGCCCCTGACTGCCGTTTCTAAGGTTCGTGGCATTGTTACTCCCGTCCTTGAGAAAGAGAGAAGTCGGGAAGACGTGTGAAGAAGACTGAACAAAACCTAGTTTTCTTCCTGCATACAATTCTGTATCACGTGTAGAAGAAAATAGGGAGCGTGGCGTCAAGCTGCCTGGCAAGAGTTGAATGTGCCCTCCGGACAACTGTCTGGAAACGTGCCTTCCCAGCTTTGGGCTCCCGTAAGGTCTGTGGTACATGGCTCATTTGGCCTTTGTATTCCTTGCTTCTGGCTGCAGGGATTTGAGCAGCTAATGCCGTACAACTATTTGGGATTTTCACAGAACCGCTGAACTTGCAGTGCAAACATATTCCCAATTTCTGAAATAATCTGGTGCCCAGACAGTGATTATAACCACTTCCCTCTGCTCCTCTCTGTCTTGGCTCTTCAAAAAAGATGAACGCTTCTTGGATTCCTTGAAAAGACCAACTTCCATTCATCCCGAATGTAACCCTCTGGTTGCCGGACCAGGATGTGCTCATGGATCCTCTGGACTGTGTTTTCAGACTGAAAGGTCACCTTCCTCAGCCTGATCCCTTCTGTTACTCATCACATGGTCAGGCTTAGACATAGCCTCCCCTAGGAACCTCTCCGGACTGACCTCCCAGAATGGTCACCCCCAGAACACTGTGGCTCTCGCTCTGGCACACCTGTGCTCCTCGTCTGTCCCCAGCACCGCTTTGTGAGCTTTGAGGGCTGGAATCTCATCCTGCCTCTCTAGGGCCGTGCTGCTGTGGGGTCTGCAGGTGGAAGCTGAGCAGTCAGTAGTGATGGGCTTAGTGGCTCCACCTGTTTGCAGTTGAGGTGCTGTTGTTTCCTGACGTAGATGTTTGAGATGCTTTCTCCTCTCCTGTATGGAGTAAAATTTGAACTTAGAGAAACCCAGGTTCTAGTCCTGGTCCTACTGCTTCCTACTTAGATAATCTTGAGTAAACTAGCTAAGCTTTCTGAGCCTCAGTTTCCTTATCTATAAAAGGGGGATACAAAAAATCTATCTTGCAAGGTGGTTGTCTGGAGAGGGCTTAGAAATCATTTAGCCCAGTTCATGGCATGCAAATGGCACTAAATACATAGTGACTGTAATCATTGGTCACGTAAACACGGTTCTAGAGTCTGAGATTTGGTGTAACCTCCTCTTGCTGACCTCTTGGCAGTTCAGTAGCTTTGTTCATGTCTTTTCTCAGCCCAAGCTCTGTTTTCTCTCTGTGTGTATGTGCATATGTGTGGAAAATACTGTGTATAAATGTAAGTGCACATTCATACACGTTTGGCTTGAATTGTGAAAACATTTACCGGGACTCCTGGGTGGCTCAGTGGTTGAGTGTCTGCCTTCGGCTCAGGTTGTGATCCTGGGGTCCTGGGATGGAGTCTCACATCAGCCTCACCTCAGGGAGCCTACTTTTCCCTTTGCCTAGGTCTCTACCTCTCTCTCTCTGTGTCTCTCATGAAAAGAAAATCTTAAAAAAAAAAAAAAAGAAAACATTTACCACTTCATTACTCTGTGGACACCTTCGAGGCCAGGGCCCCCTTCTCACTCATCTCAAAAGCCCTGGTACTTAATGTAGGGAGAGCCTAGAGGAAGGACTCAGCAATGTGTGCTGTATAAGTAAATAAACGTGTCTCGGTGAGCCAGATCTGGAGGTGTGTGGGTTCTGGTCTCTGGAGGAAAGGTCTGTGGTTGATTGGGGGCTGTTAGGAGAGTTCCCCACCCAGTTAGCACTTTCTTCCGAGCCCTGCTATTCCAGGAAGCAGAGACACATTCTTGTTTTACTTAAGACAACCTCTGATGATGCCTGTTTATATAGAAGAAGGTAACCCAAGGTACGATAACCAAATGGCAGCTGGAAACAGATTATTTTTGTTATTGCTTGTCTGGCCCACCACTAAGCTCAAGACATGGACTGTGTAGGATGGAGGGACACCATCTTAACCAGGTGGGGCTGCTGTGACAAAAATCCAGGGGACTTTGTAGCTTGTAAGCAACAGCAATTGATTTCAAACAGTCTGGGGGCTGGAAGTCTGAGATCGGGATGCCAGGAGGGTCGGGTTCTGGTGAGAGTCTCTTCCAGGTTGCAGACTGCTGGCTTCTCGTAGTACCCACACAAAGGGTAGAGGGCAGAGAGAAGAAGCAGGCTTTCTCCTGACTTTTATAAGAGCACTAATCCCGTTGATGGAGGGGCTCCACCCCCATGGCCCCCTCTTACTGCAATCACCTCCCAAAGACCCCACCTCCTAATGCCATTACTTTGGGGATAGGGTTTCAACATATGAATCTTGAGGGAACGCAGACATTCATCCACAACGGTCATGCAATGGGCTTTGAGGGAGCATCCGCAGAAGGCGGGGCTGGGGGGTGACAGAGAAGGGTGCCTTGGGTGAGAGGCCAATGCAGACATGCGCTGGGCCCTGTTCTTTAGCCTTATCAGCCAGGAGCTACTTCTCAGTCTTCTGTTATTCTCCGTGAGGGGAACAAAAAGATAAAGCAAGTTCCAGATATCAAAGAGCTCACACTCTGTGTAGGGCAGACATCACACATGACACGAACTATTGGAAAACTTCATAGCTGATGGGGAAAGGGTAGATTGTGCACTAGAGACCTCAGAAAAATCTTGGAGAAAAAGAAGAAATTGGCAAGGATGGGAGAAGTCAGGAAAGATTTACCGAGAAAATGAAAGGGGGCCTGATGGGTGAGTAGGAGCTGGGTAAGCAGATAGGAGGGGGGGCAGGACGGTGAATGCAGGCTGGTAGGAATGCACATGATTGGCACACAGGTAGGAGTCAAGAGGGAGCTCAGCCATGGCCAAATGTGTTTCTTTGTTTTCCATTTTTTTTTTTTTCTTTTAAAGGCAGGGGAGGGAGAGAGAGAGAGAGAGAGAGAGAGAGAGAGAGAGAATCCCAAGTAGGCTCCGTGCCCAGCGCAGAGCCTGAAACAGGACTTGATCTCATGACCTAGAGATCATGACCTGAGTGGAAATCAAGAGTCAGACGCTTAACTGACTGACCTACCCAGGCACCCCATTTTTTTCTTTTCTTTCTTTCCTTTTTTTTTTTTTTTGAGAGAATACATTTCTGCATACAGATTACAGAGCTAATAAAAGAACAAATTTTTATTGAATGCACACTGTGTGCCAGGCACTTTTTTCAGCATTTCACAGGTGTCCATTAGTTTGGTCTTAACCCCAACCCTGTGATGCAGGTAGAATGACTATCCCATCTTTTTTTTTTTTTTTTGACTATCCCATCTTTACTGAGAAAACTGAGGCCCAGAGAAGTGAAGTAACTTGCTCATGGTCTCACAGCTTAGAGATTGTAGAACTGACATTTGAACCCAGAACAGTGTGATAGACATGGATTTCCCACATCACCCGGGCTTACTGACCAGAGTGATGTGATGTCTGCTTGGGGAAGGGTCTGAGTGGAGTCAGAGAGGCTCTTCCTACCTTGAAAAGGCATCTCCTCACTGTCTGAGAACATTTGGGCTTCACCACAAAATTGCTAAAAGAGTCCATTTCTTTTCAAGACATTCTCTGATTCGCTTCGCCATGAGGAAGCGAATCATGGCTTCTGGTCCAGGCAGCTTGAAGCTTTTCTCACCTCCCATCACAGTCGTGCTTGGCCCCACACAGAGAAGGCAGCTGTCTGCATTGCGTGGCCTGAGATGTGCTTGTAGGGGTCTCCTGCACCAGAAAGAGCTCTGTAGCTGGTCTTTCATTTAGGTTAAGCATGGCCTTCTTCTGACTCCTTCATTAGGCAGGATGAATAAAGGATACCATGAACGCTTTCAAATATATTAGACTGAGTTCTGGGGAGAATGAGGTGGGGATGCTGAAAAGTGAACATGGCAAGAGTGGGAGGAGATGGTGTAGATGGAGTAGCAGGTGCCTGACTACTCATAAGGCTGCCTTTTCTTCTCATGTCATGGCATGATTATATATGTCAATTGTTTTTTCACAAATACCCAGTTTATGGGTTGGTAAAGGAACCCCCACAGGGCCTGCAAGCAACAGAGCCAGAAATCAGACCAAGAGGTCTTACTGCTTGTAGGTGATTGTAAATCCTGCCCCAGAGAGCCAAGTGATGTCTTGGACAATGTCACCCAAAGCCCACTTCTGCTATCCCTTAGTGGTTTTCTAATCCTTGGAACCGGCTCTTATCCTTACACATTCTCAGGACCTTGCTTGTCCCCAACTCAATGCCCTCTGCTTGCATCAGCTCTCCCAGGGTCATCTCTGGCCCTGACCAATTTTTCTAGCTCATCTTGAGCCCTGCTCAGAGGCTCATTGATGTCTGCCTCCTCTAGGATGCTCTGGGGGACCATCAGTCCCATGTATGCCCCACCTCTTATCTCCCTCCAGGAATCTGCTGTAACTCTGGCCTTCATTTGGATGTGCACTCACCCAAGTCAGAGCCCCAGGACTCCTCCAGCATGCTTCTCTCTCCTCCATCACACCCCATCCTTCATCATGTCCAGTTGATTCTATCCATGAATATCTAGAACCTTCCCATGTCTCTCCGTGCCCATTGCTACTACCTTATTCAGCAGGTGTTGCAATGAAAGTGCTAAATTTTAATTTTGACCTCTTCCTCACCCCTCCCTCACACTGCTATCAGGAAGGGTAGCACTAACTCCAGTCTCACCAGGCCTACAGGAAATTCCATCCTAGTCCTCATGAATCCATCCTGCACCATTCATACTAGGGGCTGGTAGGGTCCCAGGGTTTTGAGAATAGCTTTGCACTCTCGGAATGGCTTCAAGTTTCTCTCTGTCACAGGCTACCACTTGTGATGCCCACTATCTGAACAGCATGGCCCCTCGATGTCCCTGACTCTCTACTTCCAGAGACAGCAGGATCTTTGCTGCCATGGAGACCCTAGTACTGGAAATCTAATCCTTCTGCCACATGCTGTAGCCACTGCCCTGGGATTGGAAGGGGTGCTGTGGGGGTTATGAGAGGGAGGAGGACACCAGTTCCTGTTCTAGAGGAAACCAGGCTCTCTCCCACATTTCTGCCTCTCCCAGCCCTACCTTAACCCCTTCTAGCAGCTCACATATTCATAGGGCAAAGGCTAGGACAGGAAGCATCTGCAGAGAACTTGTGCCTGCACTCTTATAACCCAAGCCGCCTCTGAAGCAGGGGTATGTGAGGGCCCACTTGCTTTCTGAGATCAGGGAGCCTCACCTCTGATGATAGTACCTCTCAAGATAGTTCCAAACTCTGCCATAAAAGTTGATGGTTTTCCCCATACTACTCATCAGGCCTCCTCTCTTCTCAAAGAATTTTCCAAAAAAAAAAAAAAAAAAAAAAAAAGAATTTTCCAGCAATTTCCAGAAAGCAAATACAGCCATCTACCAAGAGCTGACTATTTCTAGGCACTGCTCTGAGTGCTTTATAGGTATTAATACTCATTTAGCCTTCTAGCTACTCAACTCAATGGGGATAATAAGTATACTCTTATTAAAGGTAAGAAAACCAAGGCCAGGAAGGTTAAGCTACTTACCCAGTTCACCCAACTAGTAGAAGAGTAGAGCTTGGATTTGAATCCATGAAGTCTAGTTTCAGAGTCTTCTCCACTGTGTCAGTGATTCTCAACCCTGGGTGCATAGTAGAACGACTTGTAAAATAGCAGTGATGCCTCGAACCACCCACGGAGATTCTGGTGCAGTTACTCTAGGCTAGGACCTGAGATTTCCTTTAAAGCTCTCAGGTATTTCTTTTCTTTTTTTTTTCTTTTTAAAATTATTTCTTTATTTGAGAAAGAGAGAGCAAGCGAGCTCTTGAGCCAAGGGAGAGGTAGAGGGAGAGGCCGACCTTCATGGAGCCGGGAGCCTGATGCAGGCCTCTATC
This sequence comes from Vulpes vulpes, assembly GCF_048418805.1. NCBI lineage: Eukaryota > Metazoa > Chordata > Mammalia > Carnivora > Canidae > Vulpes > Vulpes vulpes. The sequence continues at coordinate 86,647,049 of NC_132790.1, forward strand.
TCAGGACTCTGGGATCATGACCTGAGCCAAAGGCAGAAGCTTACCTGAGCCACCAGGTTGCCTCAAAGCTCTCAGGTATTTCTGATGCCCAGCCAAATCGGAGAAGTACTCCCATTGGCTACTAACAATTCCCCAAAGAATGCTTTGTTTCTTTAACGTAGGTTACAAAGCTGCTTCCAGGTGGTGACCTGTTCCATGTTTTACCACTTCTAGTTCCCCATCAAAGTGCCTATTGCCAGGACACCTGGGTGGCTCAGCGGTTGAGCGTCTGCCTTTGGCTCAGGTCGTGGTCCTGGGTCCTGGGATCTGTATGGGGCTCCCCGTGGAGCCTGCTTCTCCCTCTGCCTGTGTCTCTGCCTCTCTCTCTGTGTCGCATAAATAAAATCTTAAAAAAAAAAAAAAAAAAAAAGCCTATTGCCTTCCTGCCTCCCCAGGTAGACTGTGAGGCCCTCCCGGGGAAAGAATCCCGGTCACCTCTGTGTGACCAGTGTCCGGCACTGCCCAAGGTTCGTAGTGAACGCTGAGTGTGGGGGTAGTGAATGTGTGCTGGGTGGTGCCACCCATGATGGCTGTGAGTCCCTCAGGGCTCTGCTCTTGCACATTTCTCCTGGTGAGTGCCCCTTCCTGCCCTTGGGCACTGGTAGGAACTGCTCATCAGGCCTCCCCCTTTTAGTTATCTGACTTTCCAAACCAATTAATGGCATTCACTTTAAAAGTTGAAAACACTGAGCTCTACAGATGAGTTAGGAGAACATTAACCACACCAAAATGTGTGAGGGCGTCAAGTCCGGCAGATGCCATTGGAATTCTCACTGAGAAAGGCTATAAGCGCTACTCTCATTGCTCTAAAAATGCTTGCTTGGGGATCCCTGGGTGGCTCAGCGGTTTAGTGCTGCCTTCTGCCTGGGGCATGGTCCTGGAGTCCCGGGATCAAGTCCCGCATCGGGCTCCCCGCATGGAGCCTGCTTCTCCCTCTGCCTGTGTCTCTGCCTCTCTCTGTGTGTCTCTCATGAATAAATAAATAAAATCCTTAAAAAAAAAATGCTTGATTGGCTGAAATTTGACTGACTTAAAAAGAAAAGTATCATTTTTGTGACTTACACCACTTCGCATGTCCATGATGTCTGTTGTAGTATATAGTTAAATCTGCAGTCTTCAAACAAGTCTGACAAAGTCACTGTGGAGAATGACGTCTTGGGACCTGGACCCACTGATCAGTGTGAAGCTAGGGGGCAAATCATTCACTCCTCTGGGGTCGGCTTTGTGCCCCCTCCCTCCTCTACCCACAAAAGTTCTGAGTATCCACATGGAAGTGGCTCTGAATGCCCTTTGAAGGGATAAAGTGTCTACGAAAGGAAGGTGATCAGATTTAAGAAATTTGTTTTGAGACTTTGAGACTCAACTCCCCCAAACAAAACCCCGCATCATTTTCTTTTACACTGCCTTACCTATTTAGTTAAGTATATTTTCAGGAGAAGTTTGAATTTAGTGTTAAGTTCCTTCCCAGCTCTTTGATGTACAGCCTGCATGTGTCACACAGCTGGTGGTCACCATGGTTACCCAAGAATGCAACAGCTGCAGGTCCATAAATTTTCCGGGAAGAACCAGTCAAAACTGTTAATATTATGTCAAGTTGATGTGTCGTTTTCCAATTTGCATGGATAGCTGCATTGCAGCAAATTAATTAAAACAGATAAATGTTAATCTAATGCATGTCTCCTTGTAATTAATGAAATATAGCCATTACAGGGGTGTTTGATTTATTGTTTTAATTTATAAAATGCTGAATTCTCCTACAAAGTTAGATATAGTAATAGGAGAAGCTGACCCATATATAGCATTAGGAAAAATAATCACATTTCTATAAATTAATCACTCTCTAAAAGGATATAGTTCATTAACACCGTGAACTGAAAGTGTTAGATGTAAATTAGATTAACCTTTTTAGTGACACTTCCATTTATATTGCGTATTCTCTTCAAACTCAAAGCACTTTACATATATTAATTCAATTAACCCTCCCCAGACCCTTGTTAAGTAAGTACATATATCAAAGTTGGAAGGGAGGAGAAATGAAACCCTTCAAAGATATTGAAGTCCTGGTCTTAGGATGCATTATTTATGATTTCCTTTGCGGCAGTACAGTTTATCCTGGACTTATGTAGCTTGAGAACATGGGTAGGTATTCAGGCTCGCTCTCTGGGCTGCCAGGAAACGCTTAGCATGTCATTCTTTACCTGAAGCCAGAGACGCTTCTGTCTGATGCTCAGGCCAAATGCTCTAAGGAAACTTCGGCCTTATTGTGTAATAGGTACCCCAGCAGCCCTGGGTTTGGCTGTGGACAGGGCATCTCCAAGTGGGTGTGGGTGATGAGACCCTAGTAACCACCCAGGCATCTAGAGGGTCTTGGCAGGCTTCTATCCCGTCTTTAACCCCCTCCTCTTGATTATCTAGACACTGAGGATGGGCCAGTGAACAAGACATGGGATGTGAATGGGAGAAGAAACAGGAGTGACAGGGAAATGGAAATGGGATTTAACCTTTCCTCTGGGGTGTCTCTTCAGGTCCATCTGGTAGATGGGTGGCAGGAACTGCTGTCTCTTCACCTGCTGGGATGGAGTTGGAGACCCTGAGAGAGGAAGGATTCATTCTCTGTCTACCTAAAAGCCTGTTTCTCCAGGAAAATTTCCTGAGTGAGGATCTGGGTCTTCTGCTGTAGCTCGTCACCAGGAATGTCCCATGTGTTGCGGGGGCCGTGCCTGTGTGCAGGACTTCTTGTCATTGCCCCAGGCCTCCTGAAGATAGGCACACAGGGGAGAGGAAGAGGATGGGGGCTTGCATTGTGAAAGCTTTCAGAGAATAAGGGGTGGAGACTCTAAGAATTTGCTTAGTGTGATTGAGTGTTTGGTTGTTTGAGGTTCTGAATTTTCTTTTTCCAACTCTTTCTGCTCTTTCAAGTTCTCAAATCCACAAGTGCTCTCTTAGGGGCAGATTCTCACTATATTCCCCAAACCAGACCGTTCTGAGATGCAATTCATATCAGATAACAGTCTGCCCTGTAGCTAGTGGTTCCAAACCTACCATGGGCAATGTTAACCCAAAGGAATGAGAATCACTAATGGTTAGACAGGAAATAGAGTGTAGAACAAGTTTGGAGAGTGGGAGATTCTCCTCTCGGGCTCTGGAGTTGGAAGTCACTTACTCTGATCCTCTAGGCCCACATGCAAGGGCACTTTAAGCCCACCCAGCCCTAGAATTTCAGCTCCTTGTGCTCAGCCCCCACTTCTTGGCACACATCTCTTTGCTGTGAACTGTCCCAGCTTCTTCCCTCCAGACCCAGTCTGGGATTAACAATCAGGACTTCGAGCCAAGAGCTAAAATACGAGCCATCACTCGGACATTCACAGAAACTCTGGGGAATGAAAGGAAGTAGTTTGAAGTTCATGGGATTTTAATACCCACCCACCCTCTTTTCTTTTCTTTTTTTTCTTTTCTTTTCTTTTCTTTTCTTTTCTTTTCTTTTCTTTTCTTTTCTTTTCTTTTCTTTTCTTTTTTCTTTCTTTTCTTTCCTTTTCTTTTTCTTTCTTTCTTTCTTTCTTTCTTTCTTTCTTTCTTTCTTTCTTTCTTTCTTTCTTTCTTTCTTTCCTTCCTTCCTTCCTTCCTTCCTCCCTCCCTCCCTCCCTCCCTCCCTTCCTCCTTCTCTCCCTCTTTCCCTCCTTCCTTCCCTCTTTTCCTCCCCTTCTTTCCTCCCCTCCCCTCCCCTTCCCTTCCTTCACTTCCTTCCTTCTTTCCCTCCCTCCTTCCTTCCCTCTTTTCCTCCCTCTCTCCCTCCCTTCTTTCCCTTACCCCCTCCTTCCTTCCTTCTTTCCCTCCCTCCCTTTCTTTCCCACCTTCCTTCCCTTCTTCCCTCCTTCTTCTCTCCCTTCTTCCATTTTTCCCCTCCTTTCTTCTTTCCTCATTGCCTCTTTCCCACCCTCCTTCCTTTTTTCCCTCCTTCTTTCCCTTCTTCCCTCCTTTCCCTCCTTCCTTCTCTCTTTTCCTCCCCTTTCCTCCCCTCCCTTCCCTTCCTTCCCCTCCTTCACTTCCTTCTTTCTTTCCCTCCTTTCTTTTCATTTTTTTTTTTTTGGTGTTGTTTTTATTTTGTTTGCTTGTTTTTGTTTGTGGGCGGGTGAATGATCCTTGGAATAGGAGAGGAGGCTGAAATTATTCATAATAAGAGTAAAAAGGATTTAACATTCAAGATCTAGATTTTACCTTCTTGGCTTTTATGTTGGCTATTTTTTTTTCCTAAAGAAAAGTAAATCATTTCTGCTTTATTGCACCATCATCAGAAATATCAAGATGGTTATATCTTGCTTATTTATTTTAAAATTTAAGACTCTTCAGTGATTTGTTTTTCTTTTAATTAGATATCATGAATATAGCATTTTTAAAAATTGCACTTACATCTTTTTCCTTTTTGAACAACCCCCTGCCTCTTCTCCACCCTAATTTTCCAGTAGGTAATCCCAGCCCTCCTACCTAGAGGAATTCAAGTCATGACCAGCCAAGGATCTTTCTTGAAACTGTAGCTTTTCCTGGGGTTTTGCTTCCAGACATGTCCCACCACTCCTTTGTTACAGAGCCCATGGGCGAAAAGGGAAAGGTTGACAAAATATTTGAGTCGGCCTTTAAGCACCTATATCATTTTACTTTTCTCTGCCCTGCAATAACCCTTCCTGCTCACCCCCACCATGCTGGGGTCTCTTTTATCAAGACCTTAGGGGCACAAAGATCTGCTTTTGGAGGTAGGGTTGGCTACTCTCTGTAGCCACTGTTCAAAATACTATGAATAGCACTGGGTGTTATGCTAAATGTTGGCAAATTGAACTTTAATAATAAAAAAAAATTAAAAAGAATTATTTTCTAAATGTGAAAGTGTGAAACAGTAATAGTTATATGTTACATGATATATAATGTAAATATATCATTGCAGCTGATAAATATCATGAGCACAAAAAAATATTATGAATAATGATGAAAATCATCCTCAACCTCATATTACGATTTGTTTTCTCAGTCCAGTGGGAAGATGTGAGAAAAGTATTTTTAGAAAACTTTGCCACTTCTATTGATCAGAACTACTCACTCTTATTAAAGACTGAGGACTCACTATGTAGCCACAGTTCCAAAACAAGTCACCTGGAACACTTCCAACCAAATGGGCTCCTATATAGGAGATTTGGGGCCACCATGATTCCTGCCCCAAGTCAATATGACACTGGTGCCTAAAGCTCTACTTATATCATCTATCAGAGAGGAAGCACATGTAACTTTCCAGTAAACTAAGGTAATGAGACATGATACATGGTCTTGTTTGGTGATGTTTACTTTTAGAAAGAGAGAGCACTGCTCCACCTATAGGGTTAAACAGTCACACATTGGTGGCATTAAGGGCAGCATAGCAGGACATTTGGAGGGTGTGGAGAATGTGTGAAGCAGATGGATCTCTGTCGTCGTGCTCAAACCATGTCAGACTGATACCAATTCCTGTGCCCAAATTGTGTGGATGAGTCTATAAGACATACCTTCTGTCATTTAAAAGCTGACAGTGGCTGGACACATTCAAAAACAAATTTTCCAGATTCTTAGGAAACTGGGCTCCTGCCCATGCTGGCTGCCAGTGCTAGTGGGTTGTGAGTGTCTTCTCAGCCTTGGGTCCTGGCATGAGACAACCTGATGCTTACTGTGGACAGCTTCTGTGGTTATGAACCCCAGTTCCCTGCCTCATGGGGCCCTCTTTTGCCTCTGTGCTGCTGCACACCATGCCTCACCTGCTGTTGTAATTTTGCCCTGCCAGGCAGCAGCCCTCACTGTGGGCACCTCTCCTGGGAATCCATCCCTGTGTACCCCCTGGCCAAAGGAGGGGGTGATCTATCCTGTCAGAACCAATGGCCCCTTTCTTCCTCCCCTATTACACAGCTGTCATACAGAACCCCCCCTCCCCCAGTGGCACTTATCAGATTGTATTGTCACCTGCTTGCTTGCCCCTCACTCAACCATGCAAGGTCAGTATCTGTGTCCCCAGTATCTCATTCCTGTGTCCCCAGAAGTTTAGGGAGTAGGATGGGTGGATAAGTGACAGCTGGAGCTCCCAGGAACCCAGCTCTTTGCCCTGTGGGGGTTGCAGGGTTGGGTTGGAGCTTTCCTTGATTCAGCATTCTCCTTCATCCCTCTGGGTCTCCAGTGCCCATCTTCCTAGTGCAGACATACCAGAGTAGGGCTGATGCGGTAGGATGATTTGGTCAGGAAAGGTCAGCATCACAGGCAGGGCACTGGCTCTCCCTGGCATTGCTGGCACATTCCAGAATGGAGAAGTGGAGCCAGGCTGGAGGTGGGTGACTTGCTGGGTATGAGACAGATTAGGTGCTGATGATGCTGGAGGCCATTGTCAGAGTGTATCTTCTGGGAAAAGTAATGTAAATTAACTTTCCCATCAGTGAAATAGCTTTGTTGTAAGCTCCGTCTTTAATCTGTAGCATTGAACACTGCACAGTTGGGAGAACATCTTCTGTGACTGCACTGATGAGAATTTAGTTGTGACCATTGGCTGCTGTGGGTCTAATACTCTCCCCACCACACTCTTCTGTGTTGCCCTGTGGATCTTGTGTATTCCCGTCAGCATTCTCTTAGACCCTAGATTGTAGAAGTCCTATGTATATAAAGCATGCTTTCATTTCCAAATAGATCATTAAGAGCACTTTGATATGGAATCAGATGCATGGATATGTAGAGGCAAGAATGAGGTTTTAAGTAGGAAAAGCTGTCATCAGTTAAAATGGGATGGCCACATGGGATGAGGCCCATGAAATTCTCCCCCCACAGCTAGGGAAGCAGGCAATCAGGAAGAGGTATAGACTTCTGGATGTGCTGAAATTTCTAGGCTGTGCATGTAGTCCACAAAAAATGAGCAAGTGGGAATCTCCCCAAAGTAAAAACATTTACTTCTGGATCTAAGGATATACTGGTTTGTACTGAGCATTAAAGATTTGGCACTGTGCACAGGGAAACCCCACCTTCCCTATCCAGACCAAAACCTAAAACTTCTGAGGCTGGCATTGGGAAGAAAAGCTCTCGGGGTTGGGGCAGGGATATGAGCTGTGGAGCAGGGGCAGGGCAGGTGGCTAACTGCTCTGATTCTGATCCTGACGTCTCCCTTCTAGGAGCAGAGGTTTTTCTGTGGATCGTGCTGCCACTCCCCACATGGGCTGGGTTAGGGATCCAGACCGGAGAGGGATACCATCTTCCTGTAGCCCTGGCTCAAGTGGGAGCATTTCCTTCTATTCCCACATCAAGGCTAGAGCTTGGACCCATCAGGGTTTTACTAAAGTCTGAGGATCCATAACAGGGAGATAAACTGAAAGGATTATGAATCTAGACCACTGGTTGTCATCCCTGTCAGAACCAATGGCTCCTTTCTACAAAAAATATTTTGTACTGCTCCTGTTACTGTTATTCTCCTGAAATGAAACTTGGTGATGTTATTGCCTGCTAGTATACATAATTTAACAAATCAGTATAATGCCTTAACTGAAATATAAAGGAGCTCAAAGGAAAACATATAATAAAATACTATGTAATGCCCTGGGCCCAACTCTGTGGGAGGAAGTAGTGAGTTAGATGCTTGCTGTGAATCCCACGCAATAAATGCACATGGATCTAGGTGCGTTGTATTTGGCAATTCAAATGTCATGGGCAGTATTGGGGTGACGTAATGTTTAGAAATGGTGAGATATTTCTGGTGAAGTCCTGAGCAAGACAAAGTACACTCTGGCCTCAATTTATAGGATAGCTGTATTCCTGGAAAACTTGGGGTTTATTAAAGCTACACAAAGAATATTTAGCTGAACCAGTCCGGTACCACTGGCATAAGGAAGAGACTGTAGAGTTCTAGATGATGTGTTGGGGCATTCAGCCCAAGAGATGCCTGGACACCTGCAACACACTCACTCACTTACACATTCCCAGTTATAGGAGACACCAAAGATGGATCCCATATGTGCTTGCAGGCTGAAATTGCTTTACAGGGTAGATAATTTCTGGAGCTATAGTCTTTCTGGGTGCCTTTTGGGGAAAAACGGGAAAATGCTGCCTGGACGACTGAACGAAGTTGTCACATTTCACAAGAAGGTCTTCTCAAGATTAAGGCTTCCCAGTGAGGCATTGGAAGTTCTTGTGAAGCCCATTAACCATGTACTGGAACATTATTTAGACCAGTGGAAGGGAGAACTGCTACTTGGCCTTGTTAAGTATAGAGATATCCCCTGGTCTTCCCCCTCTTCTGCTTCTCCACTTTGTGAGCACAAGAGCAGGCTGGAGGGAAGGGGGGCAGACCACACTTCGCCCCTCAACAGAGATTTGGGGATGCCTTGCCTTTGGAGGGGGCAGAGAGAGTAGATATTTGGAGAAGATAGGAAATTGATGTTAAAAATGACCTGGATTGAGCCTCAGTAATTGAAAGGGAATGAAAAGCTGTGAAATTGGGCCAGAGTATCTTTGAGGCAGTTTCTACCCAGTGGGAAAGAGGAGGTTGATATAGCATGGTAGGGGGGCAGAAATAACATTATTTTATGTTTATAACCCAATGGATTAAACTCCCAACACACAGGACAGAGTATTTATTATGGTCAATACTAATATTTCACAGTTAAAACACTGGTCTCTTGGATGGAAGATTCTTCCTTAGTGTTCTCCTTCATAATGTAGAGGATGAGGGTTTTTATTGTGTTTTGTTTTTAATCCCTAGGTGTCTTGTTTTTCTTCCTTCCTTCACATAAGCTTGAGGTGTTACTAGGAGAGAGGCTGAATTGCCAAGGAGAGCTTCAGTAACTTTGAGATGAAAATGCATTTTAATATTTTGATTTAATAGGAAATGGTATATCCCCTCAATAAGTAGTTCAGTGACATTTGGTAGTTCTGTAATATTTGACTTGGAGTGGAGTTTATAAAAATTTCAGCCCAACAGTAACTTCAGGGCACTAAGGGATGTATGTATTTCTGAAATGAGAAGACCTGGTTGACATTCTGATTCTAAAATCAACATCATCTCTTATGCGTCACCATATTTTCAATTATAATGGACTATAAGCTGTGAATTTAAAAGCAGCTTCCCTGCAAGCTCCCGCACAGACCCAGCTTGTATGGAATAAAGAGAAGAGCCTGGGTGGGAGGGAGAATTCTTACACCCACTCTTCCAACTTATTACTAAAATGCTTCCTTCCCTGAGATGGCTTTGGTAGCCCCTCCCCCGCCCATCCGGCCCCCCCTCCCCCCCACATTGGTTCCTTGGGGATTTTTTTGAAAGTGGAATCTTTTCTAACTTCATGAGGAATTTACATAGCGATTTGCCTGAAATGGTTGAACTTGGGAAAGGTAAAATCATGGCAGTAAAAGCCTGAGGTTGTATGAAATACCTCTGCCAGCCAGACAAAAGTATTTCTAACAGGAAACTTGGGGAGTGAAACAAGTGTCTAGGGCATGGTGTTCTGTTATTTTTCTGGTATTTCAAGATAAATTCAGACCTTCTCTATTTATTTGTTTCCCATTTGAGCATCCTCTCACTCTCCAAGTTAAAAAAAAAAATGCCCTAAATGGATTATATCGAGTTCCAGGTATGATGGTTTTGGCAGCAATTAAGGTCAGTGGTTATACTTAGGCTGTCCTAGGGTGCAGTGGTTTTGTGGAGTACGGTTTTGTTTTGTTTTGTTTTTGCCAGGGGGCTCAGGAGCAGACCTCCCTACACCAGAGGGTGGTCGCAAAATCAAATCTTTGATGGCCCCCAGTTCTACCAAGAGCCAGTTAGGATGAAGAAGAGCAAACTCTTTCCCCATCTACCCATTCAGCAGGGCTAGAGTAATAGAATAGCTATGGAGTTAGGTGGAGCCTGTTACCAGTGGCTTGGAATTAGGGGCTTCCTCCCCAGAGGGGATGTGCAGTGTAGGCTGGAGCTTATGGCGGGTCATGACCCCCTCTTCAGCATGCGTTGTCATCAGACTCAATGAGATGCAGGTTGGATGGATACCTGACAATAGCCATGGGGGTGTGTGTGGGGAGGGGATTTACGTGGCCATGGACTGTGATTGTAACAGATGACAGTAGGGCGCTGTCCACATTCCCTCTGCTCCTGCTGTTTTCATGCATTCAGGCCCTACTTCCAGCACCAGTGGCGCTTTGCCTGTGGCTCTCTCTGGCCATGAGACCTTTCTTTGGCTGTATGGGTGCCAAGTCAGAACCCCAGGGAATTAACGCCCCCAGGAATGGTCCTCAGCCAGTGACTGACAGGTCTTGGTGGATCAGTACCCCAAAACCCTTGTCTCTCTGGTAAGAGAACATCTGCAGCCTTGCACACAGTTCCTCGAGGTCCTATTGAGGCGTGGGCTCCATGCACCCCCAATGGCTACTGGCTTCTACATTTACTGTTCTTTCCTTATATCATCTTCCCAGATGCACCACTTGCACCCAAATCCTTGACTCATGCAGGGCCTGCTTCGGAGGGACCTCAAACTGATAGAGGAAGTGAAGATATTTTATAGGGGGTGCATGCTGAGCTCTCTGGGCTCTTCCTCCATACCGTCCCCCAGGGTAAGTCTTATATTTCAGGATCTGGACACTGGAGTTTCTTGGCACATCTGGTCAGACTTGACAGCTCTGCAGTCTCCAAGGACATCTCTCTTGGTGGCATCTCCCTTCACTGCACACCAAATGCCCATGTGTGGCACTTACACACCCATTCCTTCAAACACGCTGGGGTTAGAGGGCCTCCCTGCAACAAATGCCCTATGTAGTGCTCTGCAACCAGGGCACGCAGATGGCCTGGCGGTGCTGGCCGCTTTTCTTCTGGGCCCAGGACTCTTAAGGCTCCTTGAGGGAAGGGTAGCCCCAGCTCCTTGCCCAAGTTCTGGGCTGAGGTACATACCCACCCTCCTGAGGTGACGTGAGTTGAATTAGGCCGAGTGCCTGCAGCACACAATCCTTCACACGTCTAGGGCAACATCTGGCCCTTGATCGCAGCCAGATTTCTCAAGTGTCTATTTTCAGCATTCTCTCAGAGCACCTATAAGTGAATTTGCAAAGCAGTTACCTCTGACGGCGACACTTCTTTCACGATGTGGAATAGCCGACAGAATGAAAAATCTCTCCCCTACACTCACCCCAGCTTGCCCACTGGTCTGAATTACCATGATCATTCTCTTATTCCAGGTAAGGTGCTACAAAATCTGACTGATTTTTGTCTGAGAGCCTTAGTGCACTGAGCCACTGTCAGCTGAACAGTCAGTCGGATGTGAATCAGGCCCTCAGCTTAGCTTCGTTAAGCTCCATCCACATGGCCCAGCTCAAGTGGATGGGATATAGTAGTTTTTATTTTTTTGACAACCAAATGACTTTAGGTGTTATCAGCATATAAAATATATGTAAATAGGCCATTTCAGGTGCTGAATACAACATCTAATTTATTTAAGAAGTTCTCTTTATTCTGGGTGGCTGACTGATGTAGGGTATATAAATAGTATATGGATCCTGACTTGGTTCTGATTATATCACACGGAAGCTATGTGATCTTGGAAAAGTTGCTTCACTTCTCTGGGCATCAGATTTCTCATCTCTAAGATGGGTGTGTGTGTGTGTGTGTGTGTATGTGTATATATATATATACACACACACACATATATATATATATATAAAATATATATATATAAAATACACAATATATATAAAAATATATATATTTTAAAGGTTTTATTTATTCATGAGAGACACAGGCAGAAGGAGAAGCAGGCTTCCTGCAGGGAGCCTGATGTGGGACTCCATCCCAGGACCCCAGGATCATGACCGGAGCCGAAGGCAGATGCTCAACCACTGAGCCACCCAGGTGCCCTCTAAGATTGGTATATTAAGTCCTATTTCAAGATACCGCTCTAAAGATAAAGTGAGCCCAAGGACAAAAAACACTTGGCATACGAGAGTCTGGTGATCTGGTTATCTATTGCTGTCCAGCAAACTATCCCACACTTACTGTTGGAAAGCAACCATTGTATTATGCTCATAGGTCCCATGGCTCTGGAATTTAGATAAAAGGGAGGGAAGGAGGGAGGATAGCTTGCCTCTGTTCCATGATGTCTGCTGCCTTAAATGACTGGGGATTGGTTGGGATCACCTGGAGGTTTCTTTACTCACACATATGGTGCCTGGGCCTGGCCGACTCAAGGTCTGAGCTCAGCTGGGGCTACTGACCAGAGCCTGCGCATGACATGACCTCTCCTGTATTCGGCTTCCTCCCTGCATGAAGACATTGGGATAGTCATACCTCTTACCTAGCAGCTCAGGGCTCCAGTGCACAAAGTGGAAGCTGCAAGGCTCTTGCTCAGTCCCTCTCTTGAGTCGTCTAGAAGCAGACCCTTCTCACCTCAAGTGTGCTTCTCGCTAGATGATTCTAACTTGGTTCTATTTGTGTATGACCTTGGCCTTAGCCAGAATGGTCATAACTCTCCCATGGCCCAAAAGAGAAGGGATGGAGGATGTTTATTTCCTACACAGCAAGCCCAGGGCACACCCTGTATGGGGGGCAGCATGCATGGTGAGAACTCTGGAGGAGACACAGGTCCCTATAGGAGGTTGGAAGTGGAGGCCAAAGGGAAGTGTGGTGATGGCGATAAGACTTTGAGGATTGTAATCCCTGTCCTGGAGACTTCACATACATTAGCTCACATCATCCTCACAGGAACTATGTGAGTGGGTCTCCTAACCTCCCCATTTTATAGGAAGAAGCTGAGTCTCCCAATAAGCTTTAGGAAGTCCCTAAGTACTGGCATTGGGACTTGAAGCCACATCTGTCTGACTTCAGAGCCTATACCCTTAATATCATCGTGGTATGTAGTCTCCCACTCGGTGACACATTTTTTATTTTTTTCTCTATTGTGCATTCATCATTTTCCCTGACTTCATTCTCTACTCATTGAGGGCAACAGCGTGTCTTTTCCTCTTATATTCCCCTACTGTGCACATGGGAGACCCTGAGAAAATAACACCAGGGCTTGGCAAAGAGTCTACTACCATCCCTTTTCAGGGGCCCAGCGAAATGATTGTCTTGTTAGCCACACCAGCTAGGCTCGAGGCTCGGGTGGGTTGAGAGCAGGGAAGGCATTGTGGCTTATATCCTCGTCTCCAAAGGAAATTTTGTTTTAGTTTATTGTTGAAGTATGGGTTTTGAAATTGAAACACAGAAGGTCTACTAAAGGGATGTCCCATTTGGAATGGGCTCTATTTTTTTTCCTCCCTGTTTTCAAGTTAAAAGCAATAACCAAGAAGCAAACAGAAAGAAAATCTTCCAAAGAATATTGTGAATGGCTCTGACAGGTTAAAGCTGCTGGATAAATGTGGAATTTACATGACAAAAACCTGAGCACAATGCTGATTGTCATTCACCAGTAATAGCATTCCCTGAAAAGCTAAAAATCTTAATTAAAAAGAAAGACCACATAATTTATATTTGCTGGTAAGTATCCTTTTGCCTGAGGAACTACCCAGGCTTATACTATTGCCTTCCCTGAACCTAACTTCACCCAGGCTGGGGCTGCTTCATCCTGATGCCTTCCACCTCCCCCCCCCCCCCTCCACCCTTACCCCCATCCCTGTCCTCTTCCTGGGTTTGGCAGGCTGCCTGGAGCATAGGAGACTTGGGGAATGATCAGAAAGACAATTCTCTGCCCTCAAGAAGATGTAAGTTTTAGTGGGGAAACCAACCAGCTGACATTAAAATATTAAGTAGTGATTCTGGACAGGCGGGCAACACAAGAGTGAGGGGGGCTGGAGAGTCAGGGCCAATGGGAAGGAGGGAAGGTGAGATGGGAAGGGGGGCCTGCTAGCCACACCTGACACTTAACAGCTGTTTCACCCTCCAGGCAGCACCGCTTCCTCTCCCTGTAGGATTGGATGCCCTCCTCTCCTCCCTACAGGAGCAACCTCGTCCCAGATCTCCACTGGTGAATCTGAGACTTTTTCTATGAAGCTTTACCTTTTTCCTCCCACAGTTGTGCTGTGATTCTAACCTGCACATCCCTCAAATAGAGTTCATGAAATCCTTTTTATTTTTAATTTGAAAAGCTGAGTTTACCTACCAGATAGTGAGGTCTGTCAAGAGGCAGAGCTCATGTCTGAATTCATCCCTGTTTCCCAGCCTGATAACTAACCGTTGGCTGGGTGAGTAAACCAAGGAATGAATGGATGTTGATTCAATCAGATGCCTTGGAGTGTGTGGGACTCTGAGGGTTCTGGAGAAAGGAAGTGATGTCAGTGAAACGTCCCAAGGTCAGGAGAGAGCAAGGGCCATGTCGGATACATGCTAAGCCTAGCCTGTTTGCCCTGGGCTGGGAAGAACAGGCACCCCTTTCTGTTGTTGGTTCCCTACAGCCCTGACTTAGGGGGGCTGGGCAACCACAAGGCAATGTCTCAGGCACTCAAGATCTCAGAAATACCAAGGGAGGCCATGTGTCAGATTCATCAAAGGCAAGCACTTTCCCTTGTTTTTCTGATTCTCTTTCCTGCTGAGTTACTGCCTAAGAAGTCACTTTCTACCCATCAGTGGGGGATCCCACGTTTGATGTTGATCCACACTGCAGATGCAGCCAGGGCTATACAGGCACCAGGCTTAGCCAGGGGACTGAGGCCACTTGCTCTCCTTCCCAAAGGGAGCCTGGGGCCAACTTTCACTCAGAAGGCTGGCCAGAGCTAATACTGTTCCAGCATGATTGAATGTGTTGTTGCCCTGGGTTGGAGTATGGACACCAGCACCCTTGCCCCTTAGTGATGTCTCCTAGGATCTTGGGGGTGCACTACTGCCAATGAGGTTCAAGAATAAAGCTGGCCCACTCTTGGAAGGGCTTAATGGTCACATGGTGTAGGTGGCCCACCTCCAGCACTTGTCCAAGAGGTGTGGGAGTAAGTGATGCATCCTCATTTTTTCTGATCTTTATCTTTCTGCTGTTCATCTCTCTCCTTCCTGTGCCTCCATTACTTTTCTCCTTTGACACAGGATGCATTTTTATACAAAAGACTGATGTCCATCATACTGTGTGATGGGGCACAATGGATAAAATAATAAATTTGATTTTTGCCTAGGGAGGCATGATGAACCTGGGAGACACAGCTGGCCATGATCTACTTGGTGGGCTGAAGGATTAAGCCCTGGGGAAGGGAGATGCATTAGGAATCTACACAAACACACACCTGGCAGCCTATGCTCCTTCAAGCGATTGATGTGTGTGTCTGCTGAGTCAAGCTTGGGCAGCAGTCTCCTGCAAAGGAAACCCAGCATGTCCAGGAAAAGCAGTACTCTGTGAAGCATTGTGCATCATGTCTCCATAGCTATACCATATTCATCAATTCTAGGATGAATTTTTTTTCCAGATGCTAACATTTCTAAAAGCAGGATGAGTATTATAATCAATGTCCTAAATGTCATGAAATGCAATAAACGGCATTGTCTTTCATTGGCTTATTTACTGTCAGATCTCTTCCTGTTCCTCCGTTGCTCCACTCTGTATGGTAGCCAACTACGTTCTCCAGCTACCTTGGCAATTGCTTCTGGCTGGGTACAACCAATGGGAGGCACTGGTAGGATCCGGGGGAAGGTGGAAAAGGGAGAAGCCAAAGTATTTCTCCTTCCCTTTCTCTGCCTGGGGTGAACTCGTTGCTGCCATACATCTGTCCTTGCTAATTCCCCTGCTGTAGGGGAGACCTGGCAGGGTTTCAGGTGTTGCCATGTGGCCCCATCTCCTGGGCTCTGATGACCCTTCCTTCTCCATTTGTCCCTCCAGTCGGGATGGTGGTGCCTTCCTGTCTTGTCATTTGCTGTTGATCTTTGCTGTACTCCATCACGTGGGTAACCAATTCTTTGCACTAAAGTTCCTTTCCTTAAAGTACCTAGAGTAGTTACTGTTTTCCTTGTTAGCTCTTGTTTAACACAATCGTACATCATCATAAGATTAAGCACCGAAGAGCCGTTACTTCTCTTTCCCAGATCCTTATATTCTACTGAATCTGGTCAAGTTAAGGTTACCAAGGGTCTGTTTGATGCAGGTCTCAGAAGACTCTTTGAAGCCTATACTGTCTACACTGTCAAGTGGCACTTGACTATATAGTTATTCCCCTTTTGTTGGTTCTCCCGTTCCCGTTTCTTGGGGCATCCACCCCTTCTTTCCCTTTGCTTCTTGAATTTCCTCAGTCTTCTTTTCCCAGACACTTCTGCAATTCCCTTGAATGTTGGGTTCTGCAGATTCCCAAGATTCCTCTGCCCCTTTTTCTCACTCCACCTGCCCACACCCACAGTTTAAATACAACATTTCTGCAGCATGGAACTATATCCCAAGCTTCAGACACAGAATACCACTCTCCTTGGGTTGTCTTATCTCCCAAATTCAAAATGTCCTTGGTTGAACTTCCCTTCTCCATCTCTGACCCTATACCAGATCAATCCCCTTTATTCACTACCTCACAAAATGGAGCCTCATCCATCCTAAGATCCTGACTAGAAACATCAGAAGGTCATCTGGGACTTTACTCTCTACCTCCTAAATCCAGCTGGTTTCCAAATTGTATGCCCAACGGTGTGTATAAATATTTAACAATCAGCTCTCTGCAGTGGGGGAAGAGCCCTCTGATTCATGGCACTTGTCAGGTTTTGTGTGTGTGTGTGTGTGTGTATAAATATTCCATAACGGATGTGGTTTCCAGTTACCAGTGTGTGATATGACTGAACACGGGCTTGGCAAGAGATGTGCACAGTCAGTTCTTGTGAGCTGGTATGCACCTGCTCCACGTACCAGTGCACTGTTGTCATTCTTTTATCCCATCTTCTCTGGTTCAGCCTCGTCCAGGCCCTGTTGAGATGGTTTCTTGCTGCCTTTCCAGTCTCTTTTCTTCCTAGGCGTCCTTTACCAGACCTGAGCACATCAGCCCCTAATTGAGAAGCTTTAGGAGTTTCCCACTGCTTAGGAGCATACCAGAGATAGTCTTCTTGGCCTTGATTCTGGAGGATGTGGCCACGTCTGCTCTTCTCCCAGGCCTAACACTGGGCTTGAGTCACTAAAGACCTGACTCTCTTGGTGTTTTACTTTTATTTTCCTTCTGTGCCTTTCATCACTCTAGCTGTTTTAAGTATGCAACCATATATTTGCTTGGTGGGCTGTGCATTGATGGCCATGAAAAAAGCCAGAGGATGACTCAGCTTTGCACCTGGGGCCTGGGAATGGGGCTAGAGGACTTTTGAGATCAGGGGACAGGTCTCCTCAATGTGTCGGTCATTTTGGGCTGCTGCAAAAACTCTCATGCAACAAATTATAGTTTACAGGGCCACATCTTTGGGAAATTATTAAATAGGTCATGAGAAACTGAAGATTCTCTTGGATATGTGTTATGTTAGAGAAAACAGATTCAAATGCAAGCTGTGCCTCTGCCTAATTGCTAACCCTTTCTTCTAAGAACTAACAGTGTACCAAATGCGTGTGTGGGTTGGGCCCTGGAGATACAGAGATAAGCAAGACATAGCTGAAACTCACAGGCTAAAAAAAAAAAAAAAAAAAAAAGAAGAAAGAAAGAAAAAAAAAAGAAAAGAAACTCACAGGCTAGTGAGTGACCATGGGGTCCCAGTCCTTCTGTCTGCTGTTCATATAGGGAAGTCAGGGAAAGACTCCTGAAATTAGTCTCAGCCATTTAGTGCTTTCACCTCATCTTCTTTATGCATGGAGCCAAAGTGCCATCAACCCTACTACCCACTTCCCAGTGCTCTTGTTTTGTTGGGGTTTTGATTGAAATAGATGACTCTGAAAAGCATCTAAGAACATGATATAGCATTGTTATTCATTTGTATCATCCGTGTGTGTGTGTGTGTGTGCGCGCACATGTGCACATACCTCTTTCCTACCTATTATGGCAAGGTGGAATGGGGTGACAGGGGAGGTGAAAATGAAAGGAAAGATCCCACCTCTGCCTTTCAAGAGGATCACACTCAAAATGTGGATTCAAATGGAGTTTAAACAAATTGTAGAATAAAATTAGGTGACAACATATGGCACGCACCAGTTTGTTCTCTAGGTGGTCTAAAAGTAGAGAAAGGAACATGGATTCGACTTATAGAGTGGCAACTTGCAGTGAAGACATTTCTACATTTTCACAGATGTAAGGATTAGAGAAATGCAATCTGGTTCTGCAGGGTTTGCTTTTTCAAGGAACGAGAAAGACTGGAGGGTTTCCTTGAATATTATTTATTTCATTTATTTTATAATTAAAAAAATACATTCTTATTGTAGAAACTTAAGGAAATACATAAAAAGTAACAAGTTTAAAAAATCACATGAAAAGATGAAAAATTACCCATATTCCCCATCACTCAGAGATAATCCTAAAAATATTTCAGAGATTTTTCTATGCATATTTTTACATAATTTAGTTTATACCATATATACAATTTATATCTTGCTTTTTTCACTTAACATTATCACATAAGTATTTTTTCAGGTTATTAAAAACTCCTCATATGCATTGCCTTTAATGACGACGTAATATTTCAGTATGTGAGCATACCCTAATTTATTTGAGCAGTCATTTTGTCAGATACATTAGTGGTTTCCATTTCTTATTATAAATAATCTTGCAGTGAAAATTTTGTGTCTTTTTATGTCTTGGGATACAGTTCTAGAAGAGATTTAAAAGGATAAGGACATCTACGGTTCCTGAAATGTTTTGCCAAACTGCTTTCTAAGAGGGACCCATTGGTTTATATCCCTATTTATATCCCTCTATTTCTCTATCCTTTACTATCATTTTTAACAGGTATAATTAATATACAATGAACCGCACATATTTCAAGTGGATGATTTGATAAATTCTGATATACATATACACCCATGAACCCATCATCACCACCAAGATAATGAGTAAATCTGTCACCTCCCAATGTTTCCTCACTTATCCCCTTTATACTCTCTCCCCACAGACAAGCACTTGTCTGCTTTCCTTCAGTGTAGGTTAGTTGGTATTTTCTAGAATATGTGTAAATAGAATTACACAATCTGTACTCTCTTCTTTTTGTCTGGCTTCTTTACTCAGCGTAATTATTTTGAGATTCATCTGTTGTAGCATATATTAATCATCCATTCCTTTTTATTACTGAATAGTATTCCGTTGTGTAGATGAACCACAATTAGTTTACCCATTCAGCTGATGGACATCTGGGTTGTTTCCAAATAAAGCTGCTATGAACATTCATTTACAAGTCTTTAGTGAACATATGCTTTAATTTCTCTTGGGCAAATACCTAGGAATGGAATGGATGAGTCATATGGTACTTGCATGTTTAACTAGCATCTTTTTTGTTAGTAGTAATTATCTCTTAGGATAAAACATAAACGCATTATCATGATAGAAATAGTAGTAATTATTATTAAATGATTTTAACTGGCTCATTGGACATTGCACTGGTTTCCTGATCAAAGACGAAGTGGGGGAGGAGTGGAAGTGAGAAGGGGGACAGAGACCTCCTTTCTGCCCCACTTTTAGGTATTCAGCAGAGTTAGCAAGGGGGATGACCTGTGCATACTTTCTACAACGCCTGCTCCCCACACTGGGGCTGTACCCCCACTTCTGTTCATGGTACCTCTAGACTCCTCATTTTCCTCAGAACAGACACAGGTCCTTCTGGTCTCTGATTGGAGCATCCTTCTTGGGTTCAACCTCCTTTCTCTTTACAGTACTTTGTGATGAGGTGACCTAGTCCTCCTCTGCCAATCACATCATCCCCTTCACCTTGTCTACACTCCCTAGGCTTCCTAGGATGAAGAGTGGTGGTGGATGGCTTAGGTAAGGAACTCCATGAAGGCAGCCTTGCTTCTCGCTTCTCATTTGGCATGAAGAGACCATTAACAAAGAAATGTTGAACAAATGAATTTACATAATAAGAGAAAAACTAAGCATCATCAGCAGGCAGAGGAGGGAGTGATCAAACCTGCCTGCCTTGGGCAGTTGGAGAAGTCTTCCTGAAGCATATGGCACTCTGTGAGAAAGCAGTATAAGATACAATATAAAACCTTCTATTGTGTGGCTCAGAGGATGGCAGCAGAGGGAGGGAACTGCATTTCTTGTTCCAGAAACACTCTATATACCATAACATCTCGTGGTTACAGTAAACATGTGGGCTGGATTATCATCTCCACTTTTTGGATGAGGTAATGAGACTCAGAGAGTTTGGGAAGTCTGCCCAAGGTCCCAGCGAATAGGAAGAGAGCTGAAGGAGTGCACACCCTCTTTGAAGGACTGGGATAGGCCTTGACATGATGAGGATGAGAAAAAGGATGAGATCATTTTTGTCCCCTGAGTGGTGTGAGGCACTTCTTCTTTATCCATTGGTCCTAGAAACATGAGCCCCTGTGCTCTGCAGAGGAATGTACTGAAATGGCCTGAACCTCCTTTTCTGCTCTTCTTGGGAGCACATTCTGTGCCAAGATGGGGCTGGGACGATTCCCTCTGTCCACTGAAGCTGCCCAAGGATGTCCAGCTCATACATGGCTTACACTGGGGCCCTGGACCCCAGCATCTTGGTTATTTAGGAGCCAAAAAAAAGACAGACAGAGAATGGTATTGTTCCTGTGCCAGTCTTCATTTTTTTCTTATCTTCTTGTCTCACTACATTGATCCTAGAGACAAGCTTCTGATGTATCTGATAAGGTCTTTTTTTTTTGAGTTCTGTGAACTGTTTTTTGTTTGTTTCTTTGTTTGGGAACTGCAGTCCTATCCAGAAGGTCTTTGGTTCCTGGCTTCACATTCTGTCCTTATGGGCAGGACAATGGATGTGGTCTGTGTGTCTTTCAGTACAGCTTGACAAGGAGCTCTTCCTAGGCAGTGTCTTACGTGGTATTGGGCTGGCTGCTTGAGCAGGGCCTTGCCCTTGAGAAGCCCATCTGCATGGTCCAGTGCTGAGCACGGTACCTGGCACAGCTGGCAGGCACTCAGCAGGTACAGGAATGAAGAGTCTTGCAGGCTGGCATACACAATGCCACCAGCACAGGCCTGGGAGCTGTCTCCCATGCTGTCTCCGCTAGCTTACCTAAGGGCACAGATTCCCCAGCCTTCTCAGCTCACCATACCTTTGGGTCTTGATAAATATTTTACAGTATCTCTAGGTGGAAAAAAAATATCCAACAGTGGTCTTACTAAATAGATTGATTTTTGGGGTGGCTGGGTGGCTCAGTTGATGAAGTGTCAGCCTTCAGCTCAGGTCACGATCTTGGGGTCCTGGGATCAAGCCCCAGTCTGGCTCTCTGCTCAGTAGGGAGCCTGCTTCTCCCTCTCCCTTTGTGCTCATTCTTTCTCAAATAAATAAGTAAAATCTTTAAAAATAAAGAAATAAATAGACTGATTCTCAACATTTCATAAGGATTTATATCCTAACAGCTTAGTACCTAGGGGGTACTGAAGGATGTCTCCAACCATGGAATCACATAGGACACTGCCATACTCATGTCTTGTTTCATATTGATTTTCACACTGTACTTGCCTTTTATCATAGCAAACCTGAAACCCAAGGGTCACAAAGATGTGGCATCATGGAAAGAATGCAGTGACCTAATGTGGAAACTGAACCACCTGGAGCTAGCTCTTTGTGTGGTGTCTGACGGATCAGATTTCCCTTGAAAATCTCAACGATCCAGTGGCTTCTCTGAGTTTGCTGGGGCTCCCCATGCTGCCTAAGCTCACAGTTTGAGAATGATGGGCCTCCCTCCGCTCACTTCAGTGTTTGTCTGGTGCTGACAGGGTCCTCTGTTTTAGGGATAGAGCCCTGCAGAAAGCGCTCGCAAGGGTCTCCTAGTCTAGGGCGAGAGCAACCGCAATATAATCCAGCCTTGGCCACGCTGGAGGTCAGGGCAGGTGTTATGCATGACATATGAAGAGCTCATTGCATCAAAGAGAGTGTGTGGTGGGATAAAGCAGGTGCAAGGTATGCTGCTAGCATATATTCTAATCTAACCTGAGGACAGAGGATGCTTTGGGTGGAGGCGACATGGGAGCTTGTTCTCAAAGTGTGAGCTCGAGGAGGAGAGGAGACCGCGTTCAGGGATGAAGGTGCTGTCATGCCTCAGCACCCAGTACGGGGCCAAGCCACCCAGGAGGAGCCAGGGGAGGCTTGTAGCTGGGTGGAACCTGCATTTTGGAGCCTTGGCTGCCTTCTGAAAAGGGAGGGAGTCAGTCAGGCTTTTGGACTGAAGGGCTGCATCAGTGTCTTCTTCCCCAGAACCTGCTGGCAGTGCAGCCCCAAATCTTTCCTGAGATAACCTTTCTTCTCTTTCTTCATTTTTATTTAAACGAAAATGAAACATATTTTGCCAGTGCTGTAAACTGTGTTTTCTAGGAGGTTTATTTGTATCTCCCAGCCTCCAGTCTTGGGTCCATTGCAGGTGCCTTTTTCTCTCAGATTGGGGCACGACCTGCCTTGTCCTGCGGAACAGTGAGTTGACAAATACCATCTGATGTTCCTCCCAGGCACCCCCATTCCTTTGATGTTTGTACTTTGGGAGTTTCCTTCACTGATTTTATCTCATGTGTTTATGATTTTAGTGCCAACCTTTCTTGGTCCCCAGAAAGTTTACATGGTGTCTATTGGTGAAGAAAGTGCTTTTCTGCAATTCTATTCGAAGGCTACTTAAAGAATTAATGAAAGACTCCTATCATTTGCCCAAGTCTGGTTGGGGGAACTGGTTCTGTAGGAAGGGATTGGCATCGATTGATCCTTTGACAACAGAGCTGTCTAAACTGACCTTTCTATTTCGGTATTATCAGATACTATCTATTACAAATATTGCAGTGGCCTGAAAGGGAGGAAGAGGGGTAGGAAGGGCGCATTTGGACTTCTGAGCAAGCCACGTGCAGCTCTGGGCAGAGACTGGGTTGATCTATCTCTACTCTTAAGCCCTCCCTGGTGTGGAGTGGTAAAGACATCCTACATGCCTGAAACTTGGGCTTCTGTATGATGGTGTTAGGAGAAGGTAGGCAGGTAAATGGCAAATACTCCGCCTGCATACGAGGCAGTGTGGCCAGCTCTGTTAAATGATATCAAGAGACGAAGAGGCAAACCCATTCCTTTCTCAGGGTGCCAACCTCATCTGGCCCAGCCTTCTTGAGAATCAGGTAAGGCACCAGAGCCTAGCTTTCTTCCATTTGGGGATCTGTCCCTACATCTTGCAGGAGCCCAGAGCCCTTACATATAATCTTGTGTTCTCCAGCATCCCCTTGCATCATCCTGCATCCTCATGAAGCTCCAGTGTGCCCCAGCCATATTCTGAGGCTGCTCATTTACACACTACTTGTAAATCCCACATCCTTCCTCATGCTTCTTTTTCAAGATCAACTGCCCCGACAACCTCTGTTGGACAGTAGTCTGATGACTGGCCTATTGAAGTAGCACTGCCTCTTTACCCCTGGAGTATGCTGGCACTTCATCAATGCTGACCCACGGAGGTCAAGAAGGAAAGAACCAGGGCCAGGCCCAGACACCCTTGGCTCTGACTTACTAACAAATGACAGAGGAAGACCTGGGCTCTACAGGGCCAGTGTTACCATCCGAATAAGTCTTAGTGTGGGTGAGGATGACGTTGAATTCCAGTCTCAGCGCTCCACCTGGCATGAGGCAGCCCATTACCCTGTCCATAACGTGCTATCTCCCACAGTCTACATCATTTGCTCTGCAGCCAGAGACATCAACTTCAAACCAAGATCTCACTGTGCCACTGTTTTGTTTAAATCCCTTCAGTCACCCCAGTTGCATTAAGAATAAAGTCAAAGCTCCTTAACCTGCATCTATTGTCCTTTATAATCCAGCCCCCATTAACATTTGACCCTGTGGTTGTTAGTTGTTCCCACACGAAACACCATGATAGCTATTATTCTTGTTCTTGGTGATGCTGTTTCCTCTGCCTGGGATGGCCATTCCTTCCTGCCTCCCACCCAAGTAGCCTGCTAATTCCTATTCATCTCTTCAGACTCATCACACCAGGCCTCCCCATCTCCAGGAAGCCCTCCTAGGGTTCTGCTAATTGGTTGGAGCACCTTCTTTGAGCTTGCATAGCACTGTGCTATCTATTGGAGCATGCACCACAGTACAGTCTTATGGTTTGTATATTAATTTGTCTCCTTCACTAGGACATGAGATAATTGAAGTCAACCATTGTGAACCTCGTAAGTATATATGTATTTGTTGATGGACTGAATGAATGAAGGAAAGGTGCTTAGAAGCAGGCCTGTGGCTGAATCATTTTTGGGTCCATTTGTGTGAAGTGGCATGCCCTAAGCCAGAGGCTGGGGGATTAAGGAGAAGGGTCACTACTAGTAAGAGTGAGGCAATGGTCAGCACCTCATCCTGCAGCAAGATCCTAGGCTTTCACCATTGGGAAGCCAAAGTATAAATCAGGAGAGGAAAATGTGCAGGGGGATAGATGTGTGTCAGCGTGTTGAAGGTGGAAGAAGCCTGCAGCTCATAAGGCTCTGCCTAAAAAATTGCCACTATCCGTGGTAAAAGACCTTGGTGGGGCTGGCCCTCATACAGGTGTTCCTGAACACTTGCGCTGGATCCTAGAAGAAGTCAGGGACTGACTTGGAAGCCACAGGAATGGTGAATGAATGGGATGCACTTCAGGAGCAATGGAATAGAGCTACTTTTGAGGTATCTTGTGAGTAGAAGGCCTCCTGCCATTTCTTTGCCTTCTTCCACCATTGGTCCAACAATAACCTGCAAGATGGCCATGTCTTTTAAATTGTGCTCCTTAGGATGTGATTAATTCAGTTGTCTATGCCTCCATCTGACCTGGGCATTGAGGTCAGATAAGTTGCTAGCAGTAGGCACTAGCATCTTCCAACCTCAACACCAGGCTTCCCAGGAAGCACTGCCAGATAAAGGTCATGGCAGCCATCCATGTCTGCCCTTCAGGAACAGGCCAAGGGAATTTGGCACATGGGACTCAAGATGGCTACAGGAAAAAAAAAATCCCATATGTTTCCTGGGAGCCTAAACTGTATTTTCTCTGTACGATTTTGTCAGCAAGACTATGGGTGCCTTTCTGTCTTCTCTCTTGCTTTAGGAAGGGCTGTTTTATATCAAAAGTGGTTGCCAATTTATTTTTTTCATGAGAAATGAGAACTCCTGGTTTCCTAAGAATAAAATACTCCCAATTGTTTTGGATATTTAGAAGTTATGGCAAATGGCTATTTAAAAATGATGACGCAGCCCCATGTTTTTACACATCTCCACTCATGTGGAGATTTACTCATGACAATATGCATGCAGCAACAGGCCATAACTCTGGTTTGTTGTGAAGATAAAATAAGAGTGTATATATAAAAAAATATATATATATATATACACACACACACACACACACACACATATATATATATATATAAAATGCGTGTATGTCTCTCTCTATATAAAATGTATATATATATGTATATATATAAAATACACACACATTAAGACACACATAATATTACCTGTGTAGCAGCAAGCAGATATTTGACATAATAAAAATACCTAATAATTGGTTATTTGGTTTAGAATAGGTTCACAACCCCAAATGGGCTTCTCAGTTGAATGTCAGTTATGATTTTTTGAACATGTGAAGCCCTTAGAGAATTTAATTTAGCACATGGGAGCCACAGGGACTGAGCCCCTTGGAACTATGGAATGCCATATAATAGAATTCTAGGGATAATTGTATATTAGTCTTCAGACCTGTTCTCTTTTATAATCCCTTTTGTGTGTTTTAAGTTTCAAGAACTACACAAGATTGAAGACTCTTGGCATAAACATTATGACCCTCATGACCACCATCTTCCAAGAACTCCCATAACTAATTTCTTTTCTCTTAAGAGGAAGACAGAAGGCAACTTTTTTACAATTTTGTGCGCTAGTTAGTTTGGATCTTGAAGTATTCCAGAAACTCAGTATGTAGAATATATTGCCGCATAAAATAAGGGGAAAATGTAAAAAGAAATTAAATATATTTTAAGAATCTCAAATGAAAAATTATTGACATTTTAATTCAAATTCATGTTGGTAAGTCTGTTCTCCAGCAGCAGCAAAAGACATAAACTCTTTTAATTTGTTCATAACTTTGAGCTATAAAAGACATCATTATTAACATTTTTTTCTCATATGGTAGCATAGCCTTCAAGTTTAAGAGCTTGGAAAAGTAAAGAGAACATGCAGAGTATTAATAACATGATGAAATTGTGTAGGGCTTTGTATATAATGCTTTTTACTCCTCTGGACATATTCACATGCATTCTCTCATTTGAGGCCCCCAGCCTGCCTGTGAGATAGGCAGGGAGATTTTGTTATTCCCATTCATTGGAGCTGCATACTAAGGCATGGAGAGTTGAGTGACTTGCTAAGGTCACTTAATTAGTAAAGGACAGGGCTGCCGACAAAAGCAAGGCCAGTTGCTGCCAAGTGTAGTCCATTCTGCTATCTGATGGCTCTTACTCCTTCCACTCTTACTGCTCTGCCCTAGGTCAATTATTAATTCTTGGGATACTTCCATCCTCCTAGGTGAGCTCCCACTCCAATCTACATCATCCCAATTATTTTCTTGTCCTATAGTAATCCTCAAGTGCCTCCTGTGAACACAGCCACATGACTCTCACTAGAGCATAACCACAGTCATGTCTTTGCCATTTGGAGGATCTTTAGGAGCTTCCTTCCCATTGCCAACCACGTAAATCGTCACTTCCTCCCCACATCTACCTGTCTTCCTACCCTGCCTCCACCAACTCGCTGGGCATCCTCAAAGCCCCAGCCCAACTGAGTGACTTTCTTCACTTTGGTCCTGCCTCCCTGCTTTGCTCATGCCATAAGCTCCACCTGTAACAGCTCACATCACCATGCCATGAATCTGTGCCTCTGGGCCCCTTTCAGATGAGACTTTCCCAAAGATACTAATATCCTCTTGCCCCAAATTCAAGGGATTGAATTTGGGAGGGATCTATCCTCCCTTGAACTCAATGGCCCTTTGGACCCACACCATGACATTGATTAACTCTGTCCTGTGACACTGTAGACTAGACTTGTTCCTCTTATTAGAGTCTGTTAATGACTTGAAGGCAGGGACCTATGGATAGAGTGACCTAAAGGTTGGGACACTAGCTTTGGAACCAGACCCATATAGGGTCAAGCCACTCGGTTTCCCCTACCACCAGCCATGAGAACTTTAGCCAGTCATTATACCATTGCTGAAATCACCTCTGGGACTTAAAAGTATGATATGTACATCCCCCTCTCAGAGATTTTGCTGTAGTTTGGGCTGGGCTATGGTCTTGGGCATTAGAACTTTTAGAAGCTTCTTGGTTGATTCTGATGAACAACACATTTGAGAGTCACTAATTTAATCTGCTTGAGTAGGTAGGCTGGAACATACTCTCAGATAAAACACCTCTCTCCCAGAATTCCTGGCACCATATGAGAGGGAGTGCATAAAGTATCTATTCTCCATATGCTGCCCATAAATGGGGGTTATTATAAGTATGATTCAATGTTGTAGCCTCCACGACACCTAACACAAGGCCCAAACATAGTAAATGCTTCAAGCCTCGTTCTCAAATATGAAACATAAGAAAAGTGTGTGCTTTTGTGACAAAAATGTGACCTGTCAATAACTCTGTTGACCATTTTGGTGACAGTGGTTGCCACACTGGTCTATAAACCACTTTGTGTTGTTCATCCTGAATATGGCTGCAGTCAGCCATGGCAGGCCCCTGCCTCCATGGGCATGTGCAGGATGTCTACCTGAGGCTGCCTCTTGCAGCCCCACCTGGGAGGAGCTGACTAGGTGCTGACACTGTTGTTTTCAAAGGGGATCTATGGCCTCTTTCTTCACCAAGTCGTGAGGGGGCCAGTGGCTGCGAGAGGACACACATTTTAGAAATAGCTGTGGAACATAATGATGAATTCAGCTAAAGGAATGATGATGAGACCCATTGTCCACCTGCCCTTTGCCTGCGTCAGATGTTCTGCACAACATTATGGGGAGGGGGTTGATGGTATTGTGAAAACTTGAGTAGGCAACGCTGCCTTTAATGATGGATTTTTGCCTGGAGGAAATCAATCAAAGGGAACAATAAGGTTTAGAATTATCAGGCTCTCTTCTTGGTATTCATTTGTTTTTCTCAGGACCAAATAGCTATTAGTAGTCCTTTCTGAGGCCAAAGAAAAGGAATGACCACTGAAGATTTGGGATCTTACTCCTGTTAAGTGAAATGCTTATGGGATAAATAGTACCTCTGATTATGAAGGGTATTGAAGAGCTTCAGTGCTCTGCAGGACTGAAAAGAAATGGGAGGGGAGGCCTCATAAAAGAGTAGTCAATTATTTTAAAGATGAGTTGGCATCTTTTAATTCCTCTCTGGATAATGAAATATCTATTTGAGCCTGAGGCTGTTGTATCATTTCTGGTATATCCAACAAAATTTATTCAACAATCATTTATTGAGCACTTCTCTATGCCAGGCCCTGGGAGAGGGGCTAGAGAGACACAGAGCAATTGAGCCACAGTCACTGTCCCTGGAAAGGTCTATGTCTGCTAGAGAGAGGTGGAGGGTAGAGAGCAGCATAGACTTCCTGGAGGGGGTGTGGTTAGGTCCGGCTTGAAGGAAGCGGAGGGGTTACTCAGGAGGGAAGAGTTGTGAAGCAGGGTAAGGGGTCTAAGTCCTCATGAGCTGGGCTTACCCAGAGATGCAGCACTGCCTTCCTGATAAGGTGCCCTGGATTCTCAGCTCACACATGGTTGCAGAATGCAGACCAGGCTCATGCCAAGGCTAGGACTGGACATGACAAAGCCCCCTTAGTCAGCAGGCAGTGGAGTCAGGAGCACAGGAGACATAGACTGTAGCCCCAGCTCTGCCCCATGCCTGTGTATGACATCAGCCACTGAGGCCCACTGGGCTCCAGTGCAGCCTCTGATAGTCTCTGAATCCCTCTGATAGCCTCTGACCATAGGTTAGGTGCTGAAGAGGGTCAGGGAGGCCATATCTACAGAGGCTTCCTGGAGGAAGGGGCTTGATGGGGCCCTGGGGCACAATTTGTGGGGGCCCCTCTTTATTCTTTCAGGCCTCCTAAGAGCATTTCATTGGTCAGCCCTTCCCCTAGGCTGCAGGCAGGGGCTGCTTGCCAAAGGAAGTAATGGTGTTATTATGAGCATCTCTCTGAGGAGGTGAATTCTTTCTAAGTTCTATGTCCAGAGGATAAGAAAAAGCATGGGCTGTGGATCCCCATAGCAGGCTGCTCATTAAGCTCTGTTGCTGCTGACAGTACCACCCAGCTCCTTCTCAGGGTCTTGCTTTCTCATCAGTAAAATGAGGGTGATGTCTAATACTTGAACACTTGTGAGGATTCCATGAGATCCTCTATGAAAGTTCGCAGCAGATGCCACAGTCCGTAGCCAGCACTCAGTAAATCATGGTCACTTCTCACAGTGAGGGGGATGCATGAGGCGGAATGTAGGGTGCAGCGCCGGTGGCACGTGGCACTGCCTCAGTCCAGGACCAAGAGTGTGAGGATTGGAGAACCGTTGCTTTCTCCTACCTTGGCCCACAGTTGGCCCTCAGCAGTGTTTGTTGAATGAATGACTGGGTGGGTGGATGAACAAATGAATGAAAAAAACAGAACTGCCACTCTATTATTTTTAGCTAGGAATTTTGTCTGTGCATCTGTCTTTATTGTTAGAAATTAATTGCTCCTTTAGTCTACCTTGAAAGTAAAAAGGATTCCTGTGAAGTTTTACATACGCGTGACCTGTCTGGAGTCCGGTTCTCAGTGAGGCTGGTAGGAGAGGGAACCTGCACTTGTTCAGCACTCACTGTGAGCTGGGCGCTAAGTACTTTACTGATGTACATGAGGGACAAGGTGTTGATGCCAGGGGCCCGTGACCCAGAGGGCTGTAGCCCTGAGGTAGCTCCTGGCAGGGTGTGGTCTGCCAGGAGCCATCCCCACGCCTTGGCTAAGTTTCTTTCATCATTGAAGGGCCACATCTCTCTGACTGGCTTGGAAAGAAGTATGTGGCCAAGCAGAGTTCCAGCTACAGCCTCATTAGTATAGTTGGCTCAGATTAGTGACCTGGACTTAGAAACTCAGCTGAGGACTGGAGGATCATCTCAGATGATGGCTTCAAGAGGTGGGAGGTTGGTGGGTGGGGGGTGTCTTTCTGACCTAAAGGCATGACATTGGGAGAACTAGAGTGGGAGGGGCAGGATTTATCCTCAGGAACAAGGGGCTGTCAGCTGGCCTGAAACACCTGAGGTTGGGCTATGGGGCAGAGGGAAGCTGGGAACTTGGGGCCTGAATATGTCTGGCATTTTCAGGAGCCTGATGTGGCCTGTTCTTACAGGTTTCTGGGAAAGGATGGGGACTGTGGTTATGTCATGAGGAAGAGCTTAGCATGGAATTTGTGAATTCTGGTGCTGAGATTGGGGTAGAAGCCACTGAATGATTCATTACACCCCTGTCTTTGTTGTTCCTGTCCCAAATGGCTGGTTTTGTAGATCTTTCCAAGCCCAGGGTACTGTAAGCCTGAGAGAAAGCAATTTGATGTAAATGTTCTGGAGGAACCTTGCTATGACAGGGTGAAGCTGCAGGTGTGGGGCCTCAGGGTGAGACCACCTGTTCGGTGAGAACCAGTTTGGGAATGGGAGCCATGGGGCAAGTACTAAAATCTCTGGTGCTTTGGACTCAACCAAGACACCCTAGGCTCTGAGACTCTCTCCCTGCAGTTCGGCCCATGTCTAGATGGGGGCCCATCTATGTTGTTAGCTCTCCTACTCCGGGGAGAGTGATATCCCAGGCCGATTACCCTGCTCCTTCTGCTTTCCCAGAGGCCACTCTGTGATCTCCCCAGAGTCCTGCAAAGGGAAGGTAGGGTGTTCCTGGAGGAGTAGCAATATCCCTTAGGGAGCTGCATTGGCCGAATTTACATTTGTGCTAAATGTGTTACAGCCTATGTTGCACTGAGTAAATTGAAATTGGGCAGGAAGGTTTTTAACCAATTTATCCATCCAAGTAAACCCGTTAAGAGGTAGAAATGAGCTCTTATGGGGATAATAGCCATAGGAAAACAAAGTACAATAATACTCTTCTCTTTCCAAATTATGTATAAAATCAATTGCCGGTTCCCTGCTAACGAGCCTAATGTCTTGTGCTATAGTGTATTTCGGGAAACCAGGCCTGAGTGGTGTTGTCATTCTGGCAGCCCTCTGGCCCATACAGAGGTCTCAGATATTTGTCTTAGAGAGATGAGCTGAGGGGGTGGAGTGTGCCATTGCATAGGTTCAGCTGGGTGGTAATGGTATGGCCTAAGAGTGGGGCCTTAAGGAGAAGTTAGGGTGCTCCTTTCCTTGAGCATTGGCAGGGCACAGCTCATGCTTTATCTCATTTAATCCCTAGGACACTGTTACACTGCAGAGTTGGAAGCTGAAGCTCTGAGTGAGCTTCCTGAAATGCCTCTCAGTTGGTGAGAGAGAGCTCAGAGTGGTATCCTCATCTCTGGGTCTAGCTGTGAGAGCTGTAGCTTCCTAGATTCTTAATTGAAGATTGGGGTGGAGGGAGCTGGAACAGCCTCAAGAACTAGAGCAGGAGGGACAGGAGCAGGAGGAAGGCTGAGGGAGTCTCTGTTAGGCAGTACCTTGGCCAAAGGGGAGACTCAGCCCAGTGAGGTCCCTCAGGTGCTGGGATAGGGCTGCAGGTAGGCTGCTGGGTTTGTGCTTGGCTGTGCTCTCCTTCAAGGCAAACACTGTCTGTCATGGCCCACTGGCTCCTGAGAGCATGGAGTAGCTGCTTGTTGAATGTGAATGAATGAATGAATGAATGAATGAATGAATCATATTGTTGTCCCTAGCATTAATTAGGACCATGGATAGAGGGCATTCAACTTAATCAGGATTAAGGGACTAAAGGGAGCCTGATAAAAATAAGCCTTAGAAGATCTTGATTGTAAGAAAGGACCTGTGGTATCTGACTCTTAGACACATGTGCTGAGGAGGGAAAGCCACAGGCTCCTGGAAACAATTTCATGAAGGAGGTGAGTCCTGTTCATATGTGCGTCCCAGCATCCAGGCCAGGCTGCCCCACAGGCTCAGTGTGTATGTGTCCAGTGAATAGATGAATGAATGGGCCATTTCTCCATCACCTTTCTACACAGAATGCATCCTCAGATGGATTAGAATGGCCCCAGCGTCATGTGTGTGCACCCTTCTCCTTGGCCTCTAGGGCTCTGGCTCAATCATGGGCACAGTCATCACAACAGCAGCTACAGCACAGGAGCTGCCCTATTGAGTGCTTAGTGCGTGTCAGGTGCTTGCCAGGGGCTTCCATGACAGGAGGCAGGTACTGGGAGGCAGAGACTGAGGTTTAAGGGTAGCACTGACTTGACTTTTCTGTGGCGGGAGTTCCAGTGAAAAGGCTGAAGAATACAACTAACCAAATTACTATGACCCCTGTGTATAAATCGCTGATGCCTCAGAGGCTACCCAAGACTGCCACCAAATACTTCTGCA
This sequence comes from Vulpes vulpes, assembly GCF_048418805.1. Taxonomy (NCBI): domain Eukaryota; kingdom Metazoa; phylum Chordata; class Mammalia; order Carnivora; family Canidae; genus Vulpes; species Vulpes vulpes. The sequence goes on from NC_132790.1 coordinate 86,679,665, forward strand.
GAACAGCCATAGCCAGCCAAACAGCCTGGAAACTTCAGAAAGAGCCTGTTCTGCTACCCTAGGGTAAGCAGTCTCCTGTGTGACTGTACCCTTGGCTCCTGGCCCCTGGTCCCCTTGTCTGGGGCCACCCAGGGATTAAGGCTCAGTTAAGATGGGCAGAGCTATCTACTTTTGCCACAAGTCTGAGTATTAAGATGAAAATTACTAGCATCTGCTACTTTTTTTTTTTTTTAAGATTTATTTTTTTATTCATGAGAGACACACAAAGAGAGAGAGAGGCAGAGACACAGGCAGAGGGAGAAGCAGGCTCCATGCAGAGAGCCTGATGTGGGACTCGATCCCGGATCTCCAGGATCAGGCCCTGGGCTGAAGGCGGTGCTAAACCGCCGAGCCACCCGGGCTGCCCTGCATCTGCCACTTTAAGGGAGCGGCTGCTGTGCTTCAGGCCCTGTGACAGGTGCTGCACATGTGGACTCTCACAGAATCCTTAACACAATGCAGGGAGTACGTACCGCTCTCCTTGGTGTGCAGGTGAAGGAAACTGAGGCTCAGAGGGCTTAAATAACTTGTCCAAGGCCGCTCGGCCAATACTGATAGAGCCAGGTTTCAAATTTCAAATGGAGTCTGCTTGAGCCTGAAGTCCTACCTTTTCCACCTACCCCCACCCCAGTGTGCCGAGCACAGTGATGTGATGCTGGCTCAGAAGATAGAACAATGGTCCTGGGTCCTGGCTCAGCATGTAGCCTGTCTTGGACAAGTCATCTTACCTTCCACATCTGTGATAGGTGCTAAATATGGTGAGGGTTGATGCCTCTGGGGGTGTTCATGTAATGCTATGTGTGTATTGATGTGAGCGTATGTATGTGTGTGTGTGCATGCACACACATGTGTACACTGGCAAGCTACAGACCTCCAAACCTCCTCGGCAATCATACTTTCTAGAAGGAAAATATGCAGTCTGCTCCTTTGGAGAGACCTCCACTAATGAAGTGCCCACCCCCTCCATCTGCTTCCTCTTCCTGCTCCAGCCAGTTGCCATCTGGGTCCGGCCCTGGGATGGACCAGCAGCCACTTGCAAATAAGAATCAGTGGGCAGGAAAAGAGAAAACCTTAAACCTTTCTGGGCCTGCCCGGCAGGCAGCAATAACATTTGATTTGTAGGTGAGAGGGAGTCAGTGTTATTCTGCTATTTTCTCGAATCTTCCTGGCTCCTTATCTGATCTCTCATGCCCACCCTATCTGTTCACTAAAGGCTTGAGCAGTGCCTCACAGCCCCATGGGCAAGCCAACTGATGGTTTGGCAGGATAAGAGACAGATTGACCAGGAAGGGCCATTGAGAATTCCAGTGCATGATGGGGAAGCCTCCAACAAGTGGGGATGATCTTGCCAAGCATCCATGGGCTCTGCCTCCCTAAGATCTCCTGAGTCTTACTAGCCTGCCTCTCTCTTCTCTTGTTCCCTCCATGGTCCCAGACTGTTTTTGAGAAAAGTGACAGCACTGACTATGAACAATGTCAACTAGTGTGGATTTTAATACCTTTTCCCCTCACCTGAGTCTCCGTGGACCCTGATAGATTAAGTATTCCGGTGTCAGGATTACTGGGTTTCTGCTGACATCATTCTGATTCATGTGCTTTGCAAAATTTGAGGCTCTTCCCTTATATTGACATTTTACCAGGTCTGTTTGGCCTGCAGGGTAGGAGCAATGCCCCAGACCAAGCAATATGGGCACTGCAGAAAAGCCACTGCAGCCATGGAACAGACCTGCTGGTGCTTCTGTATACTGGCCCAGGCAGAGGTCAATCACATTATTTTTTATCCTTCCCCTGCTGAGGAAAATAGAGCTTTGGAATTGAGGTTATTTACCCATGTTCTCTGCTCAGCATGTTCTTAATATTTCTCTTGCTGGCCTATTTCTGCGACACGTGGTGACAGGGGAAGGCATTTAGGTATTTCTCATTTTGGCAGTAAGAGGGGGCCAGTTCTGAGGAAGGTCCCCCCAAACAGTGGCGTCAGCTTCTAGGGAATGCTTTGTTGAGTTCAAACACCAGAGAAAAGGCTTGTGCAAGATAGGGAGGACCAAAAGGGACATTTTGTCTTAGCAGAACTAGGAAGCAGAGAATAGCAAAAGATCCTTTGAACTCATCTGTTCAATAGTTCAAAAACACTTGAGTTCAACAAAAGCAAGTACCTGCTGTCGTCAGGCGCTACACTAGGCCTTTCTTAACCTTGCTCGTTCTGTAACTCTTTTTACATGGAATAGTTCTAAATTTGTTTTTGAAATATTGCTCTGGGGATAATAGTTCCTTTCTGCCTAAAAACTCTCTGATAGTGCACGGGGCATAGAGATAGGTTAGAATGACTATATAAACTTGAAGTTTATAGGTTTAGATTCTGTTCCGTTACTTATATTGTTTCTGCACAACGCACAGAGAACAAGACAGACAGAAATCAAGATGGTTATTAAATTTTGAAAACACAAAACACTGTAAAGAGGAAGGTGACTAAGGCATTTGTGTGACTTAGATGTGAGTGACATTTACATAATCATAGCCATGTCAACACTGAATGGGCTAACTATTGAAAGGACTGGGGGTGGTGTATGGGTGTGTGTGTGTGCGTGTGTATTTATGCGTGAGTGTGTGTATGCATGCCTGTGTGAAGGTGTGTGTTTATGTGTGCATGTACATGTATGTGTACATAGGCGTGTGTGTGTATGTCTGCTTAGATGTATGGAGGGGAGAGAGAACAAGAGCTAAACCCTCGTCTTCCCAAGTGAAAAGTCAATAGATATTGCTGGAGGTGAAAAATGAGGTAGCAGCACAAACCTGTTTATTTAGAGATACAGAGGTAAATAATTAAAGAACCATCTAATACAGTTAAAAGCAGTTGCCTCTGGGAAGTGGGAAATGGGGCACAGGGAGGATTCAGGATAGCTGCTATTTTTTGTAACAAGCCCTGTAGAACTATTTGATTCTTCTAACTATGTGTATGTAGAACTTTGATAAAAAGTAGTCACAAATTTTAAGGAAAGGATAATATTAAAAAGTGGATATGTGATACCAAGTGGATCCCTCTGCTAGGGATGTCTATGCCCGCTTTGGAGGATGTCTATGCCCGCTTTGGAGGCCTACCCTCCAGAGCTGTGAGTGCTTGACCTCTGACTCTGAGGCCCAAGCAACAGTGGCCTCTGATCTGCGACAAATGACCAAGGCTGCAGGCCAGTCTGTGCTGACTGCTGGACTCCTGTGTCCTCTGTGAGGGGCTTAGTAGCAGTGATTCCTGCCCAGCACAGCAGAGCCCCTGAGATTTGTCACCAGTTCACTGAGGGTGTCCGGGGTGGATATGGGACAGTCCTATTGTCATTTGCCCTTTACATTTCCTTGCTCATGAAACTTAAAATAACTTTAGTCCATTTCTTTCTCAGCATGCAAGTAGCTGAGATGACATTCCTGTAGAGAGCTCCAGAGGAGGCTTCGTGCTTGCTTCTGTGAGGAATACCTTTCTAATTTTTTTTTAAATCAAGAGGACCTATTTGCTCTGCTTTCTACTGCATCGCCATCACTGCTATCATTGCCATCATTGGCTAGTATTTATTTCCCAAACTGAGCTTTTGGCTTCTCCCTCTCCAGCTCATCCTTCCTCTTCCCCACTGACCCCCATTTCAGTTAGGGGCACTTCCATTCCTCCACTTGTTCAATCCATCTTATAGTCATCTTTGACTCTTGTCGGTTTTTCTCACTCCAGTTCTCATCCACCAGGAAATCCTGTGAATTCTGCTTTGAAAATGCACCCATTGGTGGGAAGCTGAGCCGGTGTAGTCACTGTGGAGAACAGTACCGTGGTTCCTCACAACGCTAAAAATGGAACTACCCAATGATCCAGCAATTGCACTGCTGGATTTTTACCCAAAGATGATAAAAATACACAGAGAACACACTGACCGTCATGGAGGGAAATGAGTGGGGGGGTGGGGGGGTGGGCTAGATGGGGGATGGGCATTAAGGAGGGCACTGTTGTCATGAGCACTGGGTGTTGATAAATCACTGAATTCTATTCCTGAAACTGATACTGAACTGTATGTCAACTAACTAGAATTTAAGTGAAAAAAAAAAAAAAGAAAATGTATCCATAGTCTGTCCATTTCTCTCCCCAGACAGTCCCCGTCCTACCCTGGCCACCATTATCTCTCACCTGGTTGACCGTAGTAGGCTCCTGATAGTTTCTCTGCTCCCCCTGGGCTCTACAGTCTAGAAAAGCAAATCTTAAACTCTGATGCCTTCCAGGGGCTCCTGCAGTAGAGTTTAGTCTTCACAATGGCTAGGATGGTTCTACATGATCTGCCCACCTGTCTGGCCTCATTTCCCATCATTGTGACCCCAGCTTCTCTGCTGCAGCCACACTGCCCTTCTTGTACTTCCTTGACCACTGCTCCTGCCGCAGGGCCTTTGTACTTGCTGTTCCCTGCTAGACTCTTCTCCCAGGTAGCCAAATGGCTTGCTCCTTCATTTCATTGAGGTTGCCACTTAAATGTAAGGTCACCAGAAAAGCCTTTTCTGACTATCTTAGGTAAAATGGTTACCTGTCTTCCCCTACATATCACTGTCTGTCCCCTTCTGCTTTATATTTCTTCTTAGCACTTGACATTTCTACACTATATTATACATGTGTTTGTTTATCTTCCCCTTTAGACTATAATTTCCACAAGAGCATTTGTCATTTTGATCCCCATGTAGCCATAGCCCCAGAACAGTGCCATCACATTTGTAGGCACCTGGGAGATATTGCCGAATGTCCCAGTGAATGAATTCTGCTTCCACGCGCTTCCAGCGACTATACAGAGACACTGGACTTGTGCCTGCATCAGCTTTGTCACGCCCATGGAGGGTTATGTGACCACAGGGAGTGGCCCATACTGACTTCCAGCAGGAATTGTGGAGGTAGCGTACCGTCTGCCTTCTTAGTTCCCTCTTATAACTCTTGCCTGGAAGGCTGGAATGAATGGTGTGTGGCATGGAGGGGGGTGGGGCAGAGAACAGAGCAGTGAATTCCCTGCAGTTAGGAAACTTTTATGTGTGTGTTTGATTGGGCAGATCAAAGCGACCTCTGTCTACGGGTCACCTGTACATATTTGAGTTACTAATGTATCTCAGTGGTATCATCTCTTTCTCTCAGCCTCTTGGAAAATGTCATTCTTTCAACTGACTTTTTGAGAAGATTTGGCACTGTGCATGGGGAGTGATACAGCCTCCACCCCCAGATTGCCCTCTGTGCAAATGTAGCAAAATTTGACAAATATTTTTGAGCATCTGCTGTATTCTTAGCTCTGTACTAGGCAATAGGGATACAGATGGAACATTAGCCCTGGAGTTTAGGCCTCTCCTCGGGGGCAAGGGTGACCCACGGCAAAGAGCATATGTCTTTGTGAGCAGTGGTGCCCTTTGAAAGTATAGGCCTCTTGTGTCGCCTTTGTCATTGCCCATGCTTCAAGATGGCTATGCCAAACTTCCATTACTTGGACTTTCTTCTTCGACAAATGGAATACCAGACATTAATTAAATGTCAATGACTATTCCTGCCAGCTCAATTTTCTGGCTCTATCTAATTAGAATTAAATGGTGAGAGAGGTTAGGCAGACTAAATCAAAGGAACAGAAAGAGTTCAGGCTTCCAAACCGTGTCCCTGCATTGCTAAATCAATTTCAATTAGTTGCGTAAAGCTGTCTGGCTGCCGTGGGAAGCAAGATGGTTGCCTTCTCCAAGATAATCTTTGTTCTTCCCACTAACTGCCTTGATTTGGAGCCACCCCGTGGCTCTGAGAGTACCTGCCTCCCTTGGGCTCATTGTGTATGATACACAAATGCAAAGGTAGGTTTCCAGGGAGAGACTCCCAAGTGGAAGAGGCAATTCTGTCTTTTTCCAAGGCTCCACCATGGCTCCTCCCTCTCCTGCTGGTCAGTATCTACCCTCAGTATTCAAGCGTGGCTGGTAGGAGAGTCATCATGATTTGTGCATTCCCTTCCTTCTGTTGGCAGAGCGAGGAAGAGTAGGCCTAAGAGATGAGGAACTTACTAATTCAGCCAATAATAATTTATTTGCTGTTTGGGAGAAGCCAAATGTACCGTGGGCAGCTTTCACAACCAAATTAAGTGTTCATCAGCAAATTAAAATATGCTACGAATTTCTTGTCTCCCTGTTTGTTTCTGGTTAAATTTTTGTTTTTTTTTCCCCCAGATATTATCGTACTATCAATGTATTTTTAGATTACAGGTGAACCAATGAACTTATCACTTGCTTCAATGGTACTTTAAAGAAGTCTTCCAGTATTTTTAATATGTTTATATTTGTGAGTGATAGTATATCATATTAAAATGCCTTACTTTTTTTTTTTTTTTTTTTAGTTAAAAAGTTCTCATGAGTTTCTAAGTGAATGTAATGCCCTTGGCATTAACATGCTTCTCTGGGGGCTTAATTTTTGGTGATAATTGTTGATAGTTAGAATTGCTGGGTCTTTGACAATGCTTGGAGAGGCTTTTTTGTTTGGTATCTGCAATTTATAAACTTCCATAGATCTATGAAAGCTTGCACCCGGGTAAAGGCTTGCCAACTGTGTCCCACCACTAGGTGGGAGGATTCAGAACCATTCGTGAACAGAGGTCCATTCATAGTTTCGCAGTGTTGCTACTAAAAATCCTTCTGGGAAGTTATTTACATCATGGCTAAAGTCTAAAACCGGCTTTTGTTGCATTCTGAGAAGATGAAATGTGTATACATGAGCACAAGAGGAATCATGAAGGACTCGATAAAAATTAATAGGAACTAGATATAACTAAATAATATTAAGTTGGTTAATGTTGATATTGGGCAGGTTCCAGATACTGATTCAAAGAAGAATATGTATCTTGATATCTATACACCAGTGGTCCATAATGAACAAAACTCCAAAGCAGTTTTTGATAGTTTAGAAACAAAGCCAACAACAAAAAAGGCCTTAGAGATTAGCTCTTTCCTATGTAACGTGTGTGTCTAATTGAGTATTTCCCCCCCTAAAACTACTGACTTGGGGTTGGTGTTGGCATGTTTTCTCTGCATGCTTTGGTCGGTGAAACTTGATTATATGCGTGTTACTTACCTTTCATAAGCAGCTACTCACGTGGAAATCTGTTTACAGAGAGTGAACTAGAAAAAAAAAAAGATGGGAAGGATGGTTTTTATCTGATTTAATATAATCTAACTGCATTAAAATCTTAATTAAAAAAGAAATTCTAAGCTGTGGGTCTCATCTGGAGAAATATGCCTGAGAGCACTGCTAAGAGAGAAACCCTTAATTCTTTTCTTAATTCACTATCTTAACTTGGTTCACGTATTCCCCCAAAGGCTTTGAAGTAATCCCCTATTTTAACCTTACAGCCATGAGAATCCACATGCTACTATATTATGAACTTCAGTGATAGGAGGAATTATTGCATATTACTAAGACTGTTATCCATTGGATTTCTAAAAGAGAATTTTATGCGTAGAGCCTATTTTTATTAAATCTTTAAATACCCATGTGATTTAAATTTCTTGGAGAATCAAGAGGTCACATTTTTCCTCACTGCATGATAGTATTAAACTGTATAATTATTTAATATGTAATATTTAATATATTTTAAAAGTCAACTTCCAGGTTATTTAGGAGATACTATGTATTTTCTTTTGTTTTGTGTAAAGTGTTTTGCATTTTAAATGGGAGCTTACCCAATCAGTGGCATGTTATTAACTTTGCATATTTGTAGTAACATGAAATTAAAATCCAGCAGTCTAACGCTTCTAAAATAATGAATACATAAAGCAGTATTATTTCTTAATCATTTGTAATTTGATTCAAACTTACCAAATGTACTCCTTTCATTACATTTCTCTTTTTCTCTCTTGGTTGTTCGTTAGAACCAAAAGTGAAACTTAGTGGAGTCAGTCCATAAATTGATCCATGTCTTTAATGAGCTGAGCAATGGGTTTTTTATAACAATGGTGTGGTCAAAATATTCCTCATGGGAGCTGAGTTGGAAAAAGGGGGAACTTGTAAGGAAACATGTTTGAGGGAGCAGTGGGGACCAGACACCCATTACATGGTAACTGAAGAGACTAGTGAATTCTACTCTTAGACAAAAACTCAAGTTCTTACTCCAGGAACTATTCTCTAGGATGAACCATGGAGGCCGTAGGTGATCAGTATCCCTCATGAACAAGGGTGGTGTCATCAGAGATGTTTCTTCAAGATAGTAGAGCATCATCCACCAGCAAGAGATATATCTGGTGGATGCTCTGCTCCTCTTGTCCCTCTACCCCATTCCTGGTGTCTGTGCTCACCATAGACAGTGTTCTCTGTTCACTGCCTACTCCAGTGGGCCCTTTTTCATGCATCTATTCCTGGGCCGCTCAACAGCATTTAATACAAATGGCCACCTCTTCCTTCCTAGGCACCACCTTCTCTTCACTGCTGGGGCACCAGCCTCTCCATTCCTCCTTCCTCCTAAGTCGTGCTGTCTAATCACCTTTCCTCTGTCCACCTCCTCTGACCATTTCATGTGGCTTCCTCCGGCTCTGTTTAAGATGCTCTTCTCAGCAGCATTCCTTGCATCTCTTCCTAGATAATTCCATCCAGCCCTGGGAAGAAATGTCTTAAATACCATTGCAACAGGACTGTTTCCAGAAGCCGCACCTCTTACCTCAGGCTAGTATGTCCAAGTCTCTGCTTGAATTTCCACTTGGGTCCCAGCTGCGTATCTCAAAGTTCAAAACATGACTCTCCTTTGCCTGCTCTCCATCCACAATCTGTGGCAAATCTTTTCCTTCATACTTGCACCACATACTTACTCCAGCCAAAAAACTTTTCTTTACCTATGTTACATCCAAACCAGCAACAGTGTCCTCAGCTTTGTCTCCAAAGTGTGCCCATCTCCACTGCCACAATCAAGTATGGGTCACTGTTTGTCACTGTTGCCACATCACCTGTTACCTGCTCTCTTGCTTCTGCTTTCCCTGCCCTCCATAGGCAATTCTCCACTGAACAGAATTTTTTTTTTTTACGACATATAAGATCATATCACATCCCTGCTTGAAAGTCTCCAGTAGCTCTTCACTGTACTCTGCCTGAAATCCAAACTCAACTGTGATGTAGGAGGCTCACAAGAGCAGAGTGGATTGGACTAAGCCTTGCACTGCCACCACTGAGGAACTGACCATTTCTATCTAACTAAGGAATAAGATGAAAATGCTACAAATAAAGTGTAACAGAAATAGAGCTCTTTGAACTTTGTTCCTTATAAAACATCACAGGTATTATTCCCAGCTTTACATCAGTGTTTGATAAATAGGCCTTCTGGGTTGTTCTCTAGGTAGAGATATCCATGGCTATGTACATCGTGAAACTCTGACATTGTAAAATTGTGTGCATGTGTGTTTATGTATTTGTGTTCTTATATGCATCTTTTTTTTTCCTTTCTGGAGAGAGAATCCATTGTTTTCATCAGCTTCTCAAAGAGGTCTGTAGCTGCCACTAAAATCACTTATTTAAATACAGTGCTTTACATACCATATCCTCTTTATCCATTCATCAATCTGTGTCTTGGCTATTGTAAATAATGCTGCAATAAACATAGGGGTGCACGTATCTCTTTTAACTAGTGTTTTTGTATCCTCTGGGTAAATACCCAGTAGTGCGATTGCTGAATCTTTGGTAGCTCTATTTTTAACTTTTTGAGGAACCTCCAATACTGTTTTCCACAGCCAGTTTGCATCCCCACCAATAGTGCATGAGTGTTCCTTTCCCCTCACATCTTCGCCAACACCTGTTGTTTTTTTGTGTTGTTGATTTTAGCCATTATGATAGGTATACATATACAGTAGAATATTAAGCCATAAAAAATTAAATCTTGCCACTTAGCATATATAATGACAAGTGAAATCAATCAGAGAAAGACAAATACCATACGATTTCGCTCATATGTGGAATTTAAGAAACAAAACAAATAAAGGGAAAAAAGAGAAAGACAAATCAAGAAACAGACTCTTAATTATAGAAAACAAAGTGATATTTAAGAGAAGGAAGGTGGGGGGGGGGTTGGGTGAAATAGATGATGGGGACTGAGGAGGGTGCTTACTGTGATGAGCAACGGGTGACGTGTGGAAGTGCTGAATAACTATATTGTACACCTGAAACTAATATACTGTGTGTTAACTATCTGGAACTAAAATAAAAATAAAAAATAAATAAATACAGTGTTTTAGGGATAAAGCTGAGGAAAGAATGTAATGACTCTTGGTTGCTGAGATTCCTTTGAGGTCTCTGTTGAGGGCCTTGTTGCCATGAGGTCCTGTTCCTATTATCCAAACTAGCACTGTAGCAGTGGGACTTCCTTTGATGATGGCAGTGTTCTGTGTCTGTGCCATTGGGGATGGTAGCTGCTAGCAACATGTACACTTTAAATGTAACCAGTGTGACTGAGGAACCGAATTTTTTAAAACTGTATCTGATTTTAATTAATTTAAATGGAAATAGCTACACATAGTCCATGTCTACTGCATTGGACAACACAAACTCCAGTCGTTGTCTGCGTGTGGTAGGCATTAGTTAATTATTCCCGATGCTGGGTAGCACATCAGAGCTTTCCAGGCTCCCCCACATCTCTTCTCCCACGTCATCCTAATCCTGGGAGGGAGATTGAGCATGTTTTCCTCTAAAGTATTACTGAGGAAACATGGGCATGTTTGCACAGTTTGTCTGGGTTTCTAGGAATGGAACTGAGTATGTATAGAAAAAGTTCCAGGATGTACTGAAAATTTTAAGTTATTGCATGTGCATAAACCTTCAGCACAAAGGTTTTGTTGTGAATCATTACTGTAATTAATAATGATAACAGCTGCCTTTTATTGCATGTCTTCACTGCGTGCTTCTCTGCTCCTAGATACTGTGCTCTGTTTTCCCTTACTTCTGTCCCCGTCCCTTGAGGGAGTGTGATTCAGTTCCAGAGAGGCTCAGTATCTTGCTCACTGTAAGTGGCATCTACCCCTTGTTATCTGCACTCTTTCAGACAGCCCGTAGCCTAACACCCTTTCATTCGATGCAGTGTCCAGCATACTGTGGGGACAGGATCTATTCAGCCAACCCCCATAGCTCCGCCTCTGAGGAGCACATTCAGCTTTCTGTCTGTCATGTCTCGTAGTAGAGACTTTCTCTGGTTTCCCCTGCCCTTCAGCCCAGACTATTCAGACCCTAACTTGAATTTTCTCTGTTGCTCTGGGTGGGTCTCTACTAGCCCTACTTTTCTTTATGGATTGTGCATTCCTGTAGTGCTCCATCTTGCTCATCTCTGCAGTTAGTGGCTGGTCAGCGTTAATAGGCTCTTGCCTGGCCTGGCTGTAAGGAGAGGTATGTCTCTCAGGATCCGCACAGCTCCGGCACCAGACCATGGAGCTCCAGAGAGCTGGGTTTGTCAGCAGCACCCACTGCACACTCTAGGGTTGATGGTGGCCTGATGTGACTGGGCCATATTTGAAAGGTGGCAGAAATGCCTAAGAAGCAGGTTTGGTATGAGGGCTGGGTATCCACAAGGCAAGCTACATTAGTGACTGTTCTTATGCACCCTCTTTGACTTAATGATGTTTTGTACATATCTGTTATCTGGCTTGATGCTGTTTAAAAGATTTCTCCTTGGCATAGCAGTCCTAAGAGGAGAAGGCACCCTTATTAATTTCAGTACATCTACATCTACATTCAGTACATTCTACATCTTTTGGAGAGTCAAATATTTTTAATAATCTAGTGAAAGCACACTGAAAGTATAACTGCCCTTTCCTTATACCATTATGTCATTTGAAAAGACGCTAAGCAATGACCATGCCCGGTTCTGGGCCCTTACAAACCGCTGGTGGCAGGGTGCTTTGGCAGGATATATCAACTGGTCGCAAAGTGTTGATACCCCTGCATTCAGTCATTAAAGTCACAGAAATTTACCCTAAGGAAGGAATATGAGAAAGGGGGCAAAACTTATATTTAAATAGCAGTTGTGGCCTAATCTATAATAGGAAACACTGGATGGCAAATGGAGCCACTAAAAACAGGCAACACAGTGGCTGGCTGAGTTCATCCGTCCCAGATTTCAGCCTGACTTACAAATACTCCCACCTTTCCCGCCGCCATTCAGGACCTTCGCCAAAGGTTGCCTGCCATTATGTCATTTGTTCAGAGCTTATATTTTATAGGTAAGAGAGAGATTTTTTTAAAAAGATTGTATTTACTTATTCATGAGAAACACACAGAGAGAGACAGAGACACAGGCAGAGGGAGAAGCAGGCTCCCTGCGGGGGTCTAACGTGGGACTCAGTCCTGACACCCTGGGATCACACCCTGAGCCAAAAGCAGACACTCAATCACTGAGCCACCCAGGTGTCTGTCCCATAGGTAAGAGAGATATTAAATAGAGAAGGAAAAGTACTTTCTTAAACCTGTTTTTCTGTAGACCAACAAACAGCACAGGGATGCCATTGCTCGCCGTGGAGTTTATCCACCTCAGGTGGTAGAAGGTTTTCTAGGTCTCCTGCTTCCAGCTCCCTTGATCCTCTGGTGATCCTGTTGAGGTGCCAGGAACATGAAATCTCAAGGTGTGCACCTTGAGGGCAGTAGGTAGTCACCAAACTCCTGGTGAGTTCAGCCTGTAAACTGTAGGAGCTAGAATAAGTTAAAGAAGTTGCTTTTGATTTTGTTCTTGGAAACTTGTATTACCTGTATAGCAGCCGAAGGTGTTACTCTGAACTCCAGACCAGTGAGGAGGAGGGAAGCAGTTCTCCCAAGGAATGAGGATGGCCCATTGGAATTCTCAGAACCAGAGAATGGGCTGGATTCCTCTATAGTATTGGAAGGCTAATGGTAAATACCACCCAGCCTTTCTAGTGGTATTAACAGTGTACAGCTGGCAGGTTTTCTAAAGACATCTTACTGGGAATGCTGCTTTGGAGGATCTAGGGACATTTGCTGAACGAGGATGGAGCTGATGCAGCTCCTACTCTCACCACCCTCTGTTTTCCCTTTCAGGGAAGCCCTGACTCAGAGCCACCAGCAGGGATGGCAAACATTTCCTTTACCTTGTTGGACCCAATCAGACACTTTAAATTAAATGTATTAAAAACAAATGACAAAGAAACAAGAAAAAAAAAAGATTAGCAAATCATGCCATCTTCACCAAGATAGGCAAGCTCCAGCTTGGTGGAATTTTCAAGTATTATATTGAGAACAAAGCCCTAGGGTAATGAAGGGAACATTCAAATATGGCAACTCTTTGTTCTATATCCCACCGTGTCTGTGGAGTGTCAGTCACACTTTAATTTCACCTTATCAAATGTTTATTAAGTATCTTCTGTGTACTGATGAGATACAAGGGTGAATAAGATGTAGTTCTGGCCCTCAAGGAATTCATGGTCTTCATGGGGAGGCTAAGAAGTAAACAGACATCTAGGAGCTGTGGGAGCTAACTTGGCCTGTGTGGTTAGGCAGGCTTCTTGGAATGGCAAGGAGATGCTCTTTGGGTGAGAGCAAGGAGTGGGGAGGATGTCCAAGCAAAGAAAGTTGCAAAGAGCTATCAGAGAGCATGGTAGTGCTGGAGTATTTGGTGAGGGGCCAAGTATTATCCCTGTGCAAATAAAAGTCCACTGTTGCCTGGTGGGAGGCCTGCCTGGATTTGGAAAATTTTATATAAATAAATTCTAGATTAATAAATTCATGAGTCTGGGGCTTGCAACACAGATGGATTTGCTTGGTAGTTACTTAGGCACCCCTGGTAAGCTTAAGGAGAGAATGTGACAGACACATGTCATCTTGTGTGTATGATATGGAGAGGAGTCTGGTCACATTCCCTCCCCAGCAGGCACAGGGAAAGCTCTCCACCCTAGGACAGGCACTCTCATCTGCTTTATAATTTGGGGAGCACTGGACCATCTTGGGTCAGTCAGCCCAGTCTCAAAGTAGCCTTTGAGGGGAAGAGCCAAAAGTCAGCCCAGGTCACTTGAGTGAAAATGAGAAGGTTGGGTTCAAAACTTTTTGGGGGTTTCAGATCTGATAATGTAACCCCTATCAGCACCCTGCTTTTTTGGCCATCAGGCCTGGCATGGGTCTGGCAGGCTGCCTCCTAGCCACTGGGACCCCCGCCTTCCACTGCAGGGTCTCAATGTCCCTATCCTACAGATCATCACAGACTCAGGCTTCCTTTTCCAGTCACTATTCTTCCATGTTCTGGGGCTGCAGTCTTCCTTCCTCCTCTTTCAGAGGGTTTTCACTCCTGTATGGGTTTTGTTCTTCATCTGCAGAGAGAAGTTGCCCTCTGCATGTGGCTTGTGCCCGTTGCCTCCACATGGGCTGTCACAGAGCTCCTCCACTGTCCATCTCTCTGAGCCTGTCTTTGCTCTGTCTGCCCTCACTTCCCTGTGCCTGAAGTAGGGGCCGCCTTCTCCTGGGGCCTGGACTCTCAGAAATTGCACAGGTGAGCAAGTCTGGAACCTACCTAGGCCTGCCAGTTCTTTACCTCTGAAATTGGGATAATATATTCAGTAGTTCTGCACTGAGCCTTACTGCATCAGGGGTGTCAACAAGTGGCAAGGTCCTTCTATCTACCTTGCGATCATCAAATGCCCTACAAAATACTGCCACAAGGCTTCTCCCACCCACCCTGCCGGTTGGTGGTCCTCCCCTCTGAAAGATCCCTGCCAGCCACAGTGTAATCCGTGTGCAGTTGAATGGGCAGATTTGAAAAGTGTAATATACAAGTTTTAAGAATGTCCCTTTATGCACAAATTTGGAAATAATTTGATCCTCCCGTTTTTTTTTTCCCCTTACAAATTGCATGATTTCAAAGCCAGATGGCTGAACTATAAACTTCACTCACCCTTGAACTGGTAAACAGAAATACCCCATTCTTTGTTCCCATCTTGGGGATCCTTTTGTGGCTCACATGCTTTGGCAGGCTGTGAGTCATTTTGGTAACCGTTGTGCTGTTATTTTAACATTCATTGTTATTATCATTGGAATCCTCTTTTTGTACCCTGTAGGGGTAGAAATAATCACTCAAGTGTTCATGAGGAAGCATTGTTAGTTCTGAAAATTATACTTGAAGGTCAGTAAGTTTGGTCCAGAGGGTAGACCTGATGAAGTACTATGAAGGAGGCCAGACCACCACCATGATAGGCTGCACAGTAATGCAGGTATGAGTGCCCCATGGGATATTAGGGCCGAGGCTGAGAAAATAAAAAGCAGCTTTGAAATAAAGCATGTGAGAGTGTTTGCAGATTTACGGCTTCTGGGGTTCATTCCCTTTACTTTGTACTTATCCCTAAGTCTGGAAATGTACCTGTTTTAAATTGTCTGACGCCTTCAGAACTTCATCCTTTGCTTAAGTGCTGTTGTCCTGCACGATCAAAAAGGTCATCATCTATAGTGTAAAAGTTGCTTCTAACTTTTCACTGTCAGGTTCATAACCTAGCAACAAAACCAAATGCTTAATAAAGAGGAGTAAGTTCGCTCACTCTAGGGAGGTATCTCACTATAGGGAGGCCCCACCTGGTTGTTAAACAGGTAGATGCTGTGTAACACCATGTCGACTCAGGAAGGTGCCAGACAGGACGCCGTTGGACTTCTCACTGGAACGGATTTAGCTCACAAGTTTCCCCCAAATGTGCCATGACTACCGTTATTGGAATGCAAGATAACTTGAAATTAGTAGAGATAAACCATTTTCATGTTAATAGCTATGTCTTTATTTTTAATATCATCTTAAAGCATAGCTAGCATATAAAACTCATGATATAAAGTTTTAATTTTTTTATTTTATTTTTTAAAAAATATTTTATTTATTTATTCATGAGAGAGACAGAGAGAGAGGCAGAGACACAGGCAGAAGGAGAAGCAGGCTCCATGCTGGGAACCTGACGTGGGACTCGATCCCAGGACCCTGGGATCACACCCTGAGCCAAAGGCAGATGCTCAACCACTGAGCCACCCAGGTTCCCGATACAAAGTTTTTAAAATAAAATTATTTAAATGAACAAAATGGGCCTATTTAAAGAAACATTGTAAGTAAATAATAGTACAGGTGGCACATGGCTATAGCAGAAATTGTGAGAGTGTTACTCAAATGATGAAATGTTAGAAAATGTTGGGTTTAGCATATTTAGGTAAATATGGGTGTCAGGTTGATGAAAATCCTGGCAAGCACATATTGTTCTTTTGGGGCAATATATCGCATAATTGGATGTAGTGCTGTTTTATATGTGGCTAATTTCAGAAGCTAAAACAACCATATCTATTAAATGCTATTTTATTTGATTAATAAAAATGCTAGATTGTTTTAGGATTGAATAAATATAAAATGCTAATTGGATATAAAATCCTTATTTATGTGATCATGGGCATTGCCATAAAACTATAAGACAGTTATTACTGTTTAATATTGCTTTAATTAGAAGTGCTCTTCTAGAAGTTGGAAGACAATAAGCCTCTCCCCATAACAGCTCCTGAGGAGCCAAAGTGATGTCTCAATGAGATCAGAAGTCAAAGTGGAACAGGGAAATTTCCTTCTTTCCAAGGAGGCACAGGTTGTTGTTAAGTTGTATGTTTGAAAGCCAGTGTTTAAATAGGCTGCCTCAGAGTTGTTGAATTTAATTTGATATTTACTTAATGTCTACTATAGGGTGCTCTATTAGGTCCCTAGGGAGGTGGTGATGTTTATATGAGCCAGGATCATTTTAGGAGCAAGTGATAGAAAACCTGACTCAAACTGGCTCGGATGATCTAACCAAGAATTTATAGGTTCACACAATGAAAAGTCTAGGTGTGGACTTCAGCCATGGATGAATCTAGGTGCTCAGTCAGTATTATCCATCTCGCAGCTCTGCTTTCTTCTTCACTCTCCGAGGTTCTCTCCATGTAGTAGCCCCTAACAACTTGAGGCAAGTAGCCACTGGTTTCAGGGGAACAGAAAGCTTTATTCTATAGTAACTGACATAATTCTAAGAACTAAAACTCATTGGCCAGGGTGCTTGCTTGTTCTATTTCCCAGGGTGAGGATGGAATCACCTATGTGGACTGAGGTGAGGTCCTTCTGGTACTGACAACCAGCTCGGCCACGGACAACAAATGTTCTGTCTTTAAGGGGATCATTGGCAACTCAGGAGAAGACATGAAGGTATGGGTAGGGATGAGGCATTTGGAAAACTAAAAATCAGGGATTTCTGGTACAGTGACTCTCAAGGATGGAAAAGCATACGATGTAGTCCTATCAGAATCTCCTGGAAATTAGAAGACTGTGTCTTGCTGTTTGACAGCTCCCTATTCTTACCCTCTGAGAGAGGGTGGGAGTGGGAGCAGTGAGCAGTGAGCATGGAGCCTCGCCTGGAGGCTCAGAATCTGCCTGTACAAAGAGGGCTCCCCAGGGCTGAAGCTCCCCGGCAGCAGTGCCAGCCTTTTGTACTCTTGTTTCTGTAGGCAAAATAGAGCCTCAGCCAACGAGTACTTATTGAGTCCCTACTATGGTCCAGGCTCACTAATCAAATCAGAGCTTTGCTGGCCCTTATCTGTTACACCACCACGTATGGAGCACTTCCTGGGTGCCCAGGAGCCTGTGAGGGGCCATGGGAGAATCAGGCAAGAGAAACAGGGGCAAGGAGATACATGGGGGCTTCCAAGAGCTCTGAGAGGCCGGGGCACAGGTCTTTTTCCTCTCTCATGCTCCCAAGGGAGATCTAATCTAGTCCCTCCTTCTTTTCCATGCATGCCACTTGCATGTAATTTAGGCCAAACCCTCCTTCTGAGCCTGATGGTCTCTCTCTTTCTGCCTGCAGAGGTTCTAGAACACACTGGTCCCAGGATTCAGATCCATGTGGCCTGTGCCTCACATCCCAACTCAGCCTGCACCACAGCGTGTGTACTGAGGGACACCCGGGGCTCTTTGTTTCCCACTACCACTGCTTCTTCCCTGGAACCTAAGAAAGAGGAGGGGTGAAAAATGCCAGCCTGGCTAGCCCTGGGTCTATAGACAGTGAGCAAATAGGTACCAAAACCTCACCTTAACCCCCACACACCCTCTCCTGAAGGGCATTATACCCAAAGGGAAGGTTCTCATCTCTCCCACACCCCAAAAAGAAACTTATAAACTGTGCCTACATTTTTTTTAAAGATTTTATCTATTTATTCATGAGAGACACACACAGAGAGGTAGAGACATAGGCAGAGGGAGAAGCAGGCTCCCTGTGGGAAGCCTGATGAACTCAATCCCAGGATCATGACCTGAGCCAAAGGCAGACGCTCACTGAGCCACCCAGATGTCCTGTGCCTACACCTTCTTGAGTGTTAATTCATTCATACTGATTAATTTATCAATATAAATACCAAAAATAGTGGACAGAAGTGTTGTCTTTGTGGGCAAGCATGTTTTGGTTTAAATCCTGACTCTGCCACAAACCGTTATACGATTTTGGGCCAACTTAAGTTCCAGTTTTCCCATCTGTCAAATAGGGATAAAAGTGCTGACCTGGTGGGGTTGGGGGAAATCAATGAAAGTAGGTGACAAGTAAATGGTAAAAGTAGGCTGCTCCATCAGTGAGTCCTGTGACTGGTATGATGAGTCTGTAGAAGTAGGGCTGGTCCCTGTGAGCTGCTTGTGGGGGTGCTGCCTGGGGAGGCCCCCAGTGCTTGCTGTTGCACAATCCACAGAATTCCTGTGGTGAGATCTTCACAGGGATCCAGGGAAAGTCTCCCAGCAGAGCACTGACTTAGCCTAAGCTCAGTCCCCAGGGATAATGGCTCATCTGCTTTTTGTACCTAAGTGTTGGTAGGGAAGAGAGCAAAGCTTATTCACGGAGGTCCTTGGGCAGATCCTGCACTTTTCTGCCTTGCCTGAACCAGTCCAGGTCTTGGATTGGGGGATTGTGTCTCCCTGGACTGAAGTGTGTTTGTCTCTAAGAACTTTCAGCTTGTTTACCCCCAGTCCCGTCTTTGGGTTGGCTTAAAAACTGCCAGTGACCTTTCCTTGTGTTTCTATAATGTTTCATTCCTTTCCTTCTACTTTCACATCCATATCACTTGGCCCTTACACAGCCTTGATAGACGTTATATCATTTGGCAGATGAGGAAACTGAGACATGAGATCTTACATTAGATTTCCTGGTTTTATTCCATTGTTTCAAGCCACATCTGACATTAGGCCTTTATTACTACTACATGGAAATTATTTATTTTTTATTGGTGTTCAATTTGCCAACATATAGAATAACACCTAGTGCTTATCCCATCGAGTGCCCCCCTCAGTGCCCATCACCCAGTCACTCCCACCCCTCACCCACCTCCCCTTCCACCACCCCTAGTTCGTTTCCCAGAGTTAGGAGTCTCTCATGTTATGTCTCCCTTTCTGATATTTCCCACTCTTTTTTCCTCCTTTCCCCTTTATTCCCTTTCACTATTTTTTATATGGAAATTTTTTTTTGGTGAGCTTTTACTACTTTTGTTACTCTGTTGTAGTTGAGATCTTAGGCTGCAGGCAACCCTTCTAGAATGTGCAGTGTCCCCCCCTCCCCCTTTACTTCCTGCCTTCCCCTTGCTCACTGCTCCCTCCTCTAGCCTCTGCTCCTAGTTAGTGCCTGTATGATACTAACACCAGCGCATCCTTTCTGTGCATATTTCTGGAGCCTTTTGGATTACAGAAATTGGGCAATCAACAGCAGTTAGGATATGCTCTGCCCCACACACTGCTGGGCAATGGAGATGATGTAAGAATTGAGAGATGTTTCCTTTGCCACTATAGTTTATAAGGAAGAGATGATTCCCTTTTTTATGATTTCTAACCCCCCTTCTCTTCCTTAGAATATTGATGATCTTCCTAAATGACTCACTTCTCAAGCTCAGAAGACTTTGGCTTTGAACCAAAAGAAAACCATGCATTACTTATGTCTTGGCCTTCATCTGTCTGACATTTGCTAGCTGCCTGTTTTGCGCTCTGGCTCTGACTTTGAGGAGTTTTGGGGGCATTTGGAGAGCTGGAGACTGGTGATATCAGCCATGCCCCCTGGGTCTTTTTCAGCATCCAGCTTTCCAGGTTGAGGTCCTGCTTGTGGTGAGCATCCAGAGATGCCTTAGAGGAATCACATTTCCTTCCTGAGCTCTGAACATCCAGTTTTCTCTCAGGGACCCAAAATGACCCAGTCACCCATGAACAGAGATATTTCTTTGGGAAATTGGTTTCCATTTCTAGCCTCCACACCTCATAGCATAGCATATTTCCCACATGTCAAGTTAAATATGTTGTTGTCTATCCTGATTTTCTCTTCCTCTCAGGAACCAAGCAGGCAGGGGCTTGTACTCAGGGCTTTGTCAACCAGGGAGTCATGTGGCTGTTTTATGGACTCTGCATCCTACTCCGCAGCCGACTTTTCTCCTCTTTTGCCTGTGGTCCCATGAATCCTCCTCCTCTGCCTTGCCTGCAATTCAGACATCCTAACTGGGCTTCTGTGTACAGAATTCACCTACTTTTTATATGTGCTTCCTCTCAAGTGACTATGAGGGATGCTATGTGGAGAGATTGGAAGTCTTAGCAGATCCAATGTTGATGTCTGGCATGGTCATGAGTAGGAGAAATGTTGTAGGGTTAAGATGGCTGCATATCTATTTGCCACCAATGTTCAGGTGTGAAGAGGGGATGGAGAATCTTTGGCTCATGTTACCAGTCTGCCACAGTAGATGACAGTGTTTTGGCAATCACCAATATGCAATTGCACCTGTATTCCAGATTTTTAAAAATTGGACCTCACGTATATCAAATTGGATTAATCATAGTTTTTTTATGACCTATATTATCATTGGTTCTCTTTGATTTCTTAATATAACAAACATTTGTAAACCTACAACTGAAAAATTGTATACTATCAATAACTTAGGTCTACCCATGTGCTCTCCCCTCATCCTACTATCTGCCTCCCTTATGCCACAGAGGTGATCATGATTCTGAAGGTTGTGATTATTATTCCCTTGTTTATTAAAATAATTTTTTTAGGGACACCTCGGTGGGTCAGTGGTTGAGCCTCTGTCCCTGGCTCAGGGTGTGATCCTGGAATCCCAGGATCGAGTCCTACATCGGGGTCCCTGTATGGAGAGCCTGCTTCTCCCTCTCTCTGTGTCTCTCATGAATAAATAAATAAAATCTTAAAAAAATTTTTTAAATCACACATAATACCTAAACCCTAATTGTCCAGTTTCACTTGTATTGAATTTAATAAAAAAAACTTACTGTGTATCTTCTAAGATAAAAAAGGACTTCTTTTTTCTAGTCAACTTTATGATATTACTGTGAATATCTGTATAATATTCCAATGTGTGAAATATCCATACTTAATTTGTCCATTATGCTATTGATGGGCTTTTGGGTTGGTGACTGTCCAAATTTATAAGATGATGCCAAATTGCTTTTCAAAATACTTATATCATTTTGCATTGTTATTGGCAATGTATAAAATATCCACATAAAACCTCATTCTTTTGGACATTATTATCAGACTTAATATTTTTCCAATTGAGTGAATGTACAATGAAATCTCATGATCATGACTTTTCTATTTCCTCATTGCTATTAAGTTGTAGCATTTCCTCATATGTCGTTGGCTATAAGTGTTTTCACTTCTGTGAAAATATGTGGTAGTATCTGTTGCTTATTTTTCTACCAGTTTTTTTTTTGTATTTTTCTTATTTTTTGTATATACTTTTTATAGATTCTTTATATTGGTCATTAATTTCACACATACCTTCTCTGGCTTATAGCCTGATCTTTCTCTTTCCTTGAGTCATCCTTTGATGAATAAATAAATGAATAATGAAGTCAAATGTATAATTTTTTTCTTTTGTTGCCAGAACTTCCTGAATCTTCTTTAAGAAATCTTTTCCTATGCCAAGGTCAGAAAGACACACACACACACACACACACACACACACACACACGAGTTGATTTTTTGTGAATGATGAGTTAGAGATCCAATTTCAATTTTTACACATGAAGAACCACATTTTCCAGCTCTGTGGATTGAATTATCTTCACTTTCCCCTGTGGTGATCATGCTGTGTCTTTCATATATTAAAGTTCTAGAAATGTGAGGATCTCTTTCTCAGCTCTTTATTCCAGTTTGTTGGTAATTTTTTTCTAGTTGTATACCAATACCATTCTGTTTTAATTATTGTATCTTTATGTTTAGTCTTTGTATCTGGTAAGGTAAGTTACTTTATTCTTCTTCAGAAGTAGTGTGGCTGTTCTTTGTTTCTCTTCATTATGCATTTATGATCAATTTATCAAGATTAAAACTTGTTATTTTGAATGAAGTTGCATCAAATTTATAGGTCAATTTGGAGAACAATGACATTTCTGTAAATATTAAAAGTTCCTTTCCATGAATGTGGTATATCTCTCCATAAGGAAGAGGCTTGGAGTTTATAGCTTTCTCAGGACCCTGGAATTACAAAGCACATGTTTAAAACAGAGTACCACCTTCTTTCTTCTTCCAGTCAGAAATTTGTAGTCTTATAGTACAAAAAATATTAATAGACATCTAGGCTGGTCAAAAATTTTCTTTCCTTTACTCAGGGGGATTATGAGAATTCAGATGAAGTCATGTCTGTAGAGGATCTGGTGCAGTGTCTGGTCCAGGGGGCTACCTCAGTAATTAGAACAGAGCATGATACAGGAAAAAAAAAAAAAAAAACCTTACTGAGCTTAGGAATCAGACAGACCTGGCTTTATTATATCTTTGCACCTGCCACCCAAGTGGTCTGAGGTAGGAGTTGCACATCTAATCCCAGTTTCCTCTATTTAAATTGAGGATAGTAGTATCTACAACACAGGACTTCTGGGAAGGTTCTTCCAAGTGTGAAGTTCAGTTTTTGGTGCTTGGTGTAAGGTAGGAACTCGGTGAAGAGTGGTTATCCTCTCTGAATTGAGGCCAGGCCAGGCCACTGACCATCTCCCTTCAACTTCAGGACCTGCACAGGCCGTTCCCACCCAGAGTCCTGCCACCTGATCTGGTCTGGCCCAGCATGATCTCAGAAGCTGACAGCCCTATTTCTTCAGATGACTTGCTGACTTATATGCTAGTCACACACAGAGGCTACACAAAATATAAATAGGTTTCTGGAAAGCTAGAGGCCAAGTTTAAAATGAGATTAGCTCTGATGGGAAGAGCAGGTGCTTCAGACTCAGCTTTCCTCTTCTGCCTGGACCTTGTGATTTTCCTTTTTAATTTTGAATCCTCCAATGGCCCCATTATATTTACCTGTCTCCATGGCCTGGCCTGCCTGGGCCAGACAGACACTACTGTGCCAACCCTGGAGCTGTCTCCAGGCATCAGCCACTTGGGGCAGTCTCTGTGGTGATGGCCCAAGGTGCCGGGAAGTATTCTGAGTATTCTGATCCAGACTTCAGGGGACTCTGAGGATGAGGAATAAATCCTGCATCCCATACCTACCTGCCCTCAGGCCCCAGAGCAAGTGTTCTTCCACCTGTGCAGCTCTCGAAGGTGGAATCAGAGCCTTGACTGGGGCCCCTGTGGTTAGTTCTTTGGCCAGAGAAGGATAGTTGTTCTAGGGGCCTCAAATTGACCTTAGATATGCCTGACAAGAATGGGACCCTAACACTAAGATAGATCCAAGTAATCTCTGATGTCCTAGCGTACAACCCTAAACCAAATTAGAGACACATACATTTGTTATTTACTTAGCTTGCATTACATACATGGAAAAGTACAAAAAAAGTAAATGCTCCTAAGTTTCATTCTCTGTGTAAATTATATATATGGAACATTTTAAACTCAGTCTTCCTGTTTTTCTGAGATCTCTGTTGTCACAGAAAAGCAAGCAAGAGACAGCATGTTTAATGAGTGTTGACAATGTGTTGATTACTGTGGTGGTCATTTTATATAATTATCTCTTTTAAGCTTCACAGCAACAATGTGGGGGTAGTGATGGTTAACAACATAACCATGTTGTAAAAGAGAAACTGAGCTCCATACATTACTGTTTAGATTTAGTTAGGTCAAGTATAGCGGTTCCTAACATATAGTGGCACTCAACAGATACTACCCATTTCTGGTGATGAAGAACCTCATTAGCTGGGTAGCCTTGAGGAAGATATTTAATTAACACTTCTCTTAGAAGGTGGTTATGATAGATGAGTTAATATACATGTGAAATGTTAAGACCTGGCATATAGTATGCTTTCATTAAATATTAGCTATGCATGAAATAATATACAGTAGGTCATAACAAATAGTACAATTGTGCATAATATTTTGAATATTAGAATTATTGCCTTGTTTTATCCATGTGTTAATCCACAAAACAGGGGTTGCCCAAATGGAGAGGGTCAGATAGGAGACTTAACAAAGTGTCAGGGCCCAGATAAGCCTTGTTCCTACCTTAGTCTGTAGATTGTCCCATTTCGGTAGTCATCCCCTGATGATGGCAGTGTGAAGCATCTCTAAGAACTGAGCTCTTTTTATGTGATCTCTGGGTACTGGCAGAG
The DNA here is from genome assembly GCF_048418805.1 of Vulpes vulpes. NCBI lineage: Eukaryota > Metazoa > Chordata > Mammalia > Carnivora > Canidae > Vulpes > Vulpes vulpes. Next base: position 86,704,243 of record NC_132790.1, read on the forward strand.
GATGGTGCTTGCTCTGATAAAGTAGCCTAGGATTTACATCTTGTGCTTCCCTGACCTACATTATCTCTTTTCTCCAGTTTCCCATCCTGTGCCATCTCTCATCTTGCCTGAGAGATAGGAAAAGCCACTCCATGAGTCTGCATCCTATTTTTCCATCTTCCACGTGAACCAAGGGCTTATGAGCCTAGAAGTCCAGTATTAGGGGCTTTTATTCCAGGATTCTGCAGTTGTAGGCCATGCATCTTGATCCTGGGGTGGAGATCACTGGGCGAAGCACATACACAGTTAATTTTTTAAAATACTCTTGCCCCATTAAAAAGAAAAAAAAAGTCTCAATGTTGGCTCATTTGTTCCCGTGTACATGCAGAAACTGAAGCTCAGAGGATATAGGCCACCTACCAGGCATGCCATTTACTCCCTCAATTAAGTGATCAGTAAGCAAGCCCAGAGGAAGGTAAGATTCAACACAGGTCTGTCTGAAGTCAAGACACAGTACAATTTTAATTACATGTATGCTAGACCTGTTTCCCCATGATCTCTTATGCTGTTTTCTCTTTATCCCCCATTTTTTTCTCTTTGCACATTAATGTGGCTGTTTTTACTAATCTTGTCTGTTTTGTCCATGGCTGTTTTTACTAATCTTGTCTGTTTTGTCCAGTTTGCTGTCCTGATGAATTCTTACCTTGATACATAGCATATTTCAATTCTAAAATTCCCCTTTAAACTCCTTCTTACATGTTCCAGTTTCTGTTGCAATACTCCGTCTTATTTATTTTCCTCATTTTGGGTTCTGTTTTCAGCATGTTAGTCGTAATTATTTTGAGGACTTTGCTAACTCAAAATCAGGGTAATCTGTGGGTCTGTTTCTAGAATCTTTCTTCCCTTGATCATTGGTCAAATTTTTTCTTTCTTTCTTTCTTTCTTTTTTTTTTTTTTTTTTTTTTTTTTGCTTCTTCATATGTCTGGCAAGTTTTAATTATATTCTGGTTGTTAACTATAGAGACTATGATATTATTTTCTATCAGAGGGAGCTCCCTCTTTTTTTCTATTAGGTACATAGGGTGAGAAAACCTCAACCAATGAAGCATACACACTCTCATACTACATACCAACCAGTGCCCAGTGCTTCTTTGAGGTTTCTATAGTCAAGCAATCTTCCTCCTTGCAAGGATGAAGCTACAGTTTCTCTAATACCAATTAATTAAACAAGTACCTTCATTAACATGCAGTCCTCATGCTTAGTCATAGAATTAAACCAAAAGATAGAGTCCATCAGTTGGAAGGTGGTTTTCTTAACGTAAGCACACGACTAATCTGACCTCAGTTTCTGTTTATGACAGGTGTCATCTGGAGAGCCCCTCCAGGGGAGGTGCAGACATTGATGAAGTGGGACATGGGAAAATTCGATAAATCTGCCTCTGCCCATCTGGATCCCAACAGGGAAACTCTAGAGCAATCACCACTAAGAGCCACTCAAAGGGGCAGTAGGAAGGATGAGGCATTGGAAATATTTATGAGGTCTTTGTTTGGAGACCTTCTTTGATGCTGGGGCTCTCCCAGGAACCTAGCCTTCTGTCTTCATGACCTTCCAGTAATTCACTAGCATAATGAGGCTCTTCATCTGGGAGTGAATCCTTGGGCAAGATGTCTGAATTCAAAAAACAAAAAAAAATTATAGTCAGGAATATTTCATTTGTGACCCCTTCAAACAATACAAATAAAATTGAATGTGAAGGGCTTCTTATATTATTTTGGTTATAGTCTTTGGCCATTTCATAAAAGACCCACTGGATTCTTTTGTTGGGGGCTCCATGGTTTTTTTGAGTGTGGGGCAAGTTATAGAAATCTAAAACAAAACTCTTCTCCATCCTAGAGCAGTTACTGTTGTTCAGTTCTCCACAATATGGCCATATAATATACCCCTTCTATTGGTCCACTGGAATCAAAGTTTATAATTTATAAGCAAATACCATTACATCTGGTAGCCTCCATCTCCTATGGCCATTGGAGAAGGCTAGAAAAGAGAGAATGGTGGTCAGTGGCTAACCCTGGATATTACCCCAACTGGGAAAGGTGGAGCTTAAGCTGGGTCCCAGGAATCCAAGGACAAAGATGCTCAGCCCTACAGACATTGCCCTGGGCGTGAGAGGATTTCTTGGTAGAGTGTTTCTGAGGAGACCAGTGTCCCATGATTTCTTGGCCATCAGGGTGACCTCCAATGCCCTCATGTCAGGCATGGTCTTAGTCCTAGGCCACAAGTGTGGGTTTATTTGCATCCCCCTCCTTACTCCAGATTTGCCCAGCTTGTGCTGTGATTACTGCTTTCCCTGCTCACAGTTCTTCCTGTCTGTGCTTACCCTATGATGACCTTGGCCTTTCTTCCTGTCATTGGTATTAATCTAGCCTCTGGCTACATTTTCCCAGGCTGTCTAAAACAGTCCTACCAGGCCTCTAGATTTTTTCTCATCCTCTGCCCACAAGGATGTGCACACAGAGCCCCACTTGCCTTTCTTTGTGTCTCCTTTTGGTCCTAGTAAGCCTTCTAACTGATAACCTAATATGTACTTATTCTTGAGCTGAGTGCAGTGAGTGAAGAGTAAGTGAAACAAAATTCCTGCTGTTAAGCAGCTACATTCCACCTGAGGAGACAAAATTATCTCAATTCTTAAGATGGGCCTGTATTGGATTATGTGCTAAATGGTGTGGTGCTGATTAGTGTTAGAGAAAATCTGATGAGAGAAAAGTTAATGTAGTTTTAAGTGGTAGGAAAAGTAGATCTTGACCTGGGGTGTGTGCTCTGACCTACTTCTGGACCTTGGCCAGTGTCATCACCAGTCGGCAGTGTCTGGCAAGCAACAAGGACAAAAGAAATGAAATGATAAATGGAATTGTAGAGGTGCCAATCCACACATATCAGAAAGGTGATAACTCATAGTCTGTAATGTTGACAGCTTAGCCTGAACAATAGTGCATATTTGATCTAGTCTAGAGTTAACAATATCTAAGTTCATTCATGCTACTGCTAATATTAGCAAAATTACGGATCAGGAGCCAAAGTTGATATATTGATATTCAATATAGCATACACATTCTTGAAAAAACAGCTCTTACTTAAATCCACATTGAGGTTTCATGGTTTCTCAGTGGGGTTTCCATGGAATCCTGGGTGTTAATGAGAATGTGGTATTCATAAGCAGATAAAGAATGCTGACCAATGGCTTTACATCAAATTAGACGTTTTTTCTGTAAGATATTTTGTTTTATTCTTTCTGAAAAATTTAAATCACAAGAAAAATACTTTGGGCCACAGATTTCATAATAGTCTTCCTCCCACAAATCTAAAATAATCTTATGAAAAATTCAAAACCTGGTTTTTAAAATCCCTAACCAGCTTTCTTCAGTATGTGAATCCTCTGGCAAGGGAAGCCTTTCCTTAGTCTTTACACAAATGTCCACAAAAGTGGTTGCCCCCCACCCCAACTCTCTCTGAACCTCTGTGGCCAGCATGGGATCCACTCGTGTAATCTCTCTGGGTGGCTGTGGAGTGCTTCCCCTTGCTTCCCCATGCCATTTCTCCCCTAAATCAGAGGCACAATCGGTGTTTTCTAATCAAGTGTGGTCCACTCCACTGCCTCCTGAATTTGTGTCTTCATCGCCTCTTACCAGCTGTGGGACACTTCCTATGCTGTTTTCTTTTTATGTCTCAGTTTCCCCAATTATCAAATAAGCACATTCTCAACTTTACTGATGAGACTCATTGTAACTTTTTTAAGTGCAGTGTGGTGTATTATTTATAGTCAATCAATAGTAGCTCTATCAATAGGAACTAGAGTGAAATGAATGAGACACAAATCAAAATCCCTCAGAAATAAAGATAAGTAATGTTTGTCCTAATGCAGTATTTTAGAAAGTCAACATTAATATAAAAATCCATGATGACAAATGTCGAAATTTTAAGTAAATATAAGATCAGTGTTTCTGGTTTTTCTTTTTGGCTCCAATATGGCTTGGCATGGCAGTGGTAGTGATGTGTAACTATAAGTCCATGGCTATTCCTGCCCCTTTGTTCCTGTTTCCCCCAGGAAGTCCCTCTTGCTCTGTTGCTTACTAGGGATCTGAAAATTAGATGAAATGGGTTGAGGGATTGTCCATCTTGTGTGAGTGGTTTTGCCAAGCAGTTGGCTTGCTGAAGAAATAGTGTTCAGAAAGCCATGGGTGTATCTCCTGGAGTAGGCAGGCCTGAGTAGAGGCTGAATAATAAAGAGAGTAATAGTAATAATAATAATAATAATAATAATAATAATAATAATAATAAAGAGAGTAAGCCCAGGCTGGAGTAGGCAGGGGTAGAAACAGGACACAGGGTATCAGGAGAGGTGGGTGTGCTGACAACTGGTGTGGTTAGGACAGCCATGAGTGGTGACATGGGACCTGTTGGCCGGGGCTGTGTTCTAATGGGGCAGTCTTTCCTCTTTCCCCACCCCACCCCATCCCACCCCAATTGCTTTTTGAGTTTATGGTGATTCAGTTCAAGGAGTGCAGTTGAGTTGGATTGTACGTGAATTTAACTCCTTTGTTCATTTGTGCTACCAGCAATTTGAAAAGGAGAGAAGAGAACAGTTGAAATAGTGCTGAGAATTCCATCCACCACTCCACTCTGAGTAGGTGGGCCCCACACTGAGCATGCTTGGGGGCAGTGGGAGGGTTGGCCTGGCTGACAGTCCTGTGTACCATTGTGGTGTGAAACCTTGGGATACCCTGTATGTCCTTGTGTTTGTGTACTTGTGTGTGCATGTGTGAGACTGTGTACCTGCTAACTGTGTGTGAGCTGGGTAGCTGTTCCTCTGGCTTTCAACAGAAGAACCAACTTTGTCTAGTAGTGAAGGACAGATGCTGGCTGGTTCCATATGTACCTTCTAGACAATTTAAGGGATTTCTTAGAGGTAACTTAGACTATCCATGACTTTCAAAGCATATGCTGACTTAGAAACCCAGCCTCTGGATGAGATACAGTTTTGGTATTTTATACATTCATCAACTCACTCATTTAATTGCCAATAGGTACTAAGGACTCTTGGTCTGATAGTGTGCCAGCCCCAGGGATGCCAAGCCTAGTAGGATATGGTTCCAGCTTCAGGAGCTCATGTTCCAGTAGAAAATGACTACCTTTAAACAGCTGATTCCCCAGTATCAGGGGAATGGTATTGAGGGCATGGTTCTGTGGGGGCAATGGCCTCTCTTCTTTCTCAAGTCCTTGAGCTTATCCCATAAATGTTCCATGCTTCTTCAAGGTAGCAGCTTTGAGCTGTCGAGCTGTCCCCAGGAGCTATGGGTCTAGATCTTTGCAGTATCTGGTGTGACCATGCCCTGGCATCCTTTTCCCTTTGGCCAGTACTCTAAGGCTCAGCCAGCTCACCTCCCCCTGCAGTATGCCTCTCCTGATTTCTTCAGCCTTAGGTGAACTCCTACCATGTCGCGCTGATTGAGGAGGGGCAGCATGGTACGTGGGGCAACTCCAAGAAGGTGGGAACTGCACTGCTTGTGTGGAGCCTGGAGGCTGTGCCGTGTAAGATACAGGCAGCTGTTCTTGCAATTTCGGGGGGTCTCCAGGGCCCCAGAGCCCACCATTTGGCCAGCTCTCCATAGCACCTGCTGTCTGCCTTCTTCAAATCTGCCAGGATCAGAGCCAGTGCTTTGCCTCCATCAGGGCTTCCAGAGTTTCAAAGTTAACAGAATTGTCCTAATGATGTGAACAATCAGAGATTACAATTTGGCTGCAAAAGGACATCTGAGAGCCGGGAGTGTTATTTGCCCAGCACTCGCTTTGAATGATGGTGACGGCGTAGCAGTCTGTGATTTTGCCCGGCCACTGGCGTGGTTGGTGAAGGCCACATTCTCTATTAGGCTGAAACATCTGGGAGCAATGTGGACGATGTACTCAGCCACCCCAGAAATCAATCCACATGGCATTTGTCTTGCAGATTTTCCCAAATATTTAGATGTTTGGCATACATAGACTTCTTTTAATGTGAAATTTTTGGCATCATGCAAACATAAGCCTCGTTGACTCTATTTTTGCATCAATGTGTTTTTCTCTAATATTTAACTAATGTGCTGTGTTACACATAGCTGAATAAATATGAGATATGGAGTGGACTTGTGCTAAACAGTTTTTGGCGGTGACATTGACGAAAGGTTTGTCTCTCTCCAATGTTTATGGGAGGAATATTTTCTTATCCATTATACTTATCTAGCCAGGCTATTTCGGTTCTTTCTTAAGGTCCTATTTCCTAATTAGAAGTCTTTAGATTTAGAACTGACCTTGGTGAGTCATTGTTTGCTTTGGAAAGATTTCTTATTTATTCCTTTTTATTGTGCAAGTAATTCATGTGTATTGTACAAAGAATTAGATAGTTCAGATAAGCAGATATAGAAAACAATTTAAAATCACCAATAATCCCATCACCGAGAAATAATGACTGCAAACATTTTGTTTGGTGTTTATCTGTTCCGATATATTTACTTGCCATTCATTCAGCAAATATTTATTGAATTCCTATTTTATACTCAATACATGGAATTATCCTATATATATTCTTTGAGACCTGCTTATTTCTCCTAGACTTGTACATCTTTCCAAGTCAATAAATGTGTGTTTACATTGTCTTTTTAAATGTTTTCCAGTTGCAAGGGCATAATGACATATTTTGTTGTTGTTTTTAAGTTTCGACTATTATAGGTTGCTGTTATTATAAACATTGCTGCAGCAAAGGTCCTTGTAAATATTTCTTTGCATGCTTGTCTGATTAGTTTGGAAGGCTTTTCATGTGAATTTACATCCAAATTATAAAAGAAGGTTAGAATCCAATTCAGTTATATCCCCTACCCTCAAAATGCAGCAATATTCATGACTCACTGGTAATGAAATTACTGTCTCAGCAATGAGTTTTCACCTATGCTGTTGCCCAGACTTTGCTTCATGAGCTTTGCTTTTGATCGTCCTTCAGTTCCAGTTAAACCTGGGAAAGTCTTTCCTGACTCTCCATCAGACTGGATTTGTATTATTTTTGCTGTCCCCCAGGTACAGTAGTGTCTATATCTCTCCTGTCCTATTAAGATCACTGCAGACAGGGGTCTTGTTTATTAGGCTCACAGTTAGCATGGTGCTTGGCTCACAACTCTTTGTCAAATGAGGAAAAGTAACTGTCTGTGGAAAAGTATCTTATGCTTTTCTTTGATTCTCACTATCTTTTGGGAGATTTCTGTGCCCAGGTAGGAGGCTGTGGTTTTACTCTTTGGGTTGGTGTAGAGACTGTGCTGTTATAAGGGATGAGAAAATATTGACTCACAAAAAATGAAAATTCTAGAAGTGGGGCTGGCTTCAGGCATTGCTAGATCTGTGTGCTCAATGATATTCTCAGAAACTCATCTTGACATTTTGGGGCTTTCCTGAAAGCTGAACTCATCCTCTGGCAGGCTTTCCTCTGGTGAGGGCGATGAACCCTTGGCTGTTCCAGGTTTGCATCTTGGTCTTTCCTGAGAATTCCATCAAACATCCAAGGGAGGATTCTGAGTGGCCTGACAAGGGTCATAGGCCCTTCTCTGAACTTTCTATTATGCCCAAGGAAAGGGAGTCCTCTGGACCCCTGGATCCCCTAGGAAACCAAGAGGGAAGAGAGGAAACAAAACTGATAGTTACTACCAGCTACAACACTCTAAAATTGTTGTGAGATCTTTAGCGTGCCTTGCTTTGTTGTTGTTGATGCTGTTGATGTAGAAAATTAGAAAAGTGATGCTGGCTTTATTGTTATGGGGACCCAATGAAGTCTTGGCTGTGAAGGCACTCTGGCAATCATAACATAATTTGAAAAAGTAAGGTCTCTTCAGATTCTAGATTTGGAAATACCTTTGTCTTATTTCCCAGGTGGAGCTGAGTGGCGTGTATGTTCCAGAGGTTACAGAGGGTATCAGCTAGAGGGCTGGAGACTGAGCTCTTTGGACGAAGCCAGGTCCCCTCTACCACCTGGTGAGCAGCATCTCCTTGCAGTTAGAGCATAAGCAGACCCTGCTGGACAGACCCAGGGATCACCCCCATCCCCTCTCCAGCTCTGGGCTTGGGCCATGATGCTGCTAAACTGACAGTTTGTTTCTAAGAATCTATGATCCCTTGATTGATGGCACGGCCGTAGGTCTGTTACTACTGCTCTGTTGGTGTTTGAGTGGGTACCTGGGTTTAGGAAGGGGTCTAGGCATAGTTGAGGAGCTAGTAGCAGAGTGTAGGGGGAGATGGCCATCCCCTGCTCCAGAATACGCCTGCTAGCAACCTTGACTTGTAGACTACCAGCTCCTGCAACTCATTTCTCTTTACCTCTGACCGCTGATCTGCTGACTCTTTGCACTGCTGAATCTATCTGAACCTTGGAATCCATTCTCTATATAAAACTATCCCAATTGTGTACTTCAAAATGAGATAATACATGGATACCACCTGGCCCAGGGCTTAGTATGTACTGTTAAGTTTACCCAGTGCTCATTACCTCCCTGGCTGGTCCTTCTGATGACTCCCCACAGAACTATTTGATTCTGGATCATGTACCAGAATATAACCCTGGTCCTTTCTCAACCTCTGGACTACTGGGGCCCCTTTCCCTGGCTGCTGTCCCCCTCATGGCAGAGTTTCAGAGTCATGCAGGAGGGATGAGTGTCCAGGGAGTAGGGTCTAAGTGCTGAGCTGAGGGTATGGCTTGGGAGGGGGGAGCTGTGAGGGAGAGGACCCCAGCTGGGGGTGCAGAAGGGCCCTAGTCAGGAGCAGAGGCCAGAGCAGTGCTGGGAAAGCTGGAGGGCCATTGTGGTAGCTCAAGGGAGAACCTCGCGGTTCTGACTTCCCTGGGGGTACACAGGAAACACTGCAAGAAGGTGAAGAGAAGGGACAGGAGGCCTGAGGCTCCGCACTGCCTGGTGCACAAGGTGAAGCCTAGGCTGGGCACTCCCGCAGCGAGCGTGGGGCTGGCTCCTGCTTTCTCTCCTGCGGAGAGCCCTGAGAGCTGGTGCAGAGTGGGTGCTCAAGAGGCGAGCACCTGCTACAGCAAGGATGAGGGGGGTGAGGGGAGGAAGAGAGCAAGAGAACAATTGAGCAAGAAGGGCTGTGAGCAATGGGAGGGAGTGCAGAGGGGAGAAATGAGAACGAATGCAGTGTATGGTAAGGCTGCTTTCGCTGCAAGCGCGGAAAATACAATACAAACACCTGTTTATCCATCAGGACAAGCTGGCTGGCGGCAGGCTGTCCAGAGCTTGAGTGGCAACGCAGCAGTGCCTCTACAGTGTGCAGGGCAGCTTCTTCCTCCCTTGCTTTTCCCCCTCATAGCTCCTCTCTTGCTACAGCAGCTCCACATACACATCAGTGTTGGGGGACCTAGGGGGAGGGGCAGCTGAGAGCAGGAGACCAGCTGCATGGGGGGGGGGGCGTGCTGGGGGACCGCACCTTTTTGAGAAAAGCTAAGCTTTCTCAGACACCCCAGCAGACTTCTGTTTCTAAGTCACTGGACAGAACTGCTTCTCCTGACTATACTGCCAGCTGCAAAGAGGCGTCATTAGCGTTTGCAGCCTGTGCAGGGAGGTGAGTCAGAGGCACTGGAGGAGGCTGTGGAGTGAGTGACAGCAGGTCCGGTTGGTCCCATGGGGTTAAGCCTGGGTGACTGAGGGGCTGCAGCTGAATTCATCCAATGAGGGAGATGAGGAGGCAGGAGGGACTTCACAGGGAAATGGGTGAGCCTGAAATTTCCAGGTGCATCTAAGTAGAAACAAAGCCGGCCCTGGAGATGCAGCCTGGCGGTGGCCTGGAGGGAGATGTGGAGGTGGCCCTGGCAACTGTGGGGTGGGTGCAGCCACAGAGGAAAAAGTGCTGCCCTCCTCCAGGCAGCAGGCGGGAGAGGGGCCTGGGGCCGCCAGGGCAGCACAGCCCGGTGGAGGCCAAAGGAGGGAGAGCCTGTCCAGGGGATGGGATCAGTAGCCCAGGATTGCACTACTGGGGAGAATGGGGGGCTGGTAGGAAAACCACATATGAATTTGGGCAGAACGTTTCAGAGAGTGCCTAGATGGGACTTGAGGACTGGCGTTCAGGTGGGGGAAAGCAGTGGGAGGGGTGCAGCTCTGGGGAGCCTGGGGCTGAGGGCAGGGTGTGTAGGCTGTGCTGGCCAGGGTGCAGCCCACAGTGGGTGCCAGGCGGTGGGGAAAGGCGGCCAGCCTGGCGTTGAAGGAGAGCCTAGTTACCTCTCGCAGGGCTTTGTTGTGGCTCACAAGGATCTGGAGGGCGTCGCCGGGTGTGTGGGAATAGAGAGAAGTGCATGGAAACGGGTGGGTGATATGGAAACAAGACGGTTTGGGTGCCAAATATTGAAATATCTTTTTTTTCGGAGGCTTTTGCAACCCAAATATATTAACTGCATATACGAACACACTGGGGTACATTGCAGACAATCTGAAGCTTAGGTCTAAAGTTATAATTTAAGAGAATTTAATTGCAAAACACTAAAAATAATCGGAAACATAAATAGCAGAGCAAGCCTGTCATAATTGCCAAACTCAAAACCCTAACTGAAAAGAGTAGAAGATGCTGTAGAAAATATATCATTTGGAAAAATAAGCGGTCTCTTCCAGATGTCACCAGCCCGTGCTGGAGGTGGAGGGCGGGCAGGGTCCATGCGTACCTTCGATGCCTAAATCCCTACAGTCCTAGCCTTTTTTCCAGCTGCCTGGCCAGGGCTCGGTGCTGTGTCACGTCTTCCTCCCCAAGTATTTGTGCAGTGACCCCAGGGAAGGCTGACATTTATCCCAGCCAGTGCTGGTCACCCCTTGCTTCCCCAGCCAGCCTCGAGGACCAGGCGAGGGCTCTGCCCTTTTGCTGAATAGGGAGCTGCTTCCTTCTCTCTGCTCTTGTGTTCCTTGGTGCCATTTTCCCCATTTCACAGCTAAGCGAGCCTTGGGCGCCCTCCTGGATCGTCAGTCATCGTGAGGAGCTGTGACCAGGTCAGTTTGCTGGGGCTGGGGGTAGCGGTCAGACTTGGCAAACTGACCCAGGAGGGCCATACTTGAGGAGGGACCCGCACAGGTGGGGACCTGGTGGCTCTTTGAGGACCCAGGAGTAGGGAGGTAGTGTTGAGGGCCTGTGACAGCAGGGAGGATGCAGTTTCAAACCGGGGCTCAGGATGGTCTCAGTGAGAAGGTGATGTTGAACAGACGTGCAGGAGGTGAGGGAGTGAGCCGTGCGGCTGTGAGGAGCAGAGTACCCAGCTAATGGAACAGCAAATATGAAGTAGGGCACGTGCCTGGCATGTCTGTGTCTGAGGGACAGTGAGGAGGCCATCGTGACAGGAGGGCAGTGAAGAGGTGGGATCAGAGGTGTAATGGTGGTTGGGGTTGGGCTCGTGCATGGCCTTGCTGCCATTGGACTTTGGATTTTACTGAATGAGATGAGAGTCCTTGCAGGAGTTTGAATAGAGGACCTGACTTGGATATTAAATTAGGACTTTGGCTGCTCTGCATCAAGAACTGTGAAGGGACTGCTTGCAAGCTAACGGGTTCGCCTACCCCAGTTCCACAGATGCTGGCAGGCATGAGACTGGTCAGAGATGAAGGGCTTTACTATGGCAGACTGTGCAGCTTGAACTTCTTGTTCACGTCTGCTCCCCTGTTCCCCATGTTCCAGATGGTGATTTGGAGCAGCCCCTGTGGATGCCTTGCACACAGTGGGCCTGTGTCACAGCAGAGGAACCTCAGATCTTGCCAGCGGCTATTGGCAAACCTGCCCCAACTTGCCCTAGAATCAGTGTCTTTTATATCCTGTTCAGGAGACAATCTGCTCTCTGTCCAAGAAGGAGATACTCTATCTTCCAGGGACGTTTGTATAGAAACATCCTTGAAACCATAGTCTAGGACAAACTTGTCACGAGACAAACAGAAGTACCATGAAGAATTACCCCTCAACTTCAGGATGACAGCAAACTGGGTGAGGCAGGAAAGCAGGAGGGCCCCATCAGGGGACTGTTGCAGTGACCTGAGAAGGAGATGAAGAAGCTCAGACCGCAGTCACAGCGGCGGAGGTGTTGGAAAGTAAAAGCCAAATTCTGGGTGTGATTGCAGGTGACGTCAACAGGATTTCCTGACAGATGGCATGAAAATGTAAGAAAGGAAAGGGGCAAGGACTCCAAGGTTTCGGCCTGAGCAATGGAAGGATGCAATTGCTGTCAGCTGAGCTGGGGAACATGGTGGGAGGAACGCGTTTGGTTGGAGCGAGCAGAAGTTCTAGAAGTTCTGGGCATGACAAGTTTTTTCCTGCTTGTAGATGGCTCAGAAACAAGGCTGTGGAAGCTGTGGCCAGTGAGCAGAGCTGTCTGCACAAAGCAGTGGCTGTCATGATTGGAGAACCACTTGTTTTGGTCAGGAGGGTAGATGCCAGATAGAAGATGCTCTCAGCCACGGCTCCACCTTTCCAAGCCATGTGTCCTCTCATGCCACTGGGTTGACTCTCCCTTTCAGTTCTCCACTGGGCACCTGCAGGGCTGTGCCAGGGGGTGCAGAGCAGGGCACCAAGCCAGCCTACAATGATACAGTGTCCAGTGAAGGTGTGGGAGGACTTGGTCCATTATCCAGGTGTAGCAGTGAGGAAGGGTCCCTAGATAGGTAGGGTCATGTATGGTTTGGTGTGGGGGGGCTTGGTCTTTTAAGAGCTTCAGGGTCTAGGGACTATCCCCAACCCAGCTCCTAGACACATGCATAGAATCGTGCATACAAGGAGGCCCATTCTGGCTTGAGACACCAAGAGGGGCAAGGATGGGGAGTGGAGCGCCCTTTCATCCCTGGACTTCAACGTGAAGTGACTCCTTCCCAGAATAAGGGAAAGGAGGTGGCGTTCCAGAGGCCACAAACGGGGAGGAGACCTGGAATGTGATTTTCTTTATTGTTTGAGCCTCCTGCGGTGAGCAAAGGCTGCCTAAGGCCTGATTCAGGCCTTCCCGTCTACCTGCAAGTGGTATGGACAAGTGCTCCTCTGTGGGAGTCCGTGCCAGGGCCTGGAGCTGCTTTATTGCCTCATCCTGGAATATTTACGAGCACAGGGTCTGTGCCAGAGATTGTTCTCCTAAATGACTCTGACTGTGGAGGGAGATGCTCGCTTTGGTGCCTCTGCCGACCAAGCAGAGCGCAGCGTTTTCGTTTTTGTGTTTCTTTTTTTTAAAGGAAGGATGGGATAGAGGGGTTTGAAGTTTTGAGGCTGAGTAATGGATCTCCAATTATAAAGTATAACTTCAGGACATCCCTTTCCTCCACACTTTTAAAGAAAAAAAGTTGTTTTTCTTTCCTCATTTCCTATTGTACCTGTTGGACAATTGGCTGTAGTTGCTGCCAATGTGCATCTAGAAAATGCTTTGGATCTGGCATGATGCTTCCATTCATATTTACGTGATTGCCAAATGACAATCCCCTCACAGCTGTGCCATGATGCTTCTCTCTAAGTCCTCAGGTCTGAGCGGATGCTCTTTGCCGTAACTTGGGGAACAGCACGATTTATAGCTATCTTTGCTCAAAGACCTTCTCCTGTGAGACAGTTGCAGGGTTGGCTGTAATAAGAAACTCGATCTGGGTGATTTAAAGGATTGCCTTTTTCCAGGGCTGCTCTGTGGGGGCATTGTGAAGCTCTGGATCTTTGGGAGAAGCTGTGGGTCCCAGAGAATCAGCGTGCTTTGCTGGCTTTCCAGGGAAGGGTGCAGGGGTGGGCAGAAGAAAGAAGGTGATCTGGGGAAGGCTGAGCTCCCCACTCACTGCCTGCAAGGCCTTGAGCAGGCCCTTCCTATCCATGTCTGGTGTCCTTCCTCTGAGGAATAAGCTCCAGTTTGTGTGTAAACAGTGTCCCTTCCAAGTTGGGTGGGGGGGTCTTAAGGGCTCATTCCATTCATCATTCTCATTCATCTGTCCCACATGACTCTAGATAAGGAGACCACCTAAGAGGGAAGTGCTGGCTATGGAGATACAGCTTCAGGATAGTACCCTAGCCCCACCTAGCCCGTGCCCACTGCATTCCTGCCCTTAGAGGAACTTCTTGCCTCCGCCATGCCTGGCACTAAGTAGGTATGGGCTCTGCTTACATCGTATGGGACCCTTAGCTTTCAGGTTACTCGTATTTTAAATGCTTACTGAATTGGTGTGCAGTATGCCTCGCCTTCCTGACTAATGGCTTGTTAGGTGTCTGTGAATGCTTGATCCTGTCTGGACCTCTCTCTTCTCATTGCCGCATGAGAGGCTCTGATCAGATGATCCTGGGGGGTTCTCTCCAGCTCTGAAGGTCTGATTTCCTCTGCATAGAAACACTCGGGGGATCCTGCCCTCGTGCAAGAGGGAGATAAGCTTTGCTCACTTCCCAAAGCCTTAATCCTGTCTTTATAGAAAAGAATTGGTGTGATGGTTCGTTATACGTCAACTTGTTGGGGCCACAGTACCCAGATATTTAGTCAAACATTCTTCTAGGTGTTTCTGTGTGAGTATGTTTTTGGATAAGATTAACATTTAAAGGCTTGGACTTTGAGTAAAGCAGATTGTTCTCCATAATGTGGGTGGGCCCGATCTAATCAGCTAAAGGCCTGACTAGAACAAAGACTGATCTCCCTTGAGCAAGAAAGAGCTCTGCCAGCAGATGGCCTTTGTACTAGAACTGTAACATCGCCTTTTTTCTGGTCTTTAGCCTCTAGATTTTGGACTTGCCAAACTCCACAATTGCGTGAGTCAAGTCCTTAAAATCTTTGCCCCCCGCCCCCCCCATTGGTTCTTTTGGTTCTGTTTCAGAGGAGCCCATTATTTTTGTTTCTCTGCAGAGTCCTGACTTATATAGACAACATAGTTGGGTCTTTTTACTAAATGTGTGTTAGACTCATTTGCAGGTAAAGCAGTTTGAGCCTCATCCTGATTTTGGTGTGAGTCACTGAAGAGTTTAAAGCAGAAGAAGAACATGATTGGATCTATATTTTAGAAAGATGCTGGGGAGGATCAGATGTGTGTGGGGGAGACTGGTGGTAGGGGAACCAGTGTACTTATTCAGGTGGGAAATGGTGAATTCGATGGCAGAAATGGGATGGAAAGGGATGCAGAGTGGGCAGGTATTTAGGCAGAGGAACGTAAGAGGAATCAGGACCCCTTGGATGAGGGATACAGGAGAGTCAGGGTAAGTCTCCTTCCTGGCCTGGGTACCCTGGGGATGCTGATGCCTGATGGCACAGAGGGGAATTAGGTTGGGGCAGTAGGTGGGCAGGATGCTGAGTTTTCTATGGTGGATATCAAATTAGATTAGCCTCTGGGACATCCTTGGGGAGGTGCTGGGGCAGGGGCACAGATTTGAGGGCTCGGGGTATGAAACCCTGTGGAGTGTGTGGAGCTTGTCTGTTTTTCCACCAGAATGTTGTTCCCATGGGACAGCCATCTGAGTGCCTTGCCGGGTATACCCAGGCCTTCATCCAGGAGCCCAAGACAAAAAGCAGGTTGATAATGCCAAGAGGGAACATTCAGTACCTGTCACCAGGACTCAGCACAGGTGGTAAACACCGTCTGGTGCCAACCAAGAGAAACAAAAAGAAAAAGAAAAGACTTTAAGAAGATCCTACGTGGAAGGGAAGAGGTGCATTGCTTGTACTAGAGGGAATAGGGGGAGGGTTGTCCGCGCGTGTGTGCACATACTCAGGTAGAGCCATCACGCATGTGCTCACATGCACTTATGAATAATTGAATTTCTATAAATCTACCATCCAGTATTTAATTTTCAGCTTCCCAGACCTCTGCCCCCCGCCTCCATGACAGCTGTATTGTGCACTGATGGGGGCGGGGGTGGGGGGACAGTGAGGGCCACTTGCCTGCAGAAAGGCTCAATGTACTCTGAGGGCGAGAAGCAACAGTTCTGGCCCTAAGTCCTCCCTTTGGGTGCACTGTGGGCCCCATCTCAAGATGGCATATCCAAGGCCAGACAGGCTCTGGGCCTCTGGTGTGACGGGGAACAGCATCCCTCCTCCCTCTGGCTGACTGGCCTCCAAGGCAGGACTCTGACACCAGGGTTATAAATGCATCTGTCTGGGTGCATTATCTAAATTGTTATGTATCACCCTGGGTAATGGCAAAAGTAAAAACCGCTGTTAGCTCAGTGAATAAATCCTTGGTGTTGATCAATCATTGCATGGCGTAGACTCTTTTAATAGGCACAATTTACACGGAGGCTTGGCAGACTGCTCTGGCTTCTAATTGCAGATGGAAAACGGATGCCGATCTCTGCTGTGCCGTAAAAATGTAAACTATAAATGACTTAAATGCTCGTGTGCTCCCTTCTCCACCCAGCACTCATTTTCACCTCGTATTCAGATACAAATCAGAGGAAAAATTACTCTCCTGCGAGATAATAACTTTTATGACGTGGGGCTCCATGCTTCCCCCATCTGAGGCCCCACATGCTTCCTGGGGCCATGGTCTCCCCAGGTCTCAGCCCCTGGGGGGTGGAAGCATCATAGTTAGCTCTGCAGACGCTCCCCCGGCTCTTAAGTGCCATGATGTTATTACAAACTCTTAAGTACCCTGAGTTACTGGCCCTGGGCTCGTGAATACTCCTGGGCTGCTTTCCGAAGAGCTCGATTCCAGCATGGAGTCCCAGGAGAAAGTGGATTGTAAGAGCAGCTGTGTGCCAGTGATGGGCTGAAACCAGGTAAACACAGGTGACTCAGGTATACGGTGTACCCGCAGCCTTGCCAGGAGCCAGGCTCTCTTGACTCTGTGTGCAGCTCTCAGACAGGCCCCCCGTCCTGTTACAAAATTACCCTGCCTGGGGTGAGAGCCATGGTGTGTGCTTGGTACTCTAGTATGATGTGGGCTGTGTGCACGAGTGCGTCCCCGTGCGTGGGGGCTGGGTTTTGATTCCTGTTCCAGGAGCACTCAGGAGGTGTGTGTGGCCACTTTGGGATGAATTGGGGTGCTATGAAGTCTCCTCTCTTCAGAGCCCTCCAGTTTTGGTTTTTTTTTTTCACCCATTCGCCACTATATTTGATATTCCACCCAATGCATTTCTTTGAGGTTTCTGTCTAGAAGACTCTCATTAAAGTCCAGGTAAGAAAGCTACCTCTGCTCCCTTCTCCTTTACTAATCTGTTAGTTCAGATCAAAGTGTGGAGCTCGGAATGTTAAACATGAGGCTGTGCCGTCCAGCACGCTCATTCCCAGGGCGAGAGGCACAAAGACCAGAGAGGGAGTGCTCCTCACCCAGCCGTGTGGGGGGCAGAGCGGGGGTCTGGGCACAGTTCTTCCGGCGTGAGGTCACTGACAGGTGTGGCCCATGCCAGGCTGTTTCGATGGGGGAGAGTGTTGGGAACTCTGGGTCCATTCCAAGGTGGAGGGGAGTGGGAAGGGGAGTAGCCCATGGCAGAGTAGTAGCCTGGATGCCTGAGAGTGCTCTGAAGGAGAAGAGAGGAGCCCCAGGTGCTCTGCTCACGGCCCTTCCCTCTCCCAATGCTGCTAGAAGGAGCCTGGCAGCCTGCAGGGGTGAGGGGCCAGGAGCACAGGCTACCTAGAGGGCCTGAGCCACCTGTGTGTCCAGGTGAGGGGAGCAGAGAGGTCTGTTCCACCTCCATGAAGAGTACTCTGGCTCTTTGGTCGGCCTCCAGCTAGCCACGTGGCTCGCGGTGCCCCAAGCCTTCCTTCCAAGGGCTCCCCATCCTGCTGCATGTGGTCCCAGCTCCTTACCCATACAAATGCAAGTAAGAGAGGAGAGGTAGACTCCAGTGGGCTGATCGGCCCTTGGGGGCAGGTGGGTTGTTTTCCTGGACTGATATAATGGTCTGCATGTGGTCTACCGGCAAAAAGGGCTCAAGGACATTTTTATAATTTTTTTTTTTGATAAACCAAATGACCAAACATGGACAAATCAAGGAGCATCATTAAAGAAATGCAACAGATTTTCTGTGCCTTTTATATATTTTATGGAGGCCCAAACATTTATGAAAGTCTGTTTGTCCCAAGGCCTGGCCCCTCTGGTAGTGTCAGAGTTGTGCTTGGTTCCAGCCCCACCGCTAGAGGACTGATAGTGAGAGGGACAGACAGGCAAAGAGCACAGTGTCAGGGTCGGTGCCAGGACGAGTCTATGTGTGGCGTGCAGGGAGGATCTGCAGACCCCAGAGATGGAGGCAGTGGAGACGTGGGAGAGAATGTACCTGGCAGAGAGAGCTTCATGTGGGGAGGCCTGGACTGCATGGCGCTGTGGGCAAGCAGGGGCTCCTAAGGCTGAAGCGGACAAAGAGATACCGGGTGTCAGGAGGGGAGGCTGCCGCTGAATTAGGCAAGGGCTATTTGGTGGGGGTTCCCTTGACATTCAGGCTGGAGGTGTCATGGGGAGGGCAGTGGGGTCTTTAGCAGGAGAGCAACATCTTCGCAGAAGGCCACATGGTCCACACAAGGACACACATGCTGTGTGCAGAACAGTTTGCAAAGTGGCAGCAGCAGGCAGGGGTTACCTAGCAGTGCCAGACCCCTGTAAAAGAAGACAAGTGCTGGGGTGGCTTGGAGAATATCAGATGACTTTATTACTAATGTGATGGCAGGCAGGCCCCATGGGAACTAGGTCATGGGCCTTTGTAGCCCGGCCCAGAAGTGGGCCTTCTGACAAGACACATGAGAAGAGCCCTCTTGTCCCTGCTTAGGCCAACTCTGAGGGCTAATGCCCTCCAGACCCCACCAGGACCCCTGCAGCGTCGGGAAGTGCTGGGTGGGGGAGGCAAGTGCTGCAGAATTGGGAGGGGAAGGCTTTAGCCTCCCGCAGGGACCTCTGCCATCAGTAGGAGACATAGTCTGGGAAGGCCCCACCCGACCTGTCAGTCACCTGTCGGTGGCTACCGGCCATCAGCGCTCACCCAAAGTAAATGGGTCAGAGAGCAGACAAGAAAACTCACAGATCTCACCTCCAGGGGAGGGGACCCTGGCCTAGGTCAGTAAAACGAGAGACTGTCCTGCGGGTGGGAGCTACCTTCCGGGAGGCCTTACGGTGAGTTGCTGGTGCTGCATCCAGGTGAGTGATGCTGGTGGCACGAGTCAGGAATGGGACCCAGGAAATCAGCCCCCACGAGGAATATCCAGGCTGTGCCACGTGTCACTGGATGAAGTGCACAGTTGCAGAAGGGGCCTCCTCTGAAGAACTGTTAGTTTGTGAGATGAATTTCTGGTGGGGTTGTGAAACTATCATCTCTTTTATTAAAGAAAAAAAATTGTCAGTTGCCTACCGTGTGCCAGCTCTGCTAGGCATTGGGGATACACCAGTGACTATGAGACCCCCCCCTGGGCCCTATGGAGTAACTGAGTGATGGGGGAGATGAGGAGCAAAGAAACCCACAAAAGCGATTCCATCACCCCCATCCATGGCACACACCATGTTGAAGGCCAGGGCCTCATTATCTGTGAGTCTTCTATTTCTTCCTCAATTATGACCAGGGGAGGGAGTCAGGAGGTGGTGAGGACACTGGGGAGAACCTCACTTCTGAGTGAGGGCCCAGAGCAAAGCTCAAAAGAGGCTGCAGCCCTCCTGCCTGAGAACGGGGCTGGCTCCTGTCCCCACCTTCTTGGCTTGGGACGGCTTTCTGAAATGCAGACGCATTGAAGAGAGCGGATGGAAATTCTTCAAAGTGAGGGAGCCTGGCATTGTTTTCCCTTGAATCTCAAAGACAAATTGCCATTTGGCCCTGGACTGGCCCTTGCTTTTCTGAGCTTGTGTCTCAATTTTCACAGGAGTACAGACTGGATGACCATCTGAGGGGGGAGCTGCTTAGACTACCTGACGCTCTGGGCATTTGCCTCCCCTTTGTGGAGAGCACCTGATGATGCCCGCATTCTCTCAGCAGGCTCCTGGTCTGGCACCTGGCACCTGTGCACAATGAGTCTGCAGGGGACAGCTGCCCTGTGCCCGGTGTCCTGGCCCTGGCTTCATGGGGCAGGACAGAGCCTGCTGGTGTAGGTTTCGGTGCCATGAACCAATTCTGTGGCCCCAGGAGGGGCTCGAGCTGGGCACCAGGGCACCTTTGTGGCAGCCAGGGGCCCCAAGGGAGCTCTGAAGCAGACTCCTTGTTTACCAGATGGCTTTCCCTGGACACTGTGCATCTCTGCCACTTCCCCTGCCCCACTGCTCTCAGGCATTGTTGCTTCTCAGCAGGTGTCTAGTTCCAAGGAAAACGAGTTGAGGCTGGAAGCTCTTGGCCTCTATCTGGCACAAAACCTGGAGTTTGGGCCCTGTCTGCTCCAAGCCTCAGTGTAGCTCTCCTCCAGGACATTAAGCGCTCAGCCTCTTGAGCTACATTGCCTGGATTTGAAGCCCAGCTCTACTAACTGTATGGTACAGCCAGTGTGGGTCCCAGTGGACTCACCTGTAGGATAGTGCCTCATTTGTAGAAGGTGAGGAGTCAGTGGGGGAGTGTATAGGAAGCCCTTTCCACACCGGATGCACCATCTGCACCCATTGACTGCCAGCTGCTTTGTGGTTATTACTAATAAAACCTTGTGAAGTCTGAGCATGGAGGTAGGAGTGTTGCATCACATGGACATCCCGTGTATGGGAGGCTTCCTGCCTGCAGTGCCTACCTCGTGTCTGGCCCTCACACCATGGCAGCCTGGGAACGGTGCCGCCCTCCACTAGGGAGACCTGGGCTGAGCCTTAGGCAGGGCCCACTTCTGCTGAATGTCCTCTGTCCTGCGAGGTGAGGGTC